>NC_136061.1:1723480569-1724080569 GCF_964261635.1 Lissotriton helveticus | reverse complement strand
GTAACGTTAGTCTGGAGAATCATGGCTCCATCACAGTGGAGTACCTCCTGGGCCAAGCGAACCAGGTGGCAGATTGGCAATCCCGGAATCTCCAAGGCTCAAATCTATGGAATCTGAACCCTTCAGGTCTTCTTAGACCTAGCAGACAGGTGGGGTCCTTTTTCGGTAAACCTTATTACGTTTTGTTTCAACCACCAGCTGCCACGGTTCTTCAGCTCGAGGTTGGGCACGCAAGCGGCAGTGACAAATGTGTGTCTGTACAATTGGAGTCAGGAGACAGGTTATGCACGCTCCCTTCTCAATGATCACTGGAGCGTCTGTACAAGTGCAGCTGCAGCGGGCAGAGGTGGTCATAATGCCCATGAGGATGTCTCAAGTGTAGTTTCCCGTTCTACTGGAAGTTTCTGGGGATTCTCCAATCCGACTCCATTTTGTCCTCGCATTCTGTTGAGTTCAGCTCTCCTGCCCCATCTACAGGCAGCAGAAGGATCCTTGCAGCTGATGGCGTGGTGGGTTATAGATGAGCCTGAACATTCCCAGGGCTTTCACGACACACTGAGTTCCTCCTATCCAGAGCATGGCTGGACAGCACGGCCAAACGATATTGTTCCTACTGGTCGAGATGGGTGTGTTGGTGTATGCGACGGGGTGTGGATCCCGAGTGCGCAGATGTAGTACAAGTGCTCAATTTTCTGTCCAGCTTAGCTGAGGACGGGCTGGTGTACCGTTCGATCAATGCTTTCTGATCTGCAATTTCAGCGGGACATGTTCCCATTGTCAGTGCTCCGGTGGCCCCAAAAAAATCAAAAACCTAGTCTCCCCTATATTCCTAAGAGGCAGTTGAGGTCTAGCACAGAACAACGCCTAAATCAGACAAAGGTTAGGAGGGAAAAATGAGGAGGAAGATCTTTCTCCCACCTAGCTCCAAAACTGTGGATCTCATTGCCATTGGAATACAGATGTATAGGCAGGGAACTACAGTTCCGTAAAGAGATTAAGACCTGATTGTTTATGCAATATCTTTAAGGCATGGCCTGTCCGCACTTAGCACCTGACCGGTTATCGCTGGGAAGCCCTCGGGTAGCCATACGCTTTACAAGTCCCTATAATAATAATAATAATAAATCCCATAACTGCATAATTTCTTATCCGACTTTCCAGGATTCGCCTAAGCTGAATGTGGTTCAGTGCCTAAAGGCTTATGAGGAAATGAATGATGAAGTTCGCCCTCTGGGTGAAAGACAGCTTCTCGTCTCATTGAGAAAACCATACAAAATGGTATCTTCCCCTACAATAGCCCGATGGATCATGCAGGAGGCTGGTCTAGATACCAAAGTATTTGGTGCGCATTTAGCAAAGGGAGCAATGGCTTCAAAGGCTTTATGCCTAGGGGCACATTTAGGCGATTTAATGTGTGCAGCTGGCTGGTCCTCTGACTCTAACTTTAAAAGGTTCTACTTTAAGCCGGTGTTGGAAATAGCTCAGTTGGTAGTGAGCAAGCTTTGAACTAGCATAATCCTCGCCTCCGGTCCTGACATAGTATGGAAATTTGCCTAGCCTTATTGAAGGTAAGTTTCAATTCTATTAAGGACACAGAAGAAAGGGTTATACCACCCGGTGACCAAGCTAGACACTGACCCTCCCCATTCTGGAGTCAGTAAACCTATTTTCATTTAAAAAAGGAATTGGTGATGATGCTTATGCTTATTGGGTTAATTTGTTTTCCCTGTTTCAAGTAAGGCCTACTTGCTCATATTATTAATATTGCGATCTGATGGTACTGACCGTTTTAGAATGGTCACTGACAAAGCCTTTTTTGCAGGAACTGACGGATTGAAAAAGGATGCATGATGTTCAAACTATGGCGTGATTCACGTGAAGAAATAGGGAGTACAGGCACCGATGAAGGACTATGTTGGGGCCTCACTGCATGGACTAAAAGAAAAACTTGTGTTTTTATTCTCTGGTGTTCATGGCAAAAGTCGTTTTTTTGTTGTTGATAGTGTTAAAATTGCTGCTGTGTTTTAATTAATGTTACTAAAGCGAAGGAAGAAAGCGTAATCCTTGTCTCCATGTCCTTAATAGAATTGAAACTAAAGCTAGACAAATTCTCATTCTCTCTGTATTTTAATTGCAGAATCCTCATTTCATTACAAGATCGGAGGCTACCATTATGCATGATTAAAGATCTCCACTGCCAGACTGCTCACATGCTCCACTGGTCTTAGATACATTTTGTGACAATGCAAAAATTTTACCTGTCCACCACTCAGAATGCCAGCTAGTGTACCACTTGCCCAAAAACCCTTACTAGCCATAACTCCACTGGGGAAACTTTGTCTTGTAAGGCTGGATAGGTCAATTCCAGTCTCGGATATCACTGCTCTCACCCACTGTGTGTCATCTCTAGTGACGCGGTCATGCCTAGTTTAGAATGTCATCAATGCGCGCACGTGACTACATGCGATGCACTTCAACTAAACTTTCTGAGGAGTCAAGAAGTGACCCGCTAGCACACCTGAACTGAGAATAAAGAATTAAGCCTCGTAAAATCGATGTCTTCTGCATTTCTGCAGAAGCGCTAACTTCTTGCCATCGCACATGAGCAGCAAAGAACTGTTCATAGAATCAGCATTTCACTGCTCCTGGATCGATGTCCTGAAGCCTTCCCATCGCTCAAGAGTAGAAGGTCGTGAGTAGTGTCTCAGTACTACGACAGAACTTTGAGGTGAAGGCAGTTTTGAACAAATAGTATTTTCAAATTTCCAGTTAATGTGCTTGGCATTCCGTAACATTGAGCAGTGTTCCATTCGAGAGCATGGTCAAATCAATACACCAAGTAAAGACTATCAGGGAATAAAAAAAAACCCAACCTGAGTACTGGAGAGAGGTGTCTCTCTAAGGAAAGTACAAGAGAATCCCCTAGGCAACATTCAGAGAGTACACTAACTACAAGAAGACAGAGCTTGGGAGTCTTCCTAATGCTTTTCTAGGAAAAAGACTAAATTGAATTGCTTGTTCTGTGTGTTTGTGATGCTTTTTTCCTGTTTGTGAACTCTGTTTGCGTGCTCGGAGAGAAATATCTTGCGAACATGCATTTTGAAAGCGCGAACCAGCAAAAAATTCCGCGAAGCCGTGGATCACGGAATGTTGGGCAATTCTGCCTTCTCCCGCGGAACGCGAAATTACCCACATTCTGCAAATTCTGCAAGCGGAACGGAATTTACCGCCCAGGCCTAGTATATGCATGAACTGGCCTCCTGACGTGTATGGGTAGTAGGGTGTGTAAATGGACTGGATTCTCCTTTATGACCTCTCAGATTAAGTGTCCATATGACTGGCCTCTCCTTTCACACCTCTCTCAGATAACCGGTGTGTGGATGGGCTGGTCTCTTATTTGAGACCACTATCTGAGAGAGTGGTCTCAAATGAGAGGCCACCCCATCCACACACCTGTCATCCGAGAGGTGTGGAAGGAGAGCCCATCTACCGTTGTGCATAGTAGGGAGGGTGGAAAGATAACGGCATCTCCGCTGAGTGTTCTCTTGGATGACTGCTGTGCATTGTATGCTGCGTCCAAGGACTGTCCTCCGCACTAACAGCCCTCTCTTTGATGATGGGTATGCATAGAAGGGTGTGGGAAGAACATTAACTCTACTTACAGCTGTTACCAAACTGATGGGCGTAAATAGTAGACTCTGATAAACACCATCTGTTGGAAATTGCCCTTTTTGCAGGGTTATCCCCAAACGTTTTGCTTCTTCTTCCTTTGTTTTCCTAACCTGTGGTTGTTGGCTGTAGGGCTCTGGGCACTTTACCACTGCTTATCAGTGCTAAAGTGCATATGCTATCCCTGTGTAAATTATTATTATAATTGGTTATCCATGATTGGTATATTTGTTTTACCAGTAGGTCCCTATTAAAGTGCTCCGTGTGTGCCAGGGCTGGTAATTCAAATGCTTCGAGTGGACCTGCAGCACTGGTTGTGCCACCCACATGAGTAGCCCCAAAGAGATGTCTCAGGCCTGCCACCGCCGTGCCTGTGCGCAGTTTGCTAACTGCCATGTTGACCTGGCCAGTGCACCCACCTGCCATGCCTTACCCTTCCCTTTTCTCACACCTAGGACACCCCTATGGTATGCCCAAGGTACCCCCCTGGGCAGGGTGTAGTTTATGTAAAAGGTTGCCAAAATATAAAATTATTCTTGACCCTTAATATCTAAAAAAAACTACTAAACATATTTACACCAAATCACAAAAAGCACATTCTTCGGCCCAAGATCTAACTTCTTGCCGGACTTGATGTCATTCCATTCAGCAGTTTTTGCTATAAACTGTCTTAAAGAGGTTTATAGAAAATGAATGCAGATTTTATGTGGTGGGACCTGCATTTTTTTCTCTGCCCCCTCCGCTTGACGGATCCCCCGAAACTTTCCAGGAAGGAGCTGAGGTAGCTCAACTTTTTGTTTGGAAAGTTTTGTGAAGATTCGTCAAACAATGTCAAAGCTATTAGCAAACAAAAAGCACAGGAAAAACTGACCTAATTATAACTACCTCCTGGCAACTGCCAGTAGGTAATATATCACCACTGATCAAACCAAAGGTTACAGCGTCGTTATAGTTAGGCTTACGTTTTACCAATACAAAACCATTGAAATTGAGCAGTTATAGTTATACTTATTTATACTTATGTTAAGAAACTATGACGCGTTGTGTTGCTTAATGGCATTAGTTATAGTTTCTTGAGATACGTCTAACAGTATAACCATAACTGCTCAATTTCTATGGGTAAAATATCAGCCTAACTAGAACGACCCTGTAACCTTTGGTTTTATCACTACATTTCTGTGTTGTATTTTTTAAAACTGGGACTTAAATCCACAGAGTATCCGCGGTTTTTAAAGTTTTGTAAAAAAAAAACACAATTTTGGGCTCATATGCGAAGGGGTACCTGTACTCAGACCCATTGTATATCTTTTACAGTGTCTTTTCACCGCATCTGGCCGATCCGACAAAACAAAATGGCGGGCTCAACTTTATATTCAGTCTACGGCCAGCCAATTAGGGCTTTCCTTTCCCCTCCGGATCCTCTGATCCTCCGCGTGTATATCCTCGGAATATCTGCATCCTTAGATATTTTGTATTCCTTTATATCTCTAAAGCCACTGAACAGATTTAAACCATATAACTGAAAGTGAGATTTAAAAAAAAACAAAGGTTACAGGGAAGGTATAGTTAGGCTCAAATTTCACTCATACAAACCAGTGAAATTCAGCAGTTATAGTTACCAGATTGTAGGAAGCTGGCTCTGTATATACTATACCAAAGTAAGGTATAGTGTGCACAGAGTACAGTGGAACCCCAAAGGTAGGCAGAGGTAAAAATAGATAATACCTTACTCTCTATTTGTGGTAGTGTGGGTAAGCAGTAAGGATTTATCAAAGGGTAGCGTTAAGCGTTTATTGTACAAACTCGGGCAAGAAATGATGTCACACACTCAAAAACTGAACTCAGACCAATTTGTTTGTATAAAAATCTTGTTTAGGTATTTTATTTCTAGAACCTAGCCAGACCTGGTTCAGGTAAGTGAAATAATACTTTGCAAGATGTATGCAGTGAATGACAGTTGAATGCAGGTTCAAATACAGTTGGTTGATTTACAGGTAAGTCAATCATCAAAATTACTTTTCAGTTAGTTTTTAGATTACAGTATACGTTACTTCTTTGATTACTTTTTAAGTTACTTTTGCTAACCAGTGTGATATGCCTAGATATCACACTGGTACATTTCCTAGACAAAAGGTAAGTAATTCAGTTTTTGTACATTTGCAGTTTTTCAAAGTTTCATATAAACCAACTCCACAGAAGAATTTTCAAAGAAAAGCAGTTGGCGCAATCCTATGTGAGGAAATGAAATGATCATTTTACAGGTGAGTACTTGTTTGTGGGAATCGGTTTTCTGGGGTTAGAACCAGGGTTCCCCCAGGGTTGAGGATGCACTCTCAAAGCACCCTCTGCAGCCAGGTGCAGCGTGCCGAGGCCCAATGTTATCCAGTGGGGGATAGGGTGCGTCGGTTGGTGGCTGCTCACAAGCAGGCCACAAGGTTGTCGGAGCAAAGCTCCTGTTGTTAGGCTCAGGGCAAATGGGATCCGTTTTAGCACACAAAGTGCACCCAAGGCGGCACAGGGGCAGCCAGGTGCAGGGTACTGGTTTGGCATCAGGTGTCCTGTTTATTTCAGTGGGGATTTTCCGGTTGCAACAAACACTGCAGGCTCAGAGAAGATCTTCTGGAGGCGACCATCAGTTGGAGAGGTAAGTTGGGATGCCTGGCAATGCTGGGACACCATTGGTAGGCCCACCGACGACCGTGGGATGTTGGGTGCAGGGGTGTCTTTAGGCATCAAGTTTTTTTTACCGGTTCCGGTCCAGGGGGATCCTCCACAAAGGGGCAGCAGCCGTTGATTGGAGATTCGAGGCAGGTCAGAGATCACCAGATGTCGGGTCAGGATCGCCGGGGAGACCTCCTTGTGATGTTGGACTAGGGAAGGCAGGGCAGGTCCTCCGGGTTCTAGGGGGCTACCGAACACGCTGGGAGTTTGCTGGAGCAGGTTCGAGTTGGGGCAGGTTGGTAGGGCTGGGGTCAAGTCAGTGGGCAGGGTATTGCTATCTCTGCCCAAACGCTGGCTTCTAACAAATGCCAATAGCGACCAATCCTAAATGTTTTAAGAAAGTTTATCAGTCCACCCCACTTGTACCCCCACTTAGTAGTGTGTACAAAAAGAAAAAATGTGTGAAGGTCAGAAAGTACCTAAAGTAAGCATCACCTAGGGAGGTGCTGGCAGGTACTCACCAGTTTGCTTACGGTTTTCATCATAGGTGACTTTCATGACCATAAAAAATTAATATAGTGACGAGCTTACTATAAGAGGTGAAAAAAAGAATATCAAAAATTATATGTGAAAGAAATGCCCAAGAAGTGCTTGTGTCGATCTATCCGAACTAGACCCCGTGGTGAGAGGAAAAATAACCCTGTTTCTCCAAATTAAAAATGAGTTATGACTCACTTGGAAATGATCCTACTTTTATTAGATGCTGTGAGCCCACTCAAGATTAAAAACAAACAACATGTTTCAAACCACTTTAGGACAGGCCAACATGTTTCAGTGCCAAAATACCTAGTGGCAATTTCATCAGGGGTCGGGCCAGTCTTCACCTCACTGGTATTTCAATTTAAGCCAAGGGTGACAGATGGTTGCCCTCAGAGTTCATACCACCATCCCTCCTTCTAGGGAGTGTCTTCCATTCGTAAGTTCCACATCCCCTGTAGACACATGCAGTTGCCGCTCGTCAACCGCGTTTGGACATGAGTCTGACCGTACTTCACTCCGGTATATGTAACTTACCATTTTTTATGGTCATGAAAGTCACCAATGATGAACACCGTGAGCAAACTGGCGAACAGCCACTTAGCCAAGACACTAGACTTTTTTTTTTAACTTTATTTTCCATTTTTGCATGAAAATTAAAACAGCAATGAGACTGCAATATGAGGACATAAAATGACATTGGTAAGGGTTCTGAAAAACATTTCAATTGAAAATAAATACGAATCATGATGACAAAAAAGCAATGTGATACATAAGCACCGACAACGACCAATATGATACACATAATGAAAAAGTTATTCATGTGACCTAACTGCAAACAATATATACTGTCGGGAACAAAAACAAAAAGCCAAATAAATGCAATATAATCCTCTCCCCGCTTCTCTTCCCCGGAGTCTGTAGGGATCTATCCCACTCCGGTGTAGTGTAGTTCCTATATTCCCAATAGACTCAGCGCATTGGAATAACATAAACGATAGTTTAGACGTAGGACTGAGGTAGACTCGGTCTCTATTGAATATGTTAGGCTTAATTATGAATGCCAGCTAGCTCAGAGGTCACTAGAAACTTTCTCGAGTAAACAAGAAGGTGTTAACTTTCCTGAATAGACAAGAAGGGATTAGTTTCTGACAACCGCATAAACAGGACAACTTTGCTCCCTCCAGAATAAGGAGTATATCTCCAGAGTCGCGGAAACAATAGATAACTATTTCACTCAGTCAATCGTGCACGATTAGTTTCACCAGAAGCGTGGAGAAATAGAGAGACGGGCGTTTTCAATAAAAGTGATTATTTATTGAACAGTCTTCTTTCTCATGCAAGAGAAGTGAGTTGCCACAATTGCAATACTTGTCATGAAGTAAAGTGCGTACAGTAAAAGGAGTATTATGAAATAATACTGTAAAAGCATGGTACAGTTTCTAAGCCATACCGTGTTTAAAATAGATAAAATATATACAAATATAAAATCATTGACTAAACATACTCAACTGGTGCTTCTAAGATACGCCTACCCCGGTGTACTTAACCTAAGCCTAGTACGTGGGAAGGAGTAAGTGAGCTGCAGTTAAGTTAAGTTAGTTTTTGCCAAGAATCTGAATCAAGAATTCTCTAAGGGTCTAATCAGCTCCATACCTTGTTTATAGAATCAAGGAGGTCGTTCTCAGGACTCGATCTCCCAGTGACCCGCAAGGGTGACTGGAAACACTGGAGCTGGATTTCTCGGGAGGAGAAAAGACCGCGTCTCTCTCTGTGTGTCAATGGGAGGGTCGGCTTCCTTCGGCACTTGCCTCAGCAGGGCGTCGGGCAAGTAGATAGTCGATCTGCTCCAAACCACCGGTTGTTTGCTAGGGCAGCTGTTCGTATATTTATACCTGGAAGGTGCCGAGTTTGACGTAAGGTTGGACATAAGACGTCACTAAGAACTTGCAGTTCTTTCAGGACTCCAGGAGTTCTTGGACAAATCAAAACAGAAGCAGGGGGAATTCCCGGGCTGCTGGAGGCTTGGTTTGTTTAAAGAACGCGTTGTACTTTCTAGGAGTCTATGGGAGTAGCCTTGCCATATTTGGACTGCATTGGCTATGACTAAATATGGATATGTTTCTTATGCCTTTATAAGGATATGATTTGTTATAACCACATAAGGGCATAAATCGGGAATATTTAAATATGGTCCTAGATACGTTCACAACACCGGTAAGGGTAATGCCGGACTGTACCTGAGAATCATGTGCTGATTGGCGCCGGGAGATGTAATCCCTGTATGGGTCCCAAATATTGACTGGCCTGGAAGAATTGGGGAGTAAAGTGCTAAATTCCTCGCAGTTCAAATTACAGAACGCTAGGCTGTTCAACCAGGAGCGGAGGGTAGGAGCGCGTCTACTGTCCCACAGCAATGCAATCTCCCGTTTTGCCAAAAGGAAGCCCAGCGCAGCTAGCCTACGACCCTTCTAAGGAAAGTTCACCACATAACCCAGTAGTGCAATCTCAGGTAAAGGAAGGAGTAACATGGACAATATATCACCCAAGGTGGAGCGGATTTCTAGCCAATACTGGTGTAGTTTAGGGCAAGTCCAGGTTAAATGTGCGAAATCAGCAGGGAGGGTCAGACATTTCCGACAGTGGTGTGGCCTGGAATTGTCAATTCTGTGTGCGTGGGCCGGGGTAAAATACATCCGGCGAAGGAATTTAAACTGAAGCAACTTATGACGACTGTTCAAAGAGACGTCCGTCGTGGTCCTACAGCAATATGCCCACTGGTCATCTGAGATAGGTCCACCCAAGTCCCCCTCCAAAGCAGCCCGAGCCTTGAGTCATCTATTGGTTTGAGTGTACCACACTGTTCATACAATTTGGAAATCAGGTGTCCACTATTTGGGCTCTGAATCAACGAGGTGAGGGGAGTGGTCTCTACCGGGGCCAAAGGAAAGGAGGGAAATCCAGCCCTTAAAGCAGAGCGTATCCGGGTGGGAATGAAAGTGTCCATAAAGGAGCGATCGCTAAATCGAGCCTCCTCCGTCAAGGAGAATACATGCCCGTCCGGGAACAAGTCTCCGAGGGTACATATGGTGAATTTCGCCAAAGTGCGCTCTACCAAAGTCTCCCCGGTAATAGGAAAGCGGGAGGAATTGGGTAAGGGTAAGGCTGGGGAATATAAAAGATCTAATCCCAAAAGTCTACGCAATCTGATCCAAGCCCAGCAGGTGGTGGAAACTGTTTGGATGTCGCAGGGGTCCCGAGGGAAGCCGGTGGGAAGAATCGTAAGAAGCCGTCTCGGGAGAACCAGATCTGCCTCTGGCCTCAAATACAGGATGCGTGCGTCCGGATGGAACCAGGCGTATGCGTAGCAGCACAGCGCGACTAAATAATACAAATAAAAATCTGGTACACCCAACCCTCCCCTGTCCGGTGGCAAAGTTAAGATTTTCCAGCTGACTCGGGGTGTCTTATCTCCCCAGATCAAGCGAATCAAAATAGAGCGGAGCTGCGTGAAAAAGACCTTCGTTAAGGGAACAGGAATATTATTAAAAAAATACAAAAACCGGGGCAAAACTATCATTTTAATGATTGCAATTCTACCGCACATGGACAGGGGCAGGCAGAGCCACCGGGTGACCTGCGATTCCAATGCGTCAATTGCGGAGCCATAGATGAGACGGATCACCGAAGCGGTGTCAAGATGAATGTGGATACCAAGATCAGGACACTAGACTTGGGTCACTTTTCAGGGGCATCTCCAAGGTGCCCTCTAAGTGCATTTCTCATTAAATCGCACACTGGCATCAGTGTGGGTTTAATGAGCTGAGAACTTTGATACCAAACTTCCCAGTTTTCAGTAACACCATTATGGTGCTGTGCAGTTCGTAATGGCGAATTCTCAGTACCATATACTCTTAATGGCATACCTGCACTTGCAATGTCTAAGAATGGGCTTAGACACTGTAGGGGTTCAAGGCTCATGCATCTGTACCCTCACCACTGGTATAGTGCACCCAGCTAGAGGGGCGGCTTACCTATGCCAGGGCAGTGGTTTGTAGGCATGGCACACAGGTATGTGTGCCATGCCGACTCTTCAATTTGTTCTTTACCAAAACACGCAGCCTGCAATGGCAGTGTGTGTAAAGGTACAGGGCCTCTAAGGGTGGCACAATAAGTGCTGCGGCCCTTCAAGGCCTTCCTTGGTCACAGTGCCCTTGATACCTATGGCATCTTTTACAAGGGACTAACATGTGGCCAGAGAGTTGCCAATTGGGTTTTGCAACAGTTCAATTTAGGGAAAGAACATAGGCTCTGGGTACCTGGTTGGCCAGAACCCAGGGCTCACTCAGCCAATTTACACCAACAGTTTGGCAAAAGATGGGGGCAACCATGTTAAAGGGGGCACTTTCATACACTGAGTTAATTATAACGTACACCCCTGCAATGCACTGATTATGACCTCACATATTGCATCACACATGACATGGCCAGTGACATCACTAGTGACATCTCAAATTACATCACTGATAACCTTGAACATATATACAAACGTTAAATTAGTATATTAGGTGACCTACCACTGAGTAATGCTACTTCCAACATATAATAAGTGAGTGGCTGTGTGACTGTATGTATCCTTGTATGTATGGGTATGTAAGTGGCTGTATGGGTGTATAAGAGGGTGTGTGAGTAGCTGTGTGGGTAAGTCAGTGCATGGCACGGGAGTAAGTTATAGTTAACTCGGGTAACTATAACTGCTGAATTTCACATGTTTTGCCTAACTATGACGTCCCTGTAACCTTTGTATTTTCCAGTGAATTTGTAAGTTGTTTTTTTACATTCTATTTCCTAATTATAACAACCCTGTAACCGTTGTTTTTTAAAATGATTTTCTAGGTTTTTTTAAACGAATAGTCTCTTTTGCAGAGTGGTGGAGAAAGGGGCTTAGCTTCCGACCAGCTCCCAGGATTCCCGCTGTGTAGGACTTACAGAAGGTACCAGGAGGGCTTCTTGGCCCCCAAGGTCCCTCAGGAGCAAAGTGGACTTTATCGCCCTACACCAGTAGTGCACCACGAGCCATGTTTGCGGAGTGGTGGAGAACGGGGCAGGTACTCCGAGCAGCTCTCAGGAATCCTACTGTGTTAGACTTACTGGAGTTAACAGGAGGGCAACTGGCCCCCCAAGAACCCTCAGCATCCAAGAGGATTTCATCCCCCAACCAGCAGTGCTCCAGGAGGCATGTTTACTGAGTGGTGGAGAAAGGGGCGTGGCTTCAGAAGACCTCTTAGCAATTCCGCTGTGTGGGACTTATTGCAGGTAACAGGAGGGCTTCTTGGCACCCAAGGACAGTCTAGCGCCAAGGGGACTTCATCCCCCAACTAGCAGTGCTCCAGGAGGTGCGTTTGCACAGTGGTGCAGCCTCTGAAGTCCTCAAAGCAATAGCACACTATGGGACTTACTGGAGGTAGCAGAAGGGCTAGTTCGCCCCTAAGGACCCTCTGGACCCAAGGAAACTTCAACCAGCAGTGTGCCAGGAGGAGCGTTTGCCAAAGTGGTGGAGAAAGGGGGCGTGGCCTCAGACAACCTCTCAGCAATCCCGCTATCTGGGACTTACTAGAGGTAACAGGCGGCGTAGTTGGCTGTCAAGGGCCCACAAGAGCCAAGGGGACTTCATCCCCAAACAACTAGTAGACCAGGAGGTGCGTTTGCAGAGTGGTGGAGGAAGGGGGTGTGGCCTCCAACAACCTTTCAGCAATCCCACTGTGTAGGACTTACTGGATGTAACAGGATGGGTTGCTGGCCCACAAGGACCTTCTGGAGAAAAGGGGACCTCATCCCCAACTAGTAATGTGCCAGGAGGTGCGTTTGCAGAGTGGTGGTAAAAGCGGGTGGGGCCTCCGGCAATGTGCAGGTTTTTAAAATTTATTTATCAGCAGTGGGGGCCACTCTGCCCCCATTTCCTGGGCTGATTTTAGTCCTGGTGACCCCATTCCCTGAGGCCTGGCCTTTTTTGAAAATATTTTTTTATGTACAATAAAGGAAGGGGGCCAGCAGCCCCCCTCCAAGGCAGATTTTGGCCCGGGGACCCCATACCCCGGGCTTTGCATTTAAATAAAATATATTAAAAAGAATAAGGAGAGGGTGGCCGTGCCGCTACTATCCCAGGCCGATTTCGGCTCCGGGGACCCCAGGCACACACTCCGCAATGATGGAGACTGTGGGGGAGCCTTGTGGTCCCATCCGACTTCCCACGGGAGTCGGCATTGCTTTTACAGGGAGGGAGGTGTTAACATGCAGCACCCTCTCTCTAAAAGCAATTGTGCTCCGATTAAAACAAGTGAGAGCATCCTGAATGCTCTTGCTTGCTGAAAGTGGAGCACCATTTGCTATGGCTTGGCAGGAGTGGTAAAGCTCCCTCCAAGCCATAGCAAACAGCTATGTCCCAGGGTGGACGTCCCAGGGTGGACTCCCCAGGACCCAGCAGGAGCCAGTCCTGGGGGGATGGTGGTCCCCAGTGCCATTATTGGCTCCAGGAAGGGGGCTGCGCGTCCCCCTCCCTTCAGTTTTGCCCCTGGATGTGGTGGTCCCAGGGGCTGCGGGGGGAGGGGCGAGTGGCCCGCATTACTTTTTACAAATGCCCTGGGGAGGTCACGGTCCCTAGGGCTGCAAGGGGTGCACGTTTCCCCAGCATCTCTTATGAAAGCCATGGGGAGGTGGTGGTTCCCTGGGGCTGTGGGGAAGGGTGCACGCTGCCCCCCCCCCCCCCCATTCAAATGAACAAAATCCCCAGGGAAGTGGCGGTCCCCGGGACTGCAAGGACCTGTATGGCCCCCCACATTATTTAAAATTAAAGACCTGGGAAGGTGGCTGCCCCGGAGCTGCGGGTAGTCCATGTGGCCTCCCACATTGTGTAAAGCGAAAGCCCCAGTGAGGTGGTAGTCCCTGGGGCTGGGGGGTTTCCAAGTGCCCCCACAATTATAATTAAATAAGCCCCGGGGAGGTGGGGGTCCCCGGGGCAGCGAGGAAGGCCATATGGGCCTCCCATGCTTTCTTTTTTAAAGAAGCCCCAGGGAGGTGGTGGGCTCCGGGGCAATATTCAGCCCCAGGAAGGGAGTCCGTGCCCCCCACCTTATTAAAAAATGCACCTGGGACCCAACCCACCTGAGGCGGATAATTAACGAAGCACAGGAGACCACGCTTTTTTTTTGTCAGTCTCCTTGGATCCAACCGAAATTGTTTTTAAAAAAATGCTTTTTGGGCCCAGTAGGACCTTCCCATTGGGCCTAGGGATCAGAGTGTTTCTACCATGTCCCCTCTTCTTTATGTTTTTTTCTGTGAATCGGTTCCAGCTGAGTCACAAAATGGCTGCCAACTCTTCCTGGTTTAAAGTGTTGGCACCAATCAGATCTAGAACCAGATCTGGAGGGGTCATGGATCCTCTGCGTCCCTATATATACAACTGAATATTTCTTTAATTTTTCTCTGCAACTACTAAACAGATTTACACCAAATCCCTAAAACTGTGCTTTCTGGGCCAACATCTACCTTCCAGGCCATTTGTGGTGTAATTCCGTTCAGCAGTTCGGGCCAGGGTCGGACTGGCCATAGCAGGCACCGGGCAATCCCCCGGTATGCCGCACGGGTGGGGGCCGGTTTTGGGCCCCTGGGGGCCGTTTTTGTTACAGGGCCGTTTTTGCAGCATAGCTGCAAAATTGGCCCTGTACCAAAATCGGCCGAAAACCGGCCCTGGCCAAGAGCTCGGCGGCACCTCCAACCCCCCCTCCCCTGGAATGGGGAGGAGGGCGGCCGAGCACTTTGCCAGGGCCGGTTGTGGTTCCCAGTCTGGCCCTGGTTTGGGCTGTAGCCATGTCTAAAGTTCCTAATGGAAATGAACATGGGGAAACATGTCTTGGGACCCCCCCCCCTTTTTCTCGACCCCCGCTTGACGGATCACCCCGACATTTTCAAGACAGAAGCTGAAGTGAGTGGCAAATTAGTTTTGAAAATGTCCTGAGGATTCGTCAAACGATGCCGAAGTTGTTGGCAAATGAAAAAACGCTAGTCCTATAGAAACCTCATCCTAACTATAACTACCTAATGGCGATTGCCAGTAGGTAATATATATATATTCTGTAGATGCTTTAGCCTTCAATATTTGGCATTTCAATACTTCTAACTTGGTATTCTGTCATACAACCAGAAATTACACTTATTTTAGAGAAACAGCTAATGCAGCAACACCTGACTAACGGATGCATCAGACCTTGATTGGATGTGGAGGCTATAGTACTAGGTGAACATGTGAGTGAAAGCCCACATTGCAGTGCTGCAAGTGTATTTGAGAGAACTGCCAGAAAGAGTGCTGTCATGCCCATTCTTTTTTTCCAAGATTATCCAGCCTTCACTTAGCAGAATGCAATGCAAGTTGTAATCTAGAGGAAGATGTCCTACTGCGAAACAGGTCGCCCCTTGTTGGATTTACTGAAGAATCCGACCGCCCAATCTGTTTGACAAATGTCTTAGTACTGTCCATGAAGAATTTATCTTGCTGCTTGAATCCAGTTAGTGAAAGGCCTTTTTTTTGCTGGGGACGAGGGATAACGACAGAAAGTCAACAGGTTCATTTTCTCATTCAAGTGAACAGTTGAAGGCACATATAGAATACAACATGGATTAGTGCTAAGGGTTACTCTTTCTTTGCTGAATTTGATGCAGGGTTCTTTAATAGAAAATTCATTTATTTCTTAAATCTGGATAGCTGAAGTAATTGCGAGGAAAAAGGCAGTCTTCCAAGTGAGCATGTGAAATAAAGTTCTGTGGGGCATATTACCAACGATTAGCGATATTTATCGCTAACTAGGCTTAGCAACAAATTTTTTATCGCTAAGCATCGCCGGAAATTATTGCTGAGATAACGTGCTATTAGCAACGTTTATCTCCAAAGCGATACATTTTCCGGCGATAGCGTGAATATAGCTGAGAATACAGCGATATTCACGTATTAGCGACAAAATGCTCTTAGCCATGTTATCCACCTGCCATTGGATAACATGGCTAAGAACTGGTCAGAGCAGGCGTTCGTTTTTGGCGATAGCGGGAATATTTCCATCGCTACGCCTGCCTTGCTAATGGGCGATAGCGACGTTAGCGACTGCTTTCAGTCGCTAATAGGTTGGGTATGCCCACTTTGCATGTCATTAGCGATAAATATTGCTGACATGCAAAGTGGGACCCAAACCGCTCGCTATCGCCTAAAGCTGTTGCTAACTGCCGTTAGCGACAGCTTGCTAATAGAGCGAGAGAATTATCGCCGCTTAGCGGCCGAAAACGGCCGCTAAAGCGGCGATAATTGCCTATCGCCCTGCTTGGTAATATACCCCTGTGTGTGTGCTGAAAGGGACGTTTGTGAGAGCAATAAGAATGTTTCCTGTTCAGGTCGACGTTTAACCCCACAAGAGTAAAGGTGTGCAGCAGTCTTTTCATAAACGTTAACCACCTGAGTAAAGAAAAACTGTGGAATACTAGGTGTTCTGCAGTATGTGGAGTTAAATGTACCTTTATAGAAAATAATTTAGACTGGACCTGGCCAGGTGCAGCAAGTAAAGTAGAACTTCTTGAAAGTGCATTCTTGTGGGTGCATTATCAACAGGCCAATGTGATGGTTGATTGCCCAGCTTCTTGCAGGATATATTGGCAGTTGAGAGGGATGTCCAACGCATCAAGCTCCAAGTTTAAAGCAGCCATGATGTAATGTGCAAATATGAATTATTGTGATGCAGTACTAGACAATGGTTCTTTGAAAGGAGGTAAACATGTGCCTAGACTGGTTTGGCCTGTGCACCAATGGGTCCCAGACATCAGAACAGTGAGACCAATACCGCTGCTATTAGGATGAGACTGCACAGCTTCTGTTTCAGATTTTACATGATCATCGGAATGAGGGTAACTGGTGGAAAGGCATATGCAAAGATCACCCACGATGGAACTGAAATTGTTTTCTCTCCGGTCCCAGGGTATCACCAAATGCTTAGTGAAGAGTTGGCAACTGGAATTTCGTGGCACTGCAAAAAAGGTTTAGTGGGTTGTGCCCAACCTCTGGAACACCAGCTGTAATGACTCATCAGGGCTCTTAAATGTGGCAATTGGTGTGCATTGTGACAAGAATGGCCTCTGCAGTGTATGTAGGCGTGTCCTCGTCTGCTCGGATGGCCCGACTGCATTTATATATGGTATTCTAACTTTTATTTTGGCCTACGTTGTCAAGGTAGCTTAGCATGTGAGCAGAGGATTAGACCTGTCTGGTGGCCTGGAGGGGTGCAATACTCGTTCTCTCGTAGAGGACTGATTAGTGTACCTGTCCCACACACAGTGACTGCTGCTGAAATTTGAAAGTGGTGAGGCGTGTAGAAATCTACATATATATCTAAAAAATCTTAGCTGATACAGACACTTGACGGACCCTTACTCTGCCACCGACTGTGAACAGATATGGTGAAAAAAGACACAAACATAACCACTAATCCCCGTCACAGTTCTATCAATCAATCAAAAGTATTTTATTCGGTAACTATTACAATTAACCATAAAAGCTCAGTGCATATATCAGAACTATTAAAACAGCTTTCAAAATTGAATCTACATAAAATTAGATGGGTCACATCATAAATGATTTTCGAGACCTAAAACACTTTTAAAAAACTGAATAACAGAAACAATAATACAATTATCATCTAGCTGTTGGAGAATCAGAAATGCAGGGTAACATTGCCCAATGCCAAGTTTTTCAAGCACAGCAATGATCCATCTCCTTCTCAGAATAAAGTTTGCAGAAAAACAATATATGTAACGTCGATTGAGCCGAAACATCATCACATGGGCAATTGTATAAAACTCTCGACCAATCGTTTAGTACAGGGATTCTTAACAATCGATGTAAAATGTTCAACCTGAAGCATGTCATTAGAAACCGTTCATAGTCATCAGTGATCAAAGCAATATATGGCTTTATCATAGGGGTTACTGTAATCCTGTTGTCCCTCGGGATCGGGTAACTCAGTACGAACCCCAACACTCACCCCCTTGTTAGCCCACAAAGGAGGTGTCAGTCCAATGGATGAATATAACAAGCTCTTTATTCAGACTTGTTTAAAGGTAAAAGGATAATTAAAGCAAGAGTGCTGAAATGATGCGGATCGCGTCTTACCGTCCTCTGCAATGGCGCTAGTCCTAGCACCTTCCAACAGAGGACCTTGTGCTGACTAATGGCCGAAAATGCCACTCGAGTCTATCCGCTTTTACACTTGTAGCGTTTTTTCGTCCTCCGCAAGCGTGTTAGTCCTAACACGCATCCAACGGAGGGCAAAACACCCAAGCGTTTTCCACACTCGATACCCTCGAGCGGGGACTGGCCAGGGTCTCAGCAAGAGACTTCAACTCGATACCCTCGAGCGGGGACTGGCCACAGAAAGCAAAGTTTCCACTCGATACCCTCGAGCGGGGACTGGCCACAAATAAACAAAGCGTCCACTCGATACCCTCGAGCGGGGACTGGCCGCAAATACACAAAGTTCCAACTCGATACCCTCGAGCGGGGACTTGCCACAAAGAATCAAAGTTCCAACTCGATACCCTCGAGCGGGGACTGGCCACAAAGAAGCAAAGTTTCTACTCGATACCCTCGAGCGGGGACTGACAAGGCGTCGAAGCCGAACGGGAACTACCGGGTTCAACCGAGCGTGAAGCGGAGCCCCGCTGTCACCAACTCGGGAATCAGAGGCTTCTCACCTTCCGTCTTCTTCTCCGCTCCGAAGCCGTCTTTGTTCACGGAGTTCTCTAACCGCTCCCTCTCTGCTACAGGTTCGTGGGGAAGTGTTCAAAATATTCTACGCCTACCGCTGGCGTCCTGATTCCTTATAAGGGTACGCCCACTGGCGCTCTTGTCATGCACAGCCTTCTGGGGATCGTAGTTCGGGCGGGCGGGTTCCGGATTCCTGTAGTTTTCCTCACCCTTCTCGCCATCGCCGGTTGTCTTAACAATACATCCCCCTCCCGTCGGGTCTCACGCCAGGCAGGGTTTAGTCGGGAATTTCCTGTGAAAGGCCGCCAGCAACCGTGGAGCACACAACCCAGCCACGGGCTCCCATGAGTCCTCCTCTCTCCCGAACCCCTTCCATGCAACCAGGTACCACAGCTTGCCCCTTCTCCAGCGGGAATCCCTGATGCTGTGTACCTCGTACTCCTTCTCCCCGTCCACCAACACAGGCTTAGGGGCTGCTCGTTTAGGCTTCACTGCGGGCTTGAGTAATGACACATGGAACACAGGGTGTATCCGGAGACCGTCAGGCAGATCCAACCGCACATTGACTGGGCTAAGGCATTTCCTGATACGGTAAGGTCCTATGAAGCGGGGATGGAATACGCTGTGTTTGCGGAACCGGAGGTTCCTGGATGATACCCAGACGTAATCCCCAGCCGATACAGTGGTCCCGGTCGCCTTCTTTTATCAGCAGTGGATTTATATTTCAGTTTTGCCTCCACCAAGCACTTCTGTGCTTTTTCCACTGTCTCCTTGATATGCGCCACCCTCTTGGAGGTTTCTGGTACTCCAGATGTCGACGAGGGGTGTGATAAAAGGATGAAACGGGGATGGTGCCCATAATTGCTGTAGAAGGGCGACACCTTAGTTGAGGCGTGTGTGGCGTTGTTGTACGCGATTTCCGCAAGCCACAGCAGGTCCACCCACTCTTCTTTTCCTTGATCGACATAACAGCGGAGGTATTGCTTTAGGGTCTGATTAAGACGTTCCGTCTGACCGTCGGTTTGCGGATGGTAGCTCGTTGACAATGCAGGGGTGACGTGGACTGCCGAACACCAGGTCTTCCAGAACCTTGCCGTGAATTGCGACCCCCTGTCCGACACTATGACGCTGGGAAGACCATGAGCCCTTACAACCTCTTTCAAGAGTGTTACCGCCAATTGTCCTGCAGTGGGCACCCCCTTACAAGCGATGAAGCGACCCATCTTGGTTAGATAGTCGACGACCACCAGTACCGCCGTACATCCTTTGTCTCTGGGCAACCCCACGATGAAATCCAGGGAAATGCAGTCCCAAGGGCTAGTAGGGGATGGCAACGGTATGAGCAACCCTTGTGGGCGTTGATGGTCTGATTTCATGGTGGAGCAGGCAACACATTCCCGGATCCACTTCCACACATCCGCCCTCAGCGTCGGCCACCAAAACTGACGCGATGCGTAGTCGACCGTCTTCTCCAGGCCGAAGTGGCCTGCGCTGGCTGACTCGTGGCACCACCCGAACACCTGTTTCTGTAACCGTGCGGTGGGCACCAATATCCTCCCTCCTTTCACTGGAACGCCGTCGCGCACCTGCCACTCCTTGTGTCTGCTCAACCAGTCGGTCCATCGAAAGGTAAGGACCCCTTTCTGTACGTCACGTAGAAAGTGTCCCGGCTGGACTGCCCCCACCACCCTGCTCGGGTGTATGATTGACTCAACTGTAGGTCGTGGACTCCGTGCCTCTGAGTATTGCCTCGACAAGGCGTCGGCCTTCTTGTTTTCAGATCCTGGTCTGTATGTGACGGTGAAATGAAACCCCGAAAAGAATAACATCCACCTCATTTGACGAGGAGACAATTGTCGGGCGGCCGTCATGAACTGCAGGTTCCTGTGGTCTGTGTAAACCAGTACTACGTGTTTCGCACCCATCAACAGGTGTCTCCATTCGCCAAAGGCGTCCTTGATGGCCAGTAGTTCTTTTTCGGCAACATGGTAGTTTCTTTCCGCTGGATTCAGTTTGCGGGACATAAACGCAACCGGATGTAGCACCCCCGTCTCCGGGTTCTTCTGCGACAATATGGCCCCCACCGCCATATCGGACGCATCCGCTTCCACCGTGTATTGTTGTTCTGGGTCAGGGTGGGCCAGGACAGGCGCGGAGACAAAAGCATGTTTTAAGGCTCGGAATGCCCCCTCCGCCTCTTCAGACCAATGGAACTTCACTGCCTTCCTTAGTAGGCAGGTGATGGGCGTTACCACCCCCGAGAACCCTTCTATGAACCGGCGGTAGAAGTTGGCAAAGCCAAGAAAGCTTTGAACGTCCTTGACGTTTTGTGGCGTTGGCCATTCCATTACCGCCTGCACCTTCCTCTCCGCCATGGTTTGGCCTTCTGGGCTCAACATGACCCCCAAGAATTCCACTGTCGTTACGTGGAAGTCACATTTGCTGAGCTTACAGTATAGCGAATTGTCTCTGAGGATCTGTAATACTGAGGCCACATGTTTCACATGTTCTGCGGTGGTGTTGGAATATATCAATATGTCCTCAATGTACACGACCACGTATACATCCAGGATGTCTCTTAGAACCTCGTTCAGAAAGAACTGAAACGCTGCCGGGGCGTTACATAGTCCAAAGGGCATGACTCTATACTCGTACAGGCCGTATCTCGTTTTAAAGGCCGTTTTCCATTCGTCTCCTTGACGCATTCGTACCAGGTGGTAGGCCCCTTTCAAGTCGAGCTTAGTGTATACCTGCGCCCGCTGTTTCTTGTCGTGAAGCAGCCAATTCGTTTTGAACGTCAAGTAATGCCGCCAAGACGTCTTCCAGGGAGGCCATGACTAGTTACTCGACCAGGAGGTTGATTGGTGTTGTAAGGTCGAATATTGTGTAATCCTGTTGTCCCTCGGGATCGGGTAACTCAGTACGAACCCCAACACTCACCCCCTTGTTAGCCCACAAAGGAGGTGTCAGTCCAATGGATGAATATAACAAGCTCTTTATTCAGACTTGTTTAAAGGTAAAAGGATAATTAAAGCAAGAGTGCTGAAATGATGCGGATCGCGTCTTACCATCCTCTGCAATGGCGCTAGTCCTAGCACCTTCCAACAGAGGACCTTGTGCTGACTAATGGCCGAAAATGCCACTCGAGTCTATCCGCTTTTACACTTGTAGCGTTTTTTCGTCCTCCGCAAGCGTGTTAGTCCTAACACGCATCCAACGGAGGGCAAAACACCCAAGCGTTTTCCACACTCGATACCCTCGAGCGGGGACTGGCCAGGGTCTCAGCAAGAGACTTCAACTCGATACCCTCGAGCGGGGACTGGCCACAGAAAGCAAAGTTTCCACTCGATACCCTCGAGCGGGGACTGGCCACAAATAAACAAAGCGTCCACTCGATACCCTCGAGCGGGGACTGGCCGCAAATACACAAAGTTCCAACTCGATACCCTCGAGCGGGGACTTGCCACAAAGAATCAAATTTCCAACTCGATACCCTCGAGCGGGGACTGGCCACAAAGAAGCAAAGTTTCTACTCGATACCCTCGAGCGGGGACTGACAAGGCGTCGAAGCCGAACGGGAACTACCGGGTTCAACCGAGCGTGAAGCGGAGCCCCGCTGTCACCAACTCGGGAATCAGAGGCTTCTCACCTTCCGTCTTCTTCTCCGCTCCGAAGCCGTCTTTGTTCACGGAGTTCTCTAACCGCTCCCTCTCTGCTACAGGTTCGCGGGGAAGTGTTCAAAATATTCGACGCCTACCGCTGGCGTCCTGATTCCTTAAAAGGGTACGCCCACTGGCGCTCTTGTCATGCACAGCCTTCTGGGGATCGTAGTTCGGGCGGGCGGGTTCCGGATTCCTGTAGTTTTCCTCACCCTTCTCGCCATCGCCGGTTGTCTTAACAGTTACTAATACCGGAAAATATGCTTGCACCGTTGGTTTCTTTAATTCATTTGTAGTACTCGTTTCGCCCACGTAATGCATACAACGTACTTTTAGGTCTTTCCTAGATACGTTTTGCATAGTGTATGGATCTTTATAATATTCAGGATGGCCTAGTTTAATCATAAACTTTTTTGACATAGTGTAGCCATCTTATGTTTCTGACCCCATCTACTAACAAGGCGTCCTTCAATATTTGCCTATTCAAATCAGTCTCGTCTGCAGTCCATTACTCTGTGCCACAAAGGTCAGGCTGTATCTTGATTATGTTCTCTAAATATGGTACCGCGAGTTCTTGGTGGCATATGTAGGTTGAAGTGCTATCTGGGACTGCCAGGAGGAACCTCAGAAACATATTTTGTGCAAGCTGTCAGGCGTTGACCCCTACAAAACCACAAATTCTGTCTCGTACGTAGCAATGGATACGTATTTTGTCCTATATATTGGTAACATTTCTGCAGGAGTGTGTCTTCCTAATTTTTTACAGCAATTTAACAGGGCTATAATCGATTTAACCAGTAGCAACCTTCTTGCTTTAATCACCAGTGACCGCATCCCTAAATGATCGAATAAAATCCCCAGGTAAGAAAAAGTCTTAGCACACTCTATAACCTTTGAATTTATCAAAATGGTCTTAGTTTTCTTTTTAAGTCCCGTCCAGCAGTTCATTGTAAGTGTTTTGGAACAATTTACCATGAGGGCTAGGCTCGCCATAAAATTAACAAAAGCGTTTACCACCCATTGGAGACTCAGTGGTGTGCGGGCAATAAGGACCGCACTGTCCGCATACAGGAGTCCCGAAATGGAATCTGTATTGATACAGGAGTGCAAGGATTTGCGACTACAGGCAAATCCTTGCACTCCTGTATCATCACAGATTCCAGTTTGTTTATGTATATAAAAAAAAAGAATGGGACGAGAATGCACCCTTGCCTTACTCCTCTTCTAACACTAAAGTTTTTAGTGCATTCTCTACCTCTCCCAATTCGGGCCCTTGCCCCTGAATACAGCTGCCTCAAGAAAGTAACTATTAAAAAGTTTACGCCCATCTCCTCTAAAACCGACCAAAGCTTCTCATGGATAACACAGTAGAACGCCGCTGTTAAATCAACGAAGGTTACATATAGCCGTAACCCTTTTTGCTTTTGTGTACTTTTCTAGTATAATATGCAGGTTTAAACCCTGTTATATGGTGCCCAAGCCCTTGCAAAACCTGTATAGTAAATTGCCTAAAATTGAGTGTTCCTCTGCCCACACATCTAGCAGGACTCGACCCACGATCTTAACTGGAGAGTCCAGTAATGAGATTGGGCGCTAAGATACTGGGTTTGCCTGTCCCCTTTTAAAAAAATTAGGCACTATGATTGAATCATACCAGGTTGATAAAAAGCCTTGAGAACAGCAAACAGCAAGCGTTAAAAACCTGTTTTAAGAGTGGACCCCAGAGGGATAAATTAGACTTAAAAAGGTCCCTGCCACCTTTCCTCCAGAACTTAAGTTAATGGCCAAATTGACCTCCTTGAGAGTGAAAGCTAAGGATAGGTCTAATGGTGTCGATAATTTCATAGTGTCGTCCACACTTACTGGAGTTCCCTGTTCATCAGACGATGGATTGTTATACAAACTGGAGTAATGTAGTATCTATTCGGGTTCAGTAATCGCGATCTCTATCGTTGCTTTATCGTTTTCTGCCATAAAGGGTGCGTTAACCGCCTTCTAGAAGGCTGTGGGGTCCCGATAAACCAAGGCATCACGCAGCTCTTGCCAGGCTTCCTCTTTAAGCGACAACTTTCTAACTCTCCATGCCCACTTATATTCACGTCTTGCCTCTCTAATAAAGTCCCGTTTTTTTTCCCCAGCATGTAGGGCTTTTTTAAGTTTGCAATAGCCCTTTGTACAACTAGTATCAAACCAGCCTTGTGTTTCTTTCGTTTTCTTACTTGGATTCATATGAAGTGTTTCCTTAATAAAATTTGAGATGACTAAAAAAGTATCTAGAATATCCTGATGAGATGATTTGTCACCAGACAAATTAAAAGCATATCTTTACAATTCGACACCACCTTGCTGGTAAAAGCCTCAGGATCCACATTTTCCCATTTCAGTGCGTAACCATTTTGTCTGCTCAGAGAAATGTTTTCTACAAAGTGGTTAGGGTCTTCTCTATTATTGGCACTCTTAATATTCACCTTCACACCAATACTAATAGGAAAGTGGTCGATTAGAGCTATGTCATGTGTGGTAAAATCTTTTAAACAAGCGAAAAATCTACTTGTGGCTAACACATAGTTAATAGTGGAAAAGGTCCCTCCGGCCATTAAAGGTGGGCTGAAAAGGGACCATGGGAACACATAAATCATTGACGAACCCAAAATCAAATGTAAATATGATGTCATTCAGGAGGTCGCCGTAAGGTGTATGTGGGAATTGTTAAATACTAGAACCCTTTTCATACGATATGCCACATACCCCATTGTTCATATACTGGCATATAGGAGAATTAAAATCCCTACCCCTGATGAAGCTGGTCTCTTTTGATGTACGGGTTTGTAAATTGTGTAGTTCACAATTCACTTTTCCCATTAATCCCTCAATCCGCTCAGGTGAACGGTTATTATAAAAATTCTATAAATTAATACAAAAAGCTTGGTCTATGTGAAGGCTGATGATTTGATAATACTGATCTGTAACATTAAAAACAATTTGTCTTAAATTTAAATAATTTGAAATGTAGGTACAGAGGCCACCTTTCGCTCTTCCATGTGATGACGGACCTGCAGGCGTGTGGAAGGTTTTGTACCCGCAAATATGTGTCGGCCATTCCACTCGCTTCATGGGTGTTTTCTCAGGTTGTACTATGGGGAAGGAGGCTGATCCAGCCAAAGGGTCTAAAACTAGCTCAGTCTTTACAGACTCTATGTTTGTTTACATGATTATGTTAGATGAAGAATTATGGTCAATGCTGACTGGCTTTACCGTCCTACTCAAGTTGGGTATGGCATTTACTATTTTGGTAATATCACGAAGTGTGGGAACTCCCTTTTGTTGTCAATCCAATGAATCAAGGTTAGCGAGTACGTCAAAGTGATTATAGGTTGAAAGGTTGAACCCACGAATGTGGTACTGAATTTGGGATCCCGTGTCCTTTGGACTAACACAAGGTGTGGGCTGGTAAAAGTATCCCAATGGGACTAAATTAACACCTTGTCCCAGAGAACAATGATTACCTGCTCTAGTCAGGATCAATCTAACTAGCTGTGGCGTTTTGAAAGTCAACACTACGCAGTCCCCTATCTGGTTCTTTGGCCCATTTCCTACCCAGCTCACTTTTCTGATCATTATAAACTCATTAAATAGTCTCTCAGTGAGACCCGTCCTTGCTCCAATCCAGTGCAGGGCCTTATTCCTCTCCCTTTCCCACGCCTTGTCCACCCTATTCTGTAGTTTGGGGACATTAATTAAAACCACCACGTAAGGTGTAGCTGCTGGTGGTAGACCCAAACGTGTCATATATCTCTTAGTCCCAATTTCATTCATATTACTGACCGCCTTAGGGCTATTAGATACAGAATGATGTTTGGTCCTATTGGGGACTGTGGGGGTAGTAGGAAAGGGCGCCGCTGTATGCAGCATAGGGGTATTTTGTGCAATGTTATGTGAAGCGTGTATTGTTTCCTCGGGATGGCCAGGATTATTGCCAGTGGTGTGAAATCTCCTGCATTTTGAATGATGTTCCCGACTTCCCAGTTGGACAGAGTTCTGTTGGTCAGGAGGCTGGGGTTTAGCTAAGCTTTTAGTTATAGCCTCTTCTATTGGGCCAATTCTATGCATTAGACCATCTAGGCTTTCCCTTAAAAATGTATCTAATGCGTCCAATTTGATTTTTAAATTTATGACCTTGTTCTGGGTGCGCAAATTTACGCTAGAATTTATTTTGCCCCTGCTAGATGTGTTATATATCACTGATGAAGGTTTATCCCTTTTGGACTTTTTCAGAGCTTTAAGGGGTGTTTCGCTATCCGTTAAACTCTTATCCCCTATAGTGTGGATTGAACTATCTGGGTTTCTTGCTCGCTTTATCGGGGTTGGATATCAAAATCTTCATCGCTAACTGCTATATTATCCTATATATTTGCTATGCAACCATATACTCCTGATAAACTGCTAGATACTGATAAAGGTAAAGATAAAACGGGCCCCTCTTTTGATATATTGGCCATTGGGGTACACCCCTCCATTCCAGAGATACCTCGGTTAAGAGCTTCCTCTACTGTTACAATCTGGCACTGAATTGCGCCCATGGCTCCCGTGAGGTAGCTAAGCAAGCTTTGACGTGGGTGCGTCCCTGAGACCTTTTGCTTTTTAATTGGGGCACTTGGTGCTTTTCTCTTCCCCATCGTTTCCGTGATATCACAATGTCCTCAACGATCTCCTTAATGGGGGTACAAAATCTGGTCTATTAAAGCTTGAGTAACCCAGCTCTACCCCACCAAACAACTGTACAATGTAATCTAGAAATCCACAGTTTCTCAATACGGTGGATATTGCCCCCTATCTATGTCCAATCTATGTCCAATGTACCTTTAAATGTAGACAGTTAGAGCTGTGGCCCAGTCCAGTCTGTGCCAGGCTATGACGGGCTAAGACGGGCCCATCTTGGCTCAGTCTGAGCCCGGGCTCGCCCCCCGTGCGACCCACGTCGCAGGACAGCTGTGCTGATTTTCAAGCCTCTCCAGGGGCTCTGGATAAAGTGCTCCGTGCGTCAGAACCAAGGGCTGGGCAACAAAGGTCAGTTTCCACCAAAGCGGTCTCCCGCGCTGGTTTTCAAGCCCAGCCAGGGGCTCTGGATAAAGTGCTCTGTGCGTCAGAACCAAGGACTGGGCAACAAAGGTCAGTTTCCACCAAAGTGGTCTCCTTATATCAATCAGCTCCTTTTCTGTCGAGCTTTCCTCTACTTCCAACTCTGCTCGTTTTTAGGTTTCGCCTCGCCGAAAGCTGCGTAGCAGACTTTCGCAAGGCGAAAACTTTTGAGAATAATATGTGGTTTATTCCCGCCTCTGTCTTCCATTGGCTAGCTCCATAAATGGAAGACAGAGGCGTCCGTCATTCACCGAGGCGATTCTTGGGCGTTCCTGGGATGTTTTTCTCATCCAGCCCCTTTTAGGACGTCAGTGCGGTGGTGGGCGGGGTTTATTTTTTGGGTCGTCGAGGTTTTTCATTTGCTCATTCCGCGGCCGACCGCCACCGGAAGGAGTCCTGGTGAGTGCTCCCCTCCCGGTGTCCGTGTGCCCGTTCCCGCCCCCCTCCCGCTGTCCTTATGCCCATTCCCGCCCCACCCCCCTCCCGCTGTCCGTGTCTCCGGCCCCACTTGTTTTGTTTTTGGATCCATTTCCCAAGGAAGCAAGTCGGGCCGGCCTCTTCGCCATCGCCACCAGGCTCTGTTCAGCAGGCGCCCGGGGCCGTCAGGGGTCCGATGGGTCAGAGTGTGCCAGGACCTTCTAGTTGCTATTTAAGTGAGACAGCGTGCTGCTCTGCTCTTCAGATTCGAGCCCGCAATCAGGTCTGGATCATGTGCTGACGACCTAGGCCGGCCTCTAAATTACCGAATATTGACCACTATCTTGACCACTTTCACTTGTAAAATGTTGGCCTGTATGTCTCAGGGGCCAACTTTATCTACTGCCGTACGCGTTCTGGGTGGTGGAGACTTATTTTTTTACAATAGAAAATCCAAAATGTCGTCCACCGGTGCACCTTTTTCCATGCGATGTAGTACGTGTAGTCCCGCACTTAACCTATTTTTGTCACGGCTGCTATTCCTCAGGGTCGGAATGATGCTCAAATGGGGTCCACCTCCTGACGTCCCCGCACTCTGACTGTGTAACTTCCAGAGTGTAAAGGCAATCAGGCGAGGGAAAACAGGTAGGGATAGGAACAGCAGGGATAGGGACCTGGAATGACAAGAAGGGACACGTTAGCCCACTGCACTCTAAATTCCCTTGATCATATCATAAGTGCTGTTGTGAACCCTCACCTGATAAGACTCAGGATAAAAACGACCCTTCCCTCTGTTGATGTCTTTCTACGGCTGAGGAGAATAAATACACGTTAGAGCCTTTCTACAACCTGCTTGTGTTATGTGTATCATTCACCCGCCTTCATAACCCACATTCACTCACCAGTTGCCAAAAGAAGAGAAACTGAAAAGGGATCCTTAAGAGGCGTCTGATAGATCAATGTCTCTCCCAGAACCTTCTTGTAAATAAAACAGCAAACGCTGTTCATATAAGTAAAAAGAAACGAAACCCAAAGGTAGCCAGCCGGCTCTTCCTGCTCCAAAAAGGGAGGAACGGAAACAAGGTCAATAGTCAACAACAGGAGGGTGCAGTCCTGCGTCTCCTGTACGATGTTCTCAGCCGAGAACACCGTCTAAGTCTAGGTGTGCGCGGAGGGTGAAATCCCGCGTCTCCCACGCCACCTATGAGTCACAGCACCAGCCGGTGTCTGCAGCGCAGATGAGATCCGCGTCCCGTGAGTGACAGCGAGGGGGAAATCCAAGCGTCTCCTGTTCACTCACCTAACAGGATAAACAGTACCACAAGAACGCGGAGGGGGCAATCCAAGCGTCTCACGCGTCTTGCGGAATAATCTCTAGACAGTACCAGCCGGTAACTGTCTTCGCGTAATCGAACAAAACTTGTTCCACAGCCACAGAGCAAAACGAACCACACCTCCCCAGCAGCTCCGCGGGGACAGGGCGTCCGCAACATCAGCTCCCAATGGACAAATCACAAGCACCAATAGCAGGCATCCATGAGAAGATATGCCTTCTGAGGCCATCCCCCTTCATGCTAGGCATTCTGGGAGATGTAGTTCTTATCTAGGTAGGCACCTTAGTCAGACCCTGACAATTTTTGTGGTGAGAATGTGCGAAAAGAACTCAGAACACTTTAGCATTTTTACCACTTGTAAAGAGAAAGCGGACTGAGCCAATATCTCAGACCAGACGGGGGAGGCCAGCTCCGGGTCTGAAGCTGCATGAACGGAGCAGCCTTCGAGGTGATGTGCAAACTGCACTGGGACGGCCTCTGGGGTTCAGGGCCAGACCACCCGCCCACTCCTTGGTTAATAAATAGCCCCCCTCTTCCCTCCCCGGATCGTCTAAAGGACAACAGTAGAATAACCTTCTTACTGAAAGTAGTCCCACATGGACAGTACATAAAGCTCCCCGGCCTCAAGACACAAGTCGTAAAAAAAGAAGTGGTGGGGCGTTGACACCAGAAGTGACGTCACAACGGGAAGTGACGTCACGAAAGGTGCCGAGCTCCTCGTCCCAGAGAGGCCAAAGAGTGAAGTCCAGCTGTTTGGCAGGGGGGATGGCATCCCCCCGGTAAAATAAGTGGGGGGGACGCCGTCCACCCGCGTGGTACCCCGACTCGAGCCCTGCCCGGCCTGCAGCACAAGCCACACCCCACGCAACACCTGCAGGGGGCTGCCTGAAAGAATCAGACTGCCCCCCCCTCCCCTCCATAGGCGGTATTCCGGTGCTATTGTGTCCACTCTTGTAATCGTGACGCCCCCTGCTGCCCACATTTACAATGTGATGCGTTCCTTCCGCTGGAGGGCAGATTCGACCACACACTGTTCACAATCCCAAGCAGGTTCCGTTCTGCAAGGTGCCCCGGGGCCAGGGCCCTTCCTGCAGCCCACGCGTTTCTAAAATGTCAGTTCTGTAGGTGTTTCCGACAGCCCTCTCCGCGGCTCACAGCACGTAACTTTCCTTAAGGGATGTTGTTTATCTCGTGTTTTGTTTTCTTTTAATAGGGATATGTATTTATGCATTCATGACATGGTCTCGTGGCGGTGTCACCTCACATCACAAAATACCTACGTTATAGGTGCCCGCTCGGGTAACGGACTCGCATTCAATACATCCCAAATTATCCACATGGGCTTTTGTTTGTAGATGTCCTGCAGATCACGGCGAATGTATCTTTTAAAACCAACAGTTGAGACGATTATTCCTTAAGGCTTATTCTAAAAAGATATTGGATTTAGGATATATATTCATACCTACATTCTGTCTGTTCTTTTTCAAGTTCTCCCCTGTTTCTCCACTTTTCTTTCCCCTTTCGTCCTTAGTTTTTTTCTATCTCTTGTTCTGTATTTCGTTTCGTATTTCTTTTTCCTTCATGTTCTCAACTTCAGGTTTTCATTCCAGTCCTCTCGTCGCCTTTCTCTGCTTCTTTCTGTGTTTCTCCTTTTGCTTTGTTCTAATACTGTTGCTCTTTCTTTTTACTTTTTCTCGTTTCTATTATTTCACGTTACTGCTCTTTTTTGTAATTATTCCTTCTATGACTGTACACCTTTTCCGTTCATGTCTTTCTTGTTCGATTTTTTTCTTTCTTAAAATAGTCTCTGTATTCTAGCACAATTCCGTTCATTCACTCGCAGTTTCTCACATTCATACTTTTTGTTTCTTTTTCACTCACTCTGTTTGTCACAATGTCCTTTCTAGTTGTTCACGTTAATTTCACTCGTTCGTTCAGTTAATTGACATTTCCTAAAGCAAAGCTTCACTTTGAGGCCAAGAAAGAAATCTTGTGTTACAAAGAAACGAGATGCGATGTAAAGTGACCTTTTTAAACGCGACTGCTCGCTGAACCCTGGTCTCTGTTAATTAGAGCCCTGCGTCTCCGCCTCAGGCAGTCACATTCATAAATTATGTGTAAATTAGCCTTTAATAATTAAAAGCGCGAACCGGAGAAATGGGGCGTTTCAGAATCTTCTCTGGAAGTAGGCTAGCAGGCAGCAATGCAAGGACAGGCCATGCAGAGGGAGGCTGTTCACCTTAATACACACAACAGCAATGCAGAGTATAGAGAGGGCTTGTCAGCTTGTATCTTCAGATTTTCAGGATACGCAATGTTTTTCCATTGAGCTTATTCTGTTTTATGCAGCTAACAACGAAGCAATGAATACTGGCTGTGAAAGCACACATTTGGAAAAATGAAAAATGCCCAGTCTATAGTCCCACATTTTGCTGAACACACAAAAGTCACATTCAACAGCTCACACTACTTTATGACAGGTTGCATCTGGGGTAATAGAGAAATCTATCTGCCTTTGGCATTCGCAGTCTTTTTTTTTATCACACAGAAAATATACTTTCTCGCACTGGGTTTTCAGATCAAATGAAACTAGATAAGCTGAACTGTAAATGTTGGGAATACTTATCACAAGTTTTTTTTTTTACTCGGTCACTCCTTTCCTCATCACGGTCCTTCCTGCTCAGACAATAGGTCTCACATTTGCGAGAGATTAAGCTAATGGCAATGTAAATGACAATGCCATTTATTTATCTGTTTTCAAAACCAACACATAAATACAAATTTTGTCATTTACAATGCCAATAGCTCTAACTTTTCCAAAGGCGAAACCATTGCATTGTAAATGCTTGTTTCTGTGTGCCATGCCGTCTTGCTTCCTTGACAAACCTTTTAGGCGTATGCTACAGCCAAACCTTGTATGCCTCTCTGCACCCCTCTGTTTAACAACCCTTCCCTGTTTGTGCTTCAATAATCATTTTTCCTTATACCTCACTTCTCCATTCATCTCCCTGATCTGCTCTTTTCTAAGCCTGATCTCTGACACATATGCCGCACTGTAGCACTGTATTACCATCATGTCTATCCTGCAGGCCCTAGAGAGATGGGTACATCGAATTCTGAATGGCAGGTGAGCCCAAATCAAACATGTTAGGTTGAATCTTGTCATGCAGACTATTAGCTAAAGAGTTCTCCTCTCCCACATTAACATACTTTCTTAAAATTTGGGTGTCTGCAGGAGAGAGAGCACTTCAGTTCATTCCCAGTTATCTGATGAGTTAATGCTACATGTGGCACCTGCTGCTTAAATTCTGACAGTGGTTTTCAGTGTTGGGCACTTGCACTTATTTCTAGAGACCAAGGCTTATGTTTTATCAGACATTGACCCAAAGCAAGAGAGGGAAAGGCAGAAATGTGAGAATGAGGGAGGAGCAGAAATGTAGTTAAACTGTGATAAAGAGAGAAAGCCGGGATACTGACTCCTGCAAGAGTGAGAAAAAGAGAAAGCAAGTGTAGGTTGTGGAAGTCAGAGGCATTAGGTGGCATCCACATTAGTCTACCCTTACTACTTGCAAATACCAGAATGTGGTGGCAGGCACATATGAAAAATCTGCACTTATCACTTTTTTAACACAAATAATTGGGAGGACATTCTGTTCAGAAGAGTGTCAATCGTCTTCATCTGTGCAACCAGCTTCTCCCTCTTCCCAACATTCCTTGCCTCTGTGCTCTGGCATGCAGTGGCCAAATGCGTGCAGCTAAAGAAGTAAACCAAAAGGCCACTCTTACGCTTGCACCAAGGCTTCCCTGAATGCAGGTAATACACACATCAATCAACCAGGGGTGTGACTGTTGCTTCAGTCACAGCGGCTTACCTTTATTGAACAAGCAGTGCAGGGAAGGCACAGGTTCAGTTAAAAGGTAAATAAAGTTATCGAAACACTCACTGATGTGTGGACTGAGCTGATAAAAGACGAAGAGCTGTTCCTCCTAAACAACGTGCTCTTCAACACTTCAACGAATAAAACTGAAAGTCAGGCTCAATAGATTCTGGTCTCCTCCTCCAGCCTGCCCATTGGCTTTGAAACGCAAAACAGCAGAGAGTGATAGTGGAGGAGGGGAAAGTCCACTCTCAGGTGGTTACCACCGATTCTTTTCTTGTCCTCATTGATCAGGTCCGCCCAACCTATTACTTGAATGGAGTTCTGCTGAATCACCTGGACCAGAGCTATAAACACCCAAATGCAAATAGATTTAGCAGTGCAATACCTTTCAACGCCCACCAGTGTGATGTCACTGCTCTGGCAGGTGCCTGCAGGGCGAGGCTTTCCTCCCTCCGCACCTGCGTAGAGCTCTCTGGTTCTGGCATCAATCACTCACAAAAAAAGTAGCTAATTTATTTAACATGAGCTGCTTGAATTTCCTTCTCCTCCTTCCAATTGATGGTAGGGTTATGCCCCTCTTTCCCTTGAACACCGACCGCTCCTGCCCACACTGTAGTGTACTTTTGTAATAAGCAGGAACGCTGTAAACTTTAGTACAAATTAAGTAGAAGTTTATTTCCAAGTTATTCACCCACAAAACATCTGCGTCCTGACTCTCGGAGTTCCCTCGGCAACTGAGAGCCAGTCTGCGAACCTCGAACCAGGAACTCTAGAACTATTCAAAAGTAAACAGATAGACAGCAGATCATCACAAACATTAAATATACATACATACTATTACATCACCTTCCCCCTTACAAAAAAAACCAAAAATAAATAAATAAATAAATAAATCTTACTACTAATACTTAATAAAATCCTCAAACCTAGACGGAGTCTTAGTCAACCTCCCACTCCTGGTGACAGCAGAAGAAGAAGAAGAGGCCAGATCCGAAGATGAAGCAATGAAATTCAATGAACTGGCACGTAGATTAGAAACAGATGTATCAGAAACAGATGTGTCCGGTGAAATCCAATGAGCCCACCCACAATGATCCGTAGACCCTCTGCTTTTGACTCTATTAACCACCAGAGCTTGATCCTTAGACATCTTAACCACTTGTCTCATGTTCCACCAACCCTTATCTCCAAGGAAAACAGCTCCCTTACTAACTTTAACCACTTTTACAGGATTAGAAAAAATCGAACTCCCCTTCAACACCCTGAAAGGTTTCCTAATCATCACCCAATCTCCTACCACAAAACCCTGAGCATCTGAACACCTCTTTCCGTCAAAATTTTTCTTCATAGAAACCTGCTTACTCCTGGACACCTCAGCTAAATTACCATTTCTATTTACCACAGTAGAATCCGGACATTTTTTTTCCAACCAAGCCAGGAACAGAGCCGAGTGCACCTTTCTACCCCTTAATAACTCAAAAGGTGTAACCTCCGTAGTACAATGAGGAGAAGTATTGTAACTCCAAACCTTTTCCTCAATAAAAGAACCAACATCCAATCCAGAAGCTATGGCAGTTTGGATACCCTCCTTCACAACTTTGTTGCCACGTTCCACTAAACCATTAGAGGCCGGCGAATAGAGCGCCACTCTGAGATGTTCCACATCCTGCGCACTTAATAACTTACAAATCTTCTCAGAGACAAAGTGCGTTCCATTATCCGTTACCAAAAATTTGGGTGCTCCCTCCAACATGAAAAGCTTTTCTAAAAACTTAACCGTATTGTCCGAATTAGGAGCATCCACAAACTTATAATACAACCACTTTGAAAAGTAATCCACAGCCAAAATTAAAAATCTCATCCCTTCTGGTAAAATACTATAAGGACCCGAGAAATCTAAAGCTACTTTCTCCCATGCTGAATCTGGAAAACCTATAGGATGTAAAGGTACAGAAGGTAACTTCCAGTGTTTATCAGATAGTAAGCAGTCTTCACAATCATTTACCAGGGACCTCACCTGTGAATCCAAACCGGGCCACCAATAGTACGCCCTTATTCTCATAGAAGTCTTTGACACACCTAAATGCCCCATATGCGCCAACCTAATAATTTCCTTCCTTAAATCTGCAGGTGGAACCACTTTATCGCCCCGCAATAAAACATTGCCTTTAACTGATAACTCATCAGCTACCTGCGCCATGATTCTAAGATCACCGTATAAATTCCTTACATCTGGCCATTTCCCAGACGCAAACTCCATAGCCTTGGACAGAACCAAATCTTTCTCCTTAGCTCTCATCCAATCCTTTTCAGCCACAGGAAGATTGAAATCTTCAATTGCATCTACAAAAGTTACACACTCAACATCATCATCCACTAAATCCTCCTCCTCCTCCTTGACAAGTGACATCCTAGACAAACAGTCCGCCCGAAAGTTTCTACCTCCCGGAATATGTCTCAACTCAAAATTGTACTCCTGTAGCTTTGAAACTAGTCTTGTCAACCTGGGAGATAAATTATTATTCTCTGAAACCCTACTAAAAATGAAAGAAAGCGGTTTGTGATCAGATAACATCAAAAATCTTCTTCCCCAGATGTACATTTTAAATTTCTGAGCAGCCCATACACAGGCCAAAGCCTCACGCTCGATGATGCTATACCGCTGCTCATACTCCTTTAAAGATTTAGAAGCAAAAGCTATAGTTCTTTCCGCACCATCCACTTCCTGACTTAAAATCGCCCCTAAACCACTCATACTTGCATCCACAGCAATAGTAGAAATACAATCATCGCGAAACACATGAAGAGGGTGAGCTGCCACAATCAACTCTTTCACCTTTGCCAAAAACCCTTTCCAAATCATTAGACCATACAAATTTCTGTCCTTTTATAAGCAACGCTCTAAGAGGTTCTACTACTTGAGAATAATTACCCACAAACCTGGCATAATACTCTGCCAAGCCCAGGAATGAGCGCAGGGAATCCTTATCAGTGGGAGCCTTTGCCTCTTTTAAAGCATTAATCACTGAGAACTTGGGCTTGATACCAGACGCTGATATAGTATGCCCCAGATATTCCAGCTCTTGTACCCCAAACTTACACTTATCCTCCCGGATGGTCATCCCGCGCTCTCCTAGTAAAGAGAGAACTTTTCTCAACAAGATATTGTGTTCATCAAGACTGTTCGCGAAAATAAGAATATCGTCCAAATAAGCTTGGACCCCCTTCAAATTCCTAAATAGGGTATCCATCAATCTCTGGAAAACGCTGTCCGCTGACGCCAGCCCGAAGGGGAGTCTCAAAAACTTGAACGCCCCGAACGGGGTGACGAACGTGGTCAATTCCTGAGAATCCCTGGATAATGGCACCTGATGGTATGCGGATTTCAGGTCAATTAAAAAGAACCATTGAGCCCCCCCACCCCCCCAAATTTGCCAGCAACTCCTGAATTTTTGGAAGGGGATGACAATCCACCTTGATATTTTTATTCAAATCCCTGAGATCCGCACACAATCTGATCTCGTTATTTTTTTTCGAGCGACCACAATGGGGGCGACCCATTGTGAAGACTCGGTGGGTTGAATAATCCCTTGTTCACATAAATCATCCAACATTTTTTTAAGCTCCGCCCTCACACTCAAAGGAACATTGCGAACCTTGTGAGCAACCGGTGAAGCGTTAGGAAGGAGTCTGATTTTATGTTCCACACCCTTCACCCGACGCACCTTATTACTAAAAACACCTTTAAATTCCTTTACAAGGTCACTACGGTTAATCATCAAATCCTCAACAAAGCAAATAGGTAGATTCCTTGCCTTAATGGGATGTTCATCACCTGGAACCAAATACAATCCCATTCTGGCAAGGTCTTTCCACCCCACAATGTTTTTCCCCTTTATAGCTACATAAACTTTAGTACAAATAGACCTTTCCAAAAATTCAACCTTCCCTATGAAGAACCCCAGCATATCGATATCTTTTTCCCTGAAAGCCTTGGGGTTAACATCAGTCTCCATAGAACAGTCTCTTTACCCCATTTCTCGTAGAATGTGGAGTCTCGCAGAATCGTGATGGGTGATCCCGAATCCGCCATCAACTGAAGATGGATTCCATCAACCGTAGAAGAACACAAAGGGCCTTTAATTTCTTCATCCCCAATATCCAACATTAGAAGTAAATTGTCCATAGATTCACAATAGTCCTCCCAATCCACATTGTTAATTTTAACATTTTTCTTCTGAAACTTACACACTTTTTTTTAAATGGCCTACCCTTTTACAGACGCTTACCCAAAGCAGGACACCCCTTAAAATTTCCTATGTGGAATTTTGAACCACATCTAAAACAAAAACTCTGTCCTTTATTCTGAAAAGGTTTTGCTTTATCTTTATCACCCACAGCATATAACCATCCTCCTCAATTCCTTCTGAAACCATGCTAATTTTAGGGGAAGAATCTAATGACATAGCCTTAGTTGATAGGACTGATCTCTCAATGCTTAATGCTAAATCAATCACCTCTGACAAGGAAGGATTCTTACAGCTAAGAATTCTTTCTTTGATTTTGACAGAGACTGAATTAAACACTAACTGATCTCTAATATAATTGTCCAAAAGAGGACCAAAATCACAAGAAACAGCTAAAACCCTTAATGCAGCCACATACTCCTCAATTTTTTCATCCTCCTTTTGTTTTCGTTTATAGAAATTATGCCGTTCCAGCATGATATTCGGAGATTCATCAAACTGCTTCTTCAATCTGGCCAGAGCTTCTAAATAAACATCCACACCTGTCCCCAGACTGACCAACTGGAGGAGGAATATGCGTAAGACTGTTAAAAATACGCTGAGCAGCGAGGCCCAAACTGCCAAATAATAAGGCAAATTTGCGAGGAGGAGAATACTCAAGTGCATCTATAGCAACCAGGTGATTTTGAAACAAACCCAACCATTCAGGCCATAAAAGAGTAGGTTTACCTGGTTTGTCCAGGAAAGGTGGTGGTTGTGTAATATCTTTGACAGAAGACATGTTTACAAATCTGCTACATTGACCGAAGTGCAAATAATTCAAACCCAACCAAAACCTGTAAAAGAAAGAATATTAACAATCTTTAAAAAAAAAAAAAAATAATAATGAACATTAAAACAGTCTCGAAGTCTTCACAAAATATTGATGAAGCGATAAGCCTATAAACACAGACGCTCACCACAAAACCCCAAAGTTCAAAATGTTCGTGCAGAGAAAGCAACTGTCCGATCTCTGATTCTCTTCTTCTGAAAAAAAAAATGGAGTCACGTAGACAACGCACAGCCGGATGGCTTCCTTGCGCGTAATCGTGTAACAGAAGCTGCTGAACGCCTTGCGTCACCTTCAGAACGTAGACACACGCCAGAATCAAAGCTTGTGGACAGAGAGCGCCAGCGTCACGATGAAGACAGACGTCACTTTCGAAGCTGTTGAAGGAGAACACCAGCGTCGTAATGAAGACCCAGAGCGAGGTAAGGTGATGAACTTGAAAAGATGCAGATTCTATCACCGTTAAACCAGCTCCGAAGGAAAGCTCTCGCAGATCCAAAAAAAAACAATCCAAAAATCCGAAATAAATTAGCAAACCACCTCCGACAACCAAAATTCACGAAGGCAACTGTCACCATAAATCCAGAGGCCGTAGACCGTAGACCAAGATGAGGAAGACACACTCCCACAAAGGCAAACGTAGATGATCCTACCGTAATCCGATGTATCCAACAAGTTCAGAGTCTTCCCTCTTCCACATCTTCCAACAATGAAAAGTTTCAGAAAACCTTTAAAGACACGTGGGTCGGTGGGTGAATAAAATTAATCCCATCCTCGTCGCGAATTTGTAATAAGCAGGAACGCTGTAAACTTTAGTACAAATTAAGTAGAAGTTGTTTGTTAGCCACCCCGATACTTAATCTGGTCCCATTTCCATTTTCATAAAGCTTTATTCGATCTTGAGATCAAACATAAATCATAAAAGCACAAACAGTAATAACAAGAATACAATTCATCAAATATTCCAATAAAATACCTTAAAATTACAGATCTATCTCAATGTTTTAAAATTAGTTAAAAAGCTTCCTTTTTTTTGTGTAGGCCCAAAGGAAGGTAGCTACTATGTAGCTAATAAAAGGATTGCCTAGTTTTTAAGAAAACTAAGAGCGAATCTACATTGCCTACAATTGTGCTGTCTCAAGACCAGGATTAAGTATTTTACTCGTTCCTTTTCATACAGTTGACAGAATAAACTGATATGGAGGTCCGATTGTTCTGAAATTCCGTCACATGGGAAAACAGACATGTCACAGAGCTTATGTTTTCCCGCTGGGTACCCCACCAACATTGAAAACAGATTCATGCGGAATCTTGCTAGAATGAATCTGTGCTGTAGATTTGGAATTTCCTCTAGGTAGTGATAGTCACTCTCTGATAAGGATGGGAGACACATATATATCCTGACTGATGACTTAGCTTTGTTTATCTCTATACGCTCATGCACCAGGTTAGCCAGAACATTTCCTTTTTTAAATTTCTTTGATATTTGGAGGCAATTGCTTGGATTTTTATACAAATCCTCTATACCCAATCTGCTCAGCGTTGATCGTACATAAGTAGATCAAAAAGTGGTGTGCAGTTCCTAAAGGGGATAGGAAGGAGGGGAAGAAGAAAGGAGTGAGGAGGGCTGAGGGCGGAGGGCGGAGAGAAAGGGGAAATGGAGGGAAACCAGGTAGTAGAAAGGATCAGAGGGCCTAGAGCTCCAATAAGGAGCAAGAGCCATCACACACCCCAAGAGGTGTCATGCTTCATCATAGGGCAGCTCCTTGTTGGGCCGGCACTGCAATGCCCAACGGGCCCCTCGGGGGGGCTCTTTGCCAGAGGTCTTAAGATTAGTATGCCAGGAGGCCCTATGTATGGGGGTGGAGGGGCATAGAGAGGTGAGTAGAGTGGGTGCAATGCGTGTAATTAAAATAGCTATCAGTGCTTCAGGGAACCTTTATTAAATGGATACTATGCTATGGTTAAAAAAGACTACAAGAGTCTCGGCTGGCTGGGAGAATTAAACCTGTTACAGCTCAGTGGGTGTAATGACGAGTGTGATTGGATTAAAAGGTCGACATGTTTCACTCCTGCAATACTCCAAGTGGATGTGTGGCATTTCTTCCGGACCGGGGAGGAAAAAAACCTGATCTATTCTTAAGTGTAGGAGGTGGTCATCGGGGTATCGTAAATTGTGCCATCTCTATTAAATGGATTCAATTCAATCCAGAGAATGGGAGAAGCATATAGTACTACGTAGTACGTCCTATCATAAAAGCTCATGGAATTTATCTTTGAACTATTAAAAATCACATCGCTCCTAGCCATGATGTGTCCATGTGACTTGCAGTGGTCATATTAAAGTCCGATCTCGTGAGGAAGCAGCAGTGTTAAGTGATTCAACATGTGGAAAACAAGTAAAAGACAAGTAAAAAACATGCTTGTTACATACCTGTTGGACCTGGCCCTTTTGGCAGGTTCACCCCGAAACATTTTGCTTTTGCCTAGCCTGTTTCTGTAACCTGGTGTTGGTGATTTTAGGTCTCTGCGCACTTTTTTACTGTGGTACAGTGTAAAGTGCGTGAGCTCTCTGTGTATGTGTGAGAGTGACCTGCCCTCCCATAGGAATGCATAGGGAATATGTGTGACCATGGTAGTTCCTGTTGTGTGGGAGTGCATGGGGTCGAGTTTGGTATGTGCAAACTCGTGAGATTGAATGCTGCGTAATGATGTATGTGGCATGAATGTGTCTAGTGTGGAAGTGCCACTTCTAAACATGGGTGTGCGTGTGTAGTGAGTGTGCTGACACGTGATTGGCTGGAGCCTGGCTTCAGGAGTCTGGATGGGTCTGCCCTCCTTGCTATGGGGGTCATGTCTGGGGCCTTTTATGATTTCTATGCCCCCAGCGCCTAGAGAGCGCTTTATTCTACTTTTCCTGGGGCAGAGCGCTGTCATTTTCCCTCTGTGGGAAGCGCTCCTGCCCTTTGTGTGCCGAGTGTGCAGGTGCCACCTTGCATCTTTATCGATATTGGATTATTTTTATGCACGGGTGCCCACCCCGTTTCTGGGTGCCTTTGCGAGTGCCCACCTCGCTGCTATGGTTATTTTTACAACCGAGGGTGCCCACCCCTCGTTATGCCCCTCCGTATCACCGCCGCAGCCCGGGTGGCTGTGTAAAACATAGCCGGAATTGCAGCGTCCCGCCTGACTGTGGGCCGGGCCAGCGGGATGGAAGCAGGGGAGCAGGAAGAGGGCGGCGGTAGCAGGGCTCCCATGAGAGGAGAGAGCCCTGCCGGTGCAGTGAAGCCCCGGGTCCCAGGAGGGGGCCCGGGGGAAGAGGCAGTGAGGCGACGTCCTAGCGAGGCTCCTGTGAGGGAAGAGGAGCCCTGCCTGCTGCCCCAGAGGAGTTCCCGGTGGAGCGCGGTGCAGCGGATCTCTGCAAGGCTCTCAGGAGTGAGAGAGCCCCGCCCGCTGCCACCGCCGAGAGAAGCACTGCCGCATCAAGAGAAGAGGAGCCCCTGCCCCCGTTACAGCCCAGTGAGTAGAAACGGGCTGGGGGGCTCCAGGCGCGTGCGAGTGCCAGCGCGAGGCACAGTGTGTCGGTGGCCTGTAGGGCGGCCCCACCATCTTCCAGAGCCCAGTGGGGCTCCAACCTGGGCCTATATTTGTTAAGAGTCCCTGTGAGGGGCTTGGGGGCCCAGTTGGTTAGTACGAGGCCCCAGAGCTGAAGGGGCATCTGTGGTTCTTTCAGGAGCCAGTGCGCTTCCCGTGGCCATTGATTTTGAGAGGCCCGTGTTTCCCCCATGGGATGCCTTAGTGTTTGGGGGACATCTTTATTTACAGAGCCCTGTGTGGCTACAGCCTGCGCATATGTGTTTCCAGAGCCAGATGGCTCAGTTTGTCGCAGTTTTGTCTCCAGCTGCCCAGCAATTAGTGGGCAGCTGCTCCGTTTAGGCGCCAAGGGAGAGAGAGTCCCTGTGTGGGACAGAGATGGCACAGAGGTGCCAGGCCTTCTACAGCTGCGCAGCACTTAGTGCCAGCTGCAACGTTTAGGCCCTGTTGTTGTTCTCAGCTGCCCAGCAATTAGTGGGCAGCTGCAACGTTTAGGTTTGCGCCGGTGGCGCACCCCTGACTGGCGCTGCATTGCAGCGCGCCCTGACATTCTGGACACTGGGCATTTGAGCCCTTCCTTGAGATGGCCAGATGGCCAGGGGGCTGGTATGTGGGTAGGGCGCAAGGCCCTAATGTGGTTTTTGCGCAATGTGATTTTGCTATGTTTATGATAGTAATTGCCTAAGGTGATGTTTGCGCAATGTGACTATGAGGTTATTTTACCTATGTAGGTTTATGCGAGTTACGCCCCTAAATATGATTTATTCTTAGGAGGCGGAGTCTAATGTGTTTAGACTAGTGAGGAGATTGCCTACTGTATTTTTACCGGTTAGGCCCAAATGTGAGTTATGCGTAATGTGCTATGCCATTATACCTGTGACACCTCTGAATGTGATTTATGCATTATGTGTCTTACCTACACCTCTGAATGTTTTTATGCATCATGTGTTTTCCTTCCCTACACCTCTGAATGTTGTGATGCATCATGTGTAATGTGTTCTTGCCTATACCCCTAAATGTATGGTGATATTTAGGTGGTTGATCTTTCTAGTACAGGGGTGCTAAAGTGATTATTATTCTATGATCTACAAAGTGCTATTTCTAACAGTATTCCGGCTAAGTGTTGATTCTGACAGTGGCCCATGTGGCCTTGTCCTGGTGTAAATAATCCCTTGTGAATATTGCCCGTGCCAGTTGGCACAATGTATATTGTGTGATTACTATCTGATGTGTTTTTGACAATACAGAAGTTATTTTTATATAACCTTGTGTGGAGTTCCTTTTGTGGTGTGCCTAGGATGTTGTTGCTGTTGTGTGCGTGCGCCAATGCTTTACACATTGCCTCCAGGATAAGCCTGTCTGCTCGTGCCAAGCTACCAAGGGGGTGAGCAGGGGTTATCTTGGCGTGTGACCCCTTTGCCCTGACTAGAATGGTGGTTTCTGCCTGGCTTTGGCGTAAGCCTTAGCCAACCAGAAAATCTCAGTTCTAACATTGGTGGTCAGCGGTGAGGGTTAGGACTTGTGTTTGCGCAGTACCACAGCGACAACTGGCTACATTACAAAACTCTGCATTTTAGATAGTCACATGTTTGGGATTATTGTTTATGATTTTGTTTTTCCTCAAGAGTGTCATTTTCAAATGGTGTTCCTGGGCTTTTATGTTTAGTGGCAGATGAGAGAAAACGACAGGGCGGGACGCCAGTAGAGGGGGAGGTTCCCATAGATCAGGAATCCCTTGCTGGGTCCAGTGCCCAATCCCTGTTCCTGTCCCTGTGTGGGTAGATGGAAGAGAGGGAGTGTGGAGGAGAAATGGCTTGCTCGGGAGGGTGGTTATCCCCTGAGTGTAGTGTGTGTGTCTGGATTTCCCAGTATGGTAGGATCCAGTGGTGGCAGCTAAAATGTGTCCAGTACATGTAGTCCCAATCCCAGTTGCCAGAGTTTGGTGCCTGGTGCTCAGTAAGAGGGGTACAGGTTGAGAGTCAGGGGCAAATGTAAATGTAAATGTAAATGTAAATGTACAGGAATTTATATAGCGCAAATCACCGAGCGGTTTCTAAGCGCTTGCTTAGGGAACCCGTCCTGGTATTCCCCTGTGAGATAACCCTGGCAGGGTATCCACAAGTTGAAAGCCAGGCATCCCACCGCGAGGGGCCGTTGTGGAGATTAAGCAAGCTATTGCCCAGAGTCGCAGAGTGTGAACCCGTGAATCGAGTAGGCACCGGAGCGAGAATTGTCGAGTCCATGGACATTTTTTTTAGGACTCAAGACCCCGCCGAGCCGGGAATTGAACCCTGGTCCCGGGCTGACTTCTGCTTCCAGGTCTGCTTCCTCTAACCAGTGAGCCACACTTCTCCAGTGAGGAACTGTCTCGCCAGTCTGGAGGGGGAGTGTGTGGATGAGTGGTGTGTTGAACTGGAAGAGTTGGTGTGAGGTTTTTTTTTAAAGGAGCTTGCACGGGAGGTGTACCTCTGGTGGTGTGCAGGAGGTCCTGCAGAGGCACTGGACGAGAAGGTGGACGTCTGGCGTTGTGCTAGATGTCTTTCAGAGGCACTGGGGAGTGATTCTAAAAGTAGTGGCTTGTGTATCTGATGATCCTGTGTAGGGGAATAGGTTCATGTGTAACCCAACTAGGTCCCAGTAGGATGGTAGGGGTGTAGGGGCTCACGTCCTGTCTCAGTAGAGGCAGAGTGAGTGTGGGACGGTGTGTCCCACGGTGGCCCGAAACCCTGTCTCAGGGCCTGGAGTATTCCCTATGGGAGCACTAGGTCAGGGGCCTAGGCTGTACTTACAGGTCATTTGAGGAGGATCTTCCTGTGTCTAGAGGACGGGGAGTGTCTGTAACCAGAACTCCGGCGGTCCTGGTGTTGGGCAGTACCGCTCCTAAGTGGAGGGTGCAGAAGTCCTGGTTCGCTGGGCATTTGACCTTCTAGAGTGCTTGACCATTTGTGGGGCCTCTGGAGGTCGTTCCCCGAGGAGGGGGGAGGCCAGGTTCAGGTTCAGCCTGACCTGGAGGGAAGGGCATCTGTAATCAGTGTCCTGACCAGTTTTGCTTCCAGGGCTACCGCTCCAAGGTGGGAGGGTGCAGAACTCTGGAAGGGGGTGCAGAGGGACGGTGTCTTTACCTCTGACTCCGGTGCAACCTGAGGGTTTAGACCCTAGGTTGGGAGATTAGGAAACTTCCAGGTCAAGAAGGAATCTCTGCCAAGGTAGATCAGCTGAAGAGACTGAGGGGGCTGCCCTTGCTGTGTGATCTGGGGCTCACCTGCAGTTTGTTGTTTCTACTAAGGTAGAGGAAAGGGGACTTTGCAGTGTGCTGCCTCTCCCCACCTGCTTGAAGAGGGACTGTGCTGTGTGCTTTGTACCTCCGAAGTGAAATAGTTTCCAGATCCCAGGTGGTAGACCAGTTGATGGAGAGAGGTCCTGATCTGGTGGGAGAGTTGTGTTCTGGTGGGTGCTTCCCTGGGAGGGTGCGGAACCCCAGAAGTAGAGGTAGGGAGGGGCATTCTTGCCCCTGACCTCTGGTCAGCCTGAGGGTATGGTCCCTAGGTTGAAGGATCAGTGGTAGTTGTAGCTACACTGAGAGGGAGAGTGGAGAATGGCTATTGTTTGCCAGGGGTTACTGCCCCCCACTCTGTGGATTGGTCAGGACCTGTGACATTTAGATGGCCTAGGGCCTGGTCCTGGCCGAGGATGAGTAGAGAGTACCAGTGGGGTATCCTAGTTGTGCCAGAGAGCTCTTATTGAGAGAAATCCATGTGGGTTCAGAGTGGCGCAAAACCGGAGGGTGTCCCTGCCGTGCGGGCCCGTGTCCGTGTTTTGTCGGCCAAAGCAGGGAAGCCCATCAAGGGATTGATTGGTCTACCCTGCGTTTTGGCTGGAAGGGGGTTGTGTTGGACCTGGCCCTTTTGGCAGGTTCACCCCGAAACTTTTTGCTTTTGCCTTGCCTGTTTCTGTAACCTGGTGTTGGTGATTTTAGGTCTCTTCGCACTTTTTCACTGTGGTACAGTGTAAAGTGCGTGAGCTCTCTGTGTATGTGTGAGAGTGGCCTGCCCTCCCATAGGAATGCATAGGGAATATGTGTGACCATGGTAGTTCCTGATGTGTGGGGAGTGCAGGGTCGAGTTTGGTATGTGCAAACTCGTGAGATTGAATGCTGCGTAATGATGTATGCGGCATGAATGTGTCTAGTGTGGAAGCACCACTTCTAGACATGGGTGTGCGTGTGTAGTGAGTGTGCTGACATGTGATTGGCTGGAGCCTGGCTCCAGGAGTCTGGATGTGTCTGCCCAGTGGTGAGTGTTGAGATTAGCATGCTGATTTGAGGGGAGGGGTGCACCTGGGTCCTGAATAGGATTGGGCTTTCCCCACACAATGCTGGCTCCGCCCCCTGTGGTGCGACTGATGACCCTAGACTGACTACTGAATGGGAGGGGTGGCTGAGCTCATCAAGGGGGCTCCCAAACCAACTGCGCCTGGTTTTTCCCCCACCCTGCACCTTTAGACAAAGGGATTTGCTGTACAAAAGGTTCTTGTTTCTGACTTGAATCCTGCCAGGGGCGTACTGCTGCTTGGGCCCAGGGGAAGGCTTGCCTCCCTGGGCCCTGCCCAGCCCCTGGATATCTGATGGACTTTTTGTGGACCCTTCTTCCTGACCCTGGAAGCCTTGTCCTGTGATGTCCTGCTTGTGCTGGGACCCTCCTTGCTATGGGGGTCATGTCTGGGGCCTTTTATGATTTCTATGCCCCCAGCACCTAGAGAGCGCGTTATTCTACTTTTCCTGGGGCAGAGCGCTGTCGTTTTCCCTCTGTGGGAAGCGCTCCTGCCCTTTGTGTGCCGAGTGCGCAGGTGCCACCCTGCGTCTTTATCGATATTGGATTATTTTTATGCACGGGTGCCCACCCCGTTTCTGGGTGCCTTTGCGAGTGCCCACCTCGCTGCTACGGTTATTTTTACAACCGAGGGTGCCCACCCCTCGTTTTGTCCCTCTGTATCACCGCCGCAGCCCGGGTGGCTGTGTAAAACATTGCCGGAATTGCCGCGGCCCGCCTGACTGTGGGCGGAGCCAGCAGGACGGAAGCAGGGGAGCAGGAAGAGGGCGGCGGTAGCAGGGCTCCCATGTGAGGAGAGAGCCCTGCCGGTGCAGTGAAGCCCCGGGTCCCAGGAGGGGGCCCGGGGGAAGAGGCAGTGAGGCGACGTCCTAGCAAGGCTCCTGTGAGGGAAGAGGAGCCCCGCCTGCTGCCCCAGAGGAGTTCCCGGTCGAGCGCGGTGCAGCGGATCTCTGCGAGGCTCTCAGGAGTGAGAGAGCCCCGCCCGCTGCCACCGCCGAGAGAAGCGCTGCCGCATCAAGAGAAGAGGAGCCCCTGCCCCCGCAACAGCCCGGTGAGTAGAAACGGGCTGGGGGGCTCCAGGCGCGTGCGAGTGTCAGCGCGAGGCACAGTGTGTCGGTGGCCTGTAGGGCGTCCCTAAATGGCAGTGGTCCGCCCCACCATTTTCCAGAGCCCAGTGGGGCTCCAACCCGGGCCCACGTTTGTTAAAAGTCCCTTTGAGGGGCTTGGGGGCCCAGTTGTTTAGTACGAGGCCCCAGAGCTGAAGGGGCATCTGTGGTTCTTTCAGGAGCCAGTGCGCTCCCCGTGGCCATTGATTTTGAGAGGCCCGTGTTTCCCCCATGGGATGCCTTAGTGTTTGGGGGACATCTTTATTTACAGAGCCCCGTGTGGCTACAGCCTGCGCATATGTGTTTCCAGAGCCAGATGGCTCTGTTTGTCGCAGTTTTGTCTCCAGCTGCCCAGCAATTAGTGGGCAGCTGCACCATTTAGGCGCCAAGGGAGAGAGAGTCCCTGTGTGGGACGGAGATGGCAGGCCTTCTACAGCTGCACAGCACTTAGTGCCAGCTGCAATGTTTAGGCCCTGTTGTTGTTCTCAGCTGCCCAGCAATTAGTGGGCAGCTGCAACGTTTAGGTTTGCGCCGGTGGCGCACCCCTGACTGGCGCTGCATGGCAGCGCGCCCTGACATTCTGGACACAGGGCATTTGAGCCCTTCCTTGAGATGGCCAGATGGCCAGGGGGGCTGGTATGTGGGTAGGGCGCAAGGCCCTAATGTGGTTTTTGCGCAATGTGATTTTGCTATGTTGATGATAGTAATTGCCTAAGGTGATGTTTGCGCAATGTGACTATGAGGTTATTTTACCTATTTAGGTTTATGCTAGTGAGATGTTTTCACCATGTGAGTTACGCCCCTAAATATGATTTATTCTTAGGAGGCGGAGTCTAATGTGTTTAGACTAGTGAGGAGATTGCCCACTGAATTTTTACCGGTTAGGCCCAAATGTGAGTTATGCATAATGTGCTATGCCACTATACCTGTGACACCTCTGAATGTGATTTATGCATATTGTGTCTTACCTACACCTTTGAATGTTTTTATGCATCATGTGCCCCTTGGTTACTTTTACCCTCCTCTCCCACCTATTAGGCGAATACCTCACGATCGTTACCATACCTTGAACTGTGAACAAATGTGGGTCAGAAGATATGGGATTCCTACCTTTATGGCAGCAGATTTGGCAGCAGAAGATAACTTGATGCGGGGGGGGCAATCAGGTGGCCCCTGCTTTGTATGACAACTCCACCCTGATATCTCCTGCAGCCCAGCCCACTCCATCAAAGAGCTTAACGGAGTTTAAAATTTCTTCCTGGAACATAGCCGGAACTAGATTCAAAGTTGATCATTCTATTTTTATGGACTTTGTTCAATCTCAGGGCTTGCTTTGCTTTCAAGAAACATGGAGCGTTGAACCTGTGCATTTGATAGGTTACAGAACTTTCTGTACTCCTGCTGTAGCTGTTCCCCATGGGAGACCGAAAGGTGGTCTGAGTGTTTATCTCTCAAATAGACTGGTCCTTGCGAACATTACCGAACCTGTTAAAGACATCTATTTTCAAATGCTGGTTCTTCACCAGACCAGAGACATCCCAATTGTCATTGTAAATATATACAATAATATTCCCTGTGAGGATGTCACAAATGTTCTTAGGAAATTGACTAAAGGGCTGTTTACCCAGGGGAAACTTTTTAATCAGAAATTGATGATGATTGTACTGGGCGATTTTAATTGTAAATTGTGCAAATTGACTAAGGACAATAGGTGCGGTGTAGCACGAGATGATGGTGTGGGACGTTTCCATTTTAGTCATATTCTCCTAGGGGAACAACTCAATACTTTGCTAGCCAATTTTGATTTAGAATTTGCTAACGAAATGTGTAACTCTGTCCCCATATTAGCCCCAACATTCAATGGTAGAGGTCGCTCTTCAACTATAGACTATATCACAATTTCCAATTCATATGGGAATAGAATACATTCCTTTAATGTTTGTGACATGGCATTGAGTGACCATTTTCCACTTTGTGTGTCTGTCCTGTTGCCTACCCCAGCACTACTGTCTAGTGCTGGGGTCAGTAACAGCTCAGTCGCCGATTTGGCAATTGGCAAAACTAATGGTTATTCCTTGAAATGGGCTACGCTAAATGAGGCAGAGACAATTAAAAAGGTGGTCGGAACCTGTTTTTCAGAAATAGCTACATGTTTAGAGACAGACTTACCACCTGAAACTTATCTTGCATCCTTTTTAGCTATTTCCAATTAAATAAAAAATTCTCTGACTAGGCAATTGAAGAATCAAAAGAAGGAGAAAGGCTGGTTTGATTCCAGATGCACTAGGGCTTATACAGCCCTAAAAAAGGCGCTACACAAAAACCTAAATCTGCAGAGGACATCCGCAGATTCAGGAAGGACTATAAAACTGCCATTACTGACAGGAAAAATACCTTGAGGTCAGAAGCCTGGGAGGCTCTCCACCTAGCTTCCGAAAGAAATGACAGCGCGAGCTTTTGGAAAATAGTGAGAACCCCTTTTCTTAATGAGGAGGCGGGGCCAAAAATAGATATAGCAATACCTGAAACAGACTGGGTTAGTCACTTCTCGAGAGTATACGAGGGTGGTGTACATGAAGGTGAAGAACATATGGGGTCTTTGACCCCTTCTCCATGCTACCCCCCCGAGTACCGACCTTTTTTTTACTCTTGAGGAGGTCGAAAAGGCCCTGAGTAGAAGTAAGGGCGCTAAGGCGCCTGGCCCAGACGGGGTTCCCATAGACCTATTCAAAAGTATTCCATCCCTGTGGGCGCCCCTTCTGGTCCAGGTGCTTAATGCCAGTTGTGCCACTGACTTCCTCCCCACCTGGGTGGAATCGGTCATTGTACCGATTTATAAAAAAGGAAATAGACAGGACCCAGCCTGCTATAGGCCCATTTCCTTACTGGATTCTTTTACTAAAATATCGGGTAGAGACATTCTGGACCGTCTTTTGGACTGGGCGGATGCAAATTCCGTCCTGTCCGATCTCCAGTATGGTTTTCGCTCCGGCTTGGGGACGGTAGAACAGGGACTGAATTTGATGATGCTGGTCGGGAAATACACGAAGGCTAAACAAGGTAACTTGTACCTGGCCTTCGTGGACCTCTCGGCCGCGTTTGATTGTGTGGTGCACTCTAAACTGTGGATGATATTGGAAAAATTAGGGGTGGATCTAAATATTATTTATTATCTTAAAAGTTTTTACAGTAATGCGTCGGCCCGCGTTCGCTATGGTCTTAAGGGGGAGTGCACAGACCAAATACCAATCAGGAGTGGGGTCAGACAGGGCTGTGTCTTGGCCCCTTTCCTTTTTAATTTGTACATAAATGGATTGGAAGAAGCTTTCTGCAAAGACAGTTTGGATCCCCTATTTGTAGGTGGTCGCCCAATACCAGCACTTTTGTACGCTGACGATGCTGTGCTCATGTCACGTACTCAAGTGGGACTACAGCGGGTGGTTGATAGCTTTTCCCACTTTATGAATGAGTTAGGCCTGAAAGTCAATACCTCAAAGACTTTCACCATGTATTGTGGCAGACAAATTAAATCTAAGAGACCAATATTAATAGCGGGACAGAAGCTCGAATTCGCTAAACATTTTTCTTACTTGGGGATACTTTTTGCCCAAAACGAGACATGGTCTCAAGCTGTCTCTGCGAAAAAACTTGAGCTTACTAGATCAACCGCTGCTTTAAAATCTTTTCTAGTAAATTAGGGACCAGACCCCCTGTAGAACTGATAAAAATATATATAAAGCCAAATGTGTAGCAGGTGCTACCTACGGTAGTGGGGTCTGGAGTTTTGCTAACTCATTACCTATTCAGGTTCCTCAAAATTCCTTTTTAAAATATATACTGGCACTCCCCAAAAGCTCCTCCAATTTTAACTGCCACTCTGAACTGGGCCTCTGTTATATCTCAGATCTGATTAAAGTAGAGCCAGTTCTGTTATGGCACAGACTCTGGACCCAAGAGGCAACACACTTAAACAGAGCTGTTCTAACAGACATTTTGAAATTGGAAGGTGCTACCAAAATACCTTGGGTGAAGTACGTCTTTAACTTTTTGAAAGATATTGGGAGAGAGGAATACTTCACGAATCCCTTGGATATTTCAGAAATCTCACGAAAAGATTTAAAAAAAGAGTGTCTAGCCCTCTTAGAATCTCACCGGGTTGCTGTGGAGACCCTAAAACCTTCTGTCCAGCAGCATCAATTGATTTTAGCAACTTTTAAGACCCAGCCTTATTTAATTTATGTAAACAACAATTATGAGCGTTTTTTACATTCACGCTTCAGATTCAATATCTTCCACAGATTGGTTAGCTTTCCTACGATTAACAACTAGACGCACGATCTATTATGTTGTCCCTGTGATAATGTCTCTCCGCAGAGTACCATTCATGTACTTTTATTTTGTAAACTATATCATGAATTGAGGAAAATTGTCTTATTGCCATTATTAAGAGTTCTAGGATTTCGTCATTGCCGTGCGGCGAAGATTAGCATGCAAATGTTAGATAATCATGTATCTGTAGCGAGAACAGCTTTGTACCTAAGGAATGTGATGATCATTAGGAAACGTATGATCCCATAACTGCACTTTACAAATGCTCTCATAACTGTAATTGCACTTTAAAAATGTAATTGACTTTTTTTGAATCCAATGAATTACTGTATTTTATATATTCTCTTTTTAACTTGTATATCTGTAATTTATTTGTACTTTTATGATTGCACACAACAATCGAATAAAGATATTTTGAATTGAATTAATGCATCATGTGTTTTCCTTCCCTACACCTCTGAATGTTGTGATGCATCATGTGTAATGTGTTCTTGCCTATACCCCTAAATGTATGGTGATATTTAGGTGGTTGATCTTTCTAGTACAGGTGTGCTAAAGTGATAATTATTCTATGATCTACAAAGTGCTATTTCTAACAGTATTCCGGCTAAGTGTTGATTCTGACAGTGGCTCATGTGGCCCTGTCCTGGTGTAAATAATCCCTTGTGAATATTGCCCGTGCCAGTTGGCACAATGTATATTGTGTGATTACTATCTGATGTGTTTTTGACAATACAGAAGTTATTTTTATATAACCTTGTGTGGAGTTCCTTTTGTGGTGTGCCTAGGATGTTGTTGCTGTTGTGTGCCTGCGCCAATGCTTTACACATTGCCTCCGGGATAAGCCTGTCTGCTCGTGCCAAGCTACCAAGGAGGTGAGCAGGGGTTATCTTGGCGTGTGACCCCCTTGCCCTGAATAGAATGGTGGTTTCTGCCTGGCTTTGGCGTAAGCCTTAGCCAACCAGAAAATCTCAGTTCTAACAATACCCACTGACTCTGTAGGGGAGGATTCAACACACTGGCAGTTGTGTATCTACGGGCGCAACCCGTGGGGGATGGTCGAGCCCTACCGCCCCACCAGGGGTGCCCAAACCTTGGTACAACACAGATTTTTTTGCGCAAATCTAGTAATTGCTGCCAAGCTTCTTTCCATTGTTAGCACCCTATGTTTAATCATAGGAGCCCAGGTATGATGCTTATCAAACATGACACCCAAGTAGGAAATGAATCTACTATCTCTAGTTTGCAAGCCCCTAAATGAAAGGATGGTGTTTTGCCTCGCCCCCTTGGAGTTACTATTAAGATAAATGATTTTGAATAATTTACCCTTAAATCGAGGGAAGTCATGAATGAGGTATAAGCCATTGATATGTCTTGCAGCCCCCTCCCAGTTCTGGCCACTAGGACAGTATTGTCTGCATATGCAAGCAGAGGCAGCGCTAATTATCCAAACTTTGGGATGTCCAGGGCTGTACCCGCCTGTTAGAAGGTGGCCTCAGGGGAGGGCAGGCAGTGTACCTGACCACCCTGGGACCCACCTCCTTAGTTACAAAGACGAGCCCTGGCGGGAGACTTCTCAAGGGGAGAGTCTCGACTCTAGGATCGTACACACTACACAAGCACCACACGACAAAGAGACACCACACCGTAGCTTCTTGAGAACGTTTCTTTATCTCGTGTTTCAAAGGATCTTTATGATCGGCAAAGGCAAGTATTTACAAATAGAGCAAGGGCTCAAAGAGTCTCGGTCAGGGTAGGGGTAGCGGGACAGTCTTACGGGATCAGTGTCAATATCGGTGCGTATCCGGCGCACAGCTCTCAATCCTCGAGCCGGGGGATATGATGCGATCTTTGGGGTCCAGCCGGACCAGGAGAGTCAGGGAGCCGCGAGTCACTCAGCAGGGCTCAAGCACGATGTCGGAGGTCTTACGATCTTCAGGGGAGCAGCGAGTCACTCAGCAGGGCTCAGGTGTTCCAACGTTACAAGGGAGCCGCAAGTCACTCAGCAGTGCTCAGGCACGATGTCGGAGGTCTTACGATCTTCAGGGGAGCCGCAAGTCACTCAGCAAGGCTCAGGTGTTCCAAAGTTGCAAGGAAGCCGCGAGTCACTCAGCGGGGCTCAGGTGGTTCCAGCAGAAGTCCTTCTCTGCCAAGTGAGCCGCGACCACGTCAGCAGGGCTCTCGTCGTTCCAGAATCGAATCGTTGATAGTCCTGGAGCATCCCTAGTTATAGGACGACTCCTCTCTGATCTCCGGAGTTCTGGTATCCTGGGGTCTTAGCACCTGAGGGCCGCTTGTTGGGGTTTCCTGCCACGCGGCCCTTTGATCCATTCATGTCAGGTTCGGGAGGGGTACCAGACACACAGCAGGCATGGAGCCAGCCCTCAGGGTGGCCGGAGGGCGATTGAAACCCATCTCTCGAGGGAAGGTTGGAGGTGTGAGAGAAACTGCTCCTCGTCTCTCTCACTCAAGGGGGCGCGATGTCCTCCAGCCAAGGTGGCGCCTCTCGGCCTAGGCCGCGCTGGTTCGGGCGGCCATCTTAGGGGCCGGGAAGTGGGCACGGACGGGGAAGTCCGGGGACGTGTGTGTGTAACATGGAGGGAAGGGTCAGCTAGGCTGGGGGACTCAGGGGTCTGTTGTGGTGTAAAGCTCGGAAGGGGGTTGCTACGGGTCAGGGAGGACCACGCCACGAGGCCGGGTCTAACACCGCCAGAGCTGCTTCTACCCCATTTGTGTATAAGGAGAATAGGCATAGGTCCAGAACGCACCCTTGCCTAACCCCTTGACGGTACCACACTGAGGCGGTAGTCTGGGGGTCGAGCTGTCTCATGAGTATTAGCAGGTCCACCCCCATGGCCTCTATTATCTCGCAAAGCCTGCTATGGTTTACGCAATCGAATGCGGCTGAGAGATCCATCAAGGCCATGTAGATTGTTTCCCCTTTAGCCCTGGTGCATTTTTCAACTATAAAGCTTAAATTCAACCACTGGTTGGTCGTGTCCCTACCCCGCTGGAATCCATATTGGGCTGGGACCAGTATGTTTTTATCATTAGCCCATTCTTCCAACCGATGTAATAATAACCGTCCCATTAATTTTGAAGTGCTATCTAAAAGGGATATGGGCCTTATATTACCTGCCTCGCTTCTGGTTACCTTTTTAAAAATCAAGACGATGACACTTGTACTCCATGATACCAAGGGACCATCTTTCGCAATGACATTAAATACATTCTGCAGTATGGCTGCCCATAGGACATGGTCTTCAAGAAAGAGGACTGTTGGGCCCACGTCTGGGTTTGGGGCCTTCACCCTGCTGCACACTTCCAACTTTTTAGTATTTTCACAATGCTAAATACGAGGGGATCAGTGTGTTCTGGAGGGACAGAAGGATACTCTGCCATCTGGGTTACCCTTGACTCAAAGATTGTCTCAAAGTGAGCCACCCAAGCGTCTTCTCCCACATGGGATTCCAAAGTAGGATCACTGGCATCCTTAAAGTAGGGTTTATTAACCACCCTCCAGAAGTCCCTCTTATTATTACTTATGGCTGCCCTTTCTAGTTCTTCCCAGGTCTCTTCTTTCAGAACTTTTTCTCTATGCACGGTCGAACCAACACCCCACCGGTGCCTTACTTGAAGTTATTTTACTAGATAAAGCCTTGTTTACTGCCTCTAATAATTTTGTGAAATCATGGATGATGGGTCATCAGATAGATTTAAATCCAAGCAGTTTTGTATACAGTCCATGTTTTTGGATATTATTTCCTGGGTTATGTTTGCCTTATCTATGCTAGCCTATTTCAGTTGGTAACCATTCTTTCTTCCTAGGGCCGGTGTCTCAATTGTCTTAGTTGGCATCTCACGAGAGGAGCATAATGCTATAGAAAGAGAAAGAATGGCATGATCACTAAACGTAGTGAAAACTGACTCCACTTGAGTCAGTTTCCCAACTAAGATGTCAGAAGTCAATATGTAGTCAATAGTTGACTCATATTCGCTGAGTATAAAGGTTGTTACAAACTCCCCAGATTGTTCGGACTGACTGTTTCTTATCTCCAAGTTTCTAATGGACAGAAGCCTATTCAGTGTCTGGCCATATTCGTTGGGAATAAAGTGAATTGCTGGGGGCCCTTCCATGTCCTCGGTCCCGCAAACTGGGGTGGAAGAGGATTTACATAAATGTCACCCACCCAGACAATAGCAAAGTTCTCTCTAGTTCCAGCGCCTACTTTCTCAAGCTCAAGCTTCACTTGAGTCACAGCCAAATTGATGTTAGGTCCAAAATTGTTATTATAAACGTTTATCAGTAGCCAGTCCTGGTCCCTTGAGCCTTCAAATAACAAACAAAGAAAAAATGGAGACAGCTCCAGGAATACCTATAAGGTTATTGGCAGGGTATTGGATATTACTGTTAGTAGACCGCCCTCAGCTCGGCCTGGAGGTGTGAGTGCTGCCTCTGTTTGAAAGGAGTGTTACCCATCTATGGCAATGTGATCTGTGGTCCAGGTCTCCTGCATACATATTATATCATATTTTTGCCAAGCATCGCACCACTGCGTATTGCCCACCTTCCCCTTGATGCCCGCAATGTTCCATGAGGCTAGTTTTATCCATTTTCCAACCTCATCCCCACCCGTAACTGGTACACAGTCTAGGGCCTCAGTAGTTGTACTCTCCAAGGGTTCTGGCATATGAATGGATGGATTTGTTATAGGCAGTCAATCGGAGCTGTCAAGCCAGCCTAGGTGAGCAAATCTATTTCCTGTTTCCCACTTGGAAGTTCCCCCTCTATTCAGAGAAGTTGCATTCATCAGGAGGGGTCTTTATTGATGTCTGTGGGTTCCCTATACAAAGGTACATTCGTCAGGTCTCCCCAAAGCATGTTGTGCATAAAAAAAGCCTAAAGGTAGGGCTAAAATCTGGGTTCCAGGGAGTGATGTGTCACATGATAGACGTTTCAGAAGGCTCACCACTCTGCAATTATTTAAATTAACCACAACACAGTCTCCTTTTAAGCTTTTGTGTGAGGGACCAACACAACCCACTCTTCTTGCCATTATGATGTCATTGGCTCGGCCCCCATGCCTTTCTAAGCCCAAACCTCCATATTTATTCAGCCAATGTAGTGACTTATCTATTATTTGTTGTGTGGATTCCTTCAAATTCTCTCTCAATCCTGGAACATTTGCAAATGCCAGGGTCAGAGGTAGGGCGGCGGGGGAAGGTCTGCCAAAGAATGTGGAAGCTGGGCTTTATTAGATCTTCCATCTTTGGCACGGCCTTTGTCCCATATACAGCCACCCTCTCAGCCATATGGAGAGTATGAGGAAGTGCTCTCGCTGGCTGTAGTGACCCCCTGTACCCAATCAGGTAGCCTGCTGGACATTAGGCGCAGGAAGAGTAGACATGGTTGAAGGGGCTGTTCTGTTTTAGTGAGCCTATGTATTATTGGCTGTAAGAGGAGGGAGACATCGTTCTCCAATCTGTTCCATTCCTCCTCATTAATCATTACTGGGGACGACTTGGCTGTTGGCAAGTGTGGCAAGCCCAGGACTCCTTCTTTCACAACCAGAGGTCTTTTTGGTTTTGAGTTTTTAGGTGGATTTGCTTTAGGTTTCTTTCCACATTTTTCCCTTTTAGCTGCCGGCTCACTGTTAGACTCTTCTATGGGTGGTTGACTAAATACCGCATCCAAAGCTGAATGTGAGTGAGCAGGAGTTTGAAGCCCACAGGAAGTAATTGCACACAGTTCTGACCCAGACGCAGTCACAGGATGCAGGGGGCAGGGGGAACAAGACCTCTCGTTTCTTCCAATGATGGTCTGCGCTCAGTGAGCTCTATTTCGTGCAACTGTGCGCTTGCGGCCCTCAGCAACAATGCATTGAGTGTTCACGACCCCCCACCCCGGACCTTGCTTGTTGCCTTCCTCTTACCCATTTGTCGTTGCGGCACTCCTACCGTGATGTATCACGGTGTACCAGGGAATGGAAGCCTCTCCAGAGATGGTTGTTAGAGGGGTGGCCCAGCCTTCTCCGGGCTCCGACGGGTGTGGACGGGCCGGACCTTGGCCCAGGTGCTTTCCCTTGCGCATCTCACGCCATGGGCTGGCGTCGATGTTTTATGCGCTTCCAGGTGCAAGGGAGGGTGGCAAAGGCAGTCCCCAAGCAGCATGGCTTCTCCCAGAGGCAGCGGCGAGGTACAAACTTCCCAGAAAGCAGGGGCGGCTCTAGGCTCATGGCGGCCCTGGGCAGGGAGCGTAGGTAGGGGCCCCGGAAGAGGGGGTCCGGGCGGGGCAGAGCGCGGAGGCCAGTGAAGAGGAGGGGGGACAGGGTGTTTGGAAGTGGAACAGAGCCGGAGGCCGCCAAATCCCTGCCAGGGGCCGCCACGCAAATATGTATCCATCCTCAGAGGATTATTATATTAAGGATATATATTGGCGTGGTGGCCCCTGGGGTTTGGTGGCCCTGTGCAGGTGCACAGCTTGCACATGCCTAAGGCCGCCCCTGCAGAAAGGTCCAAAGATGAGGTGAGGTGAGACTACACCGGCCACGGGCCGGCGTCGATGTTTTATGCTCTTCCAGGCGCAAGTGAGGGTGTGAAATGCAGTCCCCCAGCAGTGCGGCTTCTCCCAGTGGCGAGGTACAAACTGCCCAGCAAGGTCCAAAGAGGAGGCGAGGTGAGGCTACCATCTGGTATTAGGAGTGGAGTACTGCTGACATTTCCTTCCTGGCTGATACATCGTTCTTGGACCCAGCAGCTTAAAGCCTTCTCATCTCTCTTACTGAAAAGATAATCTATTCATAGCAAATAAATAGGGCTTCTGAACCTTCTATGTTCATTCGTGTGTGACTTTTATTTTGTGACTATTTATTTCGGTAAGGATCCCTTACCGATAGCCCCATGTGCCCAACGGCGCTTTGGAATTCCGCTCCAATTGCTGCTGCGTGCTTTGAGCTGCTCGAGACTGTTCATCCGTGGTCCCCCCAAGCTCCCTGCACTTGGCATCTTTGTCCTTGCACTGCTCAAGACCGTTCATCCTTTGTCTCTGCTCGCTCCTTGCACTTGGCATCTTCCTCAAGCTCTATTATGCTTAGGGTGACCAACTGGCATAGGTGCAAATTCAGGACGGTGAGTGTAAAAATTCAGGGCAAAGTGACCAAAATCAGGACAAAAGGTCAAAATTCAGGACAAAACTTGGGGACAAAAGGTAAGTTTCACAGACCCGTCAGAGGTGGTAGCGCAATAGCATATAAGTAAGTAAATGAGCAACTATCTAAGTACAAGGCAAAATAAGTTTATATTAGGTTGAGAAAATCGTGCACTTCACGTTTTGTCAGTATGGCCGCAGCTTGCTACCTTAGACGATTAAAAATTCACATCTCGCTCCAGCAGGTACATTAGTCACCAGACAATGGTGAACCACACCAGAATATAAGTGAGGCTGCTTTTATTGTTGTTTGAAAACTACTGGATATACAAGGAACTTTGCAGTGCCAGCCCCCAGTAAAAAAAACGCCCCCCCCTTTCTAGCCTCCCAGGAAAACACCTAATGCCCAGTCCGGCCAGTCCTGTCTTGCTACCACCCTTCAATGGTGCCCCTCATCTTCACTTACACCGTCTCTCATGTGTATTTAATTTCTCTTATAGTGTTACTCATCCCAATTATGTAGGGCAGGGTGTCGGAGTGCGTTACATCACACACATTATATAGAGACAATGACTCATATTAACGTGAAAGTCAATGTATAGGAAATGTTACTTAAGATAATGGGTGCTACAAGGTGTCATCATTCTTTTATCTATCATTCAGTCTTTCGCCATTCATTCTGTCCTTCCGTCTATGTGCCCATTTATATCCAAACATATTCAACCATTTGCAAACCTATCCACCATATATCCTTCCATCCATCATTTCACTCATCCATCCCTCCATCCACCCTTTCACTCATCCATCCATTATTCATCTACCCACCCTTTCACCCCCGTAGTCATCTATCCAGTCTTCCACCCATCCATCTATTCACTCATCCATCCAGTCATTTACCCTTTAACCCATCCAGCCATCTATTCACTTACTCATCCATCCACCCAGTCACTTATCCTTCCACCCATTCACCCTTTCAGTCATTCATCCTCCTTTTCTCTCTCCATCCCCCTTTCACTTATCCATCCATCCATCATCGCATCCAATCATTAATTCCATCGCTTGATCCTATTACTAATCCATCCTTTCCCTCATCCATCCATCCATTCACCCTTTCACTTATCAATTCAATCCATCCATCCTTTCACTCACCCATCCACCCATTCACTCGCCCATCATCTAAGCTTTCACTCATCCATCCTTTAACACACCCATCCACCCTTTTACCCATCCATCAACCCTTCCTCCCATACATCCATCTATTTACCTTTTCTCTCATCCATACTTCCACTCATGCACTCATCCATCCATCCTTTTGTTTATTATCTCTCCATTCACCCTTTCATTTATCCATTCATCCTTTCAGTAATCCATCCAGCCATTCACATATTCCTTCACTTATTTACTCACCCACCTTTTCACATTATGAGCTGAGCCTTTGTCTGCAGAGTTGCAGACAGAAAAGGCTCATCAAGAACTTCACTTTGCTGTAGTCCCTAAAGCAAGGGGTGGGGTGGGGGAAAGTTCACTATGCCCCTGCACATAGGCAGTCTGAAAACGCTGAAGTCATGAGTCATGCATGATGAACAGTGCCAGGATGTGAGGTGACTGTGACATGGTGTTTCCAGGGCTTTAAGTGGTGTAAAAAAAACTGGGGGGTCTCTTCAAAGGGGGTGTTCGCTGTAATTAAGGATGTAATTAAAACACCTAGGCTAAAAATCAGCACTTAGCATGGTGTTCCGCCCGACTGGTATTATGTTGTTTCTGTCATTGCATCCAGATATATAATACAGCAAGTATCATTACACCAACAACAAGCCAGGACTATTGACTTTGTCAGTGGTTGTTAGTTGCTTAAAATAAAAATGCAGCAACCATGGCTTTGTTGATTATAATATTAAAAATACTTCAGTTAAAAAATGATGATACAGTGAAAGAACGATAACCCGTTCTTTTTAACTTATTTTACAGTCTTCTTTACATAAAATGTTTTCCAACGTTGCTAAAGTTGCAGCATTAGCGTTTTACCTTTTATCTTACAGAATGCCCTGCTGTACACTGAGGCAGGAGGAGGCCGCCAAATGCTGTGCCAGCCCAGACTGCCCATTGTCATTCTGTATGTGGTAATTACCCGGCATACAGAATGACAAGGGACGGGTGGGGCTGCTCTTGTGCTCCAGGAGGAGTGCGAGGTGGCCCCATCAGTGGGGGTGAGGCCTCTCACAGGGGAGCAGCGCTGTTCCCTGCAATGGCCAAAATTACGGACAAAAGGCGTCCCTAAAAGGGATCCTCACGGACAACGGACGTGAGGTCCAAATTACGCACTGTCCGTGAAATTTACGGACGGTTGGTCACCCAAATTATGCTTGAGACTGGCACTAGGCAATGCGGCCTGTGTCTCCGCGCACTTTGGATTTCTCCTGATTCGGCTGCTAGCTTCACACAGCTTTCCGTTGGCCTTCACAGTTTCCTGTGTGCTTCGGTTTGTGTAATTCCTCTGCTGTGCGAGCTTCGGTCTTCGGATTCTGCATTCTAGCTCCAGCCCGGCCAGACCAGCCCACTTTACTGTGGTGCCTTGATGCTGTCACTTTCTGTTTGGGCTGCCTAGACTGCATTACTTCTACTGACTTCTCTACTTCCTGCTTCAACTCTTCTTTATCCTCATACAGAGGCTATTTTACAGTGGTTTTTTAGGTCTCCTGGCATTAAACCGCGCGAAAGCACTGTCTCGCCAGAGACCTATTGTGAGTGACTCTGCTTCCCAGGAGAGGGGACAGGAGCTGGCCACGCGCAGGGAATGGAGCGGGCCATGCGCACGCGAACGTGCTCGCTGTGGCCAGCTCCTGTCTCCTCTCCTGGAAAGCTGCCACACAGCCACACCTCCCCCTGCACGCATGCGCAGAAACAGAGACACACACACACACGAGCGCACCTACACACACGCACGCACACACATACAGACCCCCCGCCCGCAGCTGCACACACACACACACAGAAGCGCACCCTCCCTCCTCCCTCCCTCCCCCCTCCAACTAAGCCCCACTTACCGGCTTTCTTGAGTTCTGCAGACTCCGCGGGGCTCTCCCTCGGGCATGGGAGCCCCACGTCACCAGCACTGCTTCTCTGGCCATCCGTGGGCGCGTGCGCGGGCTTCCGGAGTGCGAACTACAAACGTCTACGCTATGACGTCATTTTGTAGTTCATCACACGGCAGGACATTGCGGCGCATCTGGGGAGCATTCGGATTTTAAATGGTGATGCTGCAGCACTTCTCACATCCCTAGTCCCAGGGCCAGAGCAGTTGTCAGCTTCCTATGGGACCAGCTGTTCCCCGGAGTGAGCGGCTAATGGATCCTTAAATAGAAAATAATACGTGTATGATTTTAAAAGTACATCCCAGGACTACAACAAGACAGTGTATGCATTACTGCTAAATTACAAGAATCAGCACGAGATCGATAGACAGACCTCGGCACCATCACTGGACCAAGAGCGATCTCTTCTGCAGACGCAGTTCATCATTTCTTGACAGACACGAACTTCCAGTCAGGGCGAGGAGGTGCCCCTTTAATTCGTGCGGCGGAGGCGCCCTGCTCGGCTCGTCTCTTGGCAGCACAGACATGGGCGAGGAGGGAGCATCGAGGCGGAGCAGCCCGTTCCAGTGTGCAGAGGCAGGCGGAGAGGAAAACGCTGCTTCGCCCCGGGATCCAGCAAAGCCCTTCGGCGACCCTTCAGAGACGGCCTTACGACCACCACCAACCCCGTCAAAATGTTCCTCGTGAAACAGGCACTCGGGGGAATATCAAAAGGTGGCCAGGCAGGTGGCATCATGAACGTAATTGGAGGGTTGATACCGGGCCAGGGTGGCAGCAGTGGTGGAGGTGGTGGCGGCAGCAGTGCTGGTGGGAGCCGTGGAGGTGGAGGTGGTGGAGGGGGTTTTGGTGGTGCCGGTGGCATTCTCGGAGGAATTATTAACATCATCAGTGAAGCAGCAGCAAGCTACAACCCTGAGCCCCCACCTCCTCCCCGCAGCAATTTTACCAATGTGGAAGCCAATGAAAGCCCAGATGTCCGCCAATTCCGCCGCCTCTTCCTGCAGCTGGCCGGGGAGGACATGGAGGTTTGCCCAACGGAGCTGATGAACATCCTGAACAAGGTGGTTACTCAACACTAAGACCTGAGGACCGAAGGCTTTAGCCTGGACTCATGCCGTAGCATGGTGGCTGTCATGGACAGTGATGGCACGGGGAAGCTGGGCTTTGACCAGTTCAAGTACCTATGGAACAACATCAATAAGTGGCAGTGCGTGTTCAAAAGTTTCGACCGCAATCAGGAAGGCTTCATCAGGAGTTCCGAAATACCAGCAGCCCTGCAGGCTGCTGGGTTTCAGCTCAATGAGCAGCTGCAACAAATGCTGGTAATTTAGCAATGCCAAAAGCTCAAACTTAATTACTGGGAGACCTATTGCATTGCAAATGCTTGTGGATTGTGCTGTATACTTTGGATTCTGTTTTTTTTTTACTGTATACCACGTTTTTTGTATTTTCTTCCTCGAAATTTATATTTTTTAGAATGTTATGCTTACTCTAAGTGGTATTTTATCACTGTAATTTTAATAACTTTCCTTTTCAGGTAATGCCTCTTCACAGAATGTATTACATTCTCCACCTTTTTTACAGAGACCTGGTAAACCAGAAGTTAAATAAAAGCAATGGCTACACAATTTTGAGCATTACTGGTTGCCATAGATGGCCTTGATTACACACCTTCCAGAAAACTCGCACTGCTTTTCAGTCACCTGTGTATTGCAGGCCGGAATGTTTTGACCATCTTCCTGTTATAGCCCTGCGGGTGATTCTGTGTGGAATGTGTATATTGAGGCTAAAGAGAGGCTTAAGAAACAATATTCTGAGGAATCCAGCGTATTGTTAGAGAGGCATAGTTTCGCTATGCGCAAACAGGCTATTGCTGAAACTGTAGAAGAGTATATAGTTGCTTTGCATGTCTTAGCTGCTCCTTGTGAATTTGAGAATTCCGTTTACACCTATATGAGATCAATTTGTTTCCAATTGTTTCTCCAAGAAGATGCAAGACAGATTACTTACCCATCGCAATCCTTCACTTTCCATTCTGTCTACTCAAGCTCTAGCTTCACATGAGGGACAGCCTTCTGTTGCACTTGTAATTGTTCATAGTACCATTTCTGCCATCAAGTTGAGCAAGAAAAGAAAGAAAAGGGATGTATCTTATTGCTGTGGCTCTAAGACTCATATTGGTAACAATCCCATATGTCCTACTATTGGTAAGAAATGTATAGGGTGTCAAAAAATGTAGGCATTTTCACACAATTTGTAGGTCACAGACCACTGTTCATAAAACAAGTATACTTAGTGTTGACGTACAACATGAAACTGGTCAGGACAATCCTGACAATACTGTTCATAGTTGCACATATAATTTGTCTAATGTTGTAATCACCATTGAAAATGGACAGGACTTGGGTAAAATGGAGGGTTTGTTTTGTCTAGCTTTTATTGGAGAGAAGTCTCTGCAAGTCATGGCTTATTCAGGTGCACCCATAACAGTCATAGCTGACAGCACATTCTGTTTGTTATGGCCTTCTATGTTTAGACTGAATGCTCCTGACATTTGTCCTAAGGAATTTGGGGATAAGGAACTTGATATCCTTGGATTTTTTTTGATGATTTAAGAATTTTAGGCCGAATGTTACATACTAAAATGTATGCAGCTATTAATGGTAAAGACCTTGTTGGCTGGATGAATCTAACCATGTTGGGCATATACCTCAAACCAGGTCACAAATATCCCATTGTCCTGCGAGAAATGCATTTGCTGTCTCTTTCTGGCGATTTCATGATTGATATTTTGGCCAATTTAATGCAGAAATTTCCGGCAGCTTTTAAGGAGGAGATAGGAACTGTTAATGGTTTTGAGCATGAGATCAAGTTGAAGAAAAATGCTGTACCTATCATACACAAATTCAGACCTGTTCCAATCGGTGTTTACTCTGAATTAAGAATATTGCTTAACAAATTTACAGAATTTACGCTACTCTGGTAAGGCTGCTAAATATCGCTACGGCTGCTAAGGCTGCTAAATACTCCTGGTACCAACTGCCTGATAGAAATTTGTTTTAAAAAAGTCGATTTAGGTATTTTTTTAAACTTCACTCACCCTTCACCTCATGTCCTGCACTGCCTCGCTTTCCTCGCCCCGTTCCACCGTGGCTGTGTGCCGATTGAGTGGAGGGTGTACCAGGAAGCAGGCAGGCCAATCACCAGGCACCTCCAATCAGGAGGGCGGAGCCAGGCTCCCACGATCGCCGCTATTTCAGTCCAATGTGCCAGCGACCGAGCAGCGGCCGCGCCGCCCGACTACTAGCATACTCGCACAACAGAGGCATCAAACACACACAGTGTGCCTCAGCACACCCCGGCCTCACGTATGGTCCAATCTCATGCTGTGCCTGTAAGTGGTCTAGTATGACCCGAAGCCTGCTAGGCAGCCATACTTCCCCAAGCACTAACGAATTATCCTGCATCTATTTCAATGCCAGATCAGTCCCAAAGCATTCCACCGACATCTGGGGCATTCTTAATGAAAGGCTGGATGATAATAACTCTCCAGACATCGCTAACACATTACCGGCCAATTACAAAATGGTTAAACAAGACAGGATTGGTCGGAAGGGGGGAGGGGTGGCAATTATTTTCAAAGAACACTTGACCTGTCTACCTGTCCTATTGGCACCGCAAAAAGGCCACAAAATACTACCCTTCCAATGAATTCAGGAAGGCCTGACCATTCTGGCGGGCGCTGTGATCTATAATCCCCCAGGTCACCATACCGGACTCAGTACGAGACTACTAACTCAACTTCTCCCGATATGTTTGAAATATAAAAATTATCTAGTGATAGGGGACTTTAATGTGCATTATGATAACAAAGACAACTCGGCTGCATCTCAACTGGAGAGTGACATGCAAATCCTTGACCTCAAGCAGTGGATCAGAGGGCCCACCCATACTGCTGGACACACCCTCGACCGAATCACTGACAAAATATCGAAATCAAAAAATCGACATACACAAATATCGAGTCAAAAATATCGAAATACAAAATATCGACAGCCTATCTTCAAACAGGTAAGTACCAAAATATCGACTCCAAAATATCAACTTACAAAAATATAGACAGTAAAAATATCGATTTTTTTAAATGTCTTAAAATTAAGTTAAAAATAATATATATAAATATATTTAATATAAACTTAGAATAATTATTAAATAAATGTAATATTAATAAATAATTAATATAAATAAAATAAATTATATCACCAAAAATAATACATATATATATATATATATATATATATATATATATATATATATATAAACATATTATTAAATAAACATATTGATATATTATATATATTAAATTTAATTTCATTTCATTAAATTAATTTAATTTTACTTTATTTTTACACTGTACCCCTGTACCCCAACAACCAAAAACTGACCCTGAACTCTAAAAATACCCCTTTATCCAAAAAATAAAAACTGACCCTGAACCCAAAAAATACCCCTTTACCCAAAAACCCAAAACTGACCCTAAGCCCTAAAAATACCCCTTTACCCAAAAATCCAAAACTGACCCTGAACCCTAAAAATACCCCTTTACCCAAAAACTAAAAACTGACCCTGAACCCTAAAAATACCCCTTTACCTAAAAACCAAAAACTGACCCTGAACCCTAAAAATACCCCTTTACCCAAAAACTAAAAACTGACCCTGAACCCAAAAAATACCCCTTTACCCAAAAACCCAAAACTGACCCTGAACCCTAAAAATACCCCTTTACCCAAAAACCCAAAACTAACCCTGAACCCTAAAAATACCCCTTTACCCAAAAACTAAAAACTGACCCTGAACCCTAAAAATACCCCTTTACCTAAAAACAAAAAACTGACCCTGAACCCTAAAAATACCCCTTTACCCAAAAACTAAAAACTGACCCTGAACCCAAAAAACACCCCTTTACCCAAAAACCCAAAACTGACCCTGAACCCTAAAAATACCCCTTTACCCAAAAACCCAAAACTGACCCTGAACCCTAAAAATACCCCTTTACCCAAAAACCCAAAACTGACCCTGAACCCTAAAAATACCCCTTTACCCAAAAACCCAAAACTGACCCTGAACCCTAAAAATACCCCTTTACCCAAAAACTAAAAACTGACCCTGAACCCTAAAAATACCCATTTACCTAAAAACCAAAAACTGACCCTGAACCCTAAAAATACCCCTTTACCCAAAAACTAAAAACTGACCCTGAACTCAAAAAATACCCCTTTACCCAAAAACCAAAAACTGACCCTGAACCCTAAAAATACCCCTTTACCCAAAAACCCAAAACTGACCCTGAACCCTAAAAATACCCCTTTACCCAAAAACTAAAAACTGACCCTGAACCCTAAAAATACCCCTTTACCTAAAAACCAAAAACTGACCCTGAACCCTAAAAATACCCCTTTACCCAAAAACTAAAAACTGACCCTGAACCCAAAAAATACCCCTTTACCCAAAAACCCAAAACTGACCCTGAACCCTAAAAATACCCCTTTACCCAAAAACCCAAAACTTAAATTTAATTTCCAAAACCAATTACTTTTATTTACTAAGTAAATTTTATTCAATGGTCAATTATTAATTAATTAACAAATGTAATTAATTAACATATTTAATTAGTTATTATTAAATTACTCCCCACCCTATCCCCCTATAAACTCACAACCCACTACAGAAATTAATTTACTAATTATTATTTATTTATTCTTTAAATATTTATAATTACCAATTATATTTTAATTATTTACCAAATAATAATTAATTAACAATTATTATTAATTTACATATGTAATTAATTAAATTTAAATTACTTCCCACCCTATTCCCCTATAAACCCACAACCCGCTAAAAAATTAATATAGTAAAAAGTAATGATTTATCAATTATTCAATTATTATTAATTACCAATGATAATTTAATTAATTAACAATTATTAATTAATTAACAATTACTATTATATTACATATTTATATAATTATATTTAAATTACTTCCCACCCTATTCCCCTATAAACCCACAACCCGCTAAAAAAAAATATAGTAAAAAGTAATGATTTGTCAATTATTCAATTATTATTAATTACCAATTATAATTTAATTAATTAACAACTATTAATTAATTAACAATTACTATTATATTACATATTTATATAATTATATTTAAATTACTTCCCACCCTATTCCCCTATAAACCCACAACCCGCTAAAAAAAAATATAGTAAAAAGTAATGATTTATCAATTATTCAATTATTATTAATTACCAATTATAATTTAATTAATTACCAATTATTAATTAATTAACAATTACTATTATATTACATATTTATATAATTATATTTAAATTACTTCCCACCCTACTCCCCTATAAACCCACAACCCGCTACAGATTTATATTACACAATTATTACAAATTATAAAACACCTAATTTGACATATTTTTGTTGTCTATATTCTATCTACTCGATATTATGTCTAGTCGATATTTTTGAATCGATATTTTTGCTATTAATATCGATAGTAATCGATATTTTTGTAGTCGATATTATGTCTGGTCGATATTTTGTCTAGTCTATATTTTTGACTCGATATTTGTGTATGTCGATATTTGTGAGGTCGAAATTATGTCTGTGTACCCCCTCGACCTACTTTTTACCAATATTGAAGCCACCCATATCCAAGAGATTAAACCACTACTGTGGACAGACCATTCTCTAATATCCTTCACACTGGGTATACCAGCGAAACCAGCTAAACCTGGTAAAACGCAACGGCTGATTAACCGTGCCTGGAAACTAGTCACTGAAACCTCCAATCCAACTTCATGCATCAAAATACACAGGCACTAGTCGATCTCCCTGCGAATGTGTGCGCAGTTACTCTTGAAACAGAAATAAGTGTAACACTGGTCACCTTGGCTCCCAAACAAAAACAACAAGCATTGGAAATGCAATAGGTCTCGCATTAGAAAAGTAGGAGCTATTGATCTTGTAAATGTAATAATTTTTTAAGTTATGTTTATGTTTTTATAATAGCAAATGTATTAATTTTGTTATTGTAAATGCCAATATTTTTAGAATTTGCTAATGTGACACCTATAGCATTATTTAACATCTTTTTGTGACATTTGTAATAAAGCTAGAAACATTGAGAGAACATATTTGAACAAGTGGTGCTGTGGTGGTGGTGAGTGGTGCTGTGGTGGTGCTGAGTGATGCTGTGGTGGTGCTGAGTGGTGCTGTGGTGGTGCTGAGTGGTGCTGTGGTGGTGCTGAGTGGTGCTGTGGTTGTGCTGAGTGATAACGTGGTGGTGCTGAGTGGTGCTGTGGTGGTGCTGAGTGATGCTCTGGTGGTGCTGAGTGTTGCTGTGGTGGTGCTGAGTGATGCTGGGGTTGCGCTGAGTGATGCTGTGGTGGTGCTGAGTGGTGCTGTGGTGGTGCTGAGTGGTGCTGTGGCGGTGCTGAGTGATGCTGTGGTGGTGCTGAGTGGTGCTGTGGTGGCCCTGAGTGATGCTGTGGAGGCCGTGAGTGATGCTGTGGAGGCCGTGAGTGATGCTGTGGAGGCCGTGAGTGATGCTGTGGAGGCCCTGAGTGATGCTGTGGAGGCCCTGCGTGATGCTGTGGAGGCCCTGAGTGATGCTGTGGAGGATCTGAGTGATGCTGTGGAGGCCCTGAGTGATGCTGTGGAGGCCCTGAGTGACGCATGCTGTGGAGGCCCTGAGTGATGCTGTGGAGGCCCTGAGTGATGCAGTGGAGGCCCTGAGTGATGCTGTGGTGGCGCATAATGATGCTGGGGTGTTCCAGAGTGATGCTGTAGTGTTCCAGAGTGATGCTGTGGTGGTGCTGAGTGATGCTGTGGTGGTGCTGAGTGATGCTGTGGTGGTGCTGAGTGGTGCTGTGGTGGTGCTGTGGTGGTGCTGGGTGGTGCTGTGGTGGTGCTGTGGTAGTGCTCTGGTGGTGCTGCGGAGTGATGTTGTGGTGGTGCTGCTGAGTGGTGCTGTGGTGGTGGTGCTGAGTGATAATGTGGTGGTGCTGAGTGATAATGTGGTGGTGCTGAGTGGTGCTGTGGTGGTGCTGAGTGGTGCTGTGGTGGTGCTGAGTGATGCTGGGGTAGCACTGAGTGGTGCTGTGGTGGTGCTGAGTGATGCTGGGGTAGCACTGAGTGGTGCTGTGGTGGTGCTGAGTGATGCTGGGGTGGCGTTGAGTGATGCTGGGTGGTGCTGAGCAATGCTGTGGTGCTGTGGTGGTGCTGAGTGGTGCTGTGGTGGTGCTGAGTGGTGCTGTGGTGGTGCTGAGTGGTGCTGGGGTAGCGCTGAGTGGTGCTCTGGTGGCGCTGAGTGATGCTGTGGAGGCCGTGAGTGATGCTGTGGAGGCCGTGAGTGATGCTGTGGAGGCCCTGAATGATGCTGTGGAGGCCCTGAGTGATGCTGTGGAGGCCCTGCGTGATGCTGTGGAGGCCCTGAGTGATGCTGTGGAGGATCTGAGTGATGCTGTGGAGGCCCTGAGTGATGCTGTGGAGGCCCTGAGTGACGCATGCTGTGGAGGCCCTGAGTAAATCTGTGGAGGCCCTGAGTGATGCTGTGGAGGCCCTGAGTGATGCAGTGGAGGCCCTGAGTGATGCTGTGGTGGCGCATAATGATGCTGGGGTGTTCCAGAGTGATGCTGTAGTGTTCCAGAGTGATGCTGGGGTGGTGCTGAGTGATGCTGTGGTGGTGCTGAGTGATGCTGTGGTGGTGCTGGGTGGTGCTGTGGTGGTGCTGTGGTAGTGCTCTGGTGGTGCTGCGGAGTGATGTTGTGGTGGTGCTGCTGAGTGGTGCTGTGGTGGTGGTGCTGAGTGATAATGTGGTGGTGCTGAGTGATAATGTGGTGGTGCTGAGTGGTGCTGTGGTGGTGCTGAGTGGTGCTGTGGTGGTGCTGAGTGATGCTGGGGTAGCACTGAGTGGTGCTGTGGTGGTGCTGAGTGATGCTGGGGTAGCACTGAGTGGTGCTGTGGTGGTGCTGAGTGATGCTGGGGTGGCGTTGAGTGATGCTGGGTGGTGCTGAGCAATGCTGTGGTGCTGTGGTGGTGCTGAGTGGTGCTGTGGTGGTGCTGAGTGGTGCTGTGGTGGTGCTGCGTGGTGCTGGGGTAGCTCTGAGTGGTGCTCTGGTGGCGCTGAGTGATGCTGGGGTGGCACTGAGTGATGCTGGGGTGGCGCTGAGTGATGCTGTGGTGGTGCTGAGTGATGCTGTAGTGGTGCTGAGTGATGCTGTGGTGGCGCCGAGTGATGCTGTGGTGGTGCTGAGTGAAGGTGTGGTGTTGCCGAGTGAAGCAGGCTAAAGGAATCATCTATTTAAGCCAACAAAATATTCAATATTGCTGACTGGTGGAAGGGGACATATGGTTGTGAAACTGTTTGAAATGCATACCACAGGAGCAGGGGCCAGTAACCGATGCAGTGTAATTCACATCACTGGCAGTATTCTAGCTTCAGGGGGCAGGGGGCAGGTGGTAAAGCATGCAGATAAGGAACGTATTAAGCAGGAGAGACTAAAGACCTTTGCGTTTCGTATCTGCAAGTATGTAGGTCGTGGCTGGTGTTAGTGCACACCACAAATGCTCCCAAAAGCGTGCATAGTGTTTTACAAAACATGCAAATACTACTTTTTAACAAAGATGATCTACGGTGGTGAAAGGCGGCAGGCAAGATGGCACGGAAGTAGCAGACATGGACAGCCAGCTGGGCATTGCTGTCGATCCCCAAGCTCCTTGAGGCGCGCTACAGATCTAGGTAGCCACAATAAAGCTACCTGCCTCATGCACAGCCCCCGCCCCCAGTCACAAGTTCCAACAGAAGTAGGGGTGGGTGGTAATAGAAAGGAAGGAGGCGGCTTTGGCTTTCGCCCATAATAAATGTTGAAGTGGGAGCAAAACAGATAAAATTTCTTGGGCATACATCACACAACATATATTGCAGAGACTAAAGTAGGCTTCCTTTCAAGTCTGGTGGGGGAGCAGGGGCGCTAGCAAGTGGGAGGGAATAGCTCTCGGCATTGCTGGGTGGGCGGGGGAGCAGGAGCCTGTGGTGTGAGAGACAAATGTTGGTGTGCGAGGCTGCCTTTCAAGTTGGGTGGGGGAGCAGGTAGTCTAAATGCGACAAATGGTAGTCTGGTGCGAGGCGTGGGGGGAGGGGGAGCAGGGTAGCAAGTAGGAGTGGGAGGAATAAGTAGGGTCGGGGAGTTTGTTCGCATATTCGCAAAGGAAACTGCAATAATGTTGATAAAAAACAAGTAAAGGAAAACATCTAGACATGCACACATAGACTTTAGGATGTATTTAAAAAAGGGAAGATAGAAACACGCAGTCTTGTTTGCAGACAGACGTTCACAGAGACATACGTGCATTGCACACAGACATGCAGAGGCAAACATGCACGCCTACCTGCAGACTACCACGAGGATGAGGAGATATGCACATGAAACATAATGGTAATGCAGAGAACACGAGACATACTGACACATACACACACATGCAAAGAGGCACACATGCACATTTGTAGATAAACAATGGGGGGAGGGGTCAGCATGCAGACACACAGATGCAGGGGGATTCGTTAAACAAAACCTAGACAAAAAGAGAGCTGGATAAGTGCTTACTCGAACACGCACGACAATCACAACACAGTCAAGTTTGTATGTCATGCACTGCTCTGTGGTTTCTGGTCACGATGATGACACATTGCTTTGAAGTCTCATGGCGGGGGGGAGGGGAGCAGCTTGGGAGGCATTACATTGAAGTCGGGTGCGAGCGAGTGTAGATTGTCATCACTATAATCACTTCCAGATGTGCCCTCTCAAAACTGCACCGCTGTTGGTAACCCTGTGTTCCTTAGAGTTGCAGAGGTGAGCTCTGTAACAAAGGTTTACTCTCTCTGTCACTTAAGTTTTGGTGACTTGGCCTAGCTTTTCAATATTTGTAAAAGTGGTAGGGTGGAGCTGGGACGGTGATTTTTTGTGAAGTTTAAAACGAAGACATTTGAGAAAACTTCTATTTGCAGTTTACAAATATATCATTTAACTGCACATCAATTTTCAGCTGAAAATTCAATTGCAGTTAAATGATATAACTTACTGTCATTCTATGTATACATGCATGCCGGACATTGAATTATTTTCAGGTCATTCATTTTGTGGTACAAAAGTCTCAGGAACAACAAGTATGTGTGGTGAAGGCTCCCTTAGTGCGTGCGGGTCGTGACAGCTTTCTAAAGCCGATATTTGCATAGGCAAAAACACACTTGTCAGCGGGGGAAGCCCCCTCAAATGGGAGTCGGAAATGTTCACCAACGAGGAACTGTGATCAAGCTAATGCTTCCTAAAGCCGACCTTTCAGCAGCGTCTAAAGTGCACTTGGAGCGGAGAAAGGCGCTTTAAAGTAGATACGTCCCCGGGGAAGCCTGGCAAACGTTATCCTGCGCGCAATGAAAGGGGCCTGAGCGGAGACTTGTGAACAAGAAATGTGTCCTTAAAGTGGACATATGTGTAGTGAAGGCTCCCGTAGCTAGGCCTGGAGGGGGGGGGGGGTGTGAAAGCTTTCTAAAGCCGATATTTGCATAGACAAACAAAACAGACTTGTGAACGGTGACACGCACCTTGAAGTGGACTTGTGAAAAATGCTTCATTCTGCTTACATGCTAATGGGGAAAAAGGTTTCCTAAAGTGGAGATATAATCAGGGAATGGCTCATTAAAGTGGACCAGTGAGAAGGGAAAGTTTCCTTGAAATAACAAGCATGAAAAACAAGTCGGGCGGCACAACAGGGGCTGAAGAAAAGGGGAGGCTGAAAAAATAAAAGGAGACACGGCCTGGCGGCCGTGAAACTTAAAGTACTGAGTCAGAGCGTGTGTGCAGGGAGAGAGAGGGGAGGTGCTGGCGGCTAGGGAGGGGGAGGAGAAATGCGAGTAAGGCTGTGTGCGGGGAGAGAGAGGGGAGGTGCTGGCGGCACCAGCTGGGGAACAGATGGCGATGACTGGAGATTTGATGCTGTGCACGCGCATTTTAACTCATTGCGCTTGCGCATTGAGCTAAAAGCGCACATGCACTGCATCAAATCGCCAGTCTGGTTAAACTCTGTTTAAGCCCCTATATTCTCGCAAGCTCAATGTGCATGCGCATTGACAGGCGAGACCTAAAAACGTATGAAATCACTAAAACCAGCCTCTGAGAAGTGGTACACACCACAACTTAAATTGCTCAAAAGAAAGTGTCAAAGCTTAGATCACTAGTGGTGACAGTCAAAAGAGGACTTAGACAGACTAAAGTACAAATCTGAACTCAAGGCTTACAATCATGCCAAAAGAAAAGCCCCAAAAATCTATTTCGCTCAATGAATTAATGACACCTGCAATACGGCTAAAGAGCTATACAAAATAGTGAAAGAACTTAGCAAACCAGCTGGTCTCTCCCAATCCCTACCCCCATCAATGGAAGCCTGCGAAAAGATAAGCAACTTCTCGGATAAAATAAGCAAAATCTACTCTTCTTTCAACCTCACTATACAAACAGACATAGTTACCTTGGGTCCCCAAACCCCACTTCCAGACACTCCATCAGAAATGAGCAACTTTACACCACTGACAGAAAATGAGGTACTTAAGGAAATGAAAGAATTGAAATCTGGCTCTCCCCTCGACCCCTGCCCTCACTTTATCTTTGCTCAAATTTCCCCCATCCTCTGCCCATACGTCACCCAGCTGTTCAACAATTCCTTCAAAACTGCCACCTTTCCGGATATCTGGAAACAGGCCATAGTAATCCCCTTGCTAAAAAAAGCCGGATCAGATGTTCTCAATCCTGAGAACTTTCATCCAATCTCCCAACTTCCCTACCCATCTAAAGTCCTGGAGAAACTGGCTAACAAGCAACTGACACACTACCTGGAAACCAATAATTTATTGGATTCATCACAGACGGGTTTCAGGGCCACCAACAGCACGGAGGCCACGTTGCTGGCAGTGCTAGATAACATCAGAATATGCACTGATCAAGGTGGAGCAGTTGCGCTGATACTGTTGGACTTGTCGGCGGCGTTCGACCCGGTCTCTTACAACAGAATGCTGGAAATTCTCCATAATAAGGGTATTCACTCCAACGCTCTGCAATGGCTCAGATAATTCCTAAGCAATCAAACTCAATCAGTTCGCCTGGGCCAATATCAATCTAAACCCAGCACCTCCAGATGTGGGGTCCCACAGGGGGCATCACTTAGCCCCACCCTATTTAATGCCTATGTTTCATCTCTGGCCAAAATCGGTAGGAAGTGGGGAATTGGCATCTGCTCATGTGCAGATGACACGCAACTGATAGTATCACTGGAAGAAAGGCTTGAAGTCTCCAAACAAAAACGTCATAACTGCCTGACAGAAATGTCCCAATGGATGAATGAGCACTGTCTAAAACTGAATGCAGGGAAATCCGAGATTTTACTTTTTGGAGGGGCCACGCTACGTGGAGGCCACAAACATTGGGCACTGCCCCAAGTCCTAAACAATGTGCCAAAAACCTAGGCATCTTTATCGACGACACCTTATCTATGAAGGAACATGTACGGATCCTTTGTGGAAGGGGTTTTGCAACGCTAAAATTACTAGCAAGACTGTTTCCGTGGATACCGATGGACTGCCGGAGATCAGTCATGCAGGCCCTGCTGATAAGTCAACTTGACTATGGCAATGCATCATTCGTAGGCATGAACGAGCTCCTGTTAACAAGACTTCAGATACTCCAAAATGCCGCTGCCAAACTGGTCTATAACCAAAATAGGAGAAGCTTTGCCTCAATGTGCATGAAAACACTGCACTGGCTACCCGTGCGTTATATTCTCTCACGGAGTCTGCGATCACTACATCTTGCATTGGAAAGAACAAAGCGCATTAAGAAAGTAAGGTCCGGAGGGAGATGCTTCTCATACTTAGCGGCAAAAAAATGGAACGACATGCCTTTGGATCTACGGCTCACCTCCAACCATCTATTGTTCCGGAAAAAAACGAAAACCTATTTGTTCCCCAAAAACTAAAAGAAACATCAGCTTGACCCTTGTCTAGCTTTACCTGATTATGTGCTTCCAGCGCCTTGATATCCCTCCGGGATAAGTGTAGCGCTCTATAAATAAATTAAATAAAAAATAAAGAAGGAATCATTATACCAAAAGATTAATTGAATGGTTATCTCCCATCATTTTAGCTAAAAAGAAGAATGGGAACATTTATCTCTGTGTGGACTTGAAATCTCTAAATCGTAACATTATTGTCGACTGTCGCCCACTACCTCACATCCAAGAAATGCTGTCCAATATAGGCCAAGCCAAGTATTTTTCAACCATAGATTTGTCCTCTGTTTACTATCAGATTGCCTTGACTACTGAGTCCCGAGAACTTAAACCACCTTTATAACTACCTTTGGGGCTTTTAAATACTCAAAGCTACCTTTTTGTCTTGCTTCAGCAGCCAGTGTTTTTAAGAAGATTATGGACATTTTATTTATAAATCTCAAGAATGTCCAAGCCTTCCAAGATTATATTCTTGGGGTTACTTCGACTAGAGAAGAACATTATTTGATTTTGGACAGAGTTCTAGACATCCTTAATTTTAAAGGTACAACCATACAGTCTGAAAAATGTACATTTTCTAGTTCACAAATTAGATTGTCTTGGTCACACTATAACACCCAATGGTATCAAACCAACGTTGTGCAATGTTGAAGCCGTTTTAAAAGCTCCTGTACCCATTGACAGAGATTCGTTAAGATCATTTATAGGTCTCTGTGAATATTATGCACATTTTGTACTATCTTATGCTTGTGCAGTTCAACCTTTGAGACACCTTCTCAAAATAGGGGTCAAATTTATGTGGACTGATGAAACCAATGAATACTTTACTAATCTAGAGCAATTAGTAGTGACTGCTCTTAGTCCTTTTGTTGCAGGTCAAAAATACATAATCTCTGTGTGCAGTATTTGGGCAAAGAGTCGATGGGAAGGAGATCACCATAGCCTTTGCATCTAAAGCTCTGTCTGAGGCTGACTCTCACTACAGCACCATAGAAAAGGAAGCACTAGCTTGTGTCTGGGCAGTCCAGAAATGTAAAACATATTTGTGGGGCTGTTCATTTGATATTCTTATTGATCACAAGTCTTGTGTTTCTGCTACATGGTAATGGACTAGGTAAAGCATCATCCGTCCGGGTACATTTGCTTTTAAAACTGCAAGAATACCATTTTATTATCAAGTACGTACCGGGTGGGAGGAATTTTAGGGCTGACGTTTACCTCTGCCTTCTGATGATGACATTAAGGAAGATTGTGAATGTGTGGTGGCTTCACTGAATGCTGTGTCTCCTTGCTGTGATCTCAGTTCTGTAAAAGACTGGTTGGAAGCTGCCTCCCAAGATGAAGATCTCAAGAGAGTTATGGAACACATCAGGAATGGTTGGCTTCCTTTGCGTAATATTTCTGATGAATTAAGACCTTTTGCTCAAATTTCTCCTGAGCCTCTCTTTTAAAATCAGGTGTGCACCGGAAATGGTAAATTCATTTCTAAAAATAGCTCATGAGGGGCACTTGGGAATCACGGCTACTTGCAAAGAAATTAAGGGATCATTATTGGTGGCTTGCTATGAATGCACAAGTTTCTTCTTTTGTAGATTTGTGTCCCCAGTGCATTGTGTCTGAAAAGCATTGAAAATTAGTACAAAAACCGTTGCATCCCGTATCTCTACATGATGGTCCTTGGATGAAAGTAGGTTTGGATGTTGCTGGTCCTTTCACTCTTCTACCTTCATGGAATCGGTTTCTTACTGTCCTCGTTGTTTTTTTTTAATTACATTTCCTACAACATGTGTTTGTCCTCTTAAAGGAACCCCGAGAGACATTGTGACGGACAATGAAACACATTTTACTTTAGCACTCATGAGTAATTTGTTTTTGAACCTGATATAAAACATCTTCAGGTTGCTCTATATAGTCCTTCAGCTGATGGGCTAGAGGAAAGAGCTAACCTTTTTTTTAATCAAAGATGGTATTCAATCTGCCCTTGCCTCGGTTCTTGATGTGTACAGTTACCTAAGAGATACAATCAATGCTTATCATACTGTTCCTCATTCAACCACTTGTTTCACCCCTTTTGAATTGTTAAAGGATAGGAAGAGCAGATTTGTTACATACAGGACTTTATATTCAGACTGGTTGAAAACACATGATACTTTATCAGTACCTTCAGTGAGAAAGAATGTTTTGTTGAAATAAGAACAACAGAAACTCTATTTAGATTCTACAAAGTATATCTCTGATAGAGAATTTATGATTGGATCTTGGGTTCTCATCAAAAAAACTGTAAAGGTCAGGAAAGGGGAGTCTGCTTACTCCTCTCCTTGAAAAATTGAGCAGGTTAGTAAAAGTTCAGTTCTTTTGAAAAGGAGTTGTTGGTTAAATAAAAACAGTTTAGTGCACATCTCTGATATTCAGAAAGAGATGTATTTGAAATTGTATACTCCTGTTGGTGATGATTCTATCATTTATGAAGCCAGTACTTCTAAGTAAGGTGAGGTATCTTTTCTCAGTGTGTGTCCTAATATGGATGCTTCATTTGATTCTGTTGTACACTCTTCTGAATCCCTATTGGTTCCACCTGAAAGTTCACATTGTGCTTCACAGATTTTACTTGTTAAGCAAACTCTACCACTTGACTCTATGCTGTGTACTCTTGTGTCTCAAACCTATTCCTCACAGAGTTCACAGTGTACTCGCATAACAAGTTCTTCTTATAATTCAGAACCTGTTTGTACTAAAAGAGTCTCAGTATTACTACTCCGTTTTAATGATTATAATGGGGGTGGGGAGAGATAATTTAGTGTCCTTTACTGTTATTCTGTTTTTCCTTTGTGTATGCCTTTTCTATGCCATTTATTTTCAGTATGTTCTTGTTTCCCTATTACGTATTGATATTCCATTCTAGAACCTTTCTCCTGACTGGCGATAGCTGTGGGTCCTCTACTTTAAATTTACTTAAAGAATAAACTATCAAAATTTGAATTATGATCGGCTCCTGCATTCTTTGTTAACCACCCCGATACTTCACACACATAGCATATAAAGCTGTGATGGTAGAATATGGTGTTTTTGAGATTAATAGTCAGATGAGATCTTTTTAATCTGCATTACTGAAAGTGTGGTCCACATGCCCCTCTTGTGTAAAGGTCTGCTGTTTTGCCTTGCACTGACACCGTGTGTGTATGGTGTGTTTGTGCATAGTGTGCATGTAGGACATGTGCAGTATTAAGGGTCCGAGTGTTAGAAAGCCTGAGTAATGAAGCCATTGGCATCCATTTTGGACACCATTGGTTTAGCATAGCACAAGATGGACAGCTTCCCTAGACAGTGGAAGTGTATAATTTGAGTTCATGTGGCTGGAGGGTGGTGATCCAGACACTGAACAGATGGGGCTGTTCATTGGTTCTTCCTGAGTACTGTCATTTTGTTGATGGTAGATGTGAATGGTGGAAAAGTAGTTTCTGTTGTATTAGGCTAGGAACCTTCTAGGTTAGGTTCAGCCCACCCTTTTGACTGTCCTTGAGTACTACATCAGAGAGGCTGTGGACAGCCAGGACTTCATTGCTTCACTCTACAGAAAGACTAATGCCCATGTTTAAGGAAAAGGCATGCAGTGTTGCTCAGCAAGTCATTTTGCTGTGCTGCACTTGGTGAAAGGGAAAGGGCAGGAACGTGTAGTATTTAAGGTAATAAGGCATATTCCTGTCCTTTACCCCTGCTCTGGCTCCACTGGAGTGAAGCTATCCTGGTTCATGAGGGGTGAAACCCCAAAGCCGGTCCTAGGATGCTTGTTTTTTTAGTCCAGGGAGGACCTGGCCTGGCAGTTTGGGCTGGACTGTTCCCATTGGGTGCAGGGTCAAGACTGATTTGCATATGGCTGGGTCCAACGTGGAATGGCATGGTGTGCAAAAAAACAATGGATTGAAGCCCAGATCTCTGGGGTGAATGTATGACATTGTTCGGCATTCTGTCCATCAATTGTTCTTTTTGCATTGTGGCAGCATAGCACCAAAAAAGGTACGCTTGCACCATGATACAAGAGCACCTGTGTTGTAGGCAGGATTGTTTTTGTGCAGGAAGGGGCACCTTCCTGCACAACAACAATCCCAAGAGGCTTTTTACTCTTTCTATGTGTGCTGCAGATTGCAGCAAAAGTAGAAAGAGGTAAAAAACGAAGATAAATAAAGATATCTCATCTCGTTTTGCCTCACCTGGAGAGGCGTAAGACTTCAGTGCATTTCCAGGTTTACAAGTCCTTGTAAATCTGGGAATGCATAAAAAACAATGGGATTTGCATGAGAACACCCACCACAAAGCCCATGAAATACTTCCCTTGCTCAGAGTAGAGCAACACAACGATTTGCGCTACGTTGCCTTACTCTAGATTTATGAAGCCATTCAAAGCGGCTATGCATGGCTTCATAAATCTGACTTGGAGGTTAGCGTCATGCAGGTACCATGTTGCGTTGTGCAAATGTGACACAACCCTCACATAAATGTTCCCCTATGTGTAGCGAGCAGCCTGAAAAGAACACTTGAAAGGAGAACCACCTCAAAACCAGTTCTAGAGTAGGACACATTGCATCTACATACCCTGTCTAGAATATGTGTGGAAAGTGCGACCCAAACCACCTCACATTGTTCCAGTTTCAAGTCATTCATGAGCAAGAAAGGAAGTGTTTCACAGAGTACTTGGACTGCTTTCTGACCAGGGCATTGTGCTTGCTTAACCGCTAGTTTCCCAGAAGTGAGGGAACATTACCTGAAGTCTACACTTTGTGCTGGAGGTGCTGAGGGTCTCACTAGTGCGTAGAAGCATGCTTGCATGTTGAAAAAGGGATGGAGTCTGTTGGCCCTATAGGAGTTGAGACTGTTCAAAAGAAGAGTCCCATTGGATCCCAGGGACTCGGGGACACTGAGAGGAAGTGCCCTACCTGAGAGCAAAGCCAGCTGTGACCCGTGCTTCAGAGGGTCCCTTTGGTTTCTCTGAGAAGGTTCCTAGAAGGAACCTCTTCAAGCCTTTGTGAGTTTGTCAGCCCGCTCAGGGCTGTAACTGCCTCCTTTGACTCACTTTGTTATAACTCCCTTGTTGACTGTTGCAGACTGATAGAGGCTACAATGCCTGTGGTGACTGCTAAGGCACAATGGAGGTTACAGCTGCTGTGGTGACTGTGCCCGTCCAATCTGGACCGCTACTACCATGGTGACTGGCGGCCCAAATCCATGCTTGGTTGCTTCGTTGCACACACTGCATCGCCAAATGCGATGCAGTGTGTGTAACGAAATTAGTTTTATTTATTTTTATGTTTACTTACCTTTTAAAGTCCGTAATCCATACATTACTACCCCCCACCCTGCCCCTCCCCCTCCCTACGTCACCGCCCGGCCGGTACTCCCACTACCGGCCGTGGCTGCCTACAAGGCTAACTCCCATCTTGTGGCCGAGCTGGCATCTGCACATAAGTGCCACAGCTGCTTCTCAAAACTGAACAGAATTGTGCGGTTGCATGCACAGAGATGGGGGCAGTGCCTGTCTTCCTTGGCAGCCCATGAGACTGTCTTTGCTCGCCTGGCTCAGCCACTTGCTCAGCTCAGGAGGACTGTGAAAAACTAAGGCCATATTTATGACAATTGTGTCGCAGGGCAGTGCAGCAAGTCACCTTGCTGCACTGCCCTGTGGCACAGGGAAAGGATACAAATGTGCTGTATTTATCCAATATGCCACATTCCTTTCCTTCCCTCCTGCGCTTTTGCTGTTTTGGCAACCTAAACGTCGTCAACCTTGAAACATGGTGCAAGGGTGCCTGTTTTGTAGGCAGGATTGTTTTTATGCAGGGAGAGGCACTTGGTTGCACAAAAATAATCCTGAGAGGCTTTTCCCCTTTCTATGTGTGCTGCAGATTTCAGCACACGTAGAAAGAGGAAAACACAACGACATATAAAAATACTTCTCGTTATGCCTCACCTGAGGAGTCATAAGATTTTGGCGCATTACTAAGTTTAAAAAGTCCTTGTAAATCTGGGAATGCATCAAAAATCATGGGAGTTGCGTGGGAACACCTACCGCAACGCCAATGAAATGCCTCCCTTGTGCAGAGTAAGGCAACACAGCAATTTGCGCTGCATCGCCTTACTCCTGGTTTATAAAGCTATTCAAAGCTTTGTGTGGCTTCATAAATCTGACTTAGAGGCATGTGTCACGCATGTACCACTTTGTGTGGTTCCAATGTGGCTGAACACTCGCATAAATGTGCCCCTTAGTGCTTTACCCACTGCCGTAGGTTTAAGAACCTTGAAAAACGCAAACTTAGTGTGCATTTGAGTTTTGGGATAATTGACACCACCCTTGAGCCTGATTTATGCTACTGCTCTAACTGCCGAATGGGAGGTTATCAAGGTGTACCCCGAGTGAGATTAGCGCAAAGGAAATCAGGTTTGCTGCCCTGTATACTGGATTGATTTGTTTAGTAATTGGTATTGCAAAGAGATTAAAACATGTTTTCTTTCCTTAAAAAGACAAGCACCGGGCTCTACATTGAATTTACTTAGTCTATTGGTTGATTGTTCAGTTCTCAATTTGTGCATCTCCACAATGAGAAACCTGTGACTGCTCACCCTCGCTACCCTGAGAGTCATGGGCATACAGGGTTCTAGTTGACTCAGTTTGTAGAGCCATAGTAGGACAAACCCAAAGACAACAGTGGCAAAAACCCTTGACCACAGTCTTTGGGGCTTAGTAGCCCCTGTCTGCCCTGGGTGGAGTCTGACAGGACTGTGTCCTATTTGCTCAAGACATCTGCCACATCCCATGTTGTTTGATCTAGTGCTCCACGTCTCTTTATAGCTTCATAGTACGGTATGTGCAGAAAGTATTGTGCCTCCATTTTTTTTTATGGCAGAGCATTGTGCCCTCATGTTTTCTGAATGGATGGAGAATAGTCATTTTGTTTGCCCTAACCAGACCTTCCTGTTGGGAGATGAACATTAAGAAGATCTTCAGAGTGAACTCTGATGTGTGGTTTCTCTTCTCAAGGGGCTCAGAGTCTGCTTGTTGAAAACTCCATCATGAATTGCTCCTACACATAGAGATCTTGTCCAGCAACAGAAGTACCTGCTATGTTTCTACCAAGTCCACATCTGCTCGGCTTCCTGTGTGATGATGAACTCATCTTTTTGGCTCGTTGACTGCTGCGCTGAATGCCCACCATTTCCTGGTATGTATCCTTTGCAAATAACACAGTGGGATCAAAGGAACACAGGGGCATATTATCAAGGGGGTTTATCTCCGCTTTTTTGGCTTTAAAAGCCAAGAAAGCAGAGATAAAATTATCTCCCTATTACCTAGCTGTCGCTAACACCAGTTAGCGACAGCTAGTAGAAGATAGCGACCATCTTGGGCCCCACTTTGCATGTCAGTGATATTTATCACTAATGACATGCAAAGTGGGTGTGCCAAGATGTTAGCGACTGGAAACAGTCGCTAACATCGCTATCTCCTATTACCAACTTTTGGAGATATTCGCGCTAAGCGCGAATATCTCCAAAAACTAACACCTGCCCTGAGCAGTTCTTAGCCATGCTATCCAATGGGAGGTGGATAACATGGCTAAGAGCATTAGCTCGGTAATGCATGAATATCGCTGACTTTTCAGCGATATTCATGCATTGCGGCCGTTTTTTATCGCATTTGCGATAAACCTTGATAATAGCAAGGTTTATCTGCGATAATTTCTGACGATGCTTAGCGTTAAAAAATTCGTTGCTAAGCATCGTTAGCGATAAATATCGCTTAACGTTGGTAATATGCCCCATAGTATCATCTAATGCCTCAGAGGACTTTGTATTTTCTGAGTTTACTTCAAGTGGCGTTCTTAAACCAAAGCCTAAAGCTTTCCCCCTCCATCTCGGGTTAGATAGCCTTTAGAATGTCTGCACCGTTGAACTCCTGCCTATAGTGCCTGCCAGTTGGTGGAGAGAATGGAACTATGGGGCATATTATCAAGGGATTTATCTCCGCTTGTTTGGCTTTAAAAGCCAAGAAAGCGGAGATAAAATTATCTCCCTATTACCTAGCTGTCGCTAACACCAGTTAGCGACAGCTAGTAGGAGATAGCGACCATCTTGTGCCCCGCTTTGCATGTCAGAGATATTTATCACTAATGACATGCAAAGTGGGCGTGCCAAGATGTTAGCGACTGGAAACAGTCGCTAACATCGCTATCTCCTATTACCAACATTTGGAGATATTTGCGCTAAGCACGAATATCTTCAAAAGCTAGCACCTACCCTGAGCAGTTCTTAGCCATATTATCCAATGGGAGGTGGATAACATGGCTAAGAGCATTAGCTCGGTAATGCATGAATATCGCTGACTTTACAGCGATATTCATGCATTTCGGCCGATTTATATCGCCTAGGAGATAAACCTTGATAATAGCAAGGCTCCTAAGCGATAAAAATCGCCGCAACACGGCGATAAAATTATTGCCGCTAAGCCAACAGAGCGATAATTATCGCTAGTTGTTGGTTATGTTCGTTCTGGATGATGCCAAACCAGTTAAGGAGGCATAGAGTGGCACAGACACCTCACAAGGCTTGATGTTTCATGGGTGCTTTGAGCAGACAGTTGCATAAGTACAGAAAGATTCTTACTGCTAGATGAAGAAGGTAGTCCACCACTGGGGCTAAGCACTTGGTAAGCACCCATGAGCAGTACTTTGAATTGGTATTCTGGACCATCTTCAATGAAGCAGAGGTGTCAAGGATATTGAAGAAAGTGACTACCAGGCCTAAAGAAGCCAGGAAATATGCACCATTGATAGATTGAAATATGTTCAGGTGGGAGACCATCCTGTTGAAATATGTTCAGGTGGGAGACCATCCTGAAATGTTGCCATTTAATCTTGTTGAGCGTCCAGAAGTCAAGGTTAGAGAGCTTGTCCCTGGACTTGCGCAAGCAAAGATGATTCTTAAATAGATGGCGTAATGGTGATGCACCTTTGGTACACATTCAATAGAATGTTTCAGAACAGTTTGAGAATTTCTGCTTACATAGCTTGAAAGAGGAGATGTGATCATTCCTTTGTGCATTTGTTGGTGTTTTGAAGACATATTCTATGAAATGGCTATTTTGGGTAATGTCCAACATCCAGTGGCGGTAGGTGACTTAGTGGCACAAAACAAAATATATTTTCCAGTAGTGGTATAGTATGACAGGTGGGTGGGTTGCCATTGACAAAGGGGTTGTGCTTTTCAATGGTGTTCTCGTTGACTGTATGGTCATGGATGGTGTGCTCATTGATGGAAAGGACTTTGATGGCCTTCTCATTGATGAAGCAGCCATCGGTGAAGTGGACTGGGCAAACTGACTGTCTTTTATGAATGAATAAGCCTTCAAATCCATTGAATAATCCTTCAAACCCATACACGGTGAAGTCTTTGTACATGAAGCAAGAGACATGCAGCCGGAAAAGCAATCGAAGAAGAACCAGAATGCCAGAGTTTCTTACCTTTATCAGGGGACTTGCCACATAAAGTAGAAGTCTGCACCTTAGAGGAAGATGCTCTGATCTGGTCTATTGTGCTGACCAGTTTCTTCTTACACTTTTTATAGTTGGAGGAAGATATCGGAGGGACACTCTTCACAGATCCCTCCCCAGAGGAGGCAGACTAGAGGTAGTAAAAGTAGGACTTCCTTATCTGTATTGGCTCTTAAAGTTTCGAATAGGCTTCAGTTTTTTCAATGTATGGTCAAATTGTTGAAGACAAAAAATTGAGTTGAGGTCATTGGTGTTGTGAAATTAATGTTTGTTAATAGTGATAAAGCCACAAATCAAATCAAAGCCACTTTTGGATGGATGATTCATGCACCCTTGAATACAACACCCCGTCAGGGTCCACATGATCAGGCTAATAAACTTTGAGTTCACCACTTAAGAACTACCACATAGGACTAGGCAGAACAGGGATATGCTCACATCTACATACAACCACCTGGACTCGCTACTTAGTTTACTGCCAGGAAGGACCCCAATCCAATGAGTGAGGTTTTTCCCTGTAAGTGGGGCCTGATGCAGTATTTGAAACCTACCTGCTGGGATAGAGACCTGCCAGCTTGGACTGAGACTTTCAATCAGTGGTTGACTGTTTCTTACAGGGAGAGACCTTCACTCATGTCTCCAGGCACACAGACATGGCCGGGTGTAATTTATAAATACTGCAGCGTTCTTGAAAAGACAATCATTTATCCAGATCACATATCTCTGCTTACCTATGTGAGGGCAAGCAGAGGTTTAGAGATTCCCAGGGTTCATGTGTGAGTAGATCATCCAATTCAGATATTTTGCTAGCATGCTTTACCAACTGTAGCAGACTGGCTGTGAACCAACTGCCTGCAGCTGAACTCTGACAGAAGTACTGGTCTTTGGCAACAAGACCTCCTCATGGGACACCACCTGGTGGCTGTCGAAGCGAGGGCCAACACACACACCCAAAGACCATGCAAGACGTCTAAGTTTTGGTGTTTGATCACCTGAAGGTGAGTATGTGAATGAAGATACTACACCAACAAAATAATAGACTTTGGAGAAAGGTCTACTCAGTTATAGTAGTACAGTGAATGAGGTTATGGGAATTGCCACAGTTGGATTAGTACCTCAAAGTTCCTTTAGCCTAGTGGATAGAGGCATGAATTAGAATTCTTTTTATTAGAGGTTCTTAAACAATCCATGTCGCTTTTAGGTTTAGCTCTTGAGACAACTTTAGGTGTCTCGTCAGACTATTGTTTTTCCACAATTTTCTTTCATAATATACATACTTTGAGGAGCTTTTGTTTAGAGGGCTTTATTCTTTGGTTTGTTAAATTGCCATTCACAACAGCATAGAGCAATGGGTCAGCTTGCCCCACTCAATTTGCGTGACAGCACAAAGCCTTTGCACATTGGTCTCATGCTATAAAAAGTCCCTTTCTCTTCTGTGACAAAGCTACTTTAAATCGTGCTTTCTATTTAATTTTGCATATTAACATTGAATAGCAGCTATTTAATTTGCTTTCAAGTTGGGTGCCCAGTTTGATGGTGAATTATTTTCTTTCTCTTTTTTTTAAAGCTATAGGGTTTTTAAGTAACATTGTAACTGCCTGCGATCAGAGAGCTTGGTTATGTAGTGATTAATTGTATAATAATGTAATCTAAAATCTTAATAATAATCAGTATAGAATGCATGACACAACTGAAAGGCTTCTTATTTAAAGTGTCACTAGTAAAACAGCCATACTAGTGAATGTTTTATTTAAAGTTTTGTTTTTTAAGTCAAGCAAGTGCCAGCAAGTTTATTTTTTTTCTCCTTTTCTTTTTGTGGCATATGCTTGAGATAAAAAAAACACTATATGGCTTGCCCATGCCAGATCTATTAGATTTGCCAGTGCTTGTTTTAAATTAGTGACACAACCATGTTTTCAGCAATCTTTGTGTGAGATTTCAATGACTTTTGGCTGACACTTTGCGTTATGCTTTATCCAATGTGCAGCGTAGCAGTTATGTTTGTGCAATGACATGCATTTGAGAAATTAACCTCTCATACTCAAAACAAAGGGGCATATTACCAAGAAGGCCGTTAAAATGATCACTGCTTTAGCGGCAGGAAACTGCTGCTAAAGCGGCGATAATGGCCTTGATAATATGCCGTAGAGAATTCCCATAGAAGCCCATATTCACACCACAACATGGGCTTCTATTGGAATTCACAAGGGCATATTATCAAGCCCATTATCGCCGCTTTAGCGGCAGTTTCCTGCCGTAAAACGGCGATAATTTTAACGCCGTTTCTTGATAATATGCCCCAAAGTTCTATAGATGGATGTAAACAGCTACATTTTAATGAAGTAACATCCTACTGATCCTACTGATCTTTCCAGAGCTTGCCACACTTAACTTACATACCACATTTGCAGGGGTGTTCTTTATGCCATCAAGGCAGCTTCGCACCACTGACTGTTATTAAAGCGTCGTAAAAGTTAAACTAGTACGAACAAGAGATGTGGAAAGTTATGGATTTTGGTACCCACATACAGAAACCTCTACTGCGACTATATGGGTTGCTTTTGCACAAATCCACGTAGTTATACATACCACAAATACATTATGTGTTGTTGGATGTGTCACAGGTCATACTGGTCTCCTACCACTTCCCTGAATTTTAGCTCAAATATTGACTTTCTCTCACCTGAACTGGGGTTTGGCATGTATGCTGCCTGTTCGTCTGCATTAGGGAAACGTCAATGGCTGCACAGTCTGAGGGAAACCACCAGTTCCTCAGTACCAATGTCCACTTCCCTTCACAGCATAAGGATGAACAACTAAAGGCTCCTCATCTTCAGTCAATAAACCACATCGGGGTACCACATTATACATTGATATGAACTTACAGGTTATCGATTATTTTAGAGTGGGGACCACATACATTGTTTCTCAAAATAATTTGGGTGGCAGATTATTTAATAAGCCTCACCTAACGCCAGAGGCACAACTATGGCTATCGCAATGCAACTGGATAGCTGCAATTGATTCTGTACAGGGTGGATTAAATGAATCTGAACTTGTAACATTGACAACAATTACATCTTTATCACTCCCATTGACTCACATAATAGCACAACTTAAAGTAAAATGTGAAACCATATGCTTACGGGTTTACATTGCGTTGTGCTAGTATGTGATTAACGGAGTGATTATATGGTCAGTTTGCGTCCACTATCTGTTCTTATTCTTTGACAATTATATAAAGAATACATCTTTCAGTTTGGTTATATGTTTGAGTGACTGTCTCTTTGTAGATTTACATTATGTCCTGGCTTGGCGTTTAATTGTGTTTTATTTACACAACGTAGTGCCTCTACGAGACATATGAATTGTTAAACTACTCTCAGTTGTCTTACAACTGTAGTTTTCCAGTTTCCACTGGATCATTTGGCTCATTCTGCATCCTTAGCAGTTGCCCAAGGCCTCTGTTTACATTCATCTGTTTCTACCTGAGAGACCTTAACTGGCTACCGGTCAACAAGAGAATCACCTTCAAGCTCCTCACGCACGCCTACAAAGCCCTCAACAACCCCAGACCTACGTAACTCAACCACCGCCTCTCCTTCTACACTACCACCAGACATCTCGCTCCGCCCAACTGGCCCTGGCCACCGTTCCACGGATTCACAAAATCATGGCTGGAGGAAGATCCTTTTACTACCCAGCTGCGAAGACCTGGAAATCCCTGCTTCTGCATCCCAGGCAATCATCATTGCTGCCGCAATTCAGGAAGGACCTTAAGACCTGGCTCTTCGACTGAATTGCAAACCCAAACCCGCAACCTCCACACCCAGTGCCTTGAGACCCTCATAGGTGAGTAGTCTCACTTTATAAGATCCTGATTGATTGATTGATGCCAGCCCTCGTCCTTACACACGTTCTTAACCCCAGGTTGTAGCCCTGCCCACCACGTCTAGATTTTTCTGATGTGCTTGCATCCTTTGCACGTTTTCTTCCAAACAAGACATTAACATGTGCTTTGCTGCTGTATCTCCCTTGATTTCTACCTGATTGTGCTGGTAAGTGTTACCCCTTCTTCGCCACTTCCATGCAGATTTTGTCGGCTTTGCACGTAATTTGGGAGTAACTTGCATTTGCAAGATTGTTTAACACCTTGTGAGTTAACACATCAACATAACTTCGGATTTTTACTTTTGGACAACCTCCTCTTCATTTATTGATTGTCCTTTCACTTTGGTCCTGCTCCTAAATGACATATAGGAAAACCTTTTACACTCAGAATTTGCTCTCTTTTACCACCCACTATGAAATTAGTTATTATGGTCCCTCAGATTTGTGCACACAGAGTTGCTACTGTTTAATTTTTACTGTTCTGATGACAACACTTTTAGCTAACACCCTTGGGGGCATATTTACAAGAAACTGGCAGAGCGTGGTCGTACGCCAAAATTGCTAACACCACACTCCAACAGTTTCAAAACACAGGGATGTGGCTTTCTTACAAGAATGTGGCACACCCCTGCATTACCCCTAGCGCTGGCACTAAAAAAGCTGCCTAATTCCAGTGCAGGCACCTTTGCACCATTTTGCTAGGGTGCCTGCACTGCAGGGGGAATTTTTTATGATTGTTTTGCAGTTTATATAGCACAAACTCAACCTGAAGGTATCAGAGCACTTTGCATGAGCACCAGTTGCATTACAGACGGACACGTTCATTTAAGTGATTTGACTAGAATCACAGGATGTTTGAGCCTCGCGCCAGACTCGAACCTGGTCCCTCAGCTTCAAAGTCAGCCGCTCTAGCAGCTAAGCCCCATATTCCTTCGACCTTCTTGCACATAAACAATCTATACAGTTGATTTGCTGTATCGATGTGTGCTGCAGAATGCAGCACATGTGGAAAGAGCAAATTACGAGGAGAAATAAACCCCTCTTTTAGGCTTGTACTGTTGCATTTTGTTTTACAATTTGGTTAGACAGTTAAACACCAGCTAAAAAGTTAGTGGTAGAACCATTTACAAATGGGACGCAAGTATATAGTTGTTAAAATTTTTATATTTATTGACTTTTAATAAATGCAGGCACTATGAGATGAGCAATATTCATGTAAAACTGATGTTTAAGAACTGGGTAGGTTGATACAACAGAAAACCTTAGCTTTTGTGGGACATGATCTAGGTATATGTGATGTCTGTTAAATTTTACAATAGCTCCCTCCAACATGTGACCCCCAGTCCATGCTCAACCTCATATCCCGTTGTTGGCTCCAGTCTTGGCTGAATGGCAAATACTCATGGCTACTAATACGCATATACCAGAAGAGTAAAATATTATACATGCCCCACCCACTTAACCTGCATTGCTACCTCAGTCCTCATCGGTTCACCATCTCTGCTCTTGCTAGCACTTCAATAAAGCTCCTGCCCGGTTAGCGTCAGAAAAATAATAATGCTTATTGTCTCAGAGCTTCCTCGGATTGGTTGGGAATACAAACCCAGCCTTTGACTTTTTAGTAGGGATAAATGTATTTTTTTATTGACTCCAACCTCTACTGCCTCCTTTCCTTTCTTTGAACTGTTAAACTGCAAAATATCAAAAGTTGGACCCATCACACCCAGCACCCTCTTTTTCCAGAATTTGTGGGGGTCAGCTATTTTATATAGTCATCCTTAAGCCCAACAAGAGTTATCATCCATCCCCATCGCTTCCTCCGTTCAGACCAATACAGTTTACACTTCTTAGTTAACTGGAGACATTTCAGTGCAAAGCAAATTGTACCAGTACCCAGTCTTGCAGGAAGTCTTTACTCTCTGACCCTTCTACATGGGTTGGAAAATCAAGACACTTGAAGTTGGCAGGCCTTATATGATTTTATTCTAAACAAGAAGTACTATCTGACATCATCCCTTTTTCTCCCAACAACACAGTGCTCAGATCTTCAAGCTCTTCCACTGTTGAAGTCAGTTTGAGTGATTTGTACTGGTGGAGCTAGATGGTGCCTGCCATAGTGTTGACTTTGTACTCCAGTTTCAGAATAACTGTGGAGGAGTGTAGCACATTGATAGTCTGCCAACCTGCATAAGTCCTCCATAAGCATTCTAGTCTATGCAGTACTCAAAAGTGTTCATACACTCTCAGGTCATTTGATAACTAGGGCAAAATTTATCAAAGAGTTGTGTCACCTTTGCCCCATGCAAAGGGGCGCAAGAGCGATGCAGCTCTTAAGTTAGATTTAGCAAACCACGCAAAGCCCTTTGCATGGCACTGAGTGGCTTGTAGAATATAGAGTAATGTAATGCAGCACAAATCGCAGCATTGCGTTACTCTGCCCAAGAGAGGCATTCCATGGGTGGAGGGTGGCTATTCACACGCATCATCCATTTTGGCACATTCCCAGATCTATATTACTGTTAGACGTGGGAATGCATGAAAATGCTACGCTTCTCCGTGGGGGGGGGGGGGGTGAGGGGGCAGAAAGAGAGAAATATCTTTATTTCTCTTTGTTCTTTCCTCTCTCTATGTGTGCTGCATTCTGCAGCACACAGAGAGAAAAAAATGCCTCAGGGGATTGTTTTTGTCCAGAAAGGTGTCCCTTACTGCACAAAGACAATCCTGCTAACAATCCGGGCAGCCTTGCACCACGGTGCATGGGTGGCTCTGCTGGAGCATGGCAACACATTGTGCGCAAGCACAGGGAAAAGACAGGAATGCACCATATAATGTTAAATACAGCACACCCCTACCCTATCACGCAGCACAAAAAGGTGGCTTGCTTGGCCTGGCTGTGCTTCGTGAGTTCTTAATAAATATGTCCTTTAGTGTTGGCACAGCAAGTTCTGGATATCCTTGGACATATTTCGTACTAATTGGCACTCATCAGCCAGGACCAATCGATTGCTCTGTGGGTGCTTAGTAAACCACCTATCAGTATATTAGGTCCTGAACCACCCAGCCACAGCCACACAAGTGCACTGCCAGGGCTTGTCAACCCAACATCCTTTAGGAAATGTAATAAGTGGGGGGAGAGGAACACACTACCCTCTGTCCTCACTAAGCATTCTGGTCGATGTAGTCATCAATAGTGTGCATACAGTGTATGTCCCTGAGAAAGGGCACTATAGCTCTTCACTGGCTTCCTGTCCATTCATTAATGTCCATGCACAAACGTTCCATCATCTTATGATGATCATGCAAGGAGGGCCGCTTAAAATAGAGAAGACATAGAATATATTACTACAAGTCTTTCCCCTTAATAGCAAAAAACAAATATTTAAAAGTGCAAATAAAAAACAGCATAATTAGGCGTCCCCCCATTTCTATGTAAAATGACATGTACAGAAAATATTTAGTGTTTTATCAAAAGTCATTGCCAAATGTAGTCTTTCCATTTATTCTGTTGTCCTACAAACCTTTGTGGTCTTGGTTGTCTCACAATGATTTTTTGTGGTGGGGACTGATCTTAAGGACTGTAGGGTGCTGGTCAATATTTTCATCTTCCATATTTTCCATGCTTGAGACGTTGTCCAGGTCGAACAGTCTCGATGGAAGGTTACAATGTATTTGCTGTGTCATCTTTCCTTTTGATTGTCCCATGTTTGTACAAAGTAACTTTGGAAACATTCTATTTCTGTTCATTTTCCGGTTCTATCCATTAACCTTTAGTTTTTTTTAACTTATTTTGGGGAACCAAACATGTTAAGCTCGTAGTGTGGTGATTAGATTGCAATTCACATTCACCCGATCGCCCTTTCACTTTTCTTGATAGATGTGGGCATTGTTCTTTTCCAGTTCCATCTTTTGCTTAGTCTGTTCACCAGTTTCCTTTTGAGTGGTGATACACATGTATTGTTATCCTTTACCAAGGTGTTGGTTTGTTGTGCGGTTACTGTACTTGCATGACCCAAAACAGTCTGTATCCAGTGGTGTCAGTCATAGTGGTGTGGTTTGCTAGCATCATATATATATTCAACAGAGTTTTCCATTCTCATGCAATTGCTACAACTGTTTGTATTGTCTATTTAATCAGATGGTTAATTCTTTCGGTTAAACCAATGCCTCGAGTATTTTAAGGGGTGGGTAGACCTGTGTTTTTTAAGTGTACCCTTTTCTAGTAATATTTTCATACCCTATGGTATGAACTGTACACCATTGTCTCACTAGACCAATGGACACGCAAAAATGTCCTTGAAAAATGTTATGGCTGAGTTAGCTGGTTGTTTCTGGCATGAATATAAATACTGTCCATCTGCTTTTGTAGTCCACCAATGCTGCTGCACACTTCATTCTTGGATGTGTTTCTCTTGTCTCCACGGATAATCACTTTTCGCTTTTTTTACACTCCTTACAATGGTCCACCAATGCGTTTTTGTCCGTTTCCAGACTTGACCACCAGTATGACTCTTTCAGTCTTCTGTCAGCCTTATACCTAGGTGGCCTTATTAAGGCACAAGTATTAGTTTGATTCGAACATCCTCTAGTGCATCCAATCTTTCCCCTCTTAACAGTACTTTGTCTTGTACAGATAGTTGTCCCTTTATTTTCCAGAGTGTCTTCAATGGGATTTGTGTGTATTTTCATAGTGTTTCTTAGTGTTTTCCTATTTTTGACCTCATTAGGATTGAGCCAGGCTTTGCAGCCAGGGAACTGGAATAACATGTAGCCACTGGTATGTTGGTTGCAAAATCCGGCCATTATGAATGTTTCCCCTAATTGAGGAGTAACTGCTCACACCCGGATTGATAGATTGGTTTATGATTCAGGTTTTCACCATTTTGGTAAAGAACGCATGCGATTCCACGTAATGTATGCTGAATTGCTGGTGGGTGGTTCCGTAGTTGAGGTGGGAGTAAAGCGCTTCCAGACATGCTTGTGCCTATCTGAGGAGAAGATTTTATGTTCCCCCATCCCCCACCCCCAGACTGCAGCAGAGGGAGTGAGGCAATGCTGCTGCCAGCAGCTCCAGCTGCTGCATCTTCTGTGAGATAATGAGCGTCCATAGGATCAGAATTATCGGGTCGGGAGTCTTCAGACCCAATAGCTCTGGGCCTGTAAACACTTATCATTTCAATTTACCACTCCGAGTGAAATAACACAACGGTCATTGAGAGCTTTGGTGTCCTGACAACCACTGACTTAATGCCTTAGCTGCTGCCGTTATTTCGGCGCAGTGCTGGGTGTTCGAAAGAGTGGGCGGGGCCGCGTCGGCCGTTGAACGTTCGCAGCACCAGCCAGGTAGTGCTCCGAACGTTCAGTAGCCGACGGCAGCAGCTATGAGGGTAAGCACATTGTTTGGTTCGCCCACTCTTCCTATGATATGCTTCTAATTAGTGGTGGCTCCTCCGCTGGCGGAGGCACATCGCCCCACTGAGCAATTAAAATCGGAAAAATAAAATGATAATAACTTAATGCTATTATAATTGTATTTAAGCGTACTGGTTCAGTTGGTTGGGGGGTGGGGGCAGAGCTGAGCTGTTTAGAGGCTGGGAGAGGAGTGGTAGGCACTTTCTAAGTGTGGATGACGTTTATGGCCGGCTGTCTCGGGCCGGCCAAAATGTCATGCACATGTTGCATGTTCTCCACCTAAGCTGCTTTACAGCCTGGGTGGAGAACATGCCCAGCCCCAAAACGCCGCCTTCCACCCCCTGTCTGAGAGCGAAACTACGGCGCTCAGACTGATCACAACGCAGCTGTAAGGCAGTGTTGTGATTGGTCAGGGGAGTCTGAGAGGCTGCACGATTTCTGCTGCCCCAAGAGAAGAGAAGAGGACGGATGAGAGGCAGCAGCCGGCTGGCTGGCTGCATCCAGGTCAGTGTTTTTTTTTTTATCCCGCCACTCCACGGCGCCTCCCACACGCCTGAGACGGCCGGCCAAAATGTCATGCGCACTTAGGAAGTGCCTACCACCTTTCTCTCAGCCTGTAAACAGCCCAATCCCATCCTGCCCCCAACCAACTGAGCCAGTACGCTAAAATAAAATGATAATAACCGTGTTATTATCATTTTATTTTTCAATTTTTTATTGCACAGTGGGGCGATGCTCCTACGCCTTAGTGAAGGAGCCACCACTGTCTCTAAGGTAGTCTATGAGAGTGAGATGTGGGGGCAAATCCAACATTCTGAGTTACAGCTGGTTGATTTTCGAGGCACCTTTTGTGTGTCCTGCATAGTGCCCCTATATTTTCAGTGCACAAAGAACTGGGTGTGGGATACATAGCTGATGTCATGGGATTGCGCCAGCTGTCACTCTGGTTAGATATATGATTCAGGCCAGGGATTAAATTAAATATGATTTTAAAGGATTGTATGTCCCTTGACCGTACTTATCTTATCCCTTCGCTTCTATCCAGCTGCGGTCCATGCAGGTAAGTGCAGTGGGGAGGGTGGAGGTTAAGTCGACAGACGACTGAATAGGGAAAATTAAATAAATAAATAAATCCTATTGCGTCTGTCGACTTTCCCTCCGCCCCCCGCGCTTACCTGCACAGACCGCGGCTGAGTATATCAAGGATACTTTTCAGAGCCTTTGTTAGGGAGAACTATTTAGTAGTGCAGAGGGAATAAGTAAGGCTAACCGCAAATGGGTTAAAGAACATTTTATTCGACAGAGGTGCATTGCTAGAGAAGAGGTTGCCCCACAGAAGCCCTGTGTTCGCTGTCATATCAGGTTGAAATCTAGCCCAACCACGTAGCCTTATCTTCTAATTGTCAATAGCACGTCTGACCGTTTTTTGCTTACTAGGTTCAGACTAGATTTACTGTATTTTTTGCTAGCTTACCCCTGGCCAGGAATCAAGGTCATATACTTGCAGCAGGCAGCTGCAACAATAAGTCTCCACAGGATTCCCCGCACTTCACAATGTTCTGTAATTTGTATATGGTCCCTAGGAAGGTGTACATTATTCTGTTATTAAAATGTTTCTCAAGTACGACCGGCCATCATGTATTTGCAGCAGTTCCCAGCAGAGATAACTTGGAATGTAGTTAGCTTGTTGAAAGCCGCCATTAGATTGAGAAACAGCCGTGACTAGTAACCTTATATGTTTTGCTGTGATTGCATATTTTTATATTTAGAGACTATTTTATACATTTTACTGCACACTTTTATAGGATTTTATGTTTTGTTTTTATGATCGTTATGTATACCAGAAATGAATCACGTATGATCAATATATAGATGCATTCTTGTATTTATTTATGGCAGAATTTTAGCTCATGTACTGTTATGGTGTTTGCTTTTATGGTTGTTTCCAAAGACCGAATAAAGCTTATATTGATTGATTAATTGGCGGCTCCTCCATTAGGGCAGAGGAGTGTCGCGCCACTCCTTTCTCGCAGTGCGAGAAGCAGAAACATAAAATGGTAAAACTACCATTTTATGTTTCTGCTTCTTGCACTGCGAGAAAGCAGAAGGCTTTGGTTGGGGACTGGTGGGTGGCGGGTCTGCTGGAGGACAGGGGAGGAGCGGCTAGCCCAAAGCTGTGGGCCCTGACTGTTTGGTCGGACCTCTGGGGCCGACCAAAGCAAAGCAATCATGCACACTCTCCCTCTACATGGAGAAAAAGGCCTCCCCGTAGGCGCCCGATAACAACCTGCCATTGCAGCGTTGTGATTGGCTTAGGGAAGGGGAGGGAGGCTGCTTGCTTCCTGTTCCATGGGACCCGGCCAGGAGCTGCGACGGTGTGGGACCTGGGAATGTAAGTTTATTTATTTTAATTAAATTCTCCCCCACACCCCCCTTGCAAACCCATGCGTGACCCCCCCCCCCCCCCCCCACCCAACCCCACCCGCAAGTCATTCAGGCTGTGACTGCCAAGTACGGTATGGAGCGCCATGGAAGATACAACTTGGGAGGTTGGGTGCCACTCAGGTTTGATGTTGAATAAAAACAAGTTAGTCCTATGCCCCATCAATATAAGGTATCCACAAGGAGAGGAGCCTCCCAATATACAGCTCCAATCGACCCCTGTTAAGTACCTGGGCATATATCTGAGACATTTACTAATGTAGGGCCATATTATCAAGCAACGGAGATATATTATCGCCGCTTTTATCGGCAGGAAACTGCCGCTAAACCGGCGATAATGGGCTTGATAATATGCCCTTGTGAATTCCCATAGAAGCCCAGGTAAACACCAGAACCTGGGCTTCTATGGGAATTCACAAGGGCATATTATCACGCCCATTATCGCCGCTTTAGCGGCAGTTCCTGCCGATAAAAGTGGCGATAATGTATCGCCCTTGCTTGATAATATGGCCCGTAATGTGGGTGCACTCCTCACTAGTCTGGAGGGTAGTGTGTGCAGATGGTTGAGATTTCCGTGGAAAAAAACGCAGTGGTCACCGCATTAATATCATCCAGGCCGGACTACTGTAATGCCCTGTTCACGAGCTCACAAAAGCGAAGCATCAACAAGCTCCAGATGGCACAAAACGCAACAGCTCGATTACTTCTCGGGATTACTAGATTTAATTCTGCTTTTAAGGCCCTGATGCAACTGCACTGGTTGCCAGTTGCAAAATGTATTCAGTTCAAAGCCTTGTGCATAGCTTCTACATCTTTTCATGGACTAGGACCAGAGCAGATGTCACGATATCTGAAGCCATAGACCCCTTAGATCAGCTGAAAATGGCAACCTTGTCTTTCCCAGGGTGAGAAAGGTCAAATAGGGTGGCAGGAGCTTCACCACCACTACGACTAGACTTTGGAACTCCATGCTAATAATACTTAAAAAAGAAACAAATCTGCTAAAATTCAGAAAGGGCTTAAAACGTGGCTTTTTACAGGTTAAGTCGTATTTATCTGAAGGAAGCACTTAGACACCTCTGGGTATATGTAGCACTTTATAAATGTCTCATTTCAATTTATTGGGCTACGCAGGACTCTATACATTTTGCAAATCATGCCGATGCACATACCAAATTAATGCTTTCGTAGATTGGATAACCTGCTCAGGTTGTTATATTGGGGCTTAAGCAGGGCATGGATAAGCCTATTTATCCTGAAGCTTCCATTAGATGGGAGGTATGCAGACACCGAACGTAGGAGTTTTTCAGCAAGCAGCCCAGCTCCAATCCCCTGGTTTAATGAAGAAGACACAGATCTGGTAGTTCAAATATTGAAGTGATTATCGAGGCCAGTGAGACTGTTGGCACTCCCATTGACTTCCCCAAGGAAAAGGGCTAAATTAATACTGCAAAACCGAGCAACCCTGCATATATGGGACAATGTGTCCAGGAAGATAGGGAGCAAATATATATATATCTGCTACAGCTGGCCCCTTGGTGTAAGGGGATGTGACCTGTGATACTGACTTTTCTCAGACACAGGGGAGGGGACGATACACCCAACGCGTACGATTTGGACTGATCCAGTCTGTGTAGCTATTGCGGTGTCACATATTCTCTATGCACACTTTTATGGTGAAATTATTTCAACCGAGCATTGTGGGTGACCTTCCTGCACTTGATAAGGATCTTTCTCCACTCTCGCTCCCCCAAGTCCCCCCCATATCTGTTTCCCAGTGGGACGTTAGTGTAGCCATACGCCTATCAGAGTGTGGGATCAGTAGCACAAAGAATTGTGAAATTAATTTGCTGTTCCCATACATATCTGGTAGCACCTGATTCAAAATGTGCGTGTCTAGCTGCTGCAGAAGCCCTGGCCAGGCCTTCCAGTTTGCCGCAGCCACCCCAGCATGAGTGAGAGAGCCACTGCTAGTCATGCCCCATCTAGCACAGAAGGCTACATACCCAAACAATCTACCATCCTCATATAAATCTCCAATTCCTTCATAAAATCTGGCTCATGATTGGATCACTTTATTCTCCCTGAATATCAGAGGTGTGTGTTAGTGGTGAGGGGTAGGTTATCCCAGTTTGCTGAAGTATACTTGTAGCCTCAGGGGTGTAGGGTACTTCATAGGACTAGTGAAAAGTATACAATTTCTCTCTCCCTTCATGTCTTGCTGTGGGTCTGTCTCTTCCCAATTGTTCCCCACCTCCAGCATCAGCCCTTGTGAGTAAGTTGTTCTGTCTGGTTTTGAATCCACATCTGCTTTAATGGAGCAAAAGAATCTTTTCTGCCCACCTTTTCTAGTTTAAGTAGCTTGTGGCTAGAGAGGGGATACCTGAACAATGAACGAGAAGCTACAGCAACACCACTGCAAATCACCTTCACAAAGGAGATGGCTTGTCTTCCCATCCTCTGCATCCTGTGTCTAGCTCGACCGAGAGAGCTGATTACAGCCCCTATTTGGTTAGATAATGTTTGGACCTGATACACACGGCCAGTGTACAAGGAACGAACTTGCCACTGGAATCAAAGTTACTGCACCCTTTGGAAAGCTGACTTCCATGGAACTTATCAACACTGGTACTCACTGGAACCTCCTACATGATGAAGTGCATCTTTGACTACCTTGTTTGTCTTTGAGCCAGTTTCCACTGTTTCTGGATATGTGTTATGTTATGAAATTTCTTTTTATAGAGCCCGCATTCACCAGAGGTTTCATGGCACTAAAAAAATAAATGGGTGTGTAATAATGGGTAGGTCAGTTTAGAACGAAAGAAAAGAAGGGAAAAAAGAAGTTAAATCGAGTTTAAACACACAAAAAAATACTCTCTTCAGCAGGTGAAGACTTGTGTGAAGAACCAAGGGCCAATTTATCAAGAACGGCGTTAAAATGATGGCCGCTTTAGCGGCAGTCGATAATGGGCTGGATAATATGCCCTTAAGAATTCCCATAGAAGCCCAGGCTCACACCAGAACCTGGGCTTCTATGGGAATTCACAAGGGCATATTATCAAGCCCATTATCGCCGCTTTAGCGGCAGTTTCCAGCCGTTAAAGCGGCGATAATTTTAACGCCGTTCTTGATAATATGCCCCCAAGTTTTAGTGCTCTAACTTGGCCCTCAGAGCCAGGTAGTTAAGTTCACCTTTCTACTTCGTGTTGACCGGTACATAGAAAGGGGCCAGAGTAGGAACTGTAAATAAGGTTGTCCCCTCATGTGGGTGGGTACCATGCTTCAAGATCGAGATAGGTGCGACTACTGTATTGACTATATTGTTGATGAATCCTGAGGAAAATAAGATAGACTGCCTTTTGAACTCAGAACCGGTCTGCCCCCATCTGAAGAACTGCCTGGCACAGCTGCCAGAAGCTGCACCTGCTGACTGTTTCCTTTAGCTGTGCCCTCACTATTAAAGACTGCTGCTTTCTGTTGTCAATGTATTCTGGACTTGATCTGCACACTAGCTGGTATGTAGGAGAGGACTTTTTAATATGGCTTAAGAGAATTGGCTAAGGTCATATCATGGCTGTTAAATTGACATGGGTCTTAAATTAAATGTCACTCAGTACAATAGAGAGTTTGAAGAACCTCCATCACTGTTTCTGCAAGATGTAACAGTGTTGAGGGCCTGCATTCTAAGCATTCTCTATTGCTGGGCAAGACTGCAAATGCCATTAAGCAATATTATCCAAGGATTGGCACTCCCTGGTAGTTACTGACAAGGGTGCAGCAGAGGGCCCTTCTGCATCCTGGTCAATTACTACCTCGGAGTGCCCTCCCCCTTGGATAATATTGCTAATGTCTAAAGCAGGCTCTTAAATTGTGGGATGAGATTCACAAAACTGTTAGAGGGTGTGTTTTTCATAGTACTAACAAGGTTGGATATTTTTTGGGTGACGAGGTGCCACAATATTGCCCTGTTGAAATGCATTGCAGGGAATGTCTGGCGTTCAAGCCACAAAAAGGACACAAAGAGGAACATATAAAAAGGATAACAGATGTATCTTCGTTTTCCCCTTCACAGCCAAAGTGCTCACCGCTGCAGATCGTGGAGAGAGTTTCTTGATGCATTGTGACCTGTAGCCTGTGTAGCAGTGCTATTGGACGAAAGTGGACCACGTGGTGCAGTTTAACTAAGTTGACCGACACTTGCCATTGTTTGATGAAATATTATAACATAATACATATAAGCGGGTTCCTTTTAGCATTAATGGCCACCAGAAGGGGTCATGAAGCATATGCAGAGTAGCTGAGACTGCATGGGCTGAGCTTATAAACTTGTGAGCTTCTTAAGTGAGGCAGACTTTTTTGCTGTGTTTTTCATAGTACTATTTAGATAACATACTTGTGACACTGTGACTTTAGGGAGCCCATCCGACCCACAGCAAAAAACATACATCACTGGGGACCCTGGAGATGAATCTCTATTATTATGTGATGTATGTATTGCTGCTATTTTACGTACCTGAACTGCAGGCTTTACATTGTGGTCAGCAGCTGAATTACCTTTTTAAAACCTCACTGTGAAGTGAATGGTAATTTATGCAAATGGAATGCACTCAAATGCACACATACAGAGGATAATGCTGTATGGCATGGCTTGTAAAGCGTGTTAACCTCATTAACCCCTTCGACGCTCATGACGAGCTGGGCTCGTCATGAGGTAGCCTCCTCGCACGCTCATGACGAGCCCAGCTCGTCATGTAAAGTGCGCTTTCGCAAAATCCAGCGTACGGGGGGAAATCATGCCGCACGCATGCGGTTAAAACACATATAAGAGGTTACTGCACATCACATTGTTGTCAGTTGTATTATCTAATGGACGGTTGGAGAAGGTGGGGATGAACGTCTTGGGCCTGTCCATGTGGTAGCATATGAACAAATGGGTTACATGGTTAATTATCTTTCAAGGTGGATAGAAGATGCTTGTTAAAATCCCTCACACCAAGGTTGTTACAGAATTACAGACTGATGTCTTTTTTGGAGAAAGGGTCTCCCTAAAGTTCTAGTCTTGAATTACAGCGTACCCTTTCGGGAAAATGATAAAAAATGAGTAGCACAGAAGTGTAACCTTGAAAGTGTGGTTTGTTGTACCATCTTCAAGGTAAAGTGTTAGTTGAGTGGGCAAACAAAATGGCTAGCAAGTGTGTACCTCTAGTGGTGGCTAATAAATAGTCTTTAACTAATGTAGTTAATCAAGCTGTTTGGAGTTATCTTAGAATGCGAAAATATAATACAAGGATTTCAACATTTGAGGAGTTGAGAAGATGCAAGGGCATTCGAAAACGTTAAAATGTGCAGGGATACAATTAATATTGTCAGGGAAGTAGATGAAAAGGCAGGGTATGCAGTCAATGAATGGCAAAGGTCAAGAAGAGAAAACTGACATATGGAACTGAGGAAGCAGTGAAAGAAGGTTAAAAAAGAGCAATGTGTTGTCAGATGGGACAAAGGAAGAATAAAGAGAGGGCAGCTAGGAACGATTAACAATCGGTAGAAATGACGAAAAATAGGTCTCTGTGAGGATGTCTGCACTATTCACTTCCTTTGAGGTATGTGTTTCAAGGTCTTTGTTTTATGTTACACTGCTCAGAATTTTGGTTCTATGTTACACTGCCCAGAATATATTCCCTCAGATTGCATGTTTTTGGAATTCTAATCGCTAGAGAGCTTTCTAACCTGCAAAACATGCCAGCAATCTACTATTAAAAAAAATTGAAAAAAGTATCTCTAAGCAACTCAAGCATTTGCTTTAATTTTTATTATATTTAAGTTCACATTAGTAAACATGGAGACAGAAGGTACAATTGTTTTTAATTCATAATAATTTAACATATGTACAAACCTACACACAGCAAACTGGCCACTTACAGTCCGAAGAATAGTAATGTTATGGTGATTAACAGTGGCAACTGCAGTGAAATCCTGGAAGAGGCGCTTTCTGTTCTTAGGCATTTGTCGTAATTTTCAAAATCGACTTCCCTAATGGCGCATACATGATCAATTCTGCAGTTGTGATCACAGTCTTCTAGGTCGTAATTAACAGAGTTGAACTCATAGTACTTCTGCAAGTAACACTTGTTAGTACATATTTTATCCAGAACTGCTTGCATGGATTCCACAGAGCCATCAGGGACTTGGAAGGCTTCGGTCAAGCGATACTCCTTCTCCCATCGTGGAGCCTCCAGGTTGGAATAGGTTAAATTCAAGTAGTAGGTCACCATGTCCTAAAGAGAAAAACAAATTCATGGGATAAGCAGTTTCCACTAAATACAGTACTTATTTTAGCATTTGATTTCTTCAGTCAGGCATGTCTTCAGTGTAAGACAGCCAGGTATGTATCCTCTGATGTACGGCAGGGAAGGTTGAAGGATTACAACCCCACTCCCCGATAAATCAATTTTCTAGTTGATAGTTAGTCTGGGATGTCCTTTCAGATATCCCTCTATAGGGCCATGCATGTGTGTGGTATTGGCATAGTAATCACTTGAATTTTACGTTTGGCTGGGGTGGTTGTGCTCACAAGGTAGATCATTCTTAGGACTACTATATTTGCTCTGGGGGTGCAAGTGTCTGATTAAATGAATGGTCTCTCTTGATCATTGTAACCCTAAACCCCGCTAAAGCCTGAACCAGTGTTTCCCATCTTTGGTTCGAGTCCACGAAATGCTGCCGGTTCCCAGGGTGAGATGTAAAAAGAAAAACAAAAGTTCGGCTTCAGTAGAAACTATGCGTTTATGTTAATACTTGTGAAGGCTTTATGCTCCTGTGCTAGTGAGTTCATCCATGCATATGCTTGTTGTTGTGAAACCTGTTAGACGTGACAGGTTCTAGATACTTTTGTATTCTAAATTTAAAACCATCAAGGTTCGGTATAAGAGGTCTCCTGCCCTCTTTTTGTGTACCATCTATTGTAAAAGAATATGCACGTATATATGAAACACTTTTTTTTGTTAGTGGTTTATCAAACACATACTCCTGCCTACAATTATAGGCTGGCAGGGAGATTACTGTAATGAATAAATAACTCAAAACACGTCCTCTCCCCCTTAATTGGTACAACAGTCTCCGTAGCGTCTCTCAGGGACACCCTACATGCAGGTATTTAAAGAAATAGGATATTGACAAGGGAAAGAGACAAACAAATACCTCACAGAGGAAAATACATTTGTTTTCAAACGTTTAGCCAATCTTAAAAAGAATTTGAAGGATTCTAAAAACCAGGTTACACCAAACAATAGCAAGCTTTCCAAAACTGGCAGCAGAAAACTTAAAGTTGGGGTCTTAAAGACACCCAGAAAAAAACTTAGCTATATTAGCCAAATCTCTGACGAAGTCATGGGAGGCAGAGAGCAGGATATGTTTGATATATCCCAAACTTCCCCGATCTAGTAACTGAAACTGATGTCCTAGGAGGTGTCAGACAGTGCATCAGTGGATGGTGAAGTGTCAGCCCTGGGCAGGAACAGGGGGCACAGGCAGTCGAATGACCATCAAGGGAGGTGCCCTACATCCTGGGGGTCAGGAAAATGACAAGGGTCTCAAGAGGAGCTTTCCTGCATCCGGCGAATAATCGCTTGCTTGGAAGTCCCAGGTTACTAGACTGTGTAGAAGTGTGGGTACGCGTATGCCTTTCTTCTGTTAGCCTCTTAGATGGAAATGCACGGTCAGGGCCTAGAAGGAGCGGGTTAACTGCAAGTTGCTGTCATGTGATGATGTGATAGACTAATAGGATACTTGGTCTGCCTGAAAAGATAATGCCGTCTTAAATGATGGAGTTTAGAAAATGAAGTACTTATCAACTTCTCACACAGAATACGCTTGTTTGCTGGGTCCCCCAAGGAGCGTGCAGACCCCAGGAGGGTAATGCAATGGTTGCTGGAAGGCTGGTCTAGCAAGACTTCGCACAGCCAGAAAGCAACACAAAGTTGCTACGTGCCACGTTATTTCCAAGGGGTTTTACGTGGATGCAACTTGGGCATTGAAGTACAAGCACCCATGATTTTGATGCAAATCCCTATCTACAAAAATTGTCAGAGCAGGCTTAGCTTAAAAAAAACACCTCCTTGAGGCTCAAAGTTGGACAAATATGTTCGTTTCGCCAAACATTTCATACATTGCAAGTGTGTTGCAATGTACGTCAAGACATCCAATGTGGGAAATAATTTAAAAAATGTGTAGGCATAGGTTTTTGTACTGGAAGCATATACTTTCAGTACAAAACCTATGTTAGACATCACCCACACACATATTTGTACCATGGTGCAAAGATTGTGCATGGTGATAGGTAACCTGTTTGTACACCAGTGCAGGGGAAGAGAGTATTTCGTAAATATGACTCTGCTGCTTACTTCACGTTCTGCAGTGATGCACAGCAAATTTACATGCTGCACTGTGTTACTATAAAAATGTGTAAATGTTACCCAGGGTCTTCTGAACCACTCTTGGTAGCTGATTCACTAAAATGCTCCGTCCTAACACCCCCATTATGGGGCATTATGATGGCTGCAAGCTCAGTATACATCAGGGTACAGTAGACGGAGAAAGAGGAGGAGTAAGCGGGGAGAATGCTTGGGTCAATGTATAAGGCCTCTGTAATTCTGAAAGCTCCCACACCTTGCAGAGAGCTATACCATGCACCTGTTTCCCACTTTCTGACCCTCTGTTCCTGTTGTTTACCAGTCTGTGAGACCATCGTATGCCCTGTTTGTTTTTCCCTAACCTCAAGACCACTGAGATACTCCATGTGTTTCTGTGAGCAGTAGACGGTGCTGGATTATGGCTACACATAAGGCACACCCTATGACAGCAGAGGGCAGCTAATGCCCCCGTCATGTTTATGGGAGCAGCTGTTGGTGCCGGTATCTAGATAATGGAACTGCCTCATTTAGATACTCATTGGTCCTCATGCTCAAATATGTTGTTTCCCATAGCTGGGGTCATTTTTGTCCACCACCTGATTGCGTCCTTTATGTGTGCTGCACAGGTAGTGCTTGCCATGAGGACATGACGAGTTAAGCCCAAGATGGAAACTGTCTTCCTGAAGTTGAAGGGCTGTCACATCCTGTTCTTCCCCTGTGCCTGTGAGTCACACATCTCATAGTTCCCTGGCACGGATGTGGAATCCACATCTCGCTGCATTTCTTGCGCCAAGCAACAGGACTGTAATCGCCCCCTATATTTGATATAGAACAGAAATATTCCGCCCCTACCACCACCCTGCAAAAACATCTCCATGAAAGAGATTTTTGGCTTGACATGTATAGTCCAAATCCCTATATCATCTATTATTATTATTCCCCCCTCTATCGCAGAACCCTTGGAAAAGTGTGTGCAACAATGTTCCTTGCTGTGTACCTTCAGATTGGGCTCTGGATTCGTTCTGGTGTCACAAGTTTCATACATTTACTGGGACTCTGGAAGCAGTTGTCCCTCAGTTGGCTTCAAAGACAAGCTCTACTATGTCATCTGAGGGAGAAATGCTGTGCTGAGATCAAGAGTCACATTACCCGTGAGGCTGCGATCAAAACATTCGACCCATGACAATGAAAACTTTGGGGTGACCTGACTTGAATATGAGATTGACTGATCCTGAGGCAGAGAGCTACCCCGGACATAAAGTCCAAGAGGTCATGTTTCAGTATGCCTGTTCTATGTGATTTCCTTTTGCATTTCTTTATTGCCTTACCCAGATCTTTTGTTTGCCTCACACCCTTGTCAATTGGTTTGTGTGGTTGATCTGTTTGTTCAACAATCGCCTTACTGTCAGGCAGTCTTTGAATCCTCTATTTTCTTGTGGTACATTTGATCTACAGCATTGTCCTGGGGTTATTTTCTATTTGTGACTACCACTGAGTCATCTCCATAGGACGTCCCATAACAATCATCACCCATTCACAAAAGAGCTTGCGTCTCATACTCATACCCCGCCAGAGTACTAATATAAGGGGTAGCAGAGTCTGGAATAAGGCTGCCACTCACATCCGTAACACCTGACACTACTCTAGTATAATTTAGTGTAATATTCCATTTATGCCTGAGCTCAGATTGAGAAAAATAACATGATTATTTGGGCGCTTGAAGACTTCTCATACCTTCACTTGCAGAGTGCCTCTGTCATAATCAAAGACACGAATCCCAGGATTATTTGCTCCATTACTCACTCCAGGTAAAGTGGTTTTCCAAGGAGTTATTCCAGGTGCAATAAACATGCTGCTAACTGGTGAACCTGTGCACAAAAAACAAGTCTGAAGGTAAATAGTTGGTTGTAACTGGGACTTATCTCTGCAGTGTCACATCAACGACAGCACTATCCAATTAATCCCAGGAGTCTGGGTCAAGAACACATAAATGCAACACCTACCCCTCAAAGTAACCTAAAACCCAATGATTAAATAATTAATAAATCACAATTCTTCATTAATACAGAATGGTTATTTTAATTCTAGGCTTTGTAAAGCCTCAACTAATCGAAGACCGTAGATGTAGACGTTTTATAGTTTAGGGATTTGCGTGGCAGTTCTCGCGTTTTAGGGTAAGTTAGTTGTTGGAATAGGGGTGAGTCTTTGAAGCACAAGCAGTGGATGCACACTGCATGAAGCATATATGTGTATTCTTTGTGTATCTGAACTTGCAGGTTGAAGTATTGGGAATCGAGATTCTGCTGCAAATTAATTGGTATTATTTGGAGTGATCTATGATCTTTTAACACCTTTTGGCCGTGTATGTCAGCATGTATTGAAATGTGATTAATGAGAAACTGATTTATTTGAATGTCCATTTTACTGAAACAAAAATCATATCATAGAAATAAATATAATTGCAGGTAGAATGATTATGGAAAGGACTGGGTCAACATCACCCCTAGAGAAATGGCCTCTGTTAGGTTTGAAGGGAGGGTGATCTAAGGTCAAAGTCAAGATTACAATTAGGTTACGTTCAGGAGTCCGAAGATGAAGATGTAAGCTGTGTGCACACATCTTTACTTTATGAACATAAAGCCATAAATTCAACTTATCGTGATAGTGAAGTGAAACAAAGGAACATGCAAATGGCATTAGTGAATATCACTGTGACTTTATAACAGACTGAGATGCAGCCCAACTAATTAACAGTGGTTGAGAATAATTCAAGCTATCCACCCATCACTTTTTTTACTTCAGTTCGACGGGTATGCTCATATGTAGTGCCCGTGCACACTGTGCCACTGGAGCCAAGCTGTACCTTACTGAAATGCCCCCAACTAAGGCAAAATCAGTCTTAGGTTGCTCGTGTTCTGACAGGACCTGGCTTGGCGGTTTGGGCTGGTCTGTTCCAAATGGAGTAGGACTAAGCTGATTTGCCTAAAACTGTCTAATCTGACGTGGTGTGGAGAGCAAACAAACAATGGACTGGTGTGTGGCTTGAGTAATTACCAGTGGCTAAGATTAATTCAACGATTCCACAATAACTTTTTAGTTTACAGACTGAAGCATCCAAAAAGCATGCATGTCCTAAACAAAAGTAACATAAATACCAAATCAAAATGCTTTTGTGTCAGCAAAGTAACTATACAAAAGAACACACATGAGCTCTCAATTATAAGCCGCATCTCATGAGGCATTTGCAGTCTACCAAAAGGACTGCTGGATGCCCCATCACCAGAATCTACAAAGGGGACACTGTTTTCATGTATGAAAGGCCAATACCTTGATGAACAGCTCACCCAAGTAAACCATGAAAAACATTTGAAAGCCAATGGCTCACCCAAACTCTATTACTCACTCTGTACCGATAAACAATTATACTTTTTTATAAAGAACCAGTGACATGAGATCACTCACAGCTAAAGCATACCGCAAATTTATGATAGGCAGGTCCTTTGAATAAACGTTCTATCAGAACAGATACGGGGGCACAGGATACATTCAAGCATTGTTATTATGTTCCTAAGTTACATCGTGTGCAATATTTACAGCTCAGGGAAACCTCCTGTATGTACCCTAACCTACATATGCGGGAGGGTACAATAAACAGCGATTCTTCCAAACTTTATTAAGTAATCCGACAGACTTGCAAACTACCTGTAAGTATACTTTGACTAGGAACCAAGTTATTTTTTTTAAACAAAATAGGAACCAAGTTATTTTTACACACTTGGTTCCGTTGCAGATAGATAAAACTATATTATTTTTTGTGTGATTAATTAAAATCATTGCAATGGAGTTCCTTGATAGATGTCTGGAAAGCAAAGTACAAAATTGACTGCTGGCAAATAAAATGTTGAAAGGGCAAGCATACAAAATTACAGTTACAAAAGTTAAAAAAGAAAGGACATTAGCAGCAAACAAGTGAGGGCTGATAGGGCAAACATAAAAATAGCAGTTAAAAAAAAACAATTTACAAAGGGAGGTGAAGGAGAACCCTTTCTATCCGCTGTCTAGACTGCTCCCTTTACCCCCAATCTACATCCTAACCAAGTTAAACTGTATTAAATTAAGGTGCTTTCAAAGGCATAAAGTGCTAATTTTATCTCAAAAATGAGTTCCATGGATAAACACACAACAAGACCAGGTATTTAAAGAATGCAATGTTTTGGCTGTCTTATTAGGTTTAGGGGCCAGCGAAAGAAATTGAGGTTGCTAGCTCTTCCTTGGGTCGAGCAGCTCTGGATGTATGTATTAAAGCTTTCATTTTTTTTTTTACAATAAATTTTATTGAGATTTTGCAACCAACGGGGCGAACCCCCCACAAGCAATATTCATACAAATCATAGATTATAGGTACATACGCTGCTGGTGTGGGTAGCATTTGAGGATCTGTACAACTTTCGAGCCAACAACCCCCACCTCCCGCCTCCCCCCTCCCTTGCACCGCACTTCCCACATGGAACACTATGCATGCGTATAAATGTACAGGCATAGCCCCACGCTGGCCAATCCGCGAATTAGATTGGAGAGTCATCAATGATGAGTCTGTCGATAGGGTCTGGATTTACTGAAGTTGGAAAGATGGAAAGGTCAATGTCCCAATATTCGATCTACTTGGTCCAGATCTTCCCATGCTTTTGCGGGCAACCCTGTGCCTGAAACACCGCCACCTAAGGCTTTCGTTTTTAGTAGCCTATTAAGGATTCAGAATCTAGTGCAACGACAGGTGGGGCTGGCATAGTTTTTATGAATTTCAGAAATCGGGCTACTAGCTGCAACAAATTGCTTCTCAGGCAAGCTTCCACGGTGACTTAGCAAGTCCTGACATTTAAGGTACACCATATTAGTCACAGACAGAATTTGTACATCTTTCAAGGCTCCTCTCCTGATCCTCCATGCAGCTGACTCCCACCCTAGGCTTCCCCCTCGACATCCAGATCATAGTAGTTTATCCATGGAGCCCATATCTTCAGATACTTCCTAGGGCAGCCCCGGGCCTTGTATGTCACTTGTTCCACAACCATATACAAATCAAGACTTGCCCTCCATTCGTTAAGTGTAGGTATTTTCGGGCCCCCCAGTATTTAGCTATAGCCCGCTTGGCTACCACCCAACCCCAAGTTGGCTAATACCAGCAGTTTAATCAACTTGAGACACCGGGAGGCACTTGACCAGATCTCTCATGCCTCCAGTGCATCCAGGGCAAGGTTTACGCACTTTTACCAGCTTGTCCGGGTTTCTTTTTTATTACTTCACAGATTATGTTTTTTAATGTCTTTTTCTTCACCTTCTTAACTTTAAGGCTGTAAGCTAAAAACTTTGACTTCAATATCCAGTACTGTGAAGACAGGCAAAACTCTTGTTGCATGTGGGTGTGTGATGTACAATTAGGAATGGAAACAACTCTTAAATAACAGGTAGACTGTGCCGTCTAGCCAATTAGCCATTTTGTCTCTGAATGTCATTTCACCATACGCCATGGTGGTAAGTAATTTGCAGCCCATCACCTTTAAAAGGGGCCGCAGGTCGGGGGTTCACTAGTGATTTCTGCAACTTGAGAAAGTCCCATACCAGGGAGTTTGCTGCTGCCTGCTGGGTGTGATTGTGCGGTGCCATGCAGCTCCTATGATCCAACCATACTCACAAGTATATTTGTATGCATCAACAACTTTGACAGCACTCCCCTTGATGAACCATGCCCCCCTTTTTTGCAATTTGCATGAGATTATCCTAACCTTGGTTTTTGCCACTTGAATGCAGAATTATTATATTCACATGTCAGTGTGAAGCATATGGAGGATCAACCATTTATTATATGTGATGTTATCTGCTGGTGACTGCTACTATTGCAGCTCCTCAGATCATATCTAATAATTGTCTTCTGTTGTTAAACCATTGGGGTGGGAGCATCCTAGATCCAAGGATAGCTAAATCTGCAATAAAAGCATTTATTTATGTTGCATATTTCTTGAACTGTGTGCTGAACGCTACTCCAGAAGCATACATGCACAAAGACTATGCGTAAGATTGGGCCACCACACAACAATGCCAACAGTGCGATTTATCTAGGATTCACACATTGTGTAGCTGTTCGGAGGTCCCAACCCTGGTACAGAATATGTGTAGAGGATTGCTGTGAAAGTAAATGTTGAAGTTTGAAATCTTGCTCTACCTTTGGCTTCTTCCCGTTGCATGCAGTGGGATGGAGAGATACTGGGCTATTGTGGGTCCACAAATACCAGGACCCTGCTGCACTCTTTGGTGCCTTGCTTACACCCTTGATTCTAGCTGGTGGTGGGACTCACGCCACAAATTGAATGCAGGGCCAACCAGAGCCATCCCAATAGCTCGGCATAAGAAACGTCTACGCCAAGAACGCTCGTTTGCAATAGTGCTCATCTCCCATCTTGGGTTTGCAGCATGCTTCGTGGTGAAGAGGATGAGGAAAATCGAGTTAAGTAAGAGCACTGGGCCTTTTTAGTTCTGGTGTTAGCCAAGACAATTTGATATTGTTAAAAGTATTTAAATAACATACTCATTCATAGGGTCCTTCAGCCAGGCCTCTTCATCTTGTGGTCTGTTGTCAATTCACGTTTTTCTTTTTCACACTACAACATGGTGAAATTGGTCTGGAATTGGGCTGCCCACTTAACCATTGGCCACCTTTACTGTTAGTGACGGAATTCTGCTCTTTCACATGGAACACCTCCACACACAAAGTAGTTCCTTTAATGTTAGAGGCTAATATGGAAAAGTTTGCTTTTTGAGACCAAAACAATACTTCTTTGTTTAGGCGTTTTTTTGTTTTGCGAGAGCCCAACTAACTCCCCCCAACAATGAAGTTTTGAAAAAACAATGAAGAAATAAAACAAGCACTGGCAAAGCCAAAGAGCTGACAGTCAACACCCAAACTATTGGACTTGCCAATGCTTGTTCTTATTCAAGTCAAGTCAAGTATGCTTTATTCGAGGTAAAAAAACTCATAAAAGCATTTACTTTCCTTGGCTGGACAGAGAAGGGAGAAACAAAGAACGTGGGCGCCTTTTATGCTATTCAGGTATTCCGTTAAAGTCTGCTAGGTTTTTCTGAATGTCCATTAAGTTTATGATGTTATTGTAGTTATTTATGATTAAATAAAACTCGCTTGATGCTGTTTAGCGCAACTTGTCTGACAGGTACAAAAAGGCAAGGCACAAAGGTCCACAGAGAATGTGCGTGGTACCAGAATATCATTCTCAGAATATTGACATAAATAAACCATAGAAGTAAATAGTAGAAAATGTATATCCACACAGACATTATTTTTGTAAACGATATTTAGGGCACAGTGTTTATGTCAGACAATATTTAGCCAAATGCGATGCAGCGCGCGCAATGAAATTTGTTTTATTTATTTATTTGTATATTTACCTCCGTTCGGCCATAATCCGTAGTTTACAACCCCCCACCCTGCCCATCCCCCGCTCTGCTTCACGGCCCGGCAGCACTCCCTCCAGGAGCCACTACTGCTGTGTGTCCTTCTGTTAATGTTGAGCACATCACTGCTCTTTGTGGCTAGGTGTGTGCTTAATAAATACAGCTAAAGTAAACATGAGGTCATTGTTGAAGTTCATTAACCGCATAAATGCGGCGGCTTTTCCCGCTGTACGCGGCAATTTTAAAATTACCGCGTTACATGACGAGCTCAGCTCGTCATGAGGGCACGGCAGGTTACGCTCATGACGAGCTAAGCTCGTCATCAGCCTGGAAGGGGTTAAAAACATAAAAAGAAAATGTTTCAATCAAAATCCGTCACCTGAACTGTTGTAAAACATCCGGAAGGTGTCGGTGTGGTGATGACCAAAGAACTGTCCAGCAATGACCTCGCTGTGCTGTTGGATGATTTTCACATAGCGCTGGTTGAAATGTGGCCGAAACCAAGGTTTACTTCGCTTCTTCTCAAAGACACCAGGAGGAACATGACCGACAATGTAAACCTGAAATTAAAAATGAAGGCTTGTTGAGAGAGAAAGCGATACACTTGAAACGAAATTTTTAATCAAGCTGCCTCTCCCCCCATGTGACATGTAAGCAAGCACTTCATTATCAGTAAAAGTACTCTGCTCAACCGTAGGGGATAAACCAAGGTGAGTGGAAAACAAAACTGCATTTCTTTATGTTTGCCCCTCATTCGAAATACTATCTGTAACTTTTGATGTGCCACTCACAGGTATGCCTGAGTGGCTGGTCTTAGATGCATAAGGCAAGGCAGCAGACAGCCCTGCATAATTTATACATGTCCCTCCTTACGCCATTTTGAGTTCATACGTAGAATCCCCTGTTGCGTCATCAGGCTTTAGTTAGGCGCAGCATAGATGTGCACGATAGAAAGACCCTTCCTCAAACCCCTCCCAGACGTGCGAGGAACCACCAGTCCCTCCCAGCCTTGCTCGTGCTCCCTTTTTATCCCCCTCTCAGTAAACACAAGTTGAGTCACTGTTGGTACATAACAGCCGCAGTTTATTCACAACCATGGAACATAAACATTACATTTTTATAGACATTCGACCGCTCCATGAATTCAATACTTTATCACATCTGTCATCTTTATCAAACAGTCTGATTAATTGGTCTGCAATAACTATCACAGCACTTTCGACACAGCCTTCTGATTTACGGCCATTAAGCTGGTGTGAGAGGTCAAGTTATGCCCAGGGTGTTGCACCCTGCATTTTTAACCTTCTTTTCCTGACATGCCACTTCCTTCTGATTGGGGGTCTGAACCATGCTGCCCAATTGTCTGCTTCCAGTTTTACGAGTTTGCGGGGTTTCCCCCTTCGGTGCCCTGTGGGACCCTGCCGCAGGAGCCATTTTTGCTTTGAATTTGTGAATAGGCTTAGTAGTCCCATCTTGGTACCTTCTTCTTTTTTTTTTGCATATTCATACAGCGCGAACTCGACCCGCAGGTATTGGAGCGCTTTACATGAGCACAGTATTTACATTACCCATTCAGGCACGGGGAGATTAAGTGATTTGCCCAGAATCACAGGATGTGGACGCGACCCAGAGGCTCGAACCCTGGTTTCCAGCACCAAAGTCGGCAGTCTAGTCGAAGGACCACATCCTCTCCCCTACTTGTCTGCATTTGTAACTGTCAATCAACAAAAGAGTGACAAATATTTGTTAAGGTTAACAAAACAACCAAGGGTGGGGCAAGTGCGTAGGGAAAAACCTCTGTTTTCTAAAAGAACCCTCACTCACCAACCTAATTGGTGACATGTTTCATCATCAGGTTCCCACCAGGGAGACCGAGTGCCTCCCTGGTGTGCTACGACGCCTGAACTACAGCGGAACAGGATTTTGTTGGACAGTGTATCAGTGCAAAGGGTGGTGCAAATTAAAAGATGGCAAGCTTAACCCAAAATTATTTTTAATAACAGGGAAGCCTACAATCATTAAAATCTAGTGAAGCGGACATGTGCTGGCTTTTAAAGTATATGAAAACAAGAATAGGGTTGGCTCGAAATCAGCAAGGCTGAGCCTGTACAACAAATAACAAAAGAAATGCCAATACTGATGATATTTATTCAATCTTCACACTTAACATCCACACTAAGAAAACTAATTCAAAATGGGGTATTTGCTTATTATTCGCACTTTTATTTTTCAAGATTCACAATTATTACAACATGTTTTTATTTTTTATAAAAAAGAGAAGCATATAAGGAATGAGGACACATTAAATAGAAACTTCATACATTCTGCATCGTCAATCATATCACAATCAACAAAACATTCACCCTATTCGTATCTCTATCATACATATCACATACTACCACTTTAGTAAAATAAAGAATGTACTGGATCTGCACAAATTATACAATCGTTTGGTACAATTTAAAGAAAATACATTCCTATTTGTTAATGAATTTAGAATCATTCATTAGAACTTAATACAGTAGGAGGAAATGTACAGGGGATGGTAAGGAGCCCGGGGATGTTACTGCCCCCTAGGTCCCCAAGCAGACCAGTAAGGCAATGGCCTACGCGTTTCGAATCACCTGTTACTCGTCAGGGATTCTCATCAGGGCCTCAGACATACCCAATTGTCTGTTGGTGTGGTCTACGGAAAACATAGACTGAAGGCTTCTCTACAGTATAATACCTTGAGGATTGTAGGCAGCCGCCGAGAAGAATACTTTAGCGTGGAAGATGCAAGGGGAAGGACCGGACGCTTCGTGTTAACTCAGAGAATTGTGTCACTTTGACTGATATTATTGGTCGGAAAGAAGTCTTTCGAACGTCAATAGTGGTCTCCGACAGTTGTTGTGAAGGCAGCGTCAGCACATGTAAATTCAATCGACGTGTGCTTGAGATTAATCTCCAGCCCGAATACTTTGAAATCTGTGGATGGGCGGCCCGGCACTGATTTTATCCGCAGGCGCGTTAGTGAACAGGGGGTGGCGTCAGCACATCCCGGGAAAACGGCGTGTACTTGAAAACTCGATCTAACACGGTCCCTCCGCAGTCTGTCGGCGTGTAGCGAAGCTCTAATCTCTCGCGCAGGCGCATCATGTGGATGTTAAGTGTGAAGATTGAATAAATATCATCAGTATTGGCATTTCTTTTGGCTTTTAAAGTAGGCCAACTATATCCAATTTAAAGAGAATGAATGGTCGACATGTTTCTGCTTCTAATCGCTAATTTAGCTAAGCTTTCATCAGGACCAAGAACTCCCCGGCGGTATACGCAAGCTAATGCGTACCCTAACCTGAGGAGTAAGTGTGTGCAGTAAAACTCACGGTTTTACCAACGAGAGCTCCTGGGATTTCCAAGGGGCCTATTCTGAAAGAAAAACAAACAAGAGACAAAGCATCCATCGCTTTACATATTCTCATTGTTAATGAGGTGCGTTTCCTTTAAAGACCCCGTGTCGTGGATCAGCCGATGCCCCCACCAGTGCTCATACCTTTCAGACACCAGTGAAAAAACCTCTGTTACCTGGTCATGCCAGAGGTTCATTGTAAGCCAACACCGTGAACTCAGTGAGTGTATTCTAGTTCTACACGAGTGAAGGCTCAACATTAGCAAGAGCAGAGACTATACTTATGCTCCACTCTAGGAGTCTGTGCTCATTTGTGATAATCCCTCTATTAACAAGCATTTACAATGCAATGGTTTTGCCTTTGTTAAAGTTAGAGCTATTGGCATTGCTCTTGACATTATTTTTATTAATGCTTTTTTAACATAAATAAATGGCATTGTCATTTACAATGCCACTAGCTTTATCTCCCGCAAATGACACACACAGAGCCCCCCACACACACACACCCACACAGAGCCCCCCACACACACAGCCACACAGAGCCCCCCACACACACAGCCACACAAAGCCCCCCACACACACAGCCATACAAAGCTTCCTACACACACAGCCACACAAAGCTTCCCACACACACAGCCACACGGAGCCCTCCACACACACCCACACAGCACAAGCAGGCAACAGGGGCACACGGAGGCACAAGTAGGCAACAGGGGCACACGGAGGCACAAGCAGGCAACAGGGGCACACAGAGGCACAAGCAGGCAACAGGGGCACACAGAGGCACAAGCAGGCAACAGGGGCACACAGAGGCACAAGCACGCAACAGGGGTACACAGAGGCGCAACAGGGGTACACAGAGGCGCAACAGGGGCACACGGAGGCACAAGCAGAGTCCATAAAAAAAACGGCTTTTATTTTGAATGTGGGACTAGGCCTTATGGGTGTGCACTAATTTCGCTTCCAGCACTGACATTCATTACCTCTTTCACCAGTTGTTACTCAGTCTATACGCCAAAATATTGTTGATTCTGTCTTATTAGCTAGAACCTGGAAATTCTCCATGCGGTCTTCCTAATTCTTTACCAATGGGTGTTTACATTTTGTCTTCGCCTATTGCTTAACCACTGGAAATACACCAACCCTTCACCGTGCCCCTCCCCCCCCCCCCCACGACACCTGTAACTGCACAGTAGGGAAGCTTATATTTAGCCAAAAATCAAAACGCAGGGTAACTTCAGGATGGAAAGTCCAAAAACTGGAAAATACAGCTGCAAAAAAAAAAAACAGCTGGTCACTTTTGTACTTACGCACAAGATAGCTTGTAATGCTAAAAAAAGAAATGTTCATTATGCCAAGTGCAAAAGTTACCAAAACAGAAACCAACCAGCTTTCTTCTGTGACTCACAGGAGAAGAAAAGAAACAATCTGTCACTCTTACAATCGACATAATATGACTTAAATTGCAGTGACTGCAGTTTTGCTGCACTGTTTCTTTTTGCCAACTTGACTGAAACCCTTCCAATCAACCTTTGAAGGATGAAGGGGTGAGGGGGCCTGCCTGGATCAGAACATGTATCCAGCAGGTCAATCACAATTATTAGCTTGGAGCACTTAACTCATGGCCATAGCTCAAAGCAGCTGAAATATCCATGTTAAAAACCAGGGACAAATTAAAACTTAGGAAAGAATAGTATCGAAAATTACAGATTCCACCAGAATTTTTTATGGGGCGTCACACTGTCTCGATCGGGGTTTGAATCACCCAGCCGAAGATTTGGGGTGGGTTACAGTGTCACACTCTAAATCGGTTTAAGGCGTGGGAACCCACCCCATATATCTGCAAGTAGTTCACTCATTCCCATGGATGAAAAGGGGTTCTTTTATAACATCCCTCAACCGTTGAGTGATTTACACAGCCGAGAGCGTTGCTGATCGTCCGCACGCCCCCTTACCCTAACTCCGAAAGCCCTGATCGTTGCTAGCCCAAAGCTCCCTCGAGAGGACCCGTGCCTCCCATCTTGACCCTTCTATCCACCGTAGCCTTTCCCCCCCTCCAGATTCACCCCACCTCCACCTTATGGCCGCTTGCTTCTGTGCTCACCTCTCCAGCCCGCAGTGCCAGCTGCACGGCGGTGTCCATGCACTCCTTCCAGGGGTCCTAGGCATCGCCGGGCCCGGCCGCCTCCTGCTGCTGTGGCCTCATTTCTCCTCTCCGGTGGAGGCAGGAATCGGGGCGAATCTCCTCTCCCACGATACTGGGCGCCTCCCCCGGTCGGTGGGGGCACCAGCTGACGCTCAGATACGGTCTCCTCTGAGGAGGGTGGCGGGCTGGTCTCTCCTCGATGCTGCAGCCACCAGAGGAAAGCAGCCTCTAGATGCTCCCGCGGATTATCTGCTCTCACGAGGCCCGTGTGAGCAGGATAAGCTATTGTGAGAGGGTCTCGGTCTCACCGGCTCTCCCGCATTACCTCCGTCTTCCTTGCTGCCCCTCAATCCCGTTTCACTCACAGCCCGTTTCCCTTATTCACAATCTATGGCGCCATCTAGACCTTTCACTCACCCCTCACTGCCTCTACCGCCCTCGCTGACTTCCCCTCTGTGACCCTCTATCTCACCCCAGGATCCGCCCACCATTCACTGCATCTGTCTACCGCTACCTATTTTCAATTGTTGTTTTTTTTTTTTTTTTTGGACCTTTCTCATTTGTATTTAAAGAATCGTTATAAATGCTGGCGTAAATAGGGGAACAAAGCACTAATTTAACAACCAGTCTCTAGGATTTTAACTTTATAATTTTTAGACGTTTTTGTCATTGGTCAAATGGTGCATTACGTGCCAAAATTAAAATCGCAACATTCCTTTCATTAGGTTAATGTTTAGTTAAGGCAGTAAGGAGTAATTCAATAGACAATAAAACCAGAATTTGTCTGCAAACAATATTTAAAACGTAGTTTCCCTTCTCCAACTCTACCAAGTTTAAGTCACCTTGGTGTCTTGGTGCCGGCGGGGAAAGGAGCAGGGGGCGGGAGGGGCGGGAAGGGGTAGAATCGGCTGCGTGGAGGAGGGGGCGGCGGCGGAATTCGGAGGAGGGGAGTGAGTGGGTGTGAAGAGGAGTCGAGGGGAGGGATAATTATTCCCGTCCGAGCCTGAGGGAAGAAACCGAGAAGGTCAGGAAGGCGGGTGCTGGCTCAATGCCGGAACAGATTCGGGGGCGTTCCTGAGGGCTTTTGGCTGACGTAGCGTGACGTCGCCAAAAGCCAAAAATTCTCGGGAACGCCCCCGAATCTGGTCCGGGATTGACGGGCAGAGCCGTCTCCCAATGGCTAGCCTCCATTTATGGAGCTAGCCAATGGGAGACTGGGGCGGATACCCGACTGCACACACAAAACATAAGGTTTTTTGGCGCATGCGCACTACGTGCGCATCGCCAGTCAAAACCTAAAAAGGGAATCAACCATTACCTGGCTGTAATAAGAGCGAGACCGGTCCTGGGTTTCTTGCGCTCCCGTTCAAGGAGGACCTGGCCTGTTCTCATTGGCGCAAGGATCAAGACTGATTTGGATATGGCTGGGTCGAAACTGAGGTGACATGATGTGTACTGGAATGCGGCCCTGCATTATCAGCAATGCTGAGATTCCTTCAAGTATTCCATCTGCCTCGTTTTGTATCCGCTTGTAATAGTTAGGCACTACAAGAAAGCATGCTCTGTTGGCATTAGGTCTTTGCTAGAAGAAAGGCTGAGCGCTGCAGCGCCTAGATGGGCTTTGAAGAGGCTTCACGGCACTGCTGACATTTTCAAGGAAACCCTCGGCGCTAGCAGTAAGGCCGGACCCTTCTGCAAGAATCTTGCCAGAGCAGCGAAGCAAGGCTATGAGAAGTGACTCCGTTATCTAGCAAGGAAATGCTTGTTTTGTACTAGACACGCATTGCTCCATTCAACGCTGGCACAATGTTGGCATGAGCCGAAAGAATGGGCGTGGCCGTAGGAGGTAGTCACAGCTAGGGCAAGCGTGACTCTAGGCGGAGGTACAACTCCGGTCTCGCCCCAGTGTTGTTCCTGACTATGAAAGGCTATGCTCCAGTTAGAAGCTTAATCGTGGGTGCTATTGAAATGGTATTTGTGTAGCGCTTCCCAAACACCTTGCGAGGCCACAGAAACGCAGCACTAGCTGGTAAACTAATTGCGAATATATAGATATCAGCCCCGCTGCAGTCCGTGCAGCTTCAGCAGACACCCTATGCCTGGCTACTAAGAAGTCGTGTGTGGCTTGAAGGCTAATTGCCGGGAGACGAAGGTCGCCTTCAGCTGTAAAAGTAATGGCTGCAGGGGGTAGCTGGGCTCCGGCTGGAACACTGCAGGCCATTGATAACCTGAGCCGGGGCAGGCCAGGCTCCTGACGTCTTGAGAGCGCAGCTGCCTCCCTGTCTGCCCTGGGAGGGCCCCCGAGAGCTGGTACTGCAGGCACCGGTGCCATCCGTCATCCGGCGTGGCACCGCCCTGCCACGGGGTTATCCACTGAGCGAAGGCAGGCCAAGCGCCCCCGCCCCGCCAGCGTCTTGTAATTTACACGCGCTGGGCAAGTTAAAAAAAATATATGTATGTCCGCCGAGCGCCACGCAGACAAATCGCTGGTTGTGATCGCGTGAAGCGCTTGCCGTGGCATCGGCGGCGGGGGCGGCAAGGTGCCTTTGTGGGGATCGGGTGTCTGGGGGGAGGGGAGCAGATAAGGCTCATTGCTAATAATAGAAAACATGTTATCCTGGGAGGCCGGTCCTGAAGATGGGATCTGTCATATTTTAATTAGCCTGCCTGCTGTATTTTATATGGCCTGCACGTAGACAGTGTACGGGAGGCAAGACTAATGAGATGCCCGCGCGCACTGTAAAACAAGGCGCTCTCTTCAATTTGTGGTGTGTCGTTTGTAGTCTAATGCGCTCAGAGCACTTCGCGAGTGCCCCCTACCTTAGAGGCGCTGCAGTCACAGTTGAGTCCCCCGGGACGGGCACGACAATTCTCCGGCATAACTGCAGCAAGTCTTTGCAAGGCCCCACACCGGGGTTGTGGAATCTTGCACGTGTCAAGTTAATGGTGCAAGCCTCACAAGGGTCACGAATGTTCACCAACCTGGGGCGGGCCTTTTCCAATGCAAAGAGTTCTAAAACCTTTGCTGGGTCGCCAACTGCTATATGCTAGTTCAATGGATTTTGAGTTGGTCATCAACCACCTTGGAGGCATTACTGCCTGCCCACAGGGTAAACAAAGGTACATCTAACAAGGCGAAGAGAAGGCAAAGCCTGGCGTCCAGTGCACCCACCAGTGTCTCTAGAATATGGGATTTGAGGCACTATGAGTCTTTTTGAAGTTACAGCAGGCAGTGAAGAGGGGAACTGCTGCTGCAGAGCTGCGATTTTTTCACGCTGATGGTGAGAGGAAAAATGGAGAGAGCCCGACAGGGACCCGTCTCAGCACCTACTTTTGAGAACTGCCGGTGCTGAGCACTGGCAGAACCGGCCCACTTAAAGCCCTGCTCCTCCATCCACTACTATACCAAAAATTCACCTATTTCGCCTTTCATTTTCTCATTAACAATTAACTTTTGATTTAGCAACCCCAGAGGGCAGAAAACCCCGATGATCATCTGCTCATAACCTAGGAGCGTGTGCCTTGACGCTGCCTCCAGGCGCTATTCCTTCCGTGAAAACACAGTGCAACCTGCACGCGACGGGACAGGTTGTTTGGGAACTCCCGTGATACATCGCCTCTTCTTTTTTTATACGTTCGGGAAGTTCTGTTATCGAAACTGGAAGATAACGTTTTAAACGAAAAGCAAATGTTTTCGATCGCTTATCCGCCTACGAGATATGCGATTTGTTACCAACGGTCTGAGAACAGCAAAGTATTTACTTTCACACAGTAGCACAATTATATTTACATAGCCATGGGACATTTCAAACTGCTGTCTTGCATAATCACACAGAAATGCCGAAGTCTTCCGCGAGCGAGTTTCCTAATAATGTATAAATGAAAAGTAGCCTGCGACATTCAGAAGTCCTTTAAACAACGGGGCTATATAATTAAACAGAGTATAACTTTACAGAGGGAACTAACTCACCAGCTCTCTGCCTTCTTCCGACCGCAACAGCCCGAGCCTGACAACTCATCCTCTCGGGGCAGACATAAACGAGTTTCACAATATGTGAAGTTACTTATTTTCACGGCTGTGTGTAACTGCAAAATAAACGAAGCAGGAAGGCGGGTGCCGGCTCAATGCCGGACCAGATTCGGGGGCGTTCCCGGCTTTTGGCTGACGTCGCGTGACGTCGGCAAAAGCCAAAGAATCTCGGGAACGCCCCCGAATCTGGTCCGGCATTGACGGACAGGCCCCTCGTCCAATGGCTAGCCTCCATTTATGGAGCTAGCCAATCGGAGGAGGGGGCGTATCCCGACCCACACACACAACTCAAGAGGTTTTTTGGCACATGCGCAAAGCGCATGGCCAGTCAAAACCTAAAAAGGCATAGCTAAGTATCGTTGCCCTAAAATTACACACATTAGGAAAGAAGTGTGTACCGAAGCATGAAAAACCTTGGACAAACATAGGCTTACGTGAAGACTAAGATGGCTTCACGTCATATGTTCCACGGCGGAGGTTTGTTTGCCCTGTAGCATCTTTAAACAAGAAAAATTGCAGAGACTGCGTTAATCTGGTGGGACACCGTCAACTCAAGTCACAGAGCAGATAACCACTCACATTTGGAACTGCCCATAACGACTGGACTTTTTACTAGTGGTCTACACCAGTGGTACCCACACTTTCCACTCGTTTTCTGTGTGTTTCTGCCCTCTGTTCCACTCGTTTTCTGTGCCTTTCTGCCCTCTGTTCCACTTGTTTTCCCTCGTTTTTTGTGCCTTTCTGCCCTCTGTTCCACTCGTTTCCCCCTCGTTTTTTGTGCCTTTCTACCCTCTGTTCCACTCGTTTCCCCCTCGTTTTTTGTGCCTTTCTACCCTCTGTGCCACTCGTTTTTCCCTCGTTTTTTGTGCCTTTTTGCCCTCTGTTCCACTCGTTTTTCCCTCGTTTTTTGTGCGCTTCTGTCCTCTGTTCCACTCGTTTTTTGTGCCTTTCTGCCCTCTGTTCCACTCGTTTTTCCCTCGTTTTTTGTGCCCTTCTGCCCTCTGTTCCACTAATTTTTTGTGCCTTTCTGCCCTTAGTTCCACTCGTTTTTCCCTTATTTTTTGTGCCCTTCTGCCCTCTGTTCCACTCGTTTTTTTGTGCCCTTCTGCCTTCTGTGCCACTAGTTTTTTACCTGTTTTTGTGCCTCTTTTGCCTCTGTTCCACTCGTTTCCCCAGCCACTGTGCCCCTAGTGGCCCCGCCCCCCTGACTGCCCACTGCCCACTCGCTGCCCCCAACTCCCGATTGTATTGTTGTGGTCTCGCCGCCCCTACGCCAACATTCACACTCTTGTGTGAGGACGCATGGGTGTTTCATTTTTCACTACGACGACAGGCACTCGAGTCATGCGGACCCCCTGGGAATGTCTCACGGACCCCTGGGGGTCCGCGGACCACAGTTTGGGAAACGCTGATCTACACGATCTGCTTTATAAGTCAGTGAACACTATTTTGTGAAATTACTTTCTCCGATTGCAGGTACTACATGCCTTCCTGCAACAGCTTTATCATTTTAAGCTGCAGTGGCCCCACTTTACCTTATGTTATAATTTTTGATTGAAGAATGGTGTTTGCACTATTAACTTAATGCTGCTCACGCCATAATATATTTTCTTTAAAGCACTGTTGTTTTAAGACATGCTTTGTGTTATTTTTACACGCATGAGGCATGCTTTAGGTCCCAGGTTGGCATTCACCCATTTCTTTTTGATATGCTCGGCTCATCCAAATCAACCAATAGTCAACAATTGCGCCGGCGGATTGCAGCCCCTCAACCCAGTCCGGTCATCGGGCACTGCGCTTTAGATTTAAGCATGGCGCCCGCTTTTTACTGTACTATTAACAACATGCCCACTTCACATCTATGATAGCGCAGCTCGCCAAATAATTTCTTTATTGAAATTAAACTTTATTATGCAGTGGCATGCCATGCTTGATCTTTATGGCGGACACCCGCTTTCTCAGCAAATCGAGCTCCTTCCTTCTCCTACCCCTCAGGAGAAAGGGCTTCAGCCACTGCTGCTTGCGCTGCCATTACAGGCCCACGCCTGCACCCGAGCCACGCCCCCCGCACCAGGGGACATGAGGAAGCCACTCCCCTACTGATGGGAGACAGGACACCGGACCAAAGGTGGAGGGATCGTTCCCAGCAGCAGATTTGGTATGTACAGCAAAGTGGAGACAGGGCCCTGCACACAGCATGCCCCAGCCCCTTCAATGGATTGAGGAGGTCTTTGCTGCAGATTGTGTGATGGAAAGTGCACTGCACTTGTTATAGAACAAGTGATCTGAATCGACCACGGATTCAGCTTTGGGGACAGACATGTGTACGTTTACACTGTTTTGTACAGCGCCACACACTGCAACTTCTGGGCACTCCACTAAACACCATGGTATATATGCTGACAAATCTGAATCGATATGAGGACTGACCCATGTGACAGCCTTGCCTCAGTCACGCTCTTATTCTGAGGCGTAATCATGCGAAACCAAGTGTGAATTGCTCAGTTTTCACAATTCCCTTAAGCCTAAGGTAACTCAGTGGGTTCAGGCCAGAGATGTGGTCTCCGATGTTCCACTTCTAGAGGATCCAGGGCCCATTCAGAGCCCTCCAGTATCATCTCCAGTCACCTGCATAAATTCTTAATCCCGCGCGCCCCTGTATTCTCTGCATGCGCCTGGAATACACGTCTCAACATAGGCGCTACTTCCTGCTGCTCTTTCCTCCTAACGCCTACAATTCGACATATGTTTCAGTTCCGATATGATGTCAAGGCCGTTACCAGGGCCAGCTTTAGGGCAGTGCGACTGGTGCGGCCGCACTGGGCGCTGATCTGTGAAGTGGGGCGCTGTGACCTCAGAGGGGCGCTGTGCTTGGCAACATCTTATGATAGGAGAGATGAGGGGCACTTTAGTATGTGGTAGTGAAAGAATCTAAAGAGGCGGTCATGGGGGCGCCAAAAGTGATTGTCGCACCTGGTGCCACCAGTGCAGAAGCCGGCCCTGGCCGTTACTTTTACCACCCTTTGGCTTATCTTTTGAAATATCTTCTAGGTATTAATAATCACTTTGAAACTGACACCTCCGAGTGTCCGAGGCTGTACTTCGGGTATTTGAAAATTCGGATCACGTTCGAAGTCTACTACAGTACAAATGGGCAGAACAAAGACGATTTACATTGAGTGCACTGGTCGTTTTGCACCAATATGTGCACTGACGAAAATAAATATGACGTCATGCACCAATACTTGGTCCAAATGTTATAACTTGTAACCTGCAAGTTGCATCCGGATCTCTACAACAAGCTTTCAAACGAGGTCAATTGCGCATTTGCGAGATTTCGAGCTATTGGCATTATAAATAACAATGCCTTTTATTTATGTATTTAAAAACACTGCAATAATAAAAGGCATTGTAATTTACAATACCAATCGGTCAAAGTTTTGAGAACGCGAGACCTATTGCATTGCAAATGCTTGTTTATGCTACACCCATTTCGCAGCCCTGCTTCTGTAGTACTACTCATAGTATGCCACAGGGTGGCGCCAGTAGACCACGCATATTAACTTGAAGACATTATGTCATGAGAAAGCCATAATGTTCTGTAAGTGACATTGTGTGATATGTGCCTTTGTGTCATAAATAGCGGATGGGTGGAATTGGACAACAGCCAGATAAAGCTGTCTGCATCCAGGAGACAAAACATGGTTAGGGAGAAAGGGCGTCGGGAATCTCCCGGTAAAGAAAATAAGCAGATGTATTAAAAATAGCGAAAGAAATACTGAGAAACCGCTACTGAACTCTCTCCTGGAGCCCGAGATTAATCTCCGAATATATAACATACCCAATAAAGCCATAGAACCGTTTTTGAACCCCAGACAAGAATTAATATTGTGTTATTTTGTAGTCATGGCGGAAGTACCACATAAATAATACACATTAGCTTGTGAATCAGAGAAATTTATGGAATGGTAAAATAATGGATAGGTGGAAAAGTGTTACAATGGATGGAAAAGTGAAGGGATGGGTGAGAAGGTGTCAAAAAAATTAGGGGAGTGGAAGGGTAGATGGATAGATGGATGGGTGGAAGAAGGGATGGATTAATTGGTGGCTGGGTAGATAGAAGTTGAATGGTTTAATGTCGGGGGTCTTTTAATTTTCCGGCTTCTTTCTTGATTTCACCCTTAAGCATTGGTTAATTTTTCATGTCCAAATTCGACCCTTGATGAAGAAATATATAAGCTCGGTTTTAAGTTGCTCCCATCTAAGGTCCATTCATTGTCTCATTTCTTGAAGATAGTGGTTGGCCTAGCTGTAATAATCTGGATACCCTACATCCGGGAATCGTAGTGTTTTCAGCATGGATTGGCAAATCAATCACATTTTTACAAAGATAAAAGGAAGTTGCATATGAATACTGAACAAGACACAGTTAAGTAGTAAGCCACCAAACCTCCAACCCACACATTCTTGAACGGATGTTCTCCAAAGACCTGGTCTCTCAGCTAACCATCACTGTTATATAACCTATAACTTTGGCTCACACGCATATTTTGAACAGATGTGTCTCTAAGTTGCTTGGAAGGATAGCAAGTTGGTGTTGAGCCTCAAAGTATCAGGAATACAATTACAGAGCATCAGTCCTCGGTATGAGAGGGAATGCTTTACTGTCTTGGAATTTAATTTTTCTCCAGAATTTCCAGTATGAGATGAGCTTTACTTCTTTGGCCTCAAGTTCTGTGTATTTTGTCCTTCGACTAGCAGGAGTGGCAGATGCAATATGTAAGGATTTGTGTACTCCTGAGACTACATTGGCTTCCTATCCGCAAGCAGATTCGCTTTAAAATCTTCTGCATAGTACACAAGACACTCTACCGCAACCCCCCAGCTACCTCACCGACAGACTCATATGATGCCAGACACTCCCATCTGGATCTAAATCCCTCCTCTTGGTTCCTCGTGTAAAGAAATCCCGCACTGGGGGGAAAGCCTTTTATCATTTGGCTCCCTCCTTTTGGAATCAACTCCCTCTTCATCTCCGCGAATGTACCAACTATCTGCAATTTCGCAGGTTTCTTAAAACCAAGCTCTTCTGAATCCCTCTGCTGACTCTGTAGCACCTCCGTAGCGCGGAGAAGTCCCTTCAGGGGTGATTCGGGTGCTCAACAAGACAAATAAATAAATAAATAAAATGCATGCTTTTTGGAAGCAAATTTGAGCTTCCAAGAGCATTAAATAGAGGTCTATTAGAATCAATGCGATACGGTCGTGTATGGTCTAATTTCTTAGCGCCTCTAGTAAAGCCATACACTTTCATACCATAATTGTCCCATGAGCTTTCTCATGTCTAAGTCCAGAAAGATAAAGCAGGACCATTAAGATTGGAATAGTAGAAAAACATCGATTTCATTCCATCCAAAAGTGCAATAAAGCGCAAATAGAAAATTGGTGATGAGGAGCAACCAGATGCCACAGCCAATGTTTCAGTCACATACGTGAGCTTTGTCAAAGTCAAGGCTTTTGTCAACAGCTGTATTAGGTATGGACTTAGAAGAAGCACTTGTGCAATTAGAAAGACCAGAAAAGATAGCTCTAATGCCATCTATATGGAAAGACCTAATGATTGAACACTGTTGCAAAATAGGGGACTGATTGTTTCTACAGGACCGGCTTTAGCGCTGGTGGCGCCCTGTGCAACAATCGTTTTTGGGGGCCTCCCCCCCCCATGACTTCCTTCTACATTGATTCCCTCGGTTACGCCCTCCAACAGCACACCACATCTTTCCTTAGCTCCTCTCTTACATGCATTTGATTTGTAGCACTACTTATACCAGTGCAGGGTGTCAGAATACTTTTTATTACACACACTGTGGTGGGGTTGGCTTTACTAGTAAGAATGTATTCCTACCGAAATTAGCCTTTTTTAGCAACATTAGGAATAGTTATGGAAGACCAGTGGCATAACATTGGTCCCCGCAGCCCCCGGGTGAGGGTAGACCACAGCCCCCCCCCCATCAGCACAGTACCTTGGCCTGAGAGCTCCTGACTGACTCCGGAGGTGGGGCCCTTCATGTACTTTTCAGGGGGGCCCCCTCAAGTTTTGTTACACCACTGTGAAAGGCGGAGGACAAACATAACTTTCTTACCTATGTCATGCAGTGTGCATGCAGGTCACTGTGCTATATTAGGGATGTATTTTATGAACTGCAAGTAACAAAAGGATCTCTGTAACAAAAGCAGCACCACACTGAGCTATGCACATAAAATACAGTTCTGTAATCTGCATGGAACATGTCTACTGCAGCAGGCACAATAATCCTCTGTGCTACATTCTGATGAATCAAAACTGCTACTAGACAAAGCTCTGATCTCTTTCCAGCAGGAACATTAATCACCAGAGTTATGTTGACATTTTTATTGTTACCTGAAACCTGCTGAGCAGGAGAACACTGCAGCAGGATCTTTTAACCCCTTGCATGCTGGTGACGGCTCCCGTCCGTCATGACACACAGTGCTCGTGTGCTGATGACGGCCGGGAGCCGTCACGACCACGCCTGCGATCGGAATGTCCAGCACAGGAGCGGAATTCCGACCGCAGGCAAGGGGTTAAACCCTTAAGTTATTTCTAACGCAGCACACTTCCCGCCAGCTCACAGCCAGGTTCTGCTGCACCAGTCACACAGCCCTAAAACTGGCCCTAATTTCCTAATTTTCAGCTTTCTTAGGGGAACAAATTGGAAGCAATTACAAAGCGTGCCGATTTTACCACGCTCAGTAATTACCTGGAGCAATAAAGTTCACACTCTTGGGGTTTCTCCTGTTAAAAATCTGCAATTGAAACCTGATTTAATTATTTGGGTGAAAAAGCCCTGGTAAATACCTGGACTTGCAGATTTTGGTGTGCGAGAAACACCAACATCTGTGTGTTGTTTGCGATTGTTACAGAAAAACTTGCAGTAGATGGCACTTATCACACCTGATGAATTCTGATACCTGGGTATTGTGTTTTTTATCAGGTGCACCAAATTGAAGGTCACCGTCCAGGGTACTCAGAATCAGGGTTTTAATTTGTCTCATGGATTTGAGATTTTGAGGTAAAGTTGTATCTAATAAGCACATTAATCCATTGTGATCTTTTTATCTTACATCATTGAGCACATAGTTTCCATTTAAAGGTTCAGAGGGGTCTATTTAATAAGTAGAGAAGTAGATCTAAATGAATCCCTTTTTACAAAGTGCATTCTAGATGGCACTTGACCCTCAATCCCCATTCAGGACAAAAATATATCAAATAGGGTCTAATTTTATTGAATGCTGCAGAATGGCCCAGTAGCACTAGGACAATGGTATTCCCTCTTCCAGTGCATTTAGAATAGTGTCATGAATTTGGACAGTGTTTGTTCTGTGCTGCAATTGGGATGACATCAAAATTGGAAGGAGTTTAGTAGATAGTTTGCAACATAGCGGGAAAGAAAATTAAGAGATACAGCTTTTTCAAGGATTTTTCCAAGTGGGGGACCTTTGAAATCTATTCTTGGTTTTTAAAAATCTGTATGGTCTGGTCAAATGTATATGAGAAGTGGTGTAATTTGCCAAGATTTTAGAGAAGAAGGAAATGTGCCTTCTTTGAAGGAGGAATTGATGATTCTGAGCATCAGGTAGGGTATTTGTTGGGTGTATGTTTTTATAAAGTTCCTGGAATAGGGTCATCAGCTTATGTAGAGAGCTTGATGGATGCAATTAATTGTAAGAGAGACTGGGTATTAGGTGGTTTTAAGTAAGACCATTTTGTAAAACTATTCTGTTGTAATAAGCGGAGTTTAAGATCAGGTTTTTTTCTTCGTGTATTGTTATTTCTTGTCACTAAAGAAATTAGTTAAGGTGGTAGTGGAACCTGCAAGATTTGGCTTTTATACTGTGTTTAGGCATTGTTTGGTAGTTTGAAAGAGCATTTTTGAGTGGTTTGTCCTAGTTGGTTTGTTTTTTTAGTTCTTTGACTGTGGTGGGAAGAAGATGACCCTCGTTGATTTTTCCTTGAAAAGTAAGAGTTCCTGATTTCTGAGCTTATTCCAATTTTTCTAATTTTTTCTAGATGTCATCCAACATATGTTTAGCGTACTAGAGTGAGGAAGTTTTTGACGTGATGGACCTGGACACGAGAGGAGTCAATCATTTCTATAATATGATACTGCACATATTGCATTTTAAAGTGCCAGCGTGCAATAATTAATAATTCCAATATATAAAGACAAGAATAAAATGCAATAAAAATACATCAATAGTTACTATAACAGGATGCTGCACATATTGCATCTTAAAGTGCCAATGTGCAATAATTAATAATTCCATTATATAAAAACAATAATAAAGAGAATCAATAATTACCGTAACAGGGAAGCTTCGGTTATTACATATCGAATTATAATGCTAGCAGCACGAACAAAGTTATACGAGATATCAAAATGTGCAAAAAGGCTATTACGATCCAGGGACAAAAGTAGAATGCATCTCAAACGAGAGGAGTCAATCGAAAAATAGTGCTATAGGCGATCGCATAGTTCTGGTTTGTAAGCTCTTTAATGGAACGAGGGATTATTGAGGTTTTCACTGATGCTATAAATTCCAGAGATACTTTTTGGAAGGGGACCTCTTTTATGGGGACTCTGCATAGACTATATTGCTGGATATTGAACTTTCTTGTACATGCATAGAATGGTAGAGTGGAATAATAATACATATTTTTCTGCCCACTCAAGCTTGGTTGGGCATTCAAGGTGGAGGGGCTGAGGACAGAGTTGATGACATAAAAGGTGTTATGTTCGATGTGTTTTGCGAAAAGAACAAGGGGCAAGAGGTTGTGAACTATGCAGGTTCCTGTTAATAATATGTTTCAAGCGTTATTGACGTCACCTAGCGAAAGAATATTCGAATGATGGGTCATCATGGTTGTAATGGGATCATTGAAGTGTTTAGCGAAGTCAATATCATGGCTTGGAGGGTGGTAGTTAATGTGACAGTCCCTGTTTTTTTATGATTACATTTGAATGGTTACTTGGAGAAGTTTAAAGAGGGAGAATATTGAAGGAGGTAACACTAGTTTTAATCTCAATTAAGTTTTCAGGGGATAATCTGTGGTTCTAGAGGCCCAAGCCTGTGCTGTAGATGAAAAAGTGGGGGAGGAGAGGAATGGCTTTGGGGAGAGATAGGGAGGAAAGTTAAAGAAATGAGGATCCGAGAGAAGCATACAGGGGAAGCAGTTTGACAAAATATCTCAGATGAAATATTGTTCTAAGTACTTTGGATGAAACTGGCACCAGGCCTTTGGCTTTGTTAATTCAAGCTGATAATGCCTCCAATTAAAAAATATCCAGATAGTGAAAAAAGGAAGACAAATGTTGGCTTACCTTGTCTCCTGTGTTTGATGCATAGGTTAGCTCTTCTTCAAGCCATGCAAACTGCCCTCCAGGGTCCTCCAAGCTAGCAGTCTGACTATTGGAATCATAATAAAGATTTGTGTTTAGGACAATTACACGGCCAACAAAGTCCTTATCCTCCAGCCGTTGACTGTAGAATGCACCTGGAAATGTGGGGACACAACAAATAAAACATATGATTGTTTTTTATGCCACATAAACATAATCCAGTACGAATGATTTCTCCATTTCTCCATTTTACATACATAGCAATATTCTGCATTCCAAAATAGACATAAAACATAATTACATGCTGTTAGTAGAAAAAGGCCAAGAAGCTATATATTGTTTTTAAAAATATTTCTTTATTTGTTTTTTTGTAAACATGAACCAAAAACAAAGCGAGAGCATAGCACAGATAGCAATAGCAGCACGCCTTAGCTGCAAAGTAGGTCTTTCTACATACATATAAAGTCCCAACATCAACCTGCACAATACAAATATATTAAAAGCTGGAGTGGCGTGAACCTTAAATTGCTGCCTTGGTCCCCACTCGGTAACAGTACACTTCGCAGCATGATGGATGATCTTCCCTTCCAGATGGGTGTAATTAGTGACAGGTACACGTGTTGGGTAGGTCCATTCTTGTACATTGCATGGGTTCTTTCCAAGTCTCATACATGTGTCGGAGTCGCCACCCCTGATTCAACTGCTCCTACAAAGACATCCAGGAGAACTGCAAATCGTCAATCATGTTTTTTATCCCTTCTGGGTAGTTTAATTTATTTTTATCCTCCGCCAGCGCCCATTCCAATACTTCTCTAACCCACAATGCTATACTGGGGCCATGGATCCCATCCACCCTATCGCTAGGCGTCTCCGTGCCAGTACCAGCACCAGGCACAGGAATTATATTGCAGAGTTCCCTTCTTTACCCTCGAGATCACTCCTAATGCCCCTGTTGAGAACCCAGAGCCAGGGGTATTCCTGTTACCGCTGACAGTTTTACAAATACCTCTTCCTAGAAGGTAAAAATCGAGGAATAAAACCATGCCAAGTGGAGGAATAAGTTGCTCCCTGTGCTGCACCAAGTCATGAGGCTGATCTCCATGGGTAGAACAATCAGGAGCATATTTACAAGCCCCTATCGTCACCGCAACGTCACTTTCAGTGATGTTGTGATGGCGATATGGGCCTCGCCTTATTTACACGGCAGCGTTAAGCCACTTAACTTGGCTTAATGCAGCCTTGTAAATAAGGCAACCTTTCACGCTGTATTTGGCGTGAAAGGAGAGGGCAATGGATGTTGCAGTGGGCGTTCCATCGCAACACCCATTAATTTTGACGCTCCCTCCTATTTACAAGGGCAGCGTCCATAGGAGGCAGTGCCAAAATTAAGACCATGGAAAACCTGGTCTTTATTACGTTATCAGTGTTTGCTTAACGCTACGCTTTTCCATTCTGTTGTGAAGATACCACTTGGTGTCAGGGGAGTTCAGGTCTCTTTAAAAAAAAAAGAAGGTCCCAGCAGTTTTACCCTTTTCCTCTTAATGTTATTAAAAGAAATATGCTCACTAGCTATAAGTTCTACACGCATGAACAAGGGATCCATTAAAGGGGTAATCACCACATGTGCACCATCTGCTTGTGTTTTGTTTATCTACATTTCACATTGAAATACATGACAGTCTTTGTAGTTCTCTTCAATGAGATAGCAGAAGCCGCACACAGGCACTGCATTATTCGTCAGGGGTTGCATCACCCTCATTAGCTGCTGGGCACAAGGGTGGCAGTAGCAAAGACCATGTCGCACAGTTGAACAGGCAGGAGAGGAAGCAGGTACAAAAGCCCAAGTTTGGCATAAGCCATCCACAGGCTCAAAAAGAGGATAAAGTCTCAGTGGAGCTAAGTTGTCATCGCCTCAGTGTCTTTTTAGAAATTAGGGGGTATATGTTGTACTCAAAGAGATGATGGATACTTTAAGTAAGATTGAATACGTTACTTTATTAAGTTAATTAGTTAAGATAGAAAGGAAACCCCATCAGGAGCAGCTGTCCTGCTGCTCAGCCCTCACTCAACTGACATTCATAAGCTACTCACATTCCAAACACCCAACATTCCACATGACATGCATACAAGCTGAGCAGCAGGGAAACTCAAGATATAACATATCTCCCTTCGTTATGGGTACAATTGCAAAAAGCAATAAAGTAGTTGTCAATAAAATGCACTCAAGTACACATAGTCAAAGATATTAAAACAATGCACCAAAGTACAAATGGACAACACAATAAAATATTTTAACACATCCCGCACACTACAGTCTAAGAAGGATTTCACATTACTTCCTGAAATGAATAACTATCTTCATCCTACATCCTTATGCCACTATTTGTACAAGTTGGCCAGACCAGTACAAAAAGGAAGACACAAAGAAACAAACTTAAAGCAACAAATATCAGGAAACAACGCGTACACCATAGACTAAGAACAAACGCTCGTATAACACATCCATACCGCGGGAAACCACGCACATACATGAAGCACACCTCAGCACTACGCATGCACACAACAAGCTGGACACATGCAGCAAACAACTTGTACACGAGCTAATAAGTGGCTCAACAACCTGACGCCAACTCACACACAACACAAATTGGGAACAACACACCCAAGGGGTGACCATATACCACATAGCCCCCACAAACATGAGCTAATGAGTCGCCTAACATCTAGACACACTCACACACAACGCTAGTTATGTAACAACTCTTGTTAAATAAACAACATACCCGAGGAGTGACCATATACAGCATAACCACTTCCTACACGAGCTAATGAGTGGCCTAACAACCCTGACGCCAACTCACACACACCACCAGTGTGGAACAGCTCTTTTGACCTCATACCCGAACTGATGCGTGACCTTGCCACTACACACCAACTCACAAACAACAACACAACCAAGGAGTGACCATATACAGCATAACCACCTCCTACACTAGCTGATGAGTGGCTCAACAACCGTGACGCCAACTCACACACAACACCAATTGGGAACAACATAACTAAAGGGTGACCATATACCACATAGTCCCCACAAACATGAGCTAATGAGTTGTAAACTACCTAACACAACCCACACACAACACCCGTTGTGCAACAACTCCTGGTGAAACAATCACCAACACCAAAATACGTTAACCAATGAGTGACTATATACAGCATAGCCCACAAATAACTATGTGACCACATACTACATAGCCACTACAACATGAGTTAATGAGTCACCTAACATCTAGACACACTCACACACAACACCAGTTGTGGAACAACTCTTAGTGAAACAATCACCAACACCAAAACAAAATAACTAATGAGTGACCATATACAGCATAGTCCTCAAATAACCATGTGACCATATACAGCATAGCTCACATAGCCACTATCAACCCACAAATACACACAAGACTTATTATGAAACAGTTCCTGAAGATTTAAACACTAATCCAAAACCACAATGTCCTCTATACCTGCCACCAAACCTCACCACACACAACTAAATAAGATCTCAACTCACACACAACAATAATGAGAATCGAATTATATTGTCTGCAGCCATCCTCATGTACTCCTAGCATTTTGTACACTGTTGCTTGTCAAATTCAGTAGCACTTGTCCCATCAGGGTGTCCGCAGCGTAGATCCTCTTTCTGTTACTGGGACATCTTCCTGTTTCAGGCACGAATTGCAGGAACAACACTGTTCTGAAAAGTTGTCTTATTCCTTGCTGCATCCTCAAAGCTGTTCACGGACAAAACTGATAGAACAGAAAACACTGTCTAATATGGTCTTCATGCAGGTACTTTAACAATCTAAGTGCTCCAACCAGATTACACCTCCAATTGTTCAACCAGACCGCACTGTTCTATTTTTTTGTCTCTTCCTCTCCTTCATTCATTAAAGTCTTCCTTTTTCTTTGAAACAAAAGGTCATTCTTTTAAATAGTACACATGAGCGTAGGTTTTACCGTTTCCTCATCCTGCTCCTCTTTTCTCCTCGTAGAGCAACTGACACCACACTAGCAGTTCCGTTTCTTCTTCGGACGGGTTGCTTAGCAACACCTTTACCAAGATGTCCGCCGCGTTTCCTTGCGACGTAATCACGCCGCTTCTACTTCCTGCCACACCGCTCTCAGGATTCCAAAGATGCCTCCAAGCACAGCACCATTCCATGGGATTCAACCGTGAGTTTTTTGTTGGCACGCGCTTCTCCGCTCGAGCCATCCTTCAACTTTATTTCAAATAAATACTCGAAGTCGCCGCTACTATCAAAGTGCCGATTTCTTTTTTCTTAGAAATATTCACGCACTGCCAACACGCCAATCCAAGTCTCTAACCCAAAGCGCCATTCCCTTCTGCCATGCAAAAGTTTTTCCTTTTTTTGCAGCGCTAATCCTTTCTGCTTTGCCAAAAAGCTTTAACTGGCAACCATGCAGTCCACAGCGATACTTCACACTACTACTGGTAATCTAAACTAGATTTTCTCTGTTCTCTCTGGCAAATCTTGGTTTCAGGGCGACCGATGTCGGGGTCACTGATGGGGTTTGTTTGCCAGCCAGCATTACACACACACTTTTCATCCAAACTTAAAGTGTTTTACCTCTAGTTTTCCTTTCTCCTCTTCAATAGTACTTCTGCGCTACCGTTCCTTTTCTTAATTTTTCTTCTCTCCTTAGTTCCAATGAAGTTTCCATTATATAGTCTTCTTCCTTTAAGTTGCACGCGTTGACTCTTACACAATGGTTCCCAAATGTCGCCAAAATGTTGTACTCAAAGAGATGATGGATACTTCAAGTAAGATTGAATAAGTTACTTTATTAAGTTAATTAGTTAAGATAGAAAGGAAACCCCATCAGGAGCAGCTATCCTGCTGCTCAGCCCTCACTCAACTGACATTCATAAGCTACTCACATTCCAAACACCCAACATTCCACATGACATGCATACAAGCTGAGCAGCAGGGAAACTCAAGATATAACAGTATATTTACAACAAAAAGTGGCAAAGAGTGACATTAACCCCTTTACTGCGCTGAACGTTCCGCGCTAGTGCGGAACGTTCTATTGCGCGGGCGGGGCCGCGAAGTCCAACGGACGTGCGCAGCACTACCAAGGTAGTGCACGCGATGCCCGCTGGACGTCGCCAGCAGCTATGAGGCTAAAAAAAGAATGCTAATGAAACGCTCCGTCACTTTAGAAAGGGAAACAACCTTTACAACGCAACTTTTACAATGCACTACCATTACAACGAAACTTTTACAACGCAACATCCATTACAATGCATGCATTTACAACGCAACCATTACAACGCATGACACTACAACGCACACCACTACAACGCATGTCATTACAACTCAGTCATTACAACGCATACCATTACAACGCATAACATTACCGTCCAACACTTACCCTACTGTTGCACCCCCTGGAGTTAGAATAGTAATTTTACCCCTACACTATCCAACACTTACCCTACTGTTGCACCCCCTGGAGTTAGAATAGTAATTTTACCCCAACACTATCCAATACTTACCAAAACATGCAATGTAATGTTATGTGTTGTAATGGTATGCGTTGTGAAGGTATTATGCGTTGTAATGGAATGCGTTGTAAATATAGTTTTTAAAATTTCGTTGTAATGGCATGCGTTGTAATGGAATGCATTGTAATGGATGTTGCGTTGTAAAAAATGCGTTGTAAAGGTATGCGTTGTAAAAGTGTGCGTTGTAATGTCATACATCCCTTTAGAAACGCAGGGCTACACCATATTTACAACAATATGGTGCAGCCCTGCGTTTCCTCCTGCGCTGGCACTAAATTTAGCTACCAAGAGCCAGCACAGGCAACATTGCACCATAGTGCAAGGATGTCTGCGTTTAGGGGAGTGATTGTTTATGTGCAGGAAGATGTTCCTTCCTGCCGATAATCTGAAATGGCGATTTGAAACTCCTATGTGTGCTGCTTAATGCAGCCACCATAGAAGTTGCAAAACATAGTTTTTTTAATGATTGTTGATATGCAGGAAGGGACACCTTCCTGCACATAAACAATCAATGACGTTTTGCTGTTTCCATGTGTGCTGCCAACCCAGCACCCATGGAAGCAGCAAAAATGAGGAGAAATGAAAAAATTCTCCTTGTTGCGCCTGTTTAAGAGCAGGTTTTCTCCGGTCCTAATTTTGGCACTGCGTCATTTTTACGCCATCCTTGTAAATTTGGGGCAGCTTCCACAGCAAGCGGTTGAACGTCCATAGAGACACTCATTGCCCACCCCTTTCACGCTAAGGATAGCATGAAAGGGTGGCTTATTTACAAGGCAGCATTAAGGTGCCTTGTAAATAAGGCGAGGCCCCTATCACCACCACAACATTGTGAAAAGGGACTTTGTGGTGGCAATACGAGATTGTGAATATGCCCCTCGGTATTGAAAAGAGGAAGGACACAGGACTCCTGTGATCATCAGTTGCTTGTACAGGTGCGTTGACTCAAGGGGGCTTATTTACAAGCCCCTTGTGCCGCTGGTGCGTCACGTTGCATGACGCACAGGCGGAACAACCTGCTGCATGATATTGACAAGCTCATGTAAAGCCACCCTGCATTGCTTTACGTGTGCTTGTAAATATTGCCCCTTTTCGTGAAACACTTTGCGTGTAAGGGGCATGACATGGGTATTGCTTTGGGTGTTCACACACAACACCCATGTCCACTGTTGAATTTCCAGATTTACGAGCAATCGTAAATCAGGAAATTCCTCAGAATGCTACGCCACACCCAGGGATGGCATAGTGAGGTTTTCATTTCTCCTAATTTTTGTACCCTTTCAATGCGTGCTGCAAACACACAGCACACATTGGAAGAGGAACTCCCCTCAATTGATTATTTTTGTGCAGTAAGGTGCCCTTTCCTGCACAAAAACAATCTCGCCATGACGCAGGCATCCTTGCACCATGGTGCATGGGTGCCTGCGCCGGTGCATGGCAGCAGTTTGTGTGCTTGTGCAGGGAAAAGCACAGAGATGCGATATGTTGTTGTAAATATGTCACATAACTGCGCCTCGAAACTAAAACAGTGCGGCACAGCAAAATGACTTGCAGCACCGCCCTGCATTCGTTTCTCCTAAATATGACCCATGGTGCAGACACAGGCCACTTACAATCAATTAATTTTGTTTGCAGTTTTTTATCGTGCGAACGAGATCCGTAGGTATTGGAGCGCTTTACATGAGCACCAGGTACATTAAACAAGGACGCATTCATTATTGGTAGGCACGGGGAGATTATGCGATTTGCCCAGAATAACATGATGTTGAGGTGACGCCGAGACTGGATTCTGGTGCTCCAAAAGTCGGCAGCTCTGGCTGTTATGCATTGGATAACAGTAGAGATGCAGTGATGCAATTGCAGGTACACAAAAATTTAATAATCATCTGGGACAGGGTGATCTACACAAGAGAACGTAAGTGGGCTGAGTAGCAGTTTGCAACTCAAGGTCCTGCAGGATTGGCATCTCACATCATGGCAAGGAGCTGGCATTGAACTCAGGTTCTGTCCATGTCAGACAGTATACCTACTGGTTCTGCCAGCTGAAGAATTTCTTCTCAGCACCATGGGTAGTGAAGGATCCTGCCTCTAGTCCTTGGTTTTCTCTATAACACTCTCCAGAGTTCCTAGAAGTAGCAGGTGAACCCTGGATATGCTAGATAGGCCAGGAAACATTCAGTCCTGTGGATAGTTTGCCCAAAGCAACTGTCCAGTCAAATTCAGAGTTAGCTGCAGAGGTTCGGGCATGGAATTTCAATCAATCAATCAATCAATCAATCAATCAATCAATCAGTATTTTTTTTGCGTTACTAATCATTGGTGAGGGTATCCTAGGTTGCAGGGCTCTGTCAAAAAAAGCAAGGTCTTGAGTCTGTTCCTGAATTCTGGAAGTGAGTATGATGTCTAGAAAATCATTGATGCAGGAGGATCAGTGGCAGTGATGATCCTCCTGGACCTCAGTGCAGCATTCGACACCGTCAACCATGGCATCCTTGCCCAGCGCCTGGAAAACCTCGCCATCACTGGGAAGGCCCTTGAATGGCTAAAATCCTTCCTCCATAACCGCTCTTTTCAGGTGGCAGAGGGAGATTGCATCTCCAGGGAAACCCCTATACGTTGCGGAGTGCCCCAGGGCTCCTCATTGAGCCCTACACTCTTCAACGTATACATGGCACCTCTTGAACAAATTGTCGTCCCATATGGCATTAAACTTTTGACATACGCGGACGACACACAGCTGGTCGTCTCCCTTAGCCAGTCAGAACCCCCCACCATTGATCTGTATTCCTGCTTGGAGAATATAGTCAGCTGGATGAGCGACTCCCACTTAAAGCTCAACGGGGAAAAAACTGAGCTAATGGTACTAGGCAACCAATCCCATTTCCGCCCGGAATCTTTCTGGCCTTCCAGTATGGGCCCACCACCAATCCCCAAAACTGATATCAAGAGTTTGGGGATTTGGCTGGATGACAAACTTACTCTCAACACGCAGGCCAAGAAAACTGCAGGAATTTGCTTTGGCCTGCTCCGCTCCATCCGTAAAATTCTCCCACTCCTACCATTCCAATCAAGAAAACTGGTCATGCAGGGCCTCATTTTGTCTAGACTTGACTACGGCAACGCCCTATATCTTGGTTCCCCAAAAAAAGTCATCTCAAGGCTGCAGGTGGTGCAAAATGCGGCCGCCAGAATTCTCACTGGCACCAAAAAACGCTGCTCCGCCAAACCTGCGCTCAAGGAGCTTCACTGGCTCCCGGTTGAACAAAGGGTGCAGTTCAAGGCCATGTGCCTAACCCACAAAATCCTGCATGGAAAAGCCCCCCCCGGTCCTGAAAGAGCTCGTGACTCCCCACACGACAACCAGAACCCTACGCTCAACCTATGCCCACCTGACTAAAATACCTAACATCAAAAAAACACGTTCTGGTGGCCGACAGTTCTCATTCCAGGCGTCCAAGATGTGGAATACCCTTCCACCTGACCTTCGGGCCCAACCTAACCTCCTATCATTCCGCAAATCCCTGAAGACATGGCTGTTCCCCTGATCTCTTTTTTTCCCGCCGGTCCCCTCCTCTGGAGTTGATAGTGGATTTCAATTAGCGCTGGGACGCTCTCGGGCAGCCATGCGCTCTATAAATCTCCAAAATAAATAAATAAATAAATGTGGAGAGGAAGGTTATTCCAGGACTTGGCAGAGAGGTAGGAGAAGGAACGGCCTCTTCTTTGGCTTCCCCAAATGCGCAGCGTCTGTGCGAGGGAGAGAGAGGTGGTACGAAGGTCTCTGGATGGTTGGTGGCAGTTCAGGCAGTGGTTGACGTATGGTGGTCCTAGGTCATGGAGGGCTTTGTGGGCATTTGTTAGGATCTTGAATGGCATATTTTCTGGACGGGGAGCCAGTGGAGGTAACTAAGGTTTGGGGTGATGTGGGTCCATTTGGGAAGACCGAGGATGAGTCTGGTCACTGAGTTCTGTACCATCTGTAGTCTCCTAATGAGTTCAGTGGTGCTTCCTGCATACAGTGTGTTGCCATAGTCCAGCCAGCCAGTCATGCCGATCTGGAGCCATTTGGAGAATCTTCAGAGCATGCAGAGAGTGTCGAATCAGGCAGAGGAGACTGTGTTGATCTGTCACTTCATGCTTAGCTTGCTGTCCAGGATATTGCGAGGTTGCAGGCGTGGTCTGTTGGTGTGGGAGTGAGTCCGAGTTCGGCAGGCCACCAGGTAGTGAGTCAGGGAGAGGCGGTGTTGCCAAAGATCATCACTTAGGTCTTGCCAGGGTTGAGCTTTAGACATTCGTTCTTCATCTAGTCTGCAACGTTCTTCATGTAGTTGTGGAAGTTGGTCTTCGTGGTTGTGGCTAAAGGCATACTGTTGATGGACGGAATGTAGAGCAAATCAAACATTCACACCCAGTCAAGAGATCTGGGTTGAATCCATTCTTCTTTTGCTCACCATGACGCCTCAATTTAGACCCAGTCATATGCAAATCAGTCTTGACCCTGTTCCTCATGGGAACAGTTCAGCCCGAACTGCTAAGCCAGGTCTTCCTTGGACCAGAAACAAGCATCCTGGGACTGGATTCGGGGTTTGAGCCCTCATCAGCCAGGCTAGCTTGAATCCAGTGGCAAAGTGAGCCAGGAACCCACGTCAGGTAAGAGCAATGATAGCCCTCAATATTTTGAAAAGATGTAGCACCGAGGCTCGGATTGAAGAGCCGCCGGCGTGGCTGCATTCAAAATGTTTTGGAAAAGATTGCACTTGTGTGCCTGTCTAGTGCACAGTTACTTAGGCTTTCACTGAGCTGTTCCAAAAAACAATGACCAACTAGGTTACGACTACTTCTCAATATGTTGAAAACCAAGGAATCAACACAAACAGAAGGTGTCAGAGGAATAGAAGAAGGACTTTAAGGATGCTGGCATGGAATATCACCTAAATGAGAATGGTGTCCATACTCACATATTCACTCACTCACCCACCTTTGCATTCGTCTCATTGAGTTAAGCACCAACTAAAGAGATCTCACTACGAATGTGCTAACATGAACACTTCTTGGAAATCTAGCAGGTTAAAACAGTTATTTGCCAGAACAATATGAAAAGCAGAAACAGGAAGTGCTTTATTACCAACAGCATTCATGTGCCTATCTCGTAGGACCACGCGGTAGCCAGACACCAAATATTAGTCTCTTCTGAACCTCACTCAATCACTGCAGCACAATGCCTCGCTTGGCATCTGGGCGCATATTAAGCCCTCACCCCTTTTTAGTCCAAACAGATTAAGGATCGCCCTGGCAGCCACCCCCAAGAACTTCAACCGGCTGGTGAAGCTTGGAAGCAATTAGGTATGTGGTTCTTCCATGATGCAATACTGGACTAGTATTACGCCCCGAAATATAGACACATTCTAATGTCATTCCAACCCCTGCTCTTTCCAGACGCCAATATATTGGTATGCGTCATAGGTGTCGGCTGACACCTCCCCGCATTATTGCCTTGAGAGGACACCATTCCACAAGCATCCTCTCCTACTGGTAAGGTCATAACACCAGTTGGCCATCAGTAAGACACTCAATTTCTTACACACCAATAAGACCTAGTTTTGGCTTTCACCCTACAGGCTGTCTCCGCCCCCTCACCCCCTGTCCTGATGAAGACCCGCTCCGGATGCAAATAATATCCTGCACCATCCCTAAGGGTTGAAACGTCGACGTTATTGTCTCCACCAGTCCACACAATCCGCTTACCTAAACTGAAACAAAATCCACTGTTAGCGTGATATGCTTGTAAAATTGGACCTTGTCTATCGAAAAAGTACCCTACAATTGTTTATATTCACATGTCTTTGTTTTTGTTTATGTATCTGGTCACTTGACAGCCAATTTAAAGTCCTGTAAAGTAAAAGATACTACTCACTGCTAAAGAACAGAGCTGTATTTATTATTTACATTTGTAATTTTGGTGTGTTACTTACAAATGTTTCCAGAGTATTTATTACCTTGTACAAATTAGTTGTTACACCCAACAGAACCATTGTGGAGAAGTGTGGCTCAGGGGTTAGAGGCGGCAGACCCGGAAGCTGAGATCGGTCCTGGACCAGGGTTCAATTCCCCGCCTCGGCGGGTCTTGGACTAAAAAAAATTCCACGGACTCGATAATTCTCGCCCCGGTGCCTCCTCGACTCACGGGTTCACACTCTGCGACTCTTGGCAATAGCTTGCTTAATCTCCACAACGGCCCCTCGCGGCGGGATGCCTGACTTTCACCTTGTGGATACCCTGCTATCTCACAGGGGAATATCAGGACGGGTTCCCTAAGCAAGCGCCGGGACACCCACTGCGGGTAGCCGTGCGCTATATAAGCACAATCTACATTTACATTTACACATTCTGCTTTGCTATATAGCTTACCCAGGTTCTGAGGGACACAGGGTCACCCCATTATTTCTAATGTGTCTCACAGGATGGGCAAGCAATAACTGTCATCCTCATCTGTCAAGGTAGGTTGAGCACCACAAGGTTCTAGCGAACATTCTGCTGGGGAGAAACTAAGGGGAAAGAGAGTGCGGGGAACAGGACGGAGAAACTAGAGGAAGGGAAGGAAAAAACTAGTAGAGGATACAACATTAACCTATTTCTTACATTTTGGGCCACAATTACTAGCTTTTTGCGTCATGGTTGCACAACTTTTGTGGATCATCCATGACGCAAAATGCTAGATTATATTTACAAAGCCACACAAGGGGCGATTACCACCGCCTTGTGTGGCTTTGTAAAAAAAGACAAATTTAACGCAATTCAGCGGCTAGCACAGCATTGCGTTACATTTCATTCTGGGAAGCATTCCATGGAACATGGGCGTTACCAGGCATCCACCCATGGATTTCATGCAATCCAGATCTACAAAACCTGGGATTGCGTGAAACCTCTACGCCTCCCACAGGATGGCATAACTAGGAGAAAAATCATTTTCCTCCTTATTTCCTCTTTCTATGTGTGCTGCAATCTGCACCACCACACACAGAAATAGGAAAATGCCTTGAGAGATTCCATTTGTGAAGGAAGGTATTCCTTCCTGCACAAAAACAATGTTCTTGGTAATGCAGGGACCCTTGAACCATGTTGCAAGGGGGCTCCATATCTCAGTAGATATGGTGCATTTCTGCTCTCTCCCTTTCACGCAACACAGTGCAGCAATCTGCCTTGCTACACTGCCTTGCATGGAATGTTGGTAAATCTGGCCCTTAATTTCTTTGAAAAACATTTGGATTACTAAAAATGAAAAAAGTATTGCATCTTAAAGGCAAAAAAATTAATTTTTGAAAAGGCAGAATGCACACAAGATTTTATTTCAGCTGAAGACAATCTTTTTCCTCAGTTCAGCCCAATAATACAGCTGCCAATATTTTCAACCTTATGTTTATTTTTTGGTATAATACCCTTCTCTAGTCTGGTAAACAGCCTTTCCAATGCAGGCATTACCACGCAATGCCTCTACTACACATTATTTACCACTCACTTTTTGACCACATGTATGCCTTCACCATGCTTGCCTTTACCAAGCATGGTAAGTGTAGTTAAGGTAAGGACACACACACACACATATATATATATATACATGTGTTATATATGTAAGACCCCCTCCCCCTCCCCCGTGATGCCAGTACATCGGACACTGATTATGAAGAAGGGAGGAGAATTGGAGGCCATACCACACTCCAAGATGAATTAGATTTTTTAAATTAGACAGGAGAACAAACCACAGACCCTGGCGTGGCAATCAAGACAAAAAGGAAAAGGAAGAGGACGAAAAGAAGAGGAGGACAAGGAAAAAGAAAGCGAAGAAGACAGCAGTGGGAAAGTGACGAGGAGTAACAGGAGATACTAAGAGATATGATGAAGACGGTAATAATTTTATCAGATAAGTCGCTTACAGAGGAAGATAACAAAAACTCTTTACTTTGGGACTGTCAAACTGTGAACCTAACAATTTTGATTACATAGGAACAAGAATAGATCTCTTTGAATTTGTTAGGAAACTGAAATTGGCCAATTTACACAAAATGAATATCTCCAATCGTTCGAAAGTAGGTAATCTGGACACTGGTCCAATGAAGAGAAATCTAGTAGTAGGTGCAAGAGATGTTATGCAAGAGCTATGGGAACTGGAAAGCCAGGCTTCCAACACTAGGAAACAAGATGTTGTAGCAATTGAGAGATTGGAGAGAGAAGGAATATGGATCTCAGAGGAGGGGGTGCTCAACTCAGAGATCTAGATCTAAAACCTTACCTCCTACTATGAATGATTGACCTTGACAAATTTGCTGAAAGAGTTACTATGGAAATTAGGCAAATGAGGGATATTGAAACTAAAAGGGTGCACAACACAAATCCCAGCTTCAAAGAAACCATACAAAAAGTATCCAAGAATGAGGATATAGTGGGGAGAAGTTCGGAGAAAAGGAGGTAATATAGTTCTCTGGTCAAAAAAAGCCTACATGGCAGAAGAATATAATCATTTAAGGGATTGCTCTTGTTACAAAAAAGTAAATGTAGCACACTTTAAAGAAGTAGATCATGGTTTCAGCACTCTCTTAATAAAGTGGAGGAGCGAAGGCCTAATAAGCATTGAAGAAGACAGTTTCCTAAAAGTCACAGAGCCCAAACTACTTGTTTTCCACCTCATACCCAAAATACACAAAGACGCAGTGAAACCCCCAGGCAGGCCCATCATTGCAGCACAGGACAGCCTCTTTGAGAACATCTCTAAGTATATCGATACTTTTTTAAGACCATTTGTAGAAAGGCTACTTTCACACATAAAAGACACTACAGATTTTTTAAGACATTTGCAGGATGTACAATGGGAGGAAGGTATGTTGTTCATGACACTTGATGTAAAATCTTTATACATGCGTATTAACACAAAGATGGCCTGAGGGGGACTGAACATTTCCTGAAAGAAAGGCACATAAGGTTTTCCAAGCACAACCTCATGTTAATCGAAATGATGAGCTGGTGTCTGTGACATAACATCTTCTACTTTAATCATGTATTATATGAGCAACACCGAGGTACAGCCATGGGTACTTGCTTTGCCCCTAGCTTTGCTAATCTTCACATGGGGTGGTAGGAAGATCAAGTCCTGAATAACTACCCCTTGGATAAATGGGATAGTAATATATTGCTATGGCTCAGGTTTATTAACAATATCTTCATCATCTGGGAGGAGACATTAAAAGTGCTGAAGATTTTGTGACCCAAATTAATGAGAATACCTTGGATCTTATGTTTACTAGTCAGATTAGCTCCACCACAGCTAAATTCCTTGATGTTAAACTAGAAGGGCGAGGCAAGGAACTGATTACCTCCTTGGATAGAAAACAGAGTGCAGGAAATAGCACACTACATACCCAAAGTTTCCATCCCATGACCCAGATTCAGGGGATCCCATATGTTTAATATTTGAGGGCGAGAAGGATATGCAATACAGAGGAAAGTTTCAAGCACATAAAGGAAGAAATGACGCAAAGATTCAAGGAGCTAGGGTATATTCAGAAAACACTCACCACTGCAGGTGATAGCGTAGAAAGAATACAGAGAGAGACTCATCTTCAAGAGAAAACAAAAAGTTTATAAGAAGGGAGCTGACTATCGTTTCATTACCACATACCACACTGCAAATGAGACCTTCAGGACAGTCCTACAAAAACATTGGCACCTCGTTAGGAGTGACCTAGTTATACAGCAGGACAGCCCCAAAAAACCTCTACTAACTTATAGGAGAGCTTACTCGATCAGAGAAAAGCTACTACACCGTGATGTAAGGGTAGACAAGACAACGTGGCTTCGATCATAGGATGGTTTCTTTCGCTGCTGAAAATGCAAAGCTTGTAAAAATGGAGAGAACCTAAAAGAGTTGGTTATTTTCGAGAGAATACATTGAATCAAAGGGCATTACACATGCAAAAGTGAATATGTGGTATATATCCTGAGATGTGGGTGTGACAAAGTGTATGTGGACAGCACTACCCTTCAGGTGCATAAAAGAAAATTGCAACATCTCAGAGCTATAAACAACAATGACACTAGCTACTCAGTTGCCAGGGATTCTCAAGAGGCACACAATGGAGATGAAAAAGACCTGAATTAAACTGTGATCGATGGAGTCAGGTTGGAAGAAAGGGGTAGGAACCATAAGAGAAAACTTGGGATTTTGGAATCCAAGTATATATTGGCATTTGACAGCATGGAACCGAGAGGGTTAAACGTAGATGAAGAATTATATGTGCATTTGTGACTGTTTTTGGTGTAATAATAATAGATTGTTATGATAATTAGCAAACAGATTATTAGTGGTATTTCAATCAACTGTTGAGAGCATTAGTAGCCATTTTGTTTTTTTGTTTTACGTCTTGGACTTATTAGTTAATTGTTTTTATTTGTATTTCATTGCAGGGTAGAGAATCTTATTCAATCAGAGTAGAATGAGGAGATGAATTAGACCAAAAGCAGAATCCAGGCCCACTGGGGCGAAATTGTTGAGTTACCTTGACCAATGTCTGCTATTATTCCACCTAGTCCGTGATTCACATACTTATTATTGTTTCATTTTATGTTTTATAAATGATTAGGTGCATGCCCACATGGGCTTGATATTACAGCGATTTTGCTGTGTAAACATTGTATATATTGTTTCCCTCTCTATTGAAAGAAACCTTGAAAGACTCCTTGCTTGCGGACAAGTTCTGTGGAGCCCTGGACCTGTAACTGACCCAGCGACCCTCACCTGAAGCTGTAACTCGCCGGACCCGCTGCGCGGGTCCCGCAGCGCACCGGCATCTGTGGGCGGAATCCCAGCGGAGGGGCAGCTCATTTGATCAGCAAGCGTGAGTTTGATCGGGGCTGCGAGCAAAGCAGGGACTCCATTGTCCAGGAGTCCCTGCGAGGCCCAACGAGTAACACCTGGGCTGCTCTCCCTGATCGCCACGCCCCACCACCGACGGAGGCAAAAGCGGACGACAGGAGCCGCTTCCTGGGAAACCTTGAAAGACTCCTTGCTTGCGGACAAGTTCTGTGGAGCCCTGGACCTGTAACTGACCCAGCGACCCTCACCTGAAGCTGTAACTCGCCGGACCCGCTGCGCGGGTCCCGCAGCGCACCGGCATCTGTGGGCGGAATCCCAGCGGAGGGGCAGCTCATTTGATCAGCAAGCGTGAGTTTGATCGGGGCTGCGAGCAAAGCAGGGACTCCATTGTCCAGGAGTCCCTGCGAGGCCCAACGAGTAACACCTGGGCTGCTCTCCCTGATCGCCACGCCCCACCACCGACGGAGGCAAAAGCGGACGACAGGAGCCGCTTCCTGGGAAACCTTGAAAGACTCCTTGCTTGCGGACAAGTTCTGTGGAGCCCTGGACCTGTAACTGACCCAGCGACCCTCACCTGAAGCTGTAACTCGCCGGACCCGCTGCTCGGGTCCCGCAGCGCACCGGCATCTGTGGGCGGAATCCCAGCGGAGGGGCAGCTCATTTGATCAGCAAGCGTGAGTTTGATCGGGGCTGCGAGCAAAGCAGGGACTCCATTGTCCAGGAGTCCCTGCGAGGCCCAACGAGTAACACCTGGGCTGCTCTCCCTGATCGCCACGTCCCAGCCACCTGTTACTCCACTATAAAGGGAAAGCATCATTACCGCTGCGCGAGAGCGCGCGGGAGCGCGCCGGGGGAAGCCCGGGACAAGGGCGGGCCGTTTTGTGGCCGTTCGGGGGCCGAAGGAGGCCGGGCTGGGCCAGCCCTCCAAACATTTATTTTTCTGTTTAATCATCCTGGCTTTAATCCACAAGTAAATAAGTGGTGTGGCCATATTTAAAACTTGTCTAATATTTAATGGCTGCCACACATGGAAAAATGTTGTCACCGGATCCTGGGGGAAATAACAAAGGGACTTTGGACAAGTACTTTAAAAAGCCCGTTGGTGATACAGACAGGGAGTGCATCTGGCAGAACGAAGGGCAGAGCGCCGACGCTCCATTGAATCCATTAAAAATAAATTGACTAGGGGTACATCACCAGAGATCAGTCTAGTGCAAGTGGGTGAGGGTTTGTCACAAGTAAATGAAGACTCGCAACTATCACAGGGTTATCCCATGCTTTTGCAAGAAATGACCCCTCCATCATTATTAGTCATTAGTGGTACAGAAGGAAGTAACACTGTGGGTACAAGTGATATTACCATCTCTACTGTAACCATACCTACTAACATACGAATACCGCCACCTGGGAAAAAGAAACCTGGGATACAGGGGGTTGGCAAAACTGTTGGGCCACCACCAAACAAGAGACAGAGGAAGGGAGGGGTTCAGCAAAGAGCCAAAATCAGCCACACTGATTTTGGTAAGGGTAGATTAGTGACAGCTGCTCCCGTACCCACAAGCATCGTGATTCTACCCTCTGACCTGGCTCAGGTTGCCCCACATGATTTACCATCTTCCCCAAATACCCCTATATCAACTGAAGTTAGACTAAACTTAACACCTGGTAGTATTTCGCCTCCTACTGATAATCTATCAACACTCTCCCTCGAAAATATTGAACATCTACTTAGGGCATTTACATCCCCTATATTAGAGAGGTTGAAGAGGTTAGAGGATCGTTTGGGGGTCATAGAATCGACGATCACTAAACAAACAGGTCAGTTGGCAGTATCTGCAAAGCAAGTTTTAACGTCTACAGTTGTAGCCCCTACGCCAATAGCCCTGACACAAAAGGTTTTAAAGCCTCCAAGTAATCGTGAGAGCAGTACCGACCAAGGGGTAAATCCATCCAAAGCAGTGCGTCAGCCCACCCAAACTAGTAACAAGGACGCCTATAAAGGGGTTAGTACAGTGGTTGCTAGAAACAATCAGGAGGAAGGTGGAAAAGTATACCCGGGTAAGGTAGGAAACCAGAGGGTTCGCCATGTTGAACTACCACCAGAGGCAGTCCCCTATGTGGTGGTACTTACGGGAGTCCCCAGGTTGGCAGACAATAAGAGGGAAGGGTTTAGCCAATTAAAAAATAAAACCATACATTGGCTGGGGCAACATAGACCGCTCCCATGTTTCATTAACAATGAGATAGTTCATGTAAGGCGACTCCCCTGGTTGGGGAGTAGAGTAAAGGATATAGAGGGGGATTTAATAATTATAAATTTTAGAGATCCAGGGGCAGTGACACACATCCTTAATTGGATGCCAAGGACCACTGGTTCACTTATTGTCCCCTGTGATTTAACCTACTTCTATCCTAGACCCCAGGTGCCTGCAATAACATCCGTTGGGGTACCTTTTGGTCCTCTTAATAATCCTCCCGGAATGTTTAATAATCAACATATGTGGCAGGATCCGAACCACAAAATGCTAAATCCATTTGCATGGAATACTGTACCACATAGGGAGAACAGAAATACCTATAGAGGTATGGACCATTCACAAAGTGCAGGTGGAATGAATCATTTGTTGCCTTTCACCCCTTTTGAAACCTCGAATAGGTTTGAAGCGTTCTCTGGATTAGACGATTGTGAATGACGGTCGGGGCCCCCTGTTAGCAGGTCTGAAGCGGGGCGAGTATCTAGTACCGGATTGTGCTCCCCAATTGCCTCTGTTTCTGGGCCTATGCAGGAGAATGACACAGCCTTATGTAAATTCCTTAGTTGGAACATAGCTGGATTAAGAGCCAAAAAGGATGACCCGCTATGGACTAATTTTATCACCTCTTTTGATGTCATAGCGTTACAAGAATCCTGGGAAACTTCATGTGATGTTTGGTTGGAAGGTTTTGTTACATTCTTTGTCCCAGCGATACCCAGTCAAGCTGGGAGAGCTAAAGGGGGCTTAATTTTTCTTTTTTCACTTAACCTCGCGGGGTCTTTTAAACAGTTGGACTCAGGTTCCCCTAACCTATTAATTGTAGAATGGATTGTTTCTTCGACCCATTCAATTTTACTACTTAATTTTTATAATTCCTGGGAGAGGGCAATGGATACTGACCACATTGCACACCTAGAGACATTCTTATATAATTTCAGTCTTAGTAAGCACACTGTATCTGAGCTCATCGTGTTAGGTGATTTTGATACGCATTTATGTAATTTTTCCTGTCACTTGGGTGAACATTTAGGACCTACTGGAACATCCATACCCCATTTTGAACATACAAAATCTGGTGAGGCCCTGGAGGTTCTAATGGCTAGTTTTAACCTTTACGAACCCCTAAATACAGATGGGAGGGAAAGAGTCCCTACATACAAAGGATCTGCGCAAGGGTCTATAATTGATTACATATTTGCCACGCCGGTACTTCTATCACAGGTATTAACCTATAGAACAACTTTGTCACCTTACAGTGATCATAATCCTGTGGTAATGAAGATGAGTTGGGGGGAGCTTAAACGAGTGGGGTCTGGCTGTCTACAGGAGCAGGCAATTCCCGTGCCCTCTGACCAAGGGAGAAGGCTCAAGTGGGGCAAGGTGATTCCAGAAGAATTTATGTCAATTTTATTGCCTAAAATTGAGGGAGAAATAGAGGTATGTTTGGATCAAGAGGCCTCTAATAGCTCAATTGTTCAAGCCTTTGAATCCATATGTGCCCAAGTTATGATAGATTTGACTGTTATGCCCTCTAAAAGAATGTCTAGTATGTCAAGATGGTTTGATGCTGATTGTTCACGGATACATACCCGTTTATTGCATGCACTGAAAACTGTACCAAGGGACAGGCTGCTTATTGCCAGCTTGAGGAGAGAATATAAAAAGACTTTAAAGGGAAGAAAAGATGAAATTAAAAGTGAAGCGTGGGATAGACTGCTTTCGGTTGATGTCCTACGTGACAGCAAATAATTCTGGGAAATTATTAATCATCCTTTCTTTGCAGATGAATTAAATGTAGCCACCGACTGTGTTATCCCAGACGAGAAGTGGGTGGGTCACTTTAAAGATATCTATGGCGAGAAGAATGGTATAGTCCAGCATTGCCAATTGATAGCGCAGGCCGCCCCCCCCGATAGTATTTTCAGAGGAGGAAGTTTTAAAGGCCATTTTGGAGACATCAAAAAATAAGGCCCCGGGAGCTGACGGTGTACCTGCGGACCTATATAGATACTCTCCGAAAACCTGGTCAAAGATATTAACTAAAGTCTTTAGGGCAGCAAATGATAAGGTGTTTCCAAATACCTGGGTAATCTCCATCATAGTGCCAATTTTTAAAAAAGGAAAACGCGATGACCCGGGGTGTTATAGACCCATTTCCCTTCTGGACTCTGCCATCAAGATTCTGGGCAGAGTCTTATTGGCTAAACTCGGGGAAAATCTGGAGACCTGCGGAGGGCTATCAAACATACAATATGGGTTTAGGGAGAAACGAGGCACCCTGGACCAATGTTTGAACTTGCACCTTCTAATTGCCAAATACGTGGTGGCCGGGGAGGGTTCCCTTTACTTGGCCTTTATGGACCTCTCCTCGGCCTTCGATTTGGTAAATAGGTCCAAATTATGGTCAATCCTACTTGAGATGGGGATAGACTCTTCCCTGGTTGCTTTTTTAGCCTCTCTACACCAGGAGTTATTTGCCAAAGTAAGGGTCACAAATGAGGGGAGATGTACGGGGACTTTCAGGTCAGAGAAAGGGGTCCGCCAAGGGTGTATTCTGGCCCCCCTCCTTTTCACCATTTATATAAATGGGTTGGAAAAACAGCTGGAGGAGGGGGGTGCAGATGTGCCTCGGGCGGGAGGTCAGCCGATTCCGGCCCTCCTATACGCAGATGACACGGTACTGATTGCCCGTACAGGCATCGGTCTGCAGACATTACTGGATTCTTTTGGCTCCTTTATGGAAAAACTCGACCTGAAAGTAAATGCTAAAAAATCTCACACTATGATAGTGGGGAAGCAGAGAGGGAAATTAAAATCTAAAACCTTTAAATGTAAGGGGGAGGTGGTTTCCAGGGTCCCGGTTTTTCCCTATTTGGCGTTCCTTTTTGACGAACGGGGGTCTTTGGCCCCACAGCTAAAGGCAAAGAGCTTAGCTCTGGCACGGTCAACAACTGCGTTGCTGGGCTTCACCAAAAGGTTGGGGGCCAGGCCAATGGAAGCACTTTTGAAGGTTTATAATACCAAGTGCATCCCCATTGCCTCCTTTGGGGCTGCCCTGTGGGGTTATGTTACCCAAGAAAACATCCAAAGGGTAGAAAACAGGCTACTTAGAACATTGCTCTCAGTGCCAAAATCGACCCCCACATTCTCTATCCATGAGGAAGTAGGTTTGGGTTATATCACAGATAAGCTGAATTTGGCACCTCTCTTACTTTGGGCAAGGACATGGCTGAATCCAGAATTAACCTTAAACCATCTTATTCTGGAGGACGTCATGTCTTTGGACCATGCCATGAAAATACCCTGGTTGAAGTTTTTAAAAACTACTTTTTCAGCCTTGGGTAGAGTGGAACTTTTCTCATCTCCTCGCAACATTAAGAGAGAGGATGTAAAGTGGATTAAAGTCCATTTTACAGAAAGGGTCCGCCTTAGTAGAGAGGGGAGGGAAATGATGAAACCATCTATAAGAGCTCATGCCATGTTAATTACTACCCCAGCCCTGGAACCATATTTGAACTTTGTTACAAGACCCCTTCACAGATTTTTATTAACAAGATTCAGGTTCAATCTAATCCAACTCTCCTTAGGCTATTATCCTTCATGGAAACATCCGAAGGATGCACCCCCTTGTGACTGTGATAAATTTTCTGAGCAGGATACCACGCATTTTATGATGTTCTGTGAGTTTTATTCTGCTGCTAGGAAAAAACATCTATTACCCGTGCTGAGGGAGGCGGGTTTTATTCAAGTTAGACCTGCCTTGCTTTACCTTCAGATGCTGGGCAACATCTATATCACCTTTAGTGTGGCCAGTTTCCTAGCAGAAGCCTTTCATTTTAGGAAAAAACGAGCCCCACTGAACATTTTATTGTGAATAAGGTATCTTTTATTAGTATCTGACGTGATGTAGCTTAGTAAAATTATATGATATTTTGTTGTAATATTTAACTATGAATTGTGATTTTAATGTATATGTATTGTATGTGCTTTTTATGGTTTCTTTGAAAATCGAATAAAGCGTGCTTTGACTGACTGACTGTCTATTGAAATGACATGCCCTGCAATGTGTATGACGGTATAGATAGCATTGTCCAAAATGGCGTTTACAATGTTGATAAAAGCATAAGCCGAAACGCGTCCTGCTGAGAGACCGTTGTTGTAACTTTCTACCCAAGGATTAAGTGTTTGAAATCACATTGAGCGCTAAGACTTTCTGTTACTTACGAGGAGGAGAAGTGTGTGTATATATATATATATATATATATATATATATATATATATATATATATATATATATATATATATATATATCTATATCCACTCCACTTCTCCTTAGTGCCTTCTCGCACAAACAGGATCACGGACTCAAACTTAACTTTGCTGATGCCAGAATTCAATTTTATTCAATTTAAAGTGCTGGAACAGTGCAATATATATATTATTATTATTATTATTATTGTGAGTTTTATATAGCGCCTGGTTACCAGTAGGCATCCCAGCGCTCACCAGAGAAAAAACACTACCACACTGAGGCAGGCGTTAAGCAGAGAACAAAAAAGTGTTTAAAAGTTTGCGGAACCGAAAGAGGCTGGCTTCCGAGCGTAAGTGCAGAGGAAGAGAATTCCACAAGGTGGCCACATTTATCGAAAACCTTCTGCCACCAGTTCTTGCCTTCCGCACCCTCCCGACCTGCAACAAATGTTGATGATCGGAACGGAGAGAACGGGGGGCCTTATAGGGCTGAACCATATCCCCCAGAATGGGTGGACCTGCCCCCTGCAGGACTTTATGGGCGATACAGAGTGACTTGAATTTCACCCTGTCCCTGACAGGGAGCCAATGCAGCGCCTTCAACGCAGGGCGAGCCGACTGACGCCTGGGAAGACCCGTGAGGAGCCTGGCGGCCGCGTTCTGCACTTGCTGCAATTTGTTCAGGGTAGATTCTGGTGCGCCCAGGAACAACGCGTTGCTGAAGTCCAGCCGCGAGATGATAAGCCCCTGGACGAGAAGCCTCCTAGTAGCCGCTGGGAGCAGCGGTAGAATCTTCCGCGCTGATCGAAGCAGGCCAAAACACACGCCAGCTGTCTTTTTAGCATGAGTTTTAAATGAAAGGTCCTGCTCGAGCCACACCCCCAGGCTCTTGATCTCCTGCTTGGGGGTGGGAACTGGTCCCAGGCAATCAGGCCAGCTGCTGGGGGATAAAGATGGAGAAGAGTTCCCCAGCAGCATCAGTTCCGTCTTGGAGCCGTTGAGCTTTAGTGCTGAGCTGCACATCCACGTGTAGATCTTATCCAGACACAAGTGCAGCCGGTCGGGTTGGCAAGCCGACTGGGAAAGGCCTACCACCAGCTGAGTATCATCAGCATAGCTGATGATCTTAATACCCAGCGGCAGTACCACACTCTCCAGGGGGGCCATATAAACGTTAAATAAAGTGGGGCTCAACGAAGAGCCCTGTGGCACACCACACTGGAGAGGGACTGAAGATGATTTTTCATGGCCTTCCCACACCTCAAATGTGCGGCCTTCCAAGAAGGAAGCGAACCACTTGAGGGCCAAACCGGTGACCCCTACCCCCGACAGCCGTTGGAGAAGCACCTGATGGTCCACGGTGTCGAAAGCAGCACTAAGGTCCAGGAGGATCACTGCCACTGATCCCCCCGAATCCAGAATGCTCCTAGCATTCTCCACGACCGCCAGCAGGGCGGTGTCAGTCCCCTGACCAGGACGAAAACCCGTCTGGGAATCGCCCAGGAGAGAATTAGCCTCCAAGAAGTCCGACAGGCGGCTATTCACCAGCTTCTCAGCCACCTTGCTGAGACCCGGCAGCAGGGAGATAGGCTTGAAGTTGGCAAGGTCGGCAGGGTCCAGGTTAGGCTTCTTCAAGAGAGCCTTAACAACCGCACCTTTCCAACTCGGGGGCACTACACCTTGAGTGAGAGACAGATTAATTAGGTCCGTCACTGGGCCGCCGATGGATATATATATATATATATATATATATATATATATATATATATATATATATATATATATATATATATACATACATATATATATATATATATATATATATATATATATATATTTTTTTTTTTTATATATATATCTTTTTTGAACGCTGGTTCCACCAACCCCTGCTCTTCTTAATCACGGGTGCCTCCTGCCGCACGGTGGAATGCGTCACAAAAGGAATGCTTAAATTACTCGTTAAGCATGCATGGAATGACAGAGTAAGATTGCAGGAAGAGATTAAGGAGATCGAAAAGAAAATCAGTGAGGACAACGACTCTAAAAAAGTGATGAACTGCGTCAGCAAATGAAACAGAAATTAATTGACTACGAAAATACAATCAAACGGAGAAAACAAACAAAGTTCATACGTGATGAGAAAGACTACGCAAATGGACGGATTCTAACATTTGCGAAGAAGTATGATGCACCAAGGAAAACACTAATACAGGGGAGATCTAAGAGCAGGACCCCAGTGAGCACGGAGGAATCCGAGGTGTCCGAAGACGACTCATCACGTACCAGAAACAGTGGTGGAAATAGAGGTGCTGCAGGAGGTGGGAACCTTACTGGCTCGGAAGAAGAACAATCTACATCTCCTCCAGAATCAGAACCTCCTTTTTTTCAGGAGTACGAACTCATAAAGGGACTGGGGCAAAGACCAGCGGCGACAACACACCCTCCAGAAGCAATAAGAGGAAAACGCGGAGGGGCAGGAAGGGCCGCCCCAGGACGATCCACACCAGTGGTAACAAGAAGTACACGTGGGAAGAAGTGGACTTGAGTGAGACACTGTCTGAACAGAATACAATAGTAAATTTATCAGATAGGGAGCTATCTGAAGAGGAAGGAGGAATCCTACAATTGGAACTAACAATTTTGTCTCACTCCAGCATTTGATTACACACAATCACGAATCGATCTTTTTAATTTCATCAGAAAAATAAAACTGCAAAAAATTCATATGATGCACCCCAAGAGGAGTGAGATACAAGGGAATGATGAGGACAATCCCTTAGATACACTGACAGGAGATGATTTGGGAGTGATCATTATGGCACAAACTTTGGTGGAAGACAATGTTAATCATGATTGGGATATGGAACCTACCCAAATGCTGAGTGAGAGTGGAATCACCCAGCGAGGCTGCAAAAGCACCATGGTGATTAAATCAAAAACAAATCCAAGAACACCACATGATGGGATAGACACCTTCCAGGAGGTTGTAATAGAGGAATTGAAGAAATTACACGAACAGAAATGTAATTGGAAAAGAAGAAATCTCAAGAAAGACGAATGGCAAATAATCAGGAGTTTGAAGGAAGATGAAAGTATTGTAATTAAGCCCAGTGACAAGGGTGGGAATATCGTTATCCTCAAACGCAGTCAGTATGAGGATGAGGCCCTTTCACAGCTGGGGAAAAAAGAACATTATGCCAAAATTAAACGAGAAAAATTCTTGGAAAGTGTCACACTATTCAATGGACTAATTACAAAATGGAAAGATGAGGGGATCTTGGATTTTAAAGACTGGCAAAATCTGAAATGTGAACACCCACAAATAGCGACATTTTATCACCTACCAAAGGTGCACAAGAGCACAGTGTGGTCTCCAGGAAGACCGATAGTGTCCGCAAAGGACAGCTTACTGGAAAAGACCTCCACCTATATTGACAGTTTCATTTCTCCGTTTGTAAAGGACCTCAGCTCCTACCTAAGAGATACAAAAGATTTCCTGCGTATCATACAGGGGGTCAAATGGGAGGATGACATGATTTTGATAACACTTGACATTGCTAGTCTGTACACATCAATCAGACATGAAGATGGCTTGTTTGCTATCAAAAGCTTTTTGGAAAAGAGAGCTCTCAAATTCCGAAGACACAATAGGATGTTGATGGAGTTAACTGAGTTCTGCCTGAGAAATAATATTTTCCTATTCTCAGGGCAATTGTATCTACAACTCCAGGGAACCGCGATGGGCACGTGCTTCCCCCCAGCTATGCGAATTTATTCGTTGGCTGGTGGGAGAAGCACGTGGCCTGGGCGGGGGAAAACGAACAGTGGCTGGATCACATTATACTGTGGACCCGCTATATAGACGACTTGTTCGTAGGGTGGCGTGGCTCTCAAAGTGAGGCGGAGGAGTACATCAAAGGTCTGAATATCAATGACCTGAACCTCCAGTTCACGAGCAATATCAGTAAGAAGGAGGTCTTCTATTTGGACCTTAGAGTATATGTTGCAAACAATGCCATTGAAACTGCAGTATATCGAAAGCCCACATCGGGCAATACCATCCTATACTCAGGGAGCTTCCATCCACGTAGTGTTATCAACAATATCCCCCTAGGAGAATTTCTACGCATGAAGCGAAATTGCTCAACAGATGAGGAATTCATAAAAGCACGAGGAGAGACAAGAAAAAGATTCAGTAAGAGGGGATATTGCAAGGGAATACTAGATCAGGCAGAGATGAAAAGTGACACAGTAGGGAGAACTGATCTATTAATCGATAAACCCATAAAAGGTGACCCCAAAATCAGGATGATCACAAGCTATTCCGAAAAATCAGCAGAAGTCTTTAACATCATGAAAAAGAACTGGAAAATCTTGAAGACGGACAGTGTGATAGGGCAAACACTGTCAGATTATCCCCTGATTTCTTACAGAAGAGGAAACTCATTTAAAGATCATCTTGTGAATAGCCATTATGAGTGTAGGAGCAGAAGGAAATCATCATTAGTGGGTTTCTACCCCTGCATGAAATGCAAGGCATGTAGAAATTCACACAAAGTCAAAGATTTTGTGGTACCTGGAAAAACGAACAAGACACCAATATCCAAGTTGCTTAACTGCAACTCGGATTACACCGTATACTGTCTAGTGTGCCCCTGTGGGAAAAAGTACATAGGGAGCACAATAAAACAGACAAAACTCAGAGTTCTTGAACATATGAGAGCCATTTCAATGAAGGACCAGAGCTACCCAGTAGCCCGGCACTTCGAAGAAATGCACAAAAGTAACAGCAACCTGCTTACCTTCTTCATTCTAGATCAATTGATCAGGAATGAACGGGGTGGAGATTGGATAAAAAAATTAGGAAACCTAGAATCTAGGTATATTATCCTACTCCAGACTAAGGTACCAGTAGGAATGAACAATGAGGAAGAGATGTGGACCCACATTTAATAGATGGTCTATTGACTCTGAAATGGGGGAAAGCTATGTGATAAAAGAAGGAAAGAAATCAGTGTCCTAACCCTTAGAGCCAATTAGTATCCGACTAAAACATCTTAGAATGCCTATTCAGGGCTTCATGACAAGGGCCACAATAAATATTAAAACTATTAAAATCACGCAATCTCCCATCTTGAATATCCATGAACCTCTTTTAGTACAGTTCTCAACTTTAGAAGTAAAGATAGAAAATGAATGTGAAGAGTGATAGAGGAACTGTATAGGATAACGGCATGCGTGAACAATAGGCGACCAGAAATATATGATGTAATAGTAATGTTTGATTATTAATGTGATTGTTGATGAATTATTCAAAGCGAGTATGCAGGAGTCTGGGAATGCGCTTTGAAGCACAAAAGATTGCATATAAATTGTATATATCTACATTTTGCAAGCGCGATTCTGACCATTGTAAGATGGCCGCCACTGATTTTGATGCAATGATGTATTATGTGCCGTTTTTTATTTTCATTGTTAAACATGTGACAGGAAGTCACAATGTAAGTTTTATTTAAAAATACCCCGAAAAAAGCGATGGTTGACACCAACGAAGGCGGCAACGCCGAAACGCGTTTGTAAACCTTGCTATGCGGCAGAGCGATGAATTAAATGGCTTTACCACGCTCATTTGGCTTTGAGTGCTCCTTTTGAGGCGAGTCCTGGCCACGAAGAGGACCGAAGCGTTTTGAAATATATATATATCTATACATATATATATATATAACTGACACAGCTCGGGTAAATTGCCTGTGGAATTGTATCGATCCATCAATGATGTCCATACAGAGGGATCTGTGAGTGGTAAGTGAAACGCTACAGCGGACACGTTTTGGCTGAATTACCTTTTTCTTTTTTTTGAAAAACTTTTTATTGAAGTTGTCAGCATCCAGTACAGTCACCAGGTTGCTTTCATGGCAATACTCCATCAACTTACATTCTTTCCTCAATATACCATAATAGTTCCCAATTATTAACAAGAATATTACGCTATCATTGCATGAGTGTGTTAATTCTGTTGACCGTCTAGCCTCGCTTCTGCCTTTACTTATAATCACAAGGATCTTTTCCTACTATTGAGTGTATCATAACAATCATCAATAGAACAATTTTAACCATTAAAACATTAAAAGAGTCATCCACCATAGGTACATTTGCAACAGTGACATTTATCTGTAGTAATCCCTCATTCCCTGCGCCACGTCCTATTAAAATCTGCATCAGAGCTGCATGGTGCCCACTAGGGCCAACACTACTACCTCCCCCCCGCCCTTTACTCCTCCTCTCCCTCAGACTCTAGGTCCTCTTCTTCCGGTAGAGGTTCACAGAGGTCTCCTCTATAAGTGTTCCATGCTGTCCACACCTTATTCCACTTGCGGGGGCAAGCCCTCATTACGTACACTGCTCTTTCGGTAATCATTAGCTTGTCCATGTTGTTACCCCACCTATAGGCTGTAGGCGTATCTGGCGCTCCCCATTTCTGCGCAACATCTCGCTTTGCCACCATCATGGCTAGGGTAGCCCATATCTGTCCATGCCTATTCAGGTCATTAGGGTCCCAAATGTTCAATAGGCATTTTCGAGGTTCAGGTAGAATTGAAACCCTAAGTGTTTGCGAGATGGTGCGCATAACCTGTCTCCAGAATTCTCGTATCTGTGGGCATTCCCAGATTGTATGGTATAATGTCCCCTCCTCCCCGCACCCCCGTAAACAGTAGGGATGTGACGCTCGATGTATTCTGTGAAGCAGGGTCCTAGTGTAATAAATACGGTGTAAGATTTTCAATTGTACCAATCTGAATTTTGCTGAGATGCCGACCTCCCGTGGGGACGCCATTGCCTCGTTCCACTCTGATTCAGTAACCTCTCCTACATCTCCCACCCATCTATCTCTCAGTCTTTCTGTTGGGTCTCTCAGGTTGTTGATCAATTTTTTATATGTGAGTGATGTGGCGCTTTGCGGCATGAAGTCAGTTAAGAGTCTGTCCTCTAGTGGCGAGGATTCTGGTAGTTCAGTTCCCGCTGGGATCGCTCTTAGTAGTGCATGCCTTATCTGCACATATCTAAATGTCTCAGTCTGGCCCAGGTCGTACTGTTGTTGTAATTGTGGAAACCCGATCACCGTACCTTTGTCCCAGAGGTCTCCGATTGTGGATATTCCTATACAGTCCCACTGCGTGAATCCCTTGCAGGAGCGTAGGGCCCCCAATGCTTTTATGTCCCAAAGCGGTGTCAGTTTGGTGAGTTTACCTTGCCACCCCAGTCGCTTTTGTGCAATGTGCCATATGGTCGCAGTGTGGTGCGTTGGGCCCCATAGTTTCCGTACCTGCGGCTTGTTATATAGTACTGCAAGCATGCCATCCGCACCTAGTTGTGCCCAGTCAGCTTCGTACGCTGGGTCGGTCCTTGGGGCATGTATCCATTGGTTGATCGTTTTTAGATGTGCCGCCCAATAATACAGCTGTATGTTAGGCAAAGCTACGCCACCTTCGTACCAGCTCCTTGTCAGTTTGTCATATGCTATTCGCGCAGGGCCGTTGTTCCAAAGCAGGTTTGAAACCAACGCCGCAATTTGCTTGAAGTACCTCGGTTCCACGAGATAAGGAGTATTCTCCAGCACATAGAGGAACCTGGGAAGAGCCATCATTTTGTAGAGTGCAGCGCGCCCCAGGAGAGTCATCGGCAAGGCCGCCCAATGTTTAACATCTGCCCGAAGGCGTTCCATGGGTGGCTGCAAGTTTTTGTTGAAAAAGTTTGTTGCGTTCCTTGCAATGACAATGCCCAGGTACTTAAAGTAATCTCTAGTTAACTGTAAGGGGCAGTTCTCCTGCAGCACCGGGTCCGGACCATGTAGTGTGTACACCACCGATTTAGTCCAGTTCAGAGTGTATCCCGATGCTTTACCATGCGTGTCACATAAATCTAGTAATGCTGGGATACCGCTTTCGGGCTCCACCATATAGATCAGCATGTCATCTGCATAAAGGGACACTCTGTCTTCCCATCCATCCTCCCACGTGATTCCCTTTATCAACGGTGTAGTTCTGAGCAGGATTGCCAGCGGCTCTATCACCAGGGCGAAGAGTAAGGGTGACAGCGGGCATCCCTGCCTAGTCCCTCTGCCCAGTGGGAATGTCTGCGAGATGTGGCCATTCGCCAGGACCTGCGCTACCGGCTGTGTGTAGAGTAATCTTACCCAGGCTATGAATTTCGGTCCAAAGTCCATCCGTCTCAGCACCGCAAACAGATACTCCCATTCCACTAGATCAAAAGCCATTTTGGCATCGAGCGAAAGAATAACCGCCCTTTCGGGGATAAGGTGCGCTCGTGCTATCACCCCATGGAGTCGTCTGAGATTCAGAGACGTACTTCTGTGAGGCATGAAGCCTGATTGGTCAGGGTGTATCAGCGATTGTAGGTGTTGTATCAAACGAGTGGCCAGCAGTTTCGCTAGTATCTTGGCCTCTGCGTTGATCAGTGAAATGGGGCGGTACGATGAGCACCGAGACGGAGGTTTGCCCGGCTTCGGTATGGCTACTATCGTAGCTGTACGTTGGTCCAGTGGTAGGATTGCCTTCTCCAGACTTTCCATATACATTTTTCGCAAGGGCTTACTCAATGTGTCAGCCCGCGATTTATACCATTCCAAAGGTATTCCATTGGGACCCACCGCTTTACCTGAGTGCAGTGCCTGAATTGCCAGTTGAATTTCGTCTTCCGTCGGGTCTAATTCTAGGTCCTGTATTGCCTCTGGTGCGAGCTTGGGGATGTCAATGTTTGTAAGTGCGAGTGTTGCCTCTTGGGCAGTAACCTCTCGCTCAGGGGTGTATATTTCTCGGAAGTGGTCCGCCAAGGTACATACTATGTCTTCCGGGTGTGTCTGTATTTGATCGTCATGTGAATATAGCTGCTGAATACCTTTACCACTCCCCCTCCCCTTCTTATCTAGCCACGCCAGCATTTTCCCAGCCTTGTCTCCCACGTTGTATACTCTGTTGGCTGTGCCTGTGATGTGACCTTGGACTGTCACCGTAAGATGGGCCCGGTGTTGCTGTTGTCTTAAATGTAGTGTGAGTGCTGTTTCTGGGGAGGGGTCAGCCATGTGAGCAGTGTTTGCGGCGTGTAGTGCCAGCTCAATCTCTGCAAGGACCCTCCTGCACTCTCTCTTATGCCCTGTTATCGCTGCCACTGCCCCCCCTCTCAGGACCGTTTTGTAAGCTTCCCAAAGTACCGAGGGGGAGGACACTGAGCCCGTATTCTCCTCAAAGTAGCGTGTGGTCACTAACTGGAGTTCTTTCCTGATCTTCGGCATTGTGAGGTAGTTCGGGTATATTGGGTAAATTCTCGTACGTCTCTTTTCTTTTGTGGTGAGTGACAGGGACATCGGTGAGTGGTCGGAGATCCCTCTGGGCAGGATGTCAATTTTGTCTAGCTTTCCCAGTCCTGCCCCAAGAAACAGAAAGTAGTCAATGCGTGTTAAGCTATTATGTACTGCAGAGTAGTATGTGTACTGTGCCTCTGTGGGGTGTAGGTGACGCCTAACGTCTGTAATGCCCATTGCCTCTAGGAATCCCGGGAGATGTGGAGTCCCTCTATGGCGGTCTCTAGTGGGAAATGTGTCTAGTGTTGGGTCCATAATCGCATTGAAATCACCCCCTATGATTGTGTCACCCTCTGGAAGATCCAAAAGGAAGCCGCCCAGTGCAGGCAAAGCCACAGAGTGGAGTGCCGGGGGGATGTAAACCGACACTACGTAGAGGGGTCTTCCCTCCCACTGCCCATGTATTGCCGCAAATCGACCCTGCTCGTCCGTTTTGTGGTGTTTCACCATGAAGGGTGACGTCTTTTTCATAAGTATCCCTACCCCTCGGGAGCCAGACGTAAATTCGGCATGCGCCGCCATGACATATCCTACGCCTGTCAAGCGCCTTGCACGCTGGTCCCGTGAGGTGCGTTTCCTGCAGTAGGATCAGATCTGGGCCATGACGTTTGAGTGCCTGCAATACTAATCCCCGCTTTATTTTATCTCCCAACCCCCTGACATTCCAAGTAAGTAGTCGCAGGGGGGGGCACCTCAAGGGTCTTGCTTGCCCCCTCAGTGGGTGTATTATGTAGTTGTCGGGCCATGGGATCGTCTGTGTGGTATCCTGCGTATCATAGGGCTGGTCTTGGTGTACATGTGGTTCCCAATGGTGAGGTGTAGATGCAGCACAGTGCCTAGTGCACTCATGCATCGTAGCATGCCATGGATGATTGCCAGGCCTGCCTGTCCCCGTGGGGGTTCACTGTACGTGCAACGCTCCGTGGCAGAGCGAGAGAAACTCTCTGTGTCGTGTGCGTTCGAGTACCCTGTGGTGTGTTTGATGACTACTAACAAGAACAATAACTGTGTAACTCCCCTCCCATCCCCCCTCCCTGCTCCCCTGCGCCACGGACAAACCCCCGCCCGTTCCCCCAACTGTGCAGAGTGCTCTGTCCCATCCCAAACTATCTTACTTGCTTGTGGGGTTGGTGAATCCCCTACAGGCACCGGCTCTGCCCACCTTACTCCGCAGCACCAGGCCCAGGTCCTTTTCTCATATCCTGCCCCTCCCTCCAAAGGTCAAACTTCAGATGGGTCCCAGCTGACCAGAGTCAATTGGAGTCTGCTCCGTGTCGGATTCCGCCCTCGCCGAGTTCTCACGCTGCGTCAAATGTTCGGTCTGCCTGCCTGCTTGGTCACCGTTCCGTTGGTTAGGTCGATCTCTGTGCGGCCGTCGGGGTTGTCCCACCTGTCTCCAGCCGTCAAGCCAGTCTTGTGCCACCTCCGGCTTGTCGAAGAACCACGTCTTCCCGTTGGCCACAATCCGTAATTTAGCAGGGAATAACATTGAGTACTGCAGTTCTCTGTCCCGCAGTGCCTTTTTCACCTCTGTAAACGACTTCCGCGTCTGGCTACTTCCGCTGTGTAGTCAGGGAAAAATGCCAAGGTGGAGTTGTGGAGTTTAACTGGCGGTGAGACTCTTGCCGCTTGTAAAAGCGCATCCCTGTCTCTAAAGTTGAATAAACGTGCCAGCACCGGCCTCGGTGCCGCACCCGGTTTGGGTTCGCCTCCCGGCACCCTGTGCGCCCTCTCCACAGAGAAAAAGTGTGACAGCCCTTTAGGTTGGAGTTTAGTTTTGATGAGGTCTTCTATGTAGAGGTCCATTGCTCTCTTCCCCTCCGTCTCCGGAAGACCAAGGATGCGCACATTATTCCTTCGGGAACGCCCTTCCTGGTCGTCCAGCTTGTCCTGCAGTTGTCGAGTGATCTTGTCCATTCGCTCCATGGCTATTTGTAACTCCGAAGTGTCCTCCACAAGAGATTTCGTGACCACTTCTACCTGCGACACTCTTTCTGTCATTTTCTGGAAGTCAGCTCGCAGTAGAGTGACCTCGGAGGAGATAGAGCCCACTGTAGTCCGCACTTCGGAGAGGGTCTTCATGATGTCTTCCAGCGTGGCTTTCTTGGTACCCTCTACTTCAGGATTGGCGCCTGTTGAAGTCCGTCCATTTCCCAACGATTGTCCCTGCGAGCCATATGCAAATTTGTCCAGTTTAGCCTGCGTGGATCCACTCCTGGAGCCCCTGCCCGCCATGATTCGCAGCTTTCGGTTAAGGGACACTGTTCTGGGGTTCGTTATGGCCACTAATGCACTCCTCTAGTTCTTCGCGCTCCTGGGGAGGGCAGGTCGGCTGCAGGTCGAGAGGAAAGCTTTGCGTTCTGCTCACAGGGGCTTCTGGCCCTCTTTAGTCCGTTAATTGCCGTGGGAGGTGCTTTATCCCTGTGGACCGTCGCTCTTTCACCAACCAAACAGAGCGCTCATAGCGCTGCTAGTCCTGACTATGCGCTGCGTCGCGCCGTGACAAGGTGCGCTTAGGCGGTGTCGGTCTCGGTAGGTGGCCACTGTACTGCTCTGTGCACCGGAGGTCTCGGTCACTCACGTGTGCGTCCCGGTACTTGTTATTGGCGCTGTCCGGTGTACGCCCCGCTGCAAGCCGTTGCCTCAGCGAGGCTTCCCCCGTCCGGGAAGCTTCCCGCTAGTGTCTGTCCTGGCTGGCCACCACTGCTCCCGCAATTGCCGCCGCCTCCCCCGGCCACTCTAACTTTCAGTCCGTCGTCTCCGCTCCAGGCGGGACCCCGGGGGGACCCGCCGGCAGCCCTGGTGTCCTGTGCCACGTGCGGCCGTGCACGGCCCAACCGATGGCGAAGGGATGTAATCGGGTCTGTCACGGTAAAGCCTCTTAGTAGACCTCACCTCCCTCGGGGGATCCCCACTTCCGCAGGGCTCTCCGCCCGTTTGTTGTCCCGTTGCTGCAGTCACCGAGACGCTCCGGTGGTGTCTCCAGGTGTTGGCGGGCTTTTCCGTTGGTCCGCCCACCAGCGGCAGTGCAGGATCTACTCTGTGGCGCCGGATCGCCCCTCACGGCGCTCCAGGCGGGGGGGGGGGCGGGGGACACCCCCGGGCCCAATCCGATCAGCCTTCACTTCCGCCGGGGTCGGGGAAGCACTCGAGGTCTGTGCCTCACTCCAGCCGCAGGCCCAGAAACTCCGGGGCAAATAAGTCCAGTTGTCGGCCTCGTACATGTGCCGGGGCAGGACCGGAAGATGCCTCTATCTCATCGGACCTGGTTACCGCTCCTTCAGGTGGGGGATTTTATGGATAGATATGTCGGATTTTACATAAGGCCGTGCTGCCTCAGGGAGCTCACGCTTCACGCGTCCGCCATTCCCGGCTGCTAGCCACGCCCCCTGAATTACCTTTTTCAATGCCGGTTTCACTCAGACGGTTATACAGCCTCGGGGTCCTTTTAAGTTTCAAGATGTTGACTCCCATTGGAGCATACTCATTGCCCCACCTGTTTCTTAAAGTTATTGTGTCCCTTCCTGAAACACCACAGTGTGCCTCTCTCGCAACCGCTCAGGGGTGATTTGTAGAGCCCAGCCGTGAATGCCGATTAAGTAATTGACGCTCAAGCACACAGTGGTGCCCCAATCCTTGTTTCCCTGTGGGCTGCACACTCATCTCGGCGGCTGGATAGCGAGATCCTGATGCTGTCAACAAGTCCACAGGTATGGCCCCTTCACGTAGCAGAATATTACTTCCTCTCTCCCCAATGAAGAAATACTTTTTCCTTCTTTCTTTAACTGCCTGGGGAGGGGGGTGGGGGTGCATGCAACGCATTGTATCTCTCCTTACAAACCTCCTCCTTTACCAGCAGCCAAGTTGCCCCTGACCGAGAGGGCATTTCAGTTGCCAGTTGCCATTTCAGTTGCCAGTGCCAACAGAACTGGCCAAATATAGATTCCCAAAACCACACTCTATCACAAAAATAGGTCTGACACAACTCGCGTAATAAATATGGGTTTAGTGGTGGATATAGGGTAGAGTGTAGGGTGATAAGGGTTATTTTAGGGTATGGGGTCAGTAAGAGTATTGGGTTATAAGGGTGTTTTTAGGGTTAAAGAGTTGATAGGGATATAGGTTGGTAAGGGTATTTTAGGGTTTAGGGGTAGGTAGTAGTATGGGATCTTTAATGGTTTTGGGGTAGGTAGGGGTATAGGGGTGGGTAGGGGTATTGGGTGGTAAGGATTTTGTAAGGTTTATGGGTGGGTAAGGGTATTGGGTTGTAAGGATGTTTTAAGGGTTGGTATGGGGTATACAGTGGCAAGGGTATTTTAGGGTTTAGGGGTAGGTTAGGGCATAGGGTAGTCAGGGATATTTTAGGGTTAAGGACTGGCTAGGGGTAGGTAGTAATATGGGATCTTTAATGGTTTTGGGGTAGGTAGGGGTATAGGGGTGGGTAGGGGTATTGGGTGGTAAGGATTTTGTAAGGTTTATGAGTGGGTACGGGTATTTGGTTGTAAGGATGTTTTAGGGTATGGGGTATACAGTGGCAAGGGTATTTTTGGGTTTAGGGGTAGGTTAGGGCATGGGGTAGTCAGGGATATTTTAGGGTTAAGGGCTGGCTAGGGGTATAGGGTGGTAAGTGTATTTTTAGGGTTTAGGGGTGGATAGGGGTATAGGGTGGTAGGGAAATTGTAGGGGTTGTGGTGTGTCGGGGCACAGGGTGGTAAGGGTATTTGTAGGGTTTGGGGGTGTGCGGGGGCATGACATGGTAAGGGTATTTTTAGGGTTGGGGTGGGTAAGGGTAGTGGATTGTAAGGGTGTTTTAAGGGTTTTGGGGTGGGTAAGTGTACTGGGTAAGAAGGGTAGTTTTATGGATATGGGGTAGATAGAGGCATAGGGTGATAAATGTATTTTTAAGGGTTTAGGGAGGGGTAGGTAGGGGAATAGGATGGTAAGGGTAATTAATAAATGGAGGTTTGGGTAGTTTACCCCATAAAATAAATTAATTAATATATGTATTAAAAGGTGAGGGGGGTTTGGGATCCCCCCTAAAGTATATGTATATTACGCAGTTTGAGCAATATTGTCATGTCTTTAAATTTCTGAATGGAGCAATCAATGGCTGAAGGTGACTAGTTAACTTTTGTAAAGTGCAGACCATTGCACTGTGTGCGTGCAGCAGGTCTATTAACTTTTGACCCGTTGAGCCAAAAACATTTTTTGTTAAAATTTGAAGATTCTGTAGCAGATTATGGGTTTATGTGGTAAAGGTGTCAAATCCATGCATAAAGATGAAAACGCTGCAACAACACAGACTATTTTCCAGTGGGCCTTTGTGGAGAAAAACAGCCAAATTACGGAATTCTTTTCAGTAAGGCCAATGTGTCAGATTAGTTCTCAATATACACTTGTGAAGGACATTTATGGTCATAATTTCAGTATTTATTGATTACCTTATATCTTCCTTTCCAAAGATTTTTTTTATTATTATTTATGAACTATATACTAAGAATTATGGGTCAGATGTATAAAGTCTTTTTGCATTCTCAAATGGCCTGATTCCCAGAATAGGGCCATTTGTGACTGCAAAAACGCTTTCTATTATACATGAAACCCAAGTTTCTATTTGGTAGCACGTAACCGAATCACAAACTGGGTTTGTGTCTAAATACCGACTCAGTATTTGGAATGGCTTTGTTTAGAACGCCCCTTCCTGATATCGGATCAGATTGGTAGTCATTTTTTTAAACCAAAATCTGGTCACAAAACATTAATACTTTACCAAATACTGAAAGGTAGAAGGCTTCTACTAATGCCCTTTGTGAATGTTGTAAATTATTTTTTAAGAGTAGGAAGTGCTCCCATGGACTACTGCTTACTCTTTAAAAAAAATAGTATAATTTGTTTTTCAAACACTTCTTGTTTTCTATTAAACAAAACGGCATGCATTTCCAAACACAACTGAATCATTTAAAAGCAAGCAGAAACATGGAGATCTGCTCACCTCAAGAGGCCACCCTCCCTGTTTTGGCTGCGATTCCTAATGGGTCGTAGTTTGCAACCCACCTCATTAATATTCATACGGTAGGTCGAATTGTGACCCGTTTGATATCAGTATTTTGGTATCGACCTATTGCTACAAGTATTTTGCGACAGTTGCTATGTACATCCGACCCTATGGGCCAGATTCATCAAACCAAAATCCGCTCGCAAAGGGCCAGATTCTGAGAATCTGGCCCTTTGCGAGTGGTATTTTTGCATTTGGGATACATCATCCCAAATGCAAAAATCGCAATTTTAGAAATCGCTACATTGCGATTATTTGCATTTAAGGAATCTCAAATTGAGATTCCTTAAATGCAATGCATGAACCATTTAAAAATTGCGAATTCGCAATCTGGGGCCGCTATTTACCGCGAAGTCTAACTACATGGTAAATAGCAAAAACTTAGAAAAATGCACTTTAGTGCATTTTTCTAAGTAGTATGTTACACACACACATGTCCTTGGGACATGTGTGTGCGCAACACTAGTGTACATTACCATTTCAGGGGTGCTACAGGGTGTCCTTTGGACACCCTGGCACCCTTGAAATTGCTTCCTTATTTGCGATTCGCTAATTGCTAATCGCAAATAAGGAATGACTCCCCATGCATTCCTATGGGCCTTTAGGCTCAGAGGAATGAATGGGAAAGCCATTCCTTATTTGCGATTAGCAATTAGCAAATCGCAAATAAGGAAGCAGTAGAAATCGCTAAAAATATTGCGATTTCTACATGCATCCCGTTTTGCGAGTCTTTAATAGCGAATCCTTAAAATTCGCTATTAAGGACTCGCAAAACATGACTATGATGAATCTGGGGGTATATTTTTTCTTGTCTTTCGCCCATGTCTTCCATTCATAAAAACAAATAATAATGAAATATAAAAGACTAAAAATGAACATACCATTTTGAAACGTTGCAACGGATTCTGTGTTTAGCCAAGTTTTCCAGAATTCTGAAACATTTCTGTAGATTGTGTTGTTCTCAGCTGGCAATTGGCTTTTAGGGTGAAAATCGTGATTTCCAAGTGCCGGGTAGACTTGGATACCTGTGGAGAGAAAAATAAAAACATGCTTTTTCGAATTGCTTTTGCCTTTTGCTTTCAAGCTCATCATATGAAATAATGTTGTATTCGTAAAGCTAAAAAAAGCATATCACTTCAGGTGATCAGCCATATCTGCAGATGACGTGTGTCTTTGCACCGTTCCATTGTTATTCATCATCAAATCCTATCGGAAAGCCTTTATTACCCAATACTGCACCGTTTCTTTACCTTAGGCTATATCTTGTCATCCGCCTGTGGACTTTGTCCAATGTCCTCGCTTCACACCTATGGGGTCATTTAGATCCTGGCAATAGCAGTATCAATGCTACAGATTGTTTTGCATCCATTCTAGCACCACAACTTAATGGAAGCAGAGAACAAATTGCTCTCACCTCTGTTTTACCAGGTCTGGTAGTACCACCTTGTAGTTGGTGATAACTGTGAAAGCAAAATGTTTACAATGATGTAATAAAACCAGAAAAGCTGCATTGGCAACAGCAATTGACTCAGAGCCTCCCCCAGTTTCATTCAGAAATGGATCTCCAAGACAAACATGAAACTCACTGTATCCCAAGAAGGAATATCTTCTCTTCGCCAACAGAAAAAACACAATTGCAAAACCATGTCATGTTGATTTGTCGAGCGCGCTCTCACTAGGGAGGGTATCCTGGTGCTGAGAAGGTGTGAGCCTAGCCAAACCTAGGGATTAGTGGGACTACTGGAAAAGCCAGGGCTTCAGCTTCTTGTGGAATTCAAGATGTGAGGAGGAGGCTCCTGTGTGTAGGGGCAGGTCGTTCCATGCTTTATGACTGATGTACAGGAAGTCTCAACTGCCGGAGCTGGTTTTCCGTATGCGTGGGACATGTGCAAGTGGGAGTACGCACTAGAGGAGGTGTCTGGAAGATGCAAAATGAATTTGGATGACTTCACACCCAAGGTGACACAGAGCACACAGACTTATAAATACACCCCCTAACATCAATATGTGCTTCAAAGAACACATCATAGCTATACCAAGACTGAATAGCAACTCAATCCAGAACAAACGGAAACCTATTCTTTCAGACTTCCGGTTCAGGTCAAAAGTCCATACTCAAGTCATCATGTACCTGGAGACAGGCAACTTCCCCAAAACACCTACTTATTGTTCACCAGAAGCCAGCCTTATAATAGAAAGAGGCATCCTATGAGCTCTTTCTAGTTCCATCCTGTTTGCTCCCCTGCCTCTAAATAGAAAGCGTAGGAAGAAGTCCACAAAAAACTAGCCCACTTGCAATGTAAAATACAGCTTATGTCCTAACTGTGGAACAACTCCCCAGCATGCACCCCAAAAAACCCATAAATATAAACTGTAAATGTACCATGGTTGTGATACCAGTATTTGGCATCAGCCTCGACTTGAGAAATGTGCAATACAATCTGCTGAAAGAGAAATATTGTCAAGAACTGAACTCTTATGCCACGGACACCTAAGCTGGGATAATTTGAAAATCTGTGATGTCTTGTTGCATTACAGGAAAATGTCAACAGTTTACAAGCTGCCCCTGCTCAATGAGGACCCCCACACAGCAAACCATTATACAGATGACCGATGATTGATAAGGAAAGTGTGGAAGCGGGCTGTGGGTAGCCTGGCCAAGATGGAGGAAGTGCCTCTTTGAGCCTTTGGCCTAGTGCAGGTTGACATTGAGCAATCGAACGCTTCCCATACTATCAGGAAAGCAGTGCTGGGATGGATCCCCTCCTCGGTTGATGTACCCTTACTGCTCGTGCTCGTAGGCTAGTCCCCTGAGCCTCAGGTATAGAGTGGACTGGGTGCCATTAGTGAGGCAGTAAATCCTGTGAGGGAGTCATCTGTGGATGCCCCGGCCAGGAGATTACGTGGCACGGAAATCCTCAAACCGCCGCAATCCAAAGGGGCAATTTGAGGAGTGAAGAGGCTCAAAGTGAGAAAGATGGCGGTACTTGCCGGGCTCACAGCGGCCCAGTGAACAGCATGCATGGCTCGGGTGCATCAGCCCTGCTCGACAGTGGGGCCATGTTGAGTTAACTGTGTGGGGTTGGTGGGTTTGTGCAGTAGGCAGTAGCATGGAAGGAGTGCAGACTACAACTATGGTTGACACTCGGTGGCGGCATCAATCGACCAGGCTAAATTGATGCCCTCAACTGGGAATGGATAAAGCAGTGATGAAGGAAACATCTAGGATGGTTGATGGCTTGACTGAGGTGTACACTGCTGGTCACCGAGTGGCCAACTGCTGATAACCATGTGTTGCCATGACACTTAAGCCCTCGTTCTAGCATACTGAACTCCAATCGAGAAGAACAGGTAAATATAAATAACTCGGGCCAGGCCAGGGAGAGGCCCAAGTGTGTTCCAGCAGTGGTTTCAGTGAGTTGGGCAGTGGTGTTCCACTCCAAGAGCTCCTCCCTTCATTCACCTGTTCTTTCCCTTCCCTATAGATGTGGGTTTGGCTTTCTAGCTGCAGGATGGGCGGTATGGACATGAGTTGTGAAACACAGGGTGCCAGCAGGTCAGAAAACCAATAATTTGAAATTGAAAACTCAGTTAGCTGAGAGCTGGGAGCAGTGAGTTAAAGCATGCTGATTTCTACGCAACCGTAAAGTTGGGAACGGTGAAGTAGCAGACCATAGCTATTGACCAAGCCTTCTGAGTTTCCAGAGAGGTGAGCCACAACTACAGTTTGCATATCGCAGTGTGCTGTGGGCCTCAGCCTATTCCGTTCTGCAAGCGCAGACATTTATACAGGCTTGCACTTGTAGTAGATTGGTAGAGGGGACAGCCAAGACTGCGCACCTGATTGTCCCTGCTATACCCGGGTCAATATATAAGTATTAAAAATATGCCTTATGAGAGCAATTTGCATTATTTGACTTGCTGGGGCAACACCACTAAAACAACAACATTCTCTCACAGAGCTTGTCGTGCTGTTATCCTGTCTTGTATATTAACTTGTTATGGGTATGATTTGATCCAGATTTATAACACAGGGTACTACTCAGGCTTAATGTAATCAACACTACTCCGCATATCTGCTCCAGTTCCAGTGACACCAGCGCTTAATCTTCACAGTGCCTACACCAACCCATTTAGGGAAATGGTGAACAACCAAGCCTCAAGGCACTTCCTCTCCACAGAAGCGATAACAGGGAAAAAACTATCCACCTCAATAGATGTATAGAAAAAGCCAGATGTGACATTGGAGGCTCTCCTCAAGGATATAACTGTGGTGGGACACTGAGTATGCTGGAACAGAAAGTGCAACAAGTGTCCATGGATAGTAAATCCCTATCAACAGATCTCACAAACAAATATATGGATTTACCAGATGTAAAAACACATATCCCATATCCCTAAGTGGGGGCAAAAAACTTGACATCTTCGACAAAAACCTGAAATACAAATCAAGAAGGAACAATGTCTGTTTTCATGACATTCCGGGAGGTCTTTACAAGGGCACTTAGGAAAACTTAATGTCCTTTCTACCCTGTCTCCTGCAAATAGACTTCTCATCCTGTCTCGAACTGCAGAAAGGCCATTGCAAAACGTCAGGTGAACCAAATAAAGGCAACCACTCAAGACCTATCATGGAATGGTCTTGGTGCCATCAACAAGTGAGCCAGGTCTTGGAAGCCATGAAAAATAACAGTGCCTACATGTATGAGCGTCACAAGATATATGCTTCCGCTAACTATTCTACAGACACTAATCTTAAACTGAAAGAACATATTGCATTGAGGCCGCAGCTGAGAAAAATAAATGTGGTTACTGGACCCAGTTTTGGTGGCTTTCACTGTCAATGGGAAGCCTATGAAGCTCACAGAATCAAATGATCTTAAGAGACTTTTGGAAATGATTAAACAATTGGATATGGATGTCCAACTCCCCAATGATCTTCAACAAACTGTTAATGGCAATAGACCGCCCCATTCAAACATCATCAACATAGGACACAGAAACAACAACCTGCCTGACATTCAGGCAAAGAAAGTCTACAAAGAATGTAGATCTATTGCAGAGAGACCTGGAAAAATGTTTACCTCTGAAACCATCAACTGGGACTGTTGGGCATAGCTCACCTGATCAGCAACTTACCTGCAAGTAATGCTCTACTTATGTTGACTTTATGTTATGTTACGTTATGGTATAGGGTATTTGTTGAGCGCGCGGCTACTCCAGGGAATGTTCCAGCACTATCTTGACCCCTGGACAGAGCATATGAAAGACCTAGCAGCCAAAAACAGCTAGTCTACTGGTGGAAGAGCCAGGTTTTTAACCTTTTCCTAAAACTGCGGAGGTCACATTCTTGTCTAAGGGAGAGTGGGAGACTGTTCCATAATTTGGCGGATGCTACCTGAAAGGAGCGTTCTCCTTTGCGAGAACGACAAAACTTTGGCACAATTGTCAGTTGCTGGTTTGATGGCTGCAGGGTTCTGGGTGGTTTATAGGGCTAGATTTTATTCCTGATGTACGGGGCCCGATGTTATTTAGGGCCTTAAAAGTCAGCACAAGGGCTTTAAAACTGACCCTTTTTTTCACTGGTAGCCAGTGCCGGGATCTGAGGTGGGGAGATATGTGTGACCTTGGTCCGACCATAAGCAGGGCCCTTACTGCAGCATTTTGAACTACCTGGAGGCGGTTCAATAAGTAGTCCGGAAGGCCCAGATACAACACATTTGCGTAGTCCAGCCTTGACTTGATCAGTGCTTGGACCACAGTTTTTCTATGAGGGATACGAAGCAGGGGGAGGAAATTCCTCATCATTTTTAATAACCCAAACAGGTGGCAGCTACTAATTGCACCTGGGACTTCATGGTCATGTCAGAGTCAAATTTCACTCCTAGATTTTTTGCGGTGGAAACTGGGCTTTTGGGGGGGATACATTTTGTGGCCAGCATTGACGCCATTCGTCACCTGGAGTATGTCCAAAGAAAATAATTTCCGACTTGTCGGAGTTGCAAAGTAATTGATTTTGCCTGAACCAGGCAATCACCTTGCTTAGGCAAACATTGACTTCATTACCGTTGAGCGCCTCATCCTTCTCACAGGTAAACAGCAACAGAGTGTCATTGGCGTACGATATAATTCTTGGCCCATGTTGTTCAGCTAGTGGAGCGAGGGGGGCCATGTATATATTAAACAGGGTAGGGCTTAATTCAGAATCCTGTGGAACCCCTACATTCAGCGGAGGGAGGAGGCCTGAGAAAGGAGGAGACCAGACTGTTTGCTGGCAGCTTTCCAGGAAGGAAGAGAACCATCTGAGCACCGTGCCCCCAATACCACATTCCTTCAGTCTATGAAGGAGTCGATCGTGGGGCACGGTATCGAAGGCCGCCGAGAAATCTAGTAATATCAGCACTGCCTTTCCTCCTCTATCAAGAGGGGTTTTGATTGTCTCTGAGATTTCCAACAGAGCCGTTTCTGTGCTCAAGTTTGCTTTAAATCCTGCCTGGCTCGGGTGGAGCACCTGGCGTGCCTCAATAAAATCAGTGATGTTGGCATTCACGTATTTCTCCAGTACCTTGGAGAAATAAGGTCGGAGCGATATGGGTCTATAATTGCTGACTACCAAGGGATCCGCTGATGTTCTTTTTAATAGCGGGAGAATTTTTCCGTGCTTCCAATTATCTGGCATCCCTCCCTTGGACAGGGATAGATTCGGTATCCGGTTGACAGCTGGATTTATTACCTCAGCAATCGATGCAAGAGTTCTAGCTGGGCATGGGTCAGAGGAAGATCTGGATTTCAGGGCCTTCATAATTTTGAGTGATGTGGCCATGGGCATAGGTGGAAACTCTAAAACGGTATTCTCCATAGTAGGGCATGCGGGGAGAGGCATATCAATGCCGCTCTCCCGGTCCAGGAGAAAGCCACTGAAAGAGTCCTGAAGAGTTTAAATTTTCTTATAAAAGTATTGTGCAATTTCATTTGTCCATTCATAGGTGGGGGCAAGAAGGCTTTTTGTAGCATTAGGTGAGGAAAAGTCCTTGACAATCTTGAACAATTCTTTCGAGCAATTCTCAGCTTGTTCAATTTTTACAGCCAAAACATTTTTCTTTTCCTCTCGAACTTTAGCGTAGTGGGCCTTCAATGCCGATTTATATGTGAGTTTATTCAAGGCAGCCGCGGGCCGTGGAGGGAGTTACGGTGGGGCAGGGAGGCGGGGAGGGGCAGGGTGGAGAGGGCTAAAAACCGGCATATGGATAATTACAGGTAAGTAAACAATTTCAATAATAAAACGAATTTCGTAGCGCGCCCTGCATTGCAAAATGCGATGCAGTGCGCGCTATGAAATTCGTTTTATTAATTAAATTGTTTACTTACCTGTAATTATCCAGGTGCCGGTTTTTAGCTCTCTCCACCCTGCCCCTCCCCCTCCCCGCCTCCCTGCCCCACCGTAACTCCCTCAACGGCCCGCGGCTGATTCAAGGGATCGAAGTTTCTCCTCCATAAACGTTATAGACTTTTACACACAATTTTACGTTTCCTTTGGACTCAGAAAACCAAGGTGCTGAGGCTCTGCCATGTTTGACCGCTCGTGTTTTTAAAGGGGCTAGCTGCACAGTTCACTCCTGAAGCCAACCTTCCAATGAGAGTAAGTCATGTTCTAAGTTATGATTGGCTGGTATAGGATGGTGGCAAAATATAGCAGCTAAAGCCTCTGATTTTATTTGATCAAAAGATCTAAAACTTCTCAACCGATTATTACAGTAGGACTGGTACTGTGCCGGAACCTTGTCTAACCTGAAGGTTAGCAAAAAGTGGTCAGACCAAATAATTGGCAAGGGAACAACTGGTTCTAACCTGGTTGTTGAAAAAATTTGATCTAGGGTGGGACCCTTTTCATGCGTTGGAAGCGACACACATGGAGTCAGATTGAGGATACCTCTGGATCGGTCGTTTGGTCAAAATATATGTTGAAATCCCCAAGAATCAAGCACTGACTATACTTGGATGCAATAGGCATGTTAGCATGGCCCAGGGATTACAAGAACCTTCCTGCTGGTCCTGGTGGATGGTAAATTACCGCGGCCGCGATAGACTGGTGATCAGAAATCATCAGATGGAAACCTAGTCCCTCTGCCCCTTCTAGCTCTGTCATAGGTAGTAATAGGCAGAAGAGTGGGTTTTTATATATAATCACCACCCCCCGCCCCTACCGCCATGTCTATCCTTCCTAAGTATCTTATTCTCTGATGGGAGGGGGCTGGCAATGGTCAGGCTGTGTCTCTATGAGGAGGTCAAAAAGCTGGAGTTCATGCTTTTTAATGGATCTAGTGTTAAGAAGGAAGGTTTTTAACTTATCCCCGTCTCCCGCAACCCAAGGGAGAGGAAAGTCTGTAGCATGTCCTATCTTACTTAAGTTACCGCCTATATCAAACTGTGGTGGGTGCTCCAATTACACTCCTTGCAGATGAGTGGCTCAAAATCTACTGATAGGGGACATTGGGAGCAGCGACTCATGCTGCTACCAAGCATCATAAGTTTTTCTCTACTATATACTTGTATGGAGTTGTAAGTGCCGGTGTTACCTGGAAATAAATAAGCAGCATAACCGGCGTGGTACGCCTCTGGGTCGCAGATGGGCGCAGACGGGCTTGTCGTTTCTGGTTGACATGTCAGTGATTTAGATTAGTAATACCTCCAAAGTGAATTATTATTTTTAATCTTCCGGTTTTTGGTGCTCTGTCCCTTTGGTACAATTGAGCCCCTCTCCTTGTTTTCAAAGACTTTATGTCTCCTACTTTTCTTCCTTCTTTACCGCAGTCCTCTTTCTCACTCTCACAACAGTTACAAAATAATGCATCCTCCAATGAGAGAAGTCTGCTTTGGGGACACTTCTACTAGTATGTGGGAATACTTCCGCTGCAAGTACCCCCACGATATTACGGCATGGTTATATATTTAAAATGAAACTAATACATTATAAATCTACTTATCACATCTTGTTAATCTTGACTCGTTCCCCCTACAAATAAAAAGTCCAACCCTTGCTGTTGTTAGTTGTTAACTACTTGTAGTTTCTCATAGTATTTGCCACTTCTAATTATGCTCCACACCTCCCTACTTCTGAATGACACTACATACAAACAATGTCCCCTAACTGCCCAAGATCATTCTGAAAGCTGCTCTAGAAGCGGCTCTCTAGAAGTGAAGTGGTAGAAATGAAGTGGTGGTTGCCAGTCTACGTGGCTAGGTGTTCATTTAAGACACCCCCTTCCTGTTAGACCACCAACTACTCATTACACAGCACAATTACTGTAGGAACATCTTGGTTCTCTCCCTGGGGGAGGGGGGGACTATTGACGATATTATATATGCAGTGTTTGAAGTTGTACTTGGCCATTGTTGCTTGGAATTGGGCATAAAACTCAATAAAGACATATTCCCAAAAGAAAATGCTAAAAACATGGAAACACTCAACAATGCTATACTTTTACCAAAGTCAAAATTGCTAAAGAATTATTGATCATTGGATCAGTATATGTGCCCAACTTCTCACTAACTAGTTTTCTCATAACTATCGACCACCTCTTTATAGATTTCAGCAAGAGTTATTGTCTGAGGTGCCTGGAACTTAGCGGTAGATTATATTCTAGATAGAATGGGCCCCCAGATCTAAATAATTGTTCTGATTAACTGTTATTCCGCAGGATCATTCACTTATAGAAATTCTACACCCAGGATATAAAGAGTATACCTCCTTCCTCTCCACACATAGCTCTAGCTCTGGAATTGACTGTTTTCGAACCGCAGGATCCTTCTTTCCATGATACTGAAATGTGAAATCGTATACTTGTCCAATGCCCCAGTACTAGTTGAAATAGCCACAGAAATGATATTTCGATCCCTACCTATCTGATGAATAAAGACCTCCAAATACAGGTCACTCAAAGAGAACAAGCATTGACAAAACCTATAGATCTAGCCTACAAAAGAGCTATTGGTTTTGTCAATGTTTTTAGCCATGTTGTACAACAGTGCGGCTGCCGTGCAGAATGGCAGAAAGGGTTTTTTAAAGTACTATGATACAGCTAGTGCTTTTCACTTCATTGCCCTTTTTTCTTGCTGGCGGAAGGGAGGGTAGAGTGGTAAGCATCCCGGAAGGAAGGAGAGGGTGTGAAGGAGCAAAATGTATAACTAAGTGTGTGGAGAAAAAAAGCACTATTACACAGCTAACGCTGGCTGCGTCATAGCTTTTTATTTATTGCGGGCGGGAAGAAACACGGAGGGAGAGGGGAGGCAACACAGTGAAAATGGGCTACGTTAACACGGATGATGGGTGGGGGTCAATATTGGGAACAGATCATCTGGGGGAAAAATGCTATGAGGCAGCCGGAAGTGGTCTGCATCATCATGTTATTTTGTTATGTCAGGTGGGAGGGCACACAGACAATAGAGGCAGGGTGGACGGGTGGGAGGGACAACCCATAACATAATATAACGTGTATTTGTTAAGCGCATGCTCACCCTGAAGGGCCTCTTGGGGATGAATAACAGATGGTTATTGTTACCCAACTCAATTGGGCTCATTTTATCGGATGTGGATGTGTTAGTCCACTGAGCCACCAGACCCGGCTATGGAGGGAGGAATGGTAGATGGGAGGGGCATCAGGGACTACAGTGGGGTCAAGCAGCACAACCACTGGACGGAGTGAGGGCCCATGGAGCCAAGCAACACAGACAATGGTAGGATGGAAGGTGGGTGGTGCACAAGGACAAGAGAAGGAGGGGGGCAGATGGTGACAAGAAACATTGACTCAGAAACAGGGAGGAAAGCAATGTGACAAATGACATGACAGCAGAGGGTTGGTGATTTGGATAAACATGGAGAAGTACATTAGGGAGACAGCTGAAAAACACTCCCATAGAGTGCTTGAAATAAAGAAAAAAGTAGAGTGTAAAAATATGGACAATGGAGGGACACCAGTAATGCATTAATGCTCCAGGAGAAGGACAAACATACAACGAGGAAGGTGGCCTGTCGCAGCTAACCAGTAAGAGGAAAACAAATTAGAGTGACATTGACGCCAACCAATGGTAAGCAATGGGCGGCCTCTAAGTTTACTGTTAGAAAACAATGTCTCGCAGGAGACAGAGCATGCACTATCTTTGGTGAGACCTAAAAAATGGTTATGTGCTCTTCAGGGTCAGTACGTAGAAGATGAGAAGGGGTTGTTTACCTCAGCTCGATCCCTGTGGGTGGCAGCCAAGGAAAGGATGGGAGGTTCCATAATGAAGGAAAGTGCATAAGCCCATACGAGTACTAAGATAAAACAAACTGAACTTGAATTGTCAATCAGGGATCACAAGCAACATTTCAACTATCACCCCAACACAGAATGGCAGTGCCAACTGAAAAATGATAAATTGGCATTGAACAACCTTTTCACAGATTAGACAGAAAATACGCCGCATAGACTGCACTATAGCCATAATGAACAAGATGAAAAAGGGGTGACACTCTTCATAATTTAGTTACAACAAAAGAAGTGAGAAAGGCATGAACAAATAGCAGTTCGTGCCCTTCGAGATGAAGATGGCACGATGCACACCCACCCACAAGATATGGTTAATGGCTTCACTAAATTTCTAGCAAGATTATATGAGCCAGGCAGGGAAACTGAAGATATAACAAGCGACAAGCTGCTTTTTACCAAATGCCTCTTCCTAAGCTCTCAGACACAGAGAGAGACTCATTTCATGGCAAGATAAATCTTTAAGAGATTTAAAAAAAATGCCATATCTGCTCTTCCCACAACAAGTCATCCAGGGAGGCGGCTACAGCGGTGAATTCTAAAAAAAAACATGGGGTAGCCGCATAGGTAAAGTGTGACATGCCGCTTTTGGAGAAGCTAATAACACTGGTACACTTCATCTTTCTCCAACAAAGAGCTCGTAACAATGATCCCTAAACTACACAAGGATCCCCCGAGTTGCATTAATTACTGACCAATTTCAATTGATCATAATGGATATGAAGATTTTAGTCAAAATACCAGCAAATAGACTACGCAAAGTCATCCCTTCAGTAGTCCATGAATCACAGGTTGGCTTTTCCGCCGGTAGACATTCCTTGCACCAATTTAGAACCCTCCTGCAAATGCTGTGGAGTTCCAAAGACCCCAGATCTAACTAAAGCCCTTTCCATCGATGTGTAGAAAGCCTTCCATCAAGTGTAGTGGAGCTATCCGTTTAGAGATCTCAAAAGGTTTAACAATAAAAGTAAAAATAATAAAATATAAATAATTATATAAATAAAATATAAAATATATAAAATATAAATAAAAATAATGTATTTTCAAAAGTCAGATGCCTCTATGAAGGCCCTGCAGCACAAGTAACATGCAGAGGGTTCTTGTCTGCCCGCTTCCAATTCTGAGAGGAATGAGGCAAGATTGTCCCCTCTCCCCTCTATCCCTACTCACCCTTGAACTGTTAGCACTTGCATTACGAATAAAAAAAACCAACCTTTGCAGGGATTCAGATATCAGCAGAGCAAATCAAGGCATTGCTCTATGCAGACGGTATGCTCACGCTGACTAATCCTGAAACCTCTTCACCCCCTTGATAGAGACATCCTCATTATGTCAAGGTGCAAAATCAACTGTAACTTATTCCCCATCTCTTGTTATACCATCAGAGCAGCAACAGAACCCTATAATTTCAAATGGGTCACACTTGTACATAAATACCTGGATATACTTTTAAGCACAGAGCTCAAGGTACTGTCACCCATAATCTTTCCCCCTGAAAAGCCATATGAACTCAGTGGAAGGCGCTGTACCTTTCATTCTGGTGCAGGGTACAAATGGTTAAAATGCTGATTTCCTTGCGATATAAGTATGTACTTAGCATCCCTGCCCCCTCTAATCGTCTCCCCCTTTTTTTATGGGATGGAGACAGATCCTATGTAGAACCTGCAAAGCTATATGCCCACTCAACAGCAGAAGCTCGTAGACTCACACACATTTAGAAGTAACGAGGCACTCAATACCTGTCTCAAGCCTTCGGTACAATTCAAGTTACGCCCCGCCCTATTGAAGCTTACCCAGAGATCTTGGCATTAGTGTAGCATTATATTGTCAAGAGTCTTTCACACTGCAACTTGGCCTCTCCCACACATCTCAAACAGAACAACCCATAGGTTGATTAAGGTAGATCCCTTCCTCCACTCAGGTGCCCAAAAATAGGAACAACTACAAGATAAATATAGTAGGGAGACCTATTTACTGGAAGGAATGGACAGATAAGGGGATCCTGACAACCAGACAGCCACTTAAGGAGCATAGAAGCCACACGTTTGAGGAAATGACACCAAACTATGGGGCATATTACCAAGCAATAGCGATAATTATCGCTATTGCTTGGTTAGAGACAAATATTTACCCACCCACGAAGAAAGACGCCTCCAGGAGCCAACTCTATTGGGAATAGGCCCACCCTGGGCCTGGCTGAGGCATCGAGGGATGGGTGACACCTGGATTCTGAGGAACTGACATTGTGGAGCTAAAGTGGGGGTGCGGTTCCCTTAACCTGCCCAGGAAGTGAAAGATAACCTAACTTGAAAGACTAAGGGGAATATTTACAAGCCCCTATCGCCACAGAACGTCACTTTTTTCGACGTTCTTGTGGCGATACGGGCTTCGCCTTATTTACAAGGTGGCATGGCATAACGCTGCCTTGTAAATAAGGCTCATTTTCACTCTATACTTAGATTGAAAGGGGAGGGCAATGGGTGTCGTGGAGAACGTTCCGCTACAACACCCATTCATTTTGATGCTGGCCCATATTTACAAGGGTGGCGTAAATATGGGGCAGGGACAAATTAAGACCAAAAAACAAACCTGGTATTAACATGGAGAAACGAGGAGAAATGTTTGATTTCTCCTCTTTTTTGCTGTTTCTATGTGTGCTGCATTGTGCCCCTTCCTTCACATAAACAATCATTTTAAAAATGATAAGTTGCACATAAAAAACCATTCTCACAACGCAGACACCTTTACACTTTGGTGGAGGGATGCCTGTATTGGCGCTAGGCAGCTGTACATAGCGCCAGTGCAGGGGAAAATGCAGGGCTGCACCGTAATATTGTAAATAAGGTGCAGCCCAGCGTTTCCAAAGTGGCAGAGTACGGCGTTAAGCCAAGAAGGCTAATGCCACGCTCCGTTACTTTCCTTGTAAATATACCCCTAAATTCGTTACTACTGAATTGTGGGTTCTGATATATTCTAGACTGCAATTTTCATCCTTAAGGGACACAATTCCCCACATCTGCTCTACTGTTAAGGGCACTGTACAGGACTACAGATGCTCTGAGGTGGATGTATAGGTTTGAGATACTGGGGTGAAGTTTACACTATACAGTTCATGGTTAGTTTTATTTTACAATTTGCAAGAAGAGAACCTGACTTCCAAACATTTAACACAGTGCTAAGTGGCACACAACCCCCTGGAATGAAATGGAACAGCACAGCATTATGTCATGGAATGTGAAGGACCTCAAATACAGGTGCAAGAGAGGGACAGTTTTTAGGTCTCGTCTGCGTTGCAGTGCATGCGCTGCCCACTGGTGAGAAATTTTGTGAGAGAGGGATTTCAGAAAAGGGCTTTAAGCCCAGCCCCTCATTTCCATTGGCTGGCGTCACCGTTTATGCTAAACGGTGGCCTGCCATTGGAAATTAGCTGTTAGCATTGCCTCCCTTTCGCCTTTTGGTCCGGCCCATCCGGAACGGATCGCCTGCTTCACGGCTGTCATGAAGCAGTTTCTTATCTCAAGGAGGCGTGTTATATAAACAAGCTGTGAGATCCAGTCCGGATGGGTCGTCCCAAAAGGAGATAGGGCGCTGTGTATTTATTTTTGCATCGCGCTTTCACTTTAAGTAGAAGCTCGATGCAAAAATAAAAAGCGGCTGCCTTCCAGCAATGGTTAGCGCTTGTTTGTTAAATACAGACAAAAAGTCCGCAGGCTTTTATCAAAGGCTTTTGAACCCCAATTTGCCCGCCCAGCACAGAAATCCCCCCGGAGGGTTGCGTTCCAGCAGCCTTTACTTTATAGCCCACTTCACAGCCAAGGCCCCCGCGGTCTCTTGATATCCTGGTCATGCCACCTAACTTTAGCCAAATATGGCTCCAGATGACATTTAGGAATACCTTTTTACTCTTTAATAAATTTTGCGTACCAACAGCTTTTGTAACGCGGGCGGGGATGTATTGTCTGCGTGTGATTATATACCACGTTCAATTGTGAACAATACCCAAAGGATAACTTTTTTTAACTTTAACAACAGGGATATCACAAATGAAGAACCAGTTCTTGGCTGCTTGTACGCATGCACGTAAAACACGTATATGAGTAGATTCTATGTATTTGACCAATCTGTTATCACGCTGGCTTGAATTTTGAATGACGTCAGCAGTGTAAGGTTCAGTGAAGCCAGCATTCTGCCCTAGATGGTCGGTGTCTTGGAGTCTCTCCTCACTGGTCTGCTTCTCTGATGGGTGTCCTCTGTCTTCTATCACAGGCCTCTCTTCTCCTCGAGCTCCTTTCCTCATTGGTTTCACTTTCTCTTCTCTTGCTCTTCCTGCCTTCCCCCACTGGCATCTGTCTCCACTCCTTCGCCGTTTGTCCTACCCCTGCTTCGTGTGCCTCTTCTCTTCAGTTGTGGTAGAGTGTAACCCCAGTGATAGACCATCACGAGGCAATGGGCTACCAAACAGTGTGCTCGCGGTTCCAGAGACACGATGGAAAGATGGTTCTTTATTCAGGTCCTTTATTCCAGTCACAGGAATCAAATCAGTTGCGAAGATGACGACCGAGCACATTGAAATTAAGTATTCGACACAGTTATGTGGCTACCACAGTGAAGATCCTTACTTTCCTCACACTTACAATATTATCCTGGAAAAACAACAACAAAAACACAACTTCCAACTCCAGCCCAAAGACTGGCAGCAAGGACAAAGCCACAATTGGCATTGTACATTACTTAATATCTTATTGAGCAATAATATTCTTTACAGGACAGACCTTGGGGGAATTTGCTGGTTGGATTCAATCTCAGCATTTTTAGAGGCCTTATGTGAGGTTACAAATCAACAGCGGTAATTCTGATTTAAGTAATGAAGCTCATTAGTGCTTACAGAGAGAAATCCATAAGGGTCTCGAGAATAAGTTGCAGCAAAGGGTCTCATCCCTTGTATAAAAGCTGGTCTGGTATGGATGACGTAGCCTGGCAAAAGAGGGACTCTGCAGACCACCCAGGACCAAAACAAGAATTTGCAGTGCAATAGGTCTTGCATTTAGGCGAGTTTAAGCTATTTGCATTGTAAATGACAATGCGTTTTATTTATGTTTCAAAAACCAAAACATAAATAAAAGGCATTTTCATTTACAATGCCAATAGCCGAAAATGCGAGACCAGTTGCATTGCAAATGCTTGTTTAGTTTGTCTGCAATATTTCCCTGATGTCTTGTTGCTGCAGGAGAAAGCACATGCATTAACAAGACATCTACAGATTCTTGTTACAGCAGGGGTACTCTGGTTTCACAAAAACATCAAGGAGGGTAGTGATATTACTTAATAAGCTCTTCCCACTATGCAGTCACAGAGCTAAAGACAAAAAAGCAGGATGTTATGTCTCGGTGACTGGTAGTCTCAAGGCCGCTGTCTTGTCTCTGTGTCTGCTCCCCTCCAACCTTTACCTGTTGAATCTTGGATAAACGTAATATCCAGTGAGTCACTGTGGTTGGGAGCTACTTAACGCAACAATGGCTCAAGAGCTGCATACTTGGGTAAAACATGCCACAGGACCCTAGAAGCATTTAAATATTTTTCAATCAATCAATCAATCAATCAAAAAATGTATAGAGCGCGCTACTCCCCCGTAAGGGTCTCAAGGCGCTGGGGGCGGGGTGCTGCTACTGATCGAAGAGCCAGGTCCTGGGTCAGTCGTAGGTGGGTGGGGAGGGAGTTCCAGGTCTTTGCTGCCAGGTAGGAGAATGATCTTCCTCCGGTGGTGGCTCTGCGAATCCGTGGGATGATGGCGAGGGCGAGGTTGGAGGAGCGGAGCTGGAGGGTGGGGGTGTAGAACGTGAGTCGGCTGTTGAGGTATTCCGGGCCTGTGTTGTGGAGTGGTTTGTGTGCGTGGGTGAGCAATCTGAACGTGATCCTTTTGCTGACGGGGAGCCAGTGGAGATTTCTCAGGTGGGTAGAGATGTGGCTGTGGCGTGGAATGTTGAGGATGAGTCGGGCGGAGGCGTTTTGTATGCGCTGTAGACGGTTCTGGAGTTTGACGGTTGTTCCGGCATTGAGGGCGTTCCCGTAGTCCAGTCGGCTGGTGACGAGGGCCTGGGTGACTGTTCTTCTGGTATCGGTGGGGATCCATCGGAAGATCTTTCGGAGCATGCGCAGGGTGTTGAAGCATGAGGATGAGACTGCGTTGACTTGTTTGGACATAGTGAGCGAGGAGTCCAGGATGAAGCCCAGGTTGCGTGCGTGGTCCGTGGATGTCGGTGCGGTGCCCAACTCCGGGGGCCACCAGGAGTTGTCCCATGCAGAGGGGGATTGAACGAGGATGAGGACCTCCGTCTTGTCTGAGTTGAGTTTGAGACGACTGTGCTTCATCCAGTCAGCTACTTCTTTCATTCCTTCCTGGAAGTTTGATTTGGCAGTGGCTGGGTTCTTGGTGAGGGAGAGTATCAGCTGGGTGTCGTCGGCTTAGGAGATGATGTTGATGTTGTGAGTTTGTGCGATGGTGGCGAGGGAGCTCATGTAGACATTGAAGAGTGTTGGGCTGAGTGAGGATCCCTGGGGTACGCCGCAGATGATTTCGGTTGCCGCGGAACGGAAAGGGGGAGGCGGACTCTCTGGGTTATGCTGGAGAGGAATGAGATGATCCATTCCAGGGCCTTCCCCTGGATGCCCATGTTGTTGAGGCGGTGTACTACGGTGCGGTGGCATACGGTGTCGAAGGCTGCTGAGAGGTCCAGGAGGATGAGGGCGGCTGTCTCTCCGTTGTCCATCAGTTCTGATGTCGTGTGTAGCTGCGATGAGGGCGGTCTCGGTGCTGTGGTTAGCTCGGAATCCGGACTGGGACGGGTCGAGCGAGTTGTTGTCCTCGAGGAAGGGGGTCAGCTGTTTGTTGATGGTCTTCTCGATGACTTTGGCGGGGAAGGGGAGCAGTGAGATCGGCCGGAAGTTCTTGAGGTCCCTGGGGTCTGCAGTGGGTTTTTTCAGGAGGGCGGTGATTTTGGCGTGCTTCCAGATCTCCGGGAAGGTAGCTGACGTGAAGGAGCTGTTTATGACGTTCCGTAGGTGCTGTGCGATGATGGTGTCGGCTCTGTTAAAGATGTGGTGGGGCATGGGTCGGAAGGGGAGCCGGAGTAGATGGTGTTCATGACAAGGATGGTGTCTTCGCTGCTGATGGGGGCCCAGGAGTTGATGGTGGTGGTCATTGAGCTGGTGTCCGGCGGAGGGGGTTGGGGTCCGAAGCTCCCGTAAATGACTGCAATCTTGTGGTGGAAGAACGTGGCGAGAGAGTTGCAGAGTTCTTGCGAAGGGGTGATGTCGTTGTTGTTGGCTTCAGGGTTTGAGAGCTCTTTGACAATGCTGAAGAGTTCCTTGCTGTTGTGGGTGTTGTTGCTTAGTCGTTCCTTGAGCAATGTTCCCTTGGTGTTCCGGATCTGCTGGTGGTATTCGCGCGTGGCGGTTTTGAGGGCTGTCATGTTTTCCGTTGTCCGATCTTTGCGCCAGGCCTTTTCGAGAGTACGGCAGGATTTCTTTGCGGCTTTGAGGGCGTTTGTGAACCATGAGGGTTTTCTGGTGGTGGTTTTGCTGTGGGTGTTTTTGAGTGGAGCGAGGTCGTCGGCGCAGTTGGTGATCCACCGTGCGAGGCTGAGTGTGGCGGTGTTGGCGTCGGGTATCTTGGTGTCGGCAGGTTGGTTCTGGCTCAGTGCCGCGGTGAGCTGGTCCGTGGTGAGTTTGCCCCAGCATCTGCGAGGGATTCGAGGGCGTGTGGTGGTGTGATGTGGTCTTCTTGAATGTGAAGTGTACGCAGCTGTGGTCGGTCCAGTGTAATCTTGTGGCGTGGTTGAAGGTGGTGTGGTTGCTGGCTGTAAAGATGGCGTTGAGGGTGTGGACGGCGAGGTGAGTGTGGGAGTCCACTAGTTGCTTGAGTCCGAGGCTGGTGAGGTTGTCGAGTAGTGTGGTGGTGGCGCTGTCGTTGTTGTTTTCTAGATGGAAGTTCAGGTCTCCTAGGAGGATGTAGTCTGGTGAGGCTAGGGGGTGAGGGCTGATGAGGTCGGCGATGGTTTCGCTGAATTGTGCGCGTGGGCCTGGGGGTCTGTAGATGAGCGTTCCTCTGAGGGTGGTCTGTGGGTCGGTGTGGATCTGAAAGCGTAGGTGTTCAGCGGTGGGGATGGTGTTGTCAGTGTTGGTCGTGACGCTGGTGGTGTTCCTGTAGATGATGGCGATCCCTCCTCCTGTTTTGTTGATGCGGTCCTTCCGGGTGATTTTGTAGCCGTTCGGGATGGCTATAGCGATGTCGGGGGCAGAGGAGGCGTTCACCCAGGTTTCGGTGAGGAAGGCGACTTCAGGTGCTGTTGTGTCGAGGAGGTCCCAGAGTTCGATGGCGTGCTTGTGTACGGAGCGGGTGTTGAGGAGGATGCACTTTAGGTGGTTGTTGTTGTTGCTTGGTTTGACACGGGTTGTGCGGGGTTAAAGGCAGGTGAATTTGCTGGTTCGGCATGTGAAGGGTCCGTGGGTGCGCCAGGGGGTGGCTTGATGGCAGGAGGTCGGTCGTCCGGTGTTGAGTGCGTTGAGGGTGGCGGAGTCGTATCGCAGTCGGTTGGTCTGGGTCCAGCGACGTCCAGGGGCGGACGGGCATAGACGGGCTTGCCTTTGGCGCGCAATCGGCACGTCCGCTGGGCATTGCCGCTGCGTGTTCGCGCGGTCTCCGCCATAAATGGCAAAGAGGGAGGTAGGAGCAGCTGGGAGGCGGGAGCGGGCGGCGAATCGGAGGGGGAGAGGGTACAGAAGAGAAAAAGGGGCGGGCCGCAGGGGAGCAGCGGCGGGGAGCGGGGGTTGCACAGAGCAGGAAAAGACGGTCGCGAAAGGGCGGCGAGGGAGCACAATACACAATTACAGTGACAGTGGCACAGTACAATTACAGGGCACAAAATACAGCAGAAAGTACAAAATACTCAGCACAGGGATAGCGGCGAACTCGTGGCAGCAGCGGTGATCACTTGGGCGCACTCACGGGGGGAGCCGTGCGGTTCGTGGAGCGACCGGCCCTGCGAGCATCCTCATCACATTGGTCTTTTTCAAGGCTTCACTGTTTCTTTCTGCCCACCCCAGATCTAGCATGGATATAGGCATCCCAACTCCTTGCCAGGGGTCTGTCCAATCACTCCACACAGGAGCTGCACTTGGGCCACATGAAGCAGAGGGAGCAAGAGACGTTGCACCTGAACGCCTGGTAGCTTCTATACAAGGTGTAGGAAAGTGCCCTTTTTTGCTGGTCAACATCCACTTTCTGTTCTGGATGCTGTGTAATAGATCTGAACGTGCACTGGGACCTGCTAACCAAGCCTCAGTACCAGTGTTTTTTCCCTCAACGGTAATGTGAATTGGTTCACCCAAATGGCTAGATGCTTTAACCCCCCTTGTAAACCCATAGTACATAGTTCCAGTTGTACCCAGGGCAATGGTGTTAAAGGGGGTCACCGAGGGCTGCAGCACTATTTTTGGCACCCTAAGTGACCCGAGTAAAAGTAAGGTCTGCCACCACAGGCTGCATGAGCAGCTTCCCTGCTCGAGATCGACCCTGTACACATCATATGTGACAGGGTCACCTCAGTGCCTTAGTACAGGTACGCCACCCCTAAGGTAGGCATTCTATAGCCCAGTGGGCAGGGTGCATTATATTAATACTGTGGACATGTATGTGCAAGCATACATGTCTCTGCAGGTATCTTCCCATTAATGATCACTGCAAGTGAACGGCGGTCCATAGGTTAACGTGGACTGACTACCAGATGACCATGAGTTTGCTAGCTCCATTATAGTATCACTGAATTCAGTCATATTTGGTATCAAACACTGTGCTTTATCACCCCTGACAGGATCCTTGTGTTGAGGGTGAGCTGGCATGTTACCCGGGTGGCATCCTTAGAGGTTGCCCCCAAGTTGCCTCAGTCTCCCTGTACTTCGGCGGGCATTCCAAGCCGGTTTTCGCCAAGACAGAAGTCTGCATTCCTGCCGGGAAGTGCTGTCACTCTCAGAGTACAGAGACAAAATGCCTTGGCGGGAAGGAGGTCACACCTCTTACCTCCCAGGATGGCTGATGAAGGACCCATCAGGGTATTGTGCCTTAAAAGCCACGCCGCCTCTGATAGGTAATTGTCTTGTCTTCCAATGGAGACAAAAAAAACCCTCTACCCCAGGCACTTGTGTTTGTGAGCAGGCTGAAAATTAGATATTCAGGAGGCGTACAACCCCCAAAGACTAGTCACATCTCTAGGGTGGATCAGCTGGTCTGTACAGCAGAGGATAGCTTGTGCCATCCAGAAAAGTCCTAAGAGTAGTGGAATCTGCCTAGTTTGGTGACATACACTCCCCTCAGATGTGGTCACCTCAGGGACGGATTATCCACATCCATTAGCTACTGACCCTCACTCTCATATAAAACCCTAAATTCGAGATATATTGGGCCCCCCTGATACCAGAACTTCAGATCTGCTCTGAAGAAAAAAGGACAAAGAAGAGGCCTGTGTCAGCACAAGGCAGGAGTCCACAAAGAGAAGGCACAAAGCTCTGTACCTGTGGCATCCCCCCTGCACCAGCGGGTGCTATGGCTCGTTCCGGACAAGAGATCGGTTGCAAAAGGAAGGTGAACCCCTCTGCAACTGAAAGACTTTACCAGTACTCCCTAGGACTAGAGGTACTAGTCCCCTGCAGTCATCAGGCACAAGCTGCACTTCCAAGACCAAAGAACGACTGTCACCCGGCTCCGTCTAGGACCACCCCAAAAGTAACTAGTTCTGGGACATGTAGTCCTGAACCTCACTGAGTCTCAGCCCTCTACAGCATTCCTAGGATGTCTGGAAGAAGATTTGTGACCCTCAACGTCTGTGGCACAGTTGTCAAGTACTTACAACCCAAACCTGTCTGTATTGGCGTGCCTGGTAAAGTCAGCCCCTGCAGCTACCGTTCAGCACCACAGATAGCCAGGTACACCTCTGCACCCGAGATGTCCGAGCTAGGTAGAGCTGTTCTGCCTGGTGATTCCTGGTCCTGGGGCTCCTCCAAGCTTAACCTCTAAGGGGTTCCTCTGAACCCAAACTGCAAGTGACCGAGTATCACAAGTGTGTTTTTGACATGACCCGGGGCTCCCCGTTCAGCACCATGGACAGCCAAATTACCTTTGCACCAGGACTCCCAGGGCAAGGTAAAATTTTTCTGACTGTCGAGGCTTGGTCTGTGACTGGCAAGACCTTAACTCCATTTGGGTTCCGTGGAACTCGCCTTGCAAGTGACAGAATGTCACACAGTGTTTTCTCCATTGACCAGAATGGAGAAGTTTGGCAACTGTGCAAAGTACTGATTTTCTGAACACTTTAAAATCAATAACTCCAGTTATAAGACTTGTATTGATTTTGTTTCGGTGTCTAAAAGTATATAAAAAAATACGCTCAGCTTTTATAAATTGGTGTCAGATTTCTTTCGAGTCGTGACCATTACTTATCGCCCAAGTTGGTGCTCTGAAATGCTTAACACGTGTTCCTCTAGGTAAGCCTGAATGCTCTTTACCAGGACTGAGCTAAGGATTACTAGTGCGAATCTGAGGTCCACTTTTGGATACTGTGCTAATATTACATGGTAAGGCTCCCCAACCATACCACATGATATTTCCACCTTGCTATAAAAGGAATTTGATCATTACCTGCAGACAGAGATCTAACCTTAATTTAAACAGAATGTAGGTTCAATTTCCTTAACTTGCAAATTTTGGGAGGCCAGGAATCCAGGCATTCGTGGAAGGCGAGACATATCTCTGCATCAAAGGAAGAGAGAAGTTATGATAATCTTTCTTGAGACCAAAATCCTTGACCTGCAACATGGGTTTATCTCAAATGGGAATGCTACTTTTCCCCACCATCTACAGACTGGCAGAACAGCATGGACAAACATAGCCACTTGTGCATCCAGACTAGTTTGGTTGGCATTCCAGTGCTGTGTATATGAACAGGAGACAGGGCCAGAATTTTTTTGTATTTGCTTGCCAATAGGGAGAAAGCCTCTAAAATAATTCAGGAAATCTGGGATTCCTCTGGGAACTTGCTGTCAGATTGTTCAGCAATTGTCACTTTCACAACTTAGTATAATACGTTATGTAAAGCCCACCTACCATCGGCCAAGGGACAGTGGCAGCTGCTATACAACAAAAGTGTGGGTGGGGGATGAAGGAGGGCAATGGAGGCTAAAAATTATATTAGATAAATGTACCTCTCGGTGCTCCTACAGGCTCCTCAGTGCTGCACTCCAGGCAATCTCTGGGAGGGCACATGCTCCCCACCCAATCCAGACGCTGCTCTCATGCTATGAGAGCCATGCCAGGATTGGTCTGAGCAGTCTGGTCTACCCCTCAGACACGTCCTAGGAGTCTGTGACTTTTCTGCAACCCGGCTATTGGAGAAATTGAAATGCGCATTAATGTTTGGCCAGCCAAAGACGGCTGGCCAAACTTACATGCGCATTTCTAAATGCCCACCACTCCTGTCTGTCATGGCCTGGGCCAACCCCGCGTGCACGCACCATCAGCCAGAGTCCGTCACAGAAAAATAAAATGATATTATTGTTTAATATAATTTTATTTTTCTGTGACTGACTTTGACCAGTGGGCTATTACGGAGGAGCCGCCCCTGACAAGGAGACAGAGTCACACTTGATAAGCCATCTGCCACTGAAGCCCTTGAGTCACATGGTCTGAGATACATTGAAGCTTCCATTCTTAGCTGAGGAGCTTATATAAGCTGTATCTGACATGCAGTTTGGAAAACACACAGCTCAAATGGATTCCCACTTCAATACTTAAAGTGGATTACTCCACTCCTGGCCGCCACACCTACTGAACATGGTGTAAGCTTGATCAATGTAGGTGCAGCTTGAAATGTCCACATGTTCTGTCCTGCTGGTTTACTTATGCCCAATACTACTGTGAAAATTATATTACAGTTAATTGGCTCAGCATTTATATAACTATATTTAGATTTTTATAACCTTACTATGACATATAATTATGGATTAGTGTCATAATTATTTAGTTGTTATGACCCCGTTATTTGGAATGCGGTTCCACCCTTGTTCAACTAAATTGTTAGCCGGTTGGGCTGGAACATTTTTTCTAACTGAATCATGTACAAAAAGAAATGACAACTGTTGTCCTTTTTAGGTGTCGCCTAGGCAGCGCGCATGCACTGCATGGAGGTCCTTTAGCCATCGGTCTTCACTTTTCAAGCGGGAGCAAGCAGCGGCGAGCCTACGTTAATTACAAACATTTGGCCGCTGCTCGCTCCCGCAAGGTGGATGCCGCCACAAGCACGAGTGCGAGTGCTTCAAAAGTGAAGACCGCTTGTTAATATTTGTTCTGCTTGTTGGACTATTTATAGTCTTTCTTTAAATCGAATTTTTATTTGTACATATGTAATTTTCTCAAAGCGATTGATTAAATCCTCCTCATTAACAATAGTTTGTTTGCATATATACCTCCAGGGCCATAACACGTGCGTCACATGGGGCCCCACCCCTTTGAGGGCCCCTCAACCCTTCAATCAATCAATTAGGCAATCTGGAAACTGTAAGCGCGCTACTCACCCTTGAGGGTCTCAAGGCGCTGAGGGGGGGGGGGGGTTCTGCTGATCTGTTTAGCCAAAGAGCCAGGTTTTGAAGGTCTTCCTGAACCCTTGCGCTACACCACTGTATTGCACACTCCAGTGAATCTGATTTCCATTTATTTTCTCAATTCCAAGTTTACCACAACATTCAGTGCCCCACTTTCCTCCAAACATTTTAGCAACGGGAGTGACTGAGTAGCTGTTGCTCGTGCCACTTGTGTTTTTCTTGCTATTTGTTTTAACCAAAATGCGTCCTTCTGTCAGAAATTCATGCAAGGATGCATTTTGCTCTCAAATATAGTGCTAATTGACAGATTCACATTTTGTGTGTTTGTTTTAATTAATGTATACATAACAATTCACAGTTATGCAAAAACAAATGACACAAACTGTTGCACACACCTAGCTATCATGCTGATGTCTACGATGCTATTTTGACCTTTGCATTTTTTCTCTGTTACTGCTTGATTAACTCAATGGCAAACAATATGAGACGTTCTGCAACGTTATAGTTTTTTCCCTAATGCGAACACACCGCGCTTGTCCGTCTCATCATTTTTAGGTAGAGCCTGACTAGCGCATGCGCTGCTCGGCGAGGCATGCTGTATTTGAGTATGGAGTTAAAGTTCCGTCCACTCTCTGCCAATATTTTTCAATGCCTTGTGTCATTGTCCTTTGTAAATGCTGTCTTCTGATTCGTTAATAGGCTTGTTAGTCCCTCCTTACTACCGCCTTGTCTTCATTTGTAACCTCTCATGAGGACTGGCCCTTTTACCTCTGTTGTTACAAGGTATGTCGTATGTCTTATTTAGTCTGTAAGCACTCTTTTCTTTAATGAGTTTCTCCTGCTGCAGGCACGACATGCTTTCCTGCAACATTCAGCGCGACATGCGCACTTTCACTTTCCAAGCAGCCAGGGACAATGGCGGCTGCTTCTTTGAAATGAACAGGTCTCACATTTAAAGAGTTTCAGCTATTGGCATTGTAAATGACAAAGCCTTTTTTTTATGGGTTAATTATCAAAACAGATAAAATAAAAGGCATTGTCATTTACAATGCCAATAGCTTAAACTCTCTCAAATGTGAGACCTATTACATTGCAAATGCTTGTTTAATTATTGTTGGCGAGCAAAACAAATGGAATCATGATAGATCTGGTCTACCTGCCATACTTTAATCGGGTGCTCAATTGTTTGTGCTACTAGAGACACCCGAGTCCTCTGGACAATGTTGCGCTTTACCACACAGTGTGTTCAATATCAATGACCAGGCAATTGGGAATTTTAGTTTCCCTCGCTATTAACTACTGGGTATCAATTGAACACTTGGATATCACTCTTTGACTGCTTAAACCACATTTGATTTAACTTTAATATCCAGCTTCTTCACCTCTACAAGTGATAATTGGTTTTCTGGGTCCCACTGTTTTGAATAAGATTTGCATTTACTGTGTAGGGCTCTCTCGGAACTAGTGGCTGATTTAATTTTTAACTGACTTACATTTAAATCCCTATATCCAGATGCCCTTCTAGTGAAACCATTTTTTTTAATACAGGCATCCCAACTCGGGCCAGATTTACACTTGTTATCACATGCATGACACCCCAAGATGGCTTCACTTTTTGCACTGGATTCTACCTGTCAGTTGTGCTCTTTAAACTCATTGGCTCCATCTTGCAGATTATTTGAATAGCCTGGTTTCCCAATTTTACTTGAAGGTGAACTCTTTTACTCCCTTTTTTCTGATCATATATGCCCTTAATAATTTAAATTAGTTGACTTTTTTCACGCCTTTTTTGAGTTTCATCGGCAGCTACTGTGCTCAGAATGAATTTTTCTCATGATGATGATAATCTGTTGATAAAGTTTGGGGTTGAAACGCCATCAATGATTACAGTAAAAAAGAAGAACAAATTAAGCTAACGTCGAGTACGCAAAAAAATTGCAGTGTAATACACATTTATATTAAAAAAAAATCTGCAATGTATTTTGAGAAGTCTGTCTCTGTTTTCTCCTCTTTTTGGATAATGTAATGGGCAATATATTGTTTGCAGCATTGGCACTGTGTTCATCTTTGCTATTGTAAAAAGCTTAAGGTCCCAAAATCAGTGGATAATCAAAGATGTATCCACTTATAATGAAGAATCATTGGTGGTGTTAATCCCAAAATTTGGCATGCCCTCAAAGGGCGGGAAAGGTAAAGGTTCAAATCGGGTATCTCAATTGGTGCCTACAGGTTATGTCCCTACTAACTATAATAACATACCGAAAATCAGTAGCAAGATCACTGATATAATCCGACAGTTCATGCACATATATTCAGAAATGCTTCTAGTGACAGACGAATTCACAAAAAGTGTTTTGGTAAAAAGTTTTTTTTAAAAATACAATTTATTCATATAGTTATTACATAATTCATAATACAAATCACAATGTTAAAACATTCATATGACAATAAAACAAATTAGACAATTATAAAAAAGAATCAAAGGTCGACCTTAAGCTTTTTACAACCCTGTTTCCCCCCAGTCCCGTATTAGTCTGTGTGGGGTCCTCCTTTTCTTTTACATCTTTGCTATTGAGCATTTATTTATGTTTTAATGTGACTGTTTTGGTCTATGAATTCTGTTCAAATTCTATACAATTAAAGCATTGTTTTTGTATGTATATGGTCTTTTGTCACATTATTTAATTGTATATGTGTTCTATTGAGTATATCACTACAAGTACACAATGTATCCTATATATTGATACATCTTGCAGACATTGGTAGTTGTAAACAAATGTATGGCCAGTTTCCACTTATGTTATGTCTACGGGGTTGCTCCTGTAGCACGTATTGGTACATCCAGCCAAACTGGTGGAATTGTCGAGACGTGGGACAACATAAGGGTCTCGGGCTGGGTGCTATGTGGGAGGGCCATCACATGAAGTTCTTTGAAACTCTAAGGACCGAATTCGATCTTCATCAGTACCAATTTTACAGATATTTACAACGAGGCATGCTTTTGAGGCACACCGGGCAGAAACATTTAATTTCCCAAAACATAACGTTCTGCAGGCAAAATTGATAGTCGACCACTTGGGCAGAGGAGATGTCTCAAGACTGTATTATACACTAGTATGTAATGCAGCCCATCTTTTACTCAAGCTACGATCCAAGTGTGAGCAGGATTTGGGCCACTTACAGGGCACAGATAGCAACCTGGGGAGCTGGCCAAGACATCAAGACTGTCCCAACTAAGTTACCTGGACAGGGTATATTACCCTCTAGGCTGACAGCCTATATAAGATGGGCAGAATCCATCAGCACTATGTACTGGACGTCAATCAGAAACAGATTTGTTTAACATGGTTTGGGATTTTTGCGTGATACAGGCTTACTTGTGCATTGCAACTCTAATATATCAAACGTTTTGGGAAGACCCATTTATGTTTCACTTACATGATTAGGAATAATAAAGACCCCGGGAATACCAGATCGGAGCAAACTCTGTGGGGTGGGTATTCTTCTGGTCAAAAGGGATATAGTTAAACATTAGCGATCTGATATAGTTCCCCCAATACAACATTGATTAAAATGCATAGAGAGATGCTCACAGTTGGAAGAACTAATCTATCAGGCCAGGGGCTGTCCAAGTGAATAGAAAAGGATTTGGGGACCATGGTGAGACCACTCTCATATTATGGGGTTTTGCGGCCATGGTCATGTAACTGAGGCATTCTGCTGTGATTTTCTTCAGGCGTATCAGCTACTATGTTTATGTATGGTTGGAAAGAAAGTATGGAAGCTGACTTGAGTGACAGCCAGTACAAGCCAGTGAGTGTTGGAAAAGGGGGTCCATTTTCACTGTCTGGTCTTATTACTATTCATAGTTTGCATCAGTTAGAGGCCAACGTTATCAGGTCAAACATTCAAGCAACCCATTGGAAGATAATATGATTTAAGTAACTACAAATTTTCACGATGAGTACTAACACTTAACAGAGAAAGTTATCAAATAATTATGAACCTGGTCCAATGGACCATGGTTCACTAACAGCTTAGGTCACCTGAAAAAGTCTCTAAAAAAATCTGAAAGGGGTTAGAGGCAAGGCTTTGACTTTCCTCAGAAGAACAGAAAAATCGATATAACTGACATTAAAAGTGAGGGGTCTAATTTCTATGCTTAAAAATACCAACATACCCGTCCTATAAAAAACATTTTTTGCATAGCAAACAAGCTTGCTTCCCCACACTGAATTGGATAATGCTCTGCTTACACTGTATTCTGTGATCAATTATCAAGCTTTTTCGAAGACGAAATAGAGAAAATTAGCATTAATTTCAATGCAGTCCATTTGGACTTAGCGCTCCCCCAGCACCTTGTTGTGTCTAAATGTAGGCGATTTGAGGTGTTTGAGGCAGTTACACCCAGATCAATAGCTGAACAAATATTGATAACAAGTACAGGTTCTCCTGAACCTTGTAGATTTAAGATCATCCATTAAGCCAGTGTTGTCATTGGTCACAATTTACCAGAAATCATCGTTTGCTACAGGGGGGCGTATGCCATCAGAGTGGAAGAAAGGACTGAACCTTCCATTCAACTCCAATGTTTGACCTATATCACTCCTACTATTTGCAACCAGAATTATGAAGAGTCTGCAAATCTCTTAGCTCTGTAATTACTTAAATACAAAATATATTGATTGACCCAACTCAATCAGGCTTTATGCTAGCATATTCTGCAGACTCTGTTCTTATTTCAGCTCTGGACTACCTTAACATATGTCCAGATAGTGTCAAGTTAGCTTTTCTGGTTATCCTGGATTTGACTGCTGCCTTTGACACTGTACTATTTTGCAAAACAAGGGAAACCCAGAAGGTATGCCATAGGGACCTTGGGCAGTAACGTATTTTAAAGAACAATGGTCCCTATTTTGGAAGGAAAAATAGAGGAACACAATAATCATACGCTTAAATATATCGTATAACTTTTGTCCAGCCGGACAAGAATTTATTTTCATATAGGTTCAATTAATTGTGATTCAAAACATTAAATAACAAGTGGGCACAGCCGTGACCCACAGAACACAAGACAAACCAATGAAAAACAGAATGGCCAAAGGCAGGGTATAAGATGTGTCTGTATGTTTGTAATCACTTATGACAGACTTAGATAACCAATTACACACCATTGGTCATTACAATATTAAAAAATCATATTGCATATGGTGTTTTTAGTGTCGACGACGTTTCGATGCTATTCACAACAGTATAAAGCATCATCTTCAGGACAAAAGATAAATCATTGTTGTCTTAAACTTAATCACATGTATAGCCTATATCGCATTACATTATTAGGCCGTCGGCCTCCTATTCAGCGCGAGCAGGAGCTTCCGTGCCCTGTCCCTGTGCCGTTATCCAAGAGGTGCAACTTGGCACCCAGTGGAAATATTATCTAACCCAACGCCCCAAGTGCGATCCGGCACTGACTCATATCGATATCAAGAATTACATTTTTCGAGGAAGGCCGACGGCCTAATAATGTAATGCGATATAGGCTATACATGTGATTAAGTTTAAGACAACAATGATTTATCTTTTGTCCTGAAGATGATGCTTTATACTGTTGTGAATAGCATCGAAACGTCGTCGACACTAAAAACACCATATGCAATATGATTTTATAATATTGTAATGATCAATGGTGTGTAATTGGTTATCTAAGTCTGTCATAAGTGATTACAAACATACAGACACATCTTATACCCTGCCTTTGGCCATTCTGTTTTTCGTTGGTTTGTCTTGTGTTCTGTGGGTCACGGCTGTGCCCACTTGTCATTTAATGTTTTGAATCACAATTAATTGAACCTATATGAAAATAAATTCTTGTCCGGCTGGACAAAAGACATACAATACATTTAAGCGTATGGTTATTGTGTTCCTCTATTTTTCCTTCCAAAATAGGGACCATTGTTCTTTAAAATGCCTTTGACACTGTGTCCCATTACCTGTCTTACATTACATCCTCCTGTGTGCCTTGAACAAAGCAGGCTGGGAGGCATTGTCTTGAATTGGAGTATGTAGTTTCCCAAGAAAGAATGTCACATCACAAAACAGACACTAAATCCATGTCAAAAAAGATTAGGGGTCCCATTTAAAGTATGGCATGTGCCTCATTGTCTGTCAGGGTGGCAAAGTTCAGTACCTCCCCGCTCTACCATCCTGGCTGGACTACCGCCATCATATTTTGCCATCCCCGACTCGGTGGCTCCTCTGAAGTCACTAAATGTGTGCTGAGAACACCACCCTGTTTCAGGTGGCCACTCAGAAAACGTCCTGGTTTTCCAAAACCAAACACCCAAAATTGGAGTTTGTTTTCAAAAAACGAAAATAAATGACCCTGGCACCCTGTGTGTTTTCTCCCAGTATGTGGGAGTAATTGTTCTATTTTTTACAGTTGGGACTGGTAGGATTTCCCTGGCAGTTCCAAACTAAAAAACAAAAGCAAACAGTCCACAATAGTGTAGCAAGGATGCTAAGGTCCCTGGTGCAATTAAATACCCCCATTGACTACTGTTAGGGTTGTACACTACAGCAATTATCAGGGGACAATGGGCCCCTCAGAGCTCTGGGCCCCTGTTGAAATCAGCATAGAAATCTACTCCTTGCTGCACTAGATGGAGCAGCTGCACATGGGCTGTATCAAGGCAGGTGGTTTACCCTACAATTAGACATCTCCTTCTCCTTTGAAGATACAGGAAGAGAAATAATTTTCCTTAGTCCTGGAGAATATTGTCTTCTCCTTCAGCAGAGGTGGCCAAGGTATCCTGACCCTGGTGCAGTCAATTCTCTACCAAGCTCTACAGAACTTCAAGTGAAAACTAGAACGCTGAGCACCAACTGGCCACTTTGATTCAAACATGTCCCCTAATTATCGGTGGGAACCAATCATGGCAAAACGCTAGTACTTGTAGGTTTTATACAGTTTCAAGGCAGCGAGGTACCAAAGTTGCACTGCTACTCTGGTTTCGAAGAGGATGGCAGGCATCGCATAAAGCCCACTTGCACGGAAGGTTTCAGCCAGATAACTTCCTAGTCTATCAGGAGCTGCTGCAGGACAATTCCTTCAAGAGAAGATAAAGACACAAGAATGTGTGTGATGTGTGTGATCGGCAGAAGCTCATCTGTGAGTAAGTGTGTAGCAATGGTAATGTCCTTGGCCCTTTGTGTGGGTGCCTCAACTCTCAGGCAATGGTTATATGTCAGAGGCACTCATGGCTAAACCATGCGTGCTTCACATCGCTGCCGAAACAACAAATGCGTCTGAACAACACATTCCTTTATCACACATGCCTTTACCACGCAATTTTGTGGTAAACGCATGACTGGTAAAGGGATATGTGTGATAAAGATCACACCCCAAGCTTCGCTTTGAACCCTAAAACTACCCCAACTCCCCCTGAGCCCTAAACACTACCCCGACCCCCCTCTGAGCCCTAAAATCTAACCTGAGCCCTAAACACTACCCTGACCCCCCTGGTGCCCTAAACTATCATGATCCCCCCTACCCAGAGCTCTAAAAACGACCCCCAAGCTCTAAAAATGACCCTGAATCCCTCCAGCCCCAAAACTACCCCGAATCCCCTGAGCCCTAAAAACTACCCGAACCCTAAAAACAACCCTGATCCCCCGAGCCCTGAAAATAAACCCCATCACTAAAAGTTAGCCCCGAGCCCTGAACCCTAAACATTGCTCCCAACCCTGAAAAACTACCCCAACCTCCAAAACCCGGCCCCAGCCCACTTACCAGACCTCGTCATCTCCCAATCATTCCTCATCTTGTTCCCGCCAATAAAGCATCTCGTCCGCTCACTGCCCTAACCATGCATATGAGTGATTAAGGCATATGCGTGGTTAAGGCAAGCATGGTTTCACTGGCGGTGAAAAGGCATGCGTGGCTCAGCCCGCGTTGTAAAGGCCGTTTCCTTCAGGCAATAGGCTGACCTGCTGGAATTGACTTGATTCAGACAAAGTGGACCAAAAGAGGTCTTCCTGCTCCATTGAATAATGTGTGCATTGAAACTGGATACATTCATTTGTTTTTAAAAGGCTGAAGCAGAGAGTAGTAGCCCTGCAAGGAATGAGAACAACAGTCTACTCGACAGCCCACCTAGCACTCTATAATCATTGGGCCTACATACACATAGGATAAAACCAAATAGTCAATAGCATTATGTGAGAGAAGAATACTCCACTGGGCTGAGGCAAGATGTGATTGACAAAAGCTCAAACCAATGGCAGAAAGAAACTGATTGAAGAAACTCAATTATTGAAAGTAGCAAACTCAAATTTCACTCTTCGTATATTTGTTTGACAGCTTTGCTCTAAGAACCCAGACCTAACAAGCATTTACAATACAATGGTTTCGCCTTTGGAAACGTTTGAGCTATCTGCATTGTAAATGACAACATTTGTATTTATGTGTGGGACATCGCGCAACCCACCCCTGCAAAGGACACTTCCGAAATGGCGAAAACAAAGCTGTAAAAAAAATAAAAAATAAACACGCCCACAGCCACATGACATAGGAAAAGGGGTGGGATGAGTAAAAATCACGGGAACGCCCACGAATCTGCTCCGGCAATGACGGACAGATGTCTGTTCCAATGGCTAGCCTCCATTTATGGAGCTAGCCAATGGAACAGAGGGGCGGGACTACACACAGCATACTCTAAACAAAAGTTTTTCGCCCTCGCGAAAGTCTGCTTGAGCAGCTTTCGGCGAGGCAAAACATAAAAAGCTTTTGGCAAGTGTCTGCCGGTACACTTGTGTTAAGTAACTCTGCTCCCAGAAAGTCCCACCTCAAACTTTTCTTTTGTGGACTAGGATGGGTTGCCCTTCTCATCGTTTTACGCGCTGTGGCGGTCATATCTTTTTTTGCCCCTATGTCCGAATTCTCCTCACTAGAGTCCTCCTGTGACTCAGGGTGGTGAACCAGATACTGACCAAATACCATCAGAGAGTGAGTAGAAGTGTTGCTCACTATGATTGGAAAATGCAGCGTAGTTGTTAGCCATCGCCATAGTCATAATGCCTTCTAGGATGTTAGTGGGAGTGACGGGACTTTGCTTAACATTATTATTTTCTGCGAGTCCTGGGGCTGCAATTACATCTCCATTGCTGAGAACTTGTATCTCTGGCTGCAGGTAGGCAGGGGTATCTACAGGAGTGGGGAGTTGAATTTGCTGAATTGACTGGCAGAGTTCAGTTATTGCACTATTAGACTGTATTCTTCCGGTCAGGCTCAGGTTTTCATCTGTAACTGGGGGTTTTAACGCATCCTTTCCCCTGGGCTCATCTCCTTTATCCATACTCCTCCCCCCCACCTGGCACCGCTCACCTGGAACTTCTTCTTGTTGCTGTTTAGGCGCTGGGGTCGCACGCAGCATTTCCAGCACCGTGGGCTCAGCTGTCAGCGGTGTTCAAGTCCGGGTTTTCTTTTCATCTAGTTTGATGCTGTACAGATTACTTTCTTTGTTTCTTTGACCCCCGGTTTGTATTGAGGGTCAGCAGTTGTGCTTATCTTAGGGGATATTCCAGCCCCTAGCGCCAAGCGCGTCTTTCCTTTCGCCCCCGCTGCAGCGGATATCTTCGGGGCCATAATCAAGCAGCACTTCTGCCGGAGCCGAGAACACTGTAAACTATGGTCTCTTTCCGCTTCACTAGACGCCGACGCCGACCACTCCAGGCAAGCCAGGAGAGTCTTCACCAGTTCAGCCTGGCAGAGCACCACTCCACATAGGGCGGGGCCAGGACAATGCTCGAGGTTTCCGAGGTACGGAAACAATGTATCCATTCCTGTTCGCCCGATACTTTGTCCTTTACTCGCTCAATACCCTGGCTTTTTCTCCTCGCGAGCTTCTATATTTTCTGCTGGGCAGACATTTGTTCTCATCCGCTTTTACTGCCTCATTTCGCCTTAATACATGTCCAGGGTCGGAGGGGAGCAAACGACCGTTTTACTCAAGCCGCCATCTTGCCCTCTCTAGGGACCTGTGCGAATAGGGTGCAGCTGAGGATTCCCATACGTGCCTCAGCCGTACTGATGAGAAGGCCTTGGAAGAGATTATGACCTGCTGGTTAGTTCTTAATAGCTTTGACAATGACGGTGAAACTAGCTTGGGTGATGCCTCGGGAAAAGAAGGGAAAACAACACACAACAAGCACCTACGGGCACACGGACAGTGGGAGGGGGGGCGGAACGGACAGCGGCAGGGGGGGCGGGAACACGAACAGCGGAAGGGGGGGCAGGAACGGGCACACGGACAGCGGGAGGGGAGGGGGGCGGACAGCGGGACACCGCGCAACGCACCCCTGCAAAGGACACTTCCGAAATGGCAAAAACAAAGCTGGAAAAAAAAAAAAACACGCCCACAGCCACATGACATAGGAAAAGGGGTGGGATGAGTAAAAATCACGGGAACGCCCACGAATCTGCTCCGGCAATGACGGACAGATGTCTGTTCCAATGGCTAGCCTCCATTTATGGAGCTAGCCAATGGAACAGAGGGGCGGGACTACACACAGCATACTCTAAACAAAAGTTTTTCGCCTTCGCGAAAGTCTGCTTGCGCAGCTTTCGGCGAGGCGAAACCTAAAAAGGAATACCACTATGTGTGTACCCTTATTACTCACCAGGCTCTACCTAGTGATCCTATCTGGGGACTAGTGATTGGGGCCTCCTGCAAATGAAGGTTTATCACGTCGGCCAGCATAATAAGATAAGAAATGGGATGAACTTCTGTGCTAGGGGCTTTTGACCCTACAACTCTCATTCAATGCATTGTTTTGGTGAGAGCCTATTCTCTTGCCCGGTCAAAGTAAAAGAATGGATGACTGCAAGCTGCTTAAAGTTAAATGGAGATAAAACTGAGCTATTGCTCATTGAAAATAAGGCAATACCAAGGTATATAATAAACTGGCCGACATGACTAGGTAACCCACCTACCCCGGCAGAAACAGTAAAAAATCTGGGGTTCTGGCTAGAAACAGATCTTTCTATGATCGTACTTGCAAATAAGGTAACAGCAACATGCTTTGGACTCCTCAGAAGTCTAAATTTTAGACAGAATACCCATTCAACTAAGAAAAATATTGATCCACTTCCTGGTAACCTCGCGACCAGATTAAGGAAATTCACTATTCCTGGGGGCACCTAAATACGTTACCCAGAAATTGCAGATAGCCCAAAATGCAGCCTTGAGAATATTGTGCAACAATCCGGCACGGGAATCAGTAAAAAAGCATCTACGGAAACTACACTGGCTCCCAGTGGAGGCCACAATAAAATTTTAAGTATTAGTCATTTCTCATAGAGCACGGCACAATAAAGGGCCAAAAAAAGTTATAAGTCTAATCTCCCCCTACATTCCAAAGAGACAGCTGCGATCCAGCGCAGAAGAACGGCTAATTCAGACTAGGGTCAAGAGGGAAAAATGGGGAGGAAGATCTTTCTCCCACCTGGCTCCCAAATTATGGAATTCCCTACCACTGGAATTCAGGCGGATAGAGGAGGAATTACAATTCCGCAAAAATATTCAAACATGGTTGTTCACGCAATATCTTTAAGGTATAATCTGCCCAAACTCAGTACCTGACTGCTTAGCGCTGGGAAGCCCAAGGGTAGCCATACGCTCTATAAATCCTTAGTAATAATAATTGCTTGTTGAGCCACCTAGGTCTGAAAAAAAACTTCACATTGCATACTAAACAGAACCGGTGCTTAGCCAGCCTCCATAAGTTCTTCTACCTGGACTAAACTCACAGCCAGTAGAAACAAGCACTAGAAGTACAAGCCACCTATCTATAGAATAGCTTAGCTCTTGTAAAATGTAAATGTGGGATACTTGTAAAGCGCACTGTTACTCTACCTGAGTGTCCTGGCGCTGTAGACCGCTGGGGAACCCGTCCTGGTTTTCCCTGTGAGATGCTCCCTTTCTGGCTATCTCCAGGGTGAAACCAGGCATCCCTGGCGTCTGTGGGGGGCCGTTGTAGAGATGAGGCAAGCTTAATGCCCAGAGTTACCGAGTGTGTTCCCTGGTTAGAGTAGGCACTGAGGCGAGAATTATCGAGTCCGTTGACCCTGGTCCAAGACCTTGCCGCGTCTGGAATTGAACCCTGGTCCCGGGCCGTTCTCTGCTTACAGGTCTGCTGCCTCTAACCAGTGAGCCACACCTCTTCATGTCAGGACAGTCCAACTATCCTTCCACTTAGGGCAAATCTCAAAAGTGACCTTTTGCCACTGCCAAATATCCAATAACCCCAATTCACCTTAGTGGGTTGGAAAGCCCCTCCTTTGAGGTATACAGTTTATGCTTAATATTTATAAAAAAAATACTCTGTTATAAACCAAGACTAAAATAACCCTCCAATGGGAGCCGATTTCTACTGGTGATTGAGGGCATTAATAAGAGTTGAGTAGAAACCAAAAAGCTTCGGATTTCCGGAAGAAGGGGTGAGTGAGGAGGAGAACCCACCAAGCAAATTCCTTGTTGAATGGGGATGGCATGTCAGTGTAAAATCTACGATTTGCCTCTCTTCCCAATTTAGCAATTCCCCCACAAACCAGATGTTTCCTTCCCACACAGCTCTAAATTTGGTGCAACCTCACTTATTTCCAGGGAGGGCGCTCTTTCTTGTGTAGAACTGACTGATGACTTCACCTGTGAGTTTGTGCTTCATTTGTACTCACCTGGAAATACTTCTAGTAACAAGCGCGTGAGGTTTTGCACAATCTGTAGCACGGCACCTTCTCCGAGGCTCTCATTGGGAACATGAGGAGTGTCATCTCTGAAAGAAAAGAACACTGATTAATGCTGAAGATGCTTAACAAGCAAGAACTGATCGGTCTCAAATGAGCGCACATACAACATGAGCAAACTGCCTACATCAACTACATGGAAACACTGCATGCACCTACAACATGAGGATCCGTCTGCATCTACTGCCTGCACTTACAGCATGGGGACACCCTCTCCACATAGAGCATGGGTGTACTGCTGGCACCTACTGCATGGTAATGCTGCCTGCACATACAGCCTGCTTGTAATGCTTGCACCAACTGCATAGGAGTGAGTGCCGTCTGCATTTACTGCATGGGTACACTGGACCACATGCACATACTGCAGGCGTCCTCTGCCGGCATAAACTCGGGACGTTCAAACCTGGTGCATGAGAAACTGCCTGAGCCCACTGTCTGGGGAGTCTGCAGTGAGGTACATGTGGCCTTTGAGTAAGAGTAAGAGTCAGCATGAACAGACCTTGCTAGCATGAATGACCTACACACCTTGCTAGCATGAATGACCTACACACCTTGCTAGCATGAATGACCTACACACCTTGCTAGCATGAATGACCTACACACCTTGCTAGCATGAATGACCTACACACCTTGCTAGCATGAATGACCTACAGACCTTGCTAGCATGAATGACCTACAGACCTTGCTAGTATGAATGACCTACAGACCTCGCTAGCAAGAATGACCTACAGACCTTGCTAGCAAGAATGACTTACAGACTTTACTAGTATGAATGACCTACAGACCTTGCTAGCAAGAATGACTTACAGACTTTACTAGTATGAATGACCTACAGACCTTGCTAGCAAGAATTACCTGCAGACATTGCTAGCATGAATGACCTACAGACCTCGCTAGCAAGAATGACCTACAGACCTTGCTAGCAAGAATGACTTACAGACTTTACTAGTATGAATGACCTACAGACCTTGCTAGCAAGAATGACTTACAGACTTTACTAGTATGAATGACCTACAGACCTTGCTAGCAAGAATGACTTACAGACTTCACTAGTATGAATGACCTACAGACCTTGCTAGCAAGAATTACCTGCAGACATTGCTAGCATGAATGAGCTACAGACCTTACTAGCATGAATGACTTACACCCCTTGCTAGCATGAATGACCTACAGGCCTTACTAGCATGAATGACTTACACCCCTTGCTAGCATGAATGACCTACAGACCTTGCTAGTATGAATGACCTACAGACCTTGCTAGCATGAATGACATACAGACCTTGCTAGTATGAATGGCCTACAGACCTTGCTAGCATGAATGACCTGCAGGCCTTACTAGCATGAATGACTTACAGACCTTGCCAGTATGAATGACCGACAGACCTTGCTAGCATGAATGACCGACAGACCTTGCTAGCATGAATGGCCGACAGACCTTGCTAGCATGAATGACTTACACCCCTTGCTAGCATGAATGACCTGCAGGCCTTACTAGCATGAATGACTTACAGACCTTGCCAGTATGAATGACCTACAGACCTTGCTAGCAAGAATGACTTACAGACTTTACTAGTATGAATGACCTACAGACCTTGCTAGCAAGAATTACCTGCAGACATTGCTAGCATGAATGAGCTACAGACCTTACTAGCATGAATGACTTACACCCCTTGCTAGCATGAATGACCTACAGGCCTTACTAGCATGAATGACTTACACCCCTTGCTAGCATGAATGACCTACAGACCTTGCTAGTATGAATGACCTACAGACCTTGCTAGCATGAATGACATACAGACCTTGCTAGTATGAATGACCTACAGACCTTGCTAGCATGAATGACCTACAGGCCTTACTAGCATGAATGACTTACAGACCTTGCCAGTATGAATGACCGACAGACCTTGCTAGCATGAATGACCGACAGACCTTGCTAGCATGAATGACCGACAGAACTTGCTAGTATGAATGACTTACACCCCTTGCTAGCATGAATGACCTGCAGGCCTTACTAGCATGAATGACTTACAGACCTTGCCAGTATGAATGACCTACAGACCTTGCTAGCATGAATGACCGACAGACCTTGCTAGCATGAATGACCGACAGACCTTGCTAGCATGAATGACTTACACCCCTTGCTAGCATGAATGACCTACAGACCTTGCTAGTATGAATGACCTACAGACCTTGCTAGCATGAATGACCGACAGACCTTGCTAGCATGAATGACTTACACCCCTTGCTAGCATGAATGACCTACAGACCTTGCTAGTATGAATGACCTACAGACCTTGCTAGCATGAATGACTTACAGACCTTGCCAGTATGAATGACCTACAGACCTTACTAGCATGAATGACTTATAGCTTGGGGACACTGCCTGCCTTTCCAGCATTTCACACAGCTTCCAGGTGCAGCACTGGGAGACTCCATAAATCAACTCAGTTTTGACACTGCAGCCCCTTCGTGTACTGCCTGTGGACACTGCCGAAACCTTGAGCATGGGTACACTGCCTGCACCCACAGATGGGAGAGTGCCACAGCCACTATAAAAGGGATACTGCCTGCACATACAGCAGAGCCACAGAGCCTGAACCTAATGCACGGTGATCCTGCACCGCCTACATGCACAGGACGGTGACACTGCCTGCAAATACAGCATGGGGGTACTGGTTGAACCTACTACACTGTGCACTGCACTGCCAACAATTAAAGCACGGAGACACTGTGTAAATATACAGTGTTTGTAGGCGTCTCTGCACCCACACAATGAGGCCCTGCATACTTGTACAGCACGCTGTCCGCATCCACAGCAAGGGGGCGCTGCCTGCATCCACAGTGAGGGGACGCTGCCTGCATCCACAGTAAGGGGGCGCTGTCCACATCCACAGCAAGGGGGCGCTGTCCACATCCACAGCAAGGGGGCGCTATCTGTATCCACAGTAAGGGGGCGCTGTCCACATCCACAGGAAGAGGGCGCTGTTCGCATCCACTGCAAGGGGGCGCTCTCCGCATCCACAGGAAGGGGGCGCAGTCCGTATCCACAGGAAAGGGGCGCTGTCTGCATCCACATCAAGGGGGCGCTGTCCGCATCCACAGCAAGGTTGTGCTGTCCGCATCCACGGGAAGGGGGCGCTGTCCGCATCCACGGGAAGGGGGTGCTGTCTGCATCCACATCAAGGGGGCTCTGTCCGCATCCACAGCAAGGGGGCGCTGTCCGCATCCACAGTAAGAGGGTGCTGTCCACATCCACAGCAAGGGGGCGGAGTCCGCATCCACAGGAAGGGGGAACTGTCCGGATCCACAGCAAGGGGGTGCTGCCCGCATCCACAGCAAGGAGGCGCTGTCCGCATCCAAAGCAAGGAGTCGCTGTCCGCATCCACAGCAAGGGGACGCTGTCTGCATCCACCGCAAGGGGGTGCTGTCTGCATCCACTGTAAGGGGGAGCTGTCCGCATCCACAGCAAGGGGGCGCTGTCCGCATCCACAGGAAGGGGGCGCTGTCCGCATCTACAGCAAGGGGGCGCTGTCCGCATCCACAGGAAGGGGGCGCTGTCCGCATCCACAGCAAGGGGCACTGTCTGCATCCACAGGAAGGGGGCGCTGTCCGCATCCACAGGAAGGGGGCGCTGTCCTCATCCACAGGAAGGGGGCGCTGTCCTCATCCACAGGAAGGGGGCGCTGTCCTCATCCACAGGAAGGGGGCGCTGTCCTCATCCACAGGAAGGGGGCGCTGTCTGCATCCACAGGAAGGGGGCGCTGTCTGCATCCACAGGAAGGGGGCGCTGTCTGCATCCACATCAAGGGGGCGCTGTCCGCATCCACATCAAGGGGGCGCTGTCCGCATCCACATCAAGGGGGCGCTGTCTGCATCCACGGCAAGGGGGCGCTGTCCGCATCCACAGCAAGGGGCACTGTCTGCATCCACAGGAAGGGGGCGCTGTCCTCATCCACAGCAAGGAGGCGCTGTCCTCATCCACAGCAAGGAGGCGCTGTCCGCATCCACAGCAAGGGGGCGCTGTCTGCATCTACTGCAGGGGACTCTACCAACACTTGTGTATGGGAACACTGAAACATGTTTTGTGAAATCTTCAAAAGAGTGATATATTTTCTTCTAAAGCAGACAAACCAAAAAGTGATTCTCTAGTATCTCATTCAAGAAGACTCAGTTGTTTCACTTCATCTTGGGACCTGAATGAAAACAAATCCGGAACTCAATAGCAAAAGGTCAGGGATAAAGGAGAACACGTAAAATATTCATTTTATTCCTCAGGTGACCCCCTGAGTCTGACTTTGTAATAATTTCTGACATGAAGGGGAAGGAAGGGACATATTACAGCTGTGTAGAGCACTACACGTAGTGACGCGCCTCTGAACCTTGGAGGAAGCCCATAAGATATTGCTTAGTCAAGGGACATGTGTTACACTTTGCCCTCAGTGAAGAGTTAATATTAACTTCTAATTTCCAAGACATTTTCTACAAGGGTTCACGTTAGTGAGTAGCAAACACCTCGCTGTTAACTCTTTACTGTACTCTGTACTGTTTTTTTCCTCTTTGCCCTCCAGCGATAATTCAATTTAATAACTGACAAAGGAGCACAACCTGAACAGAATGTAAATATCCTTTTCTGGCTGATCTCCAGACACATCCTTTGAGTGGTGATGTCTCTCACAGAGGAGGGATCTCCGGCCTGGAGCACGCACAAAGGGGTGTGAGTTTTTGCATTTGGCTGAAAACGCTGGGCCTCACCAGAAAGGTTGCTGCACCTTGAGTTGCACTAACAACCTCTGCAGTCCCCCCTTCCACTAACGTTTGCTAAACGGCAGTGTGCTTCAGGAAGTGTAATCTGCAGCCCCCAACAAACGGAGCCCAGCCAGCATCCTCTTCACCGCCGGACCTCCACTCTCCCGCCACCTGAGCTGATCAGCTGACTGTGCTGGGCCCATGGTCTAGTGCAAAGGTCTTCAAACTGTGGGGCGCGCCCCCCTGGGGGTCCGTGAAAGGTTTCCAAGGGGGGCGCGAATGCCTCTGCAGTTACATGCAAATGACGATTGCCTGGAACTGCTGCCTGGTTCATTTCCCGCATTTCTAGGCTGTCTTTATTTACACGCAGCCCTTTAAATTTGGGACTAGAAAGATTCGGATGAAGAGGTCACAGAGTGTCAAGAATATAGCTGAAAAGAAAATAAGTAGATTAGGTATTTTGTAGTTGGCAAATACGGTCACTGCAGAGGCCTGAGTCTGAAACCTGAGCAACACGTAATTGGACCCTCGTTCACACTTTGGCAAATAGTGACCTTTTTAACTGAAAGTGCTGCGCGGTCCCAGCCTGTGACAAAAAGTACTGTGAACATGTAAGTTAATATATTTACCTTGCATTACACACACTGCAACATAGGCTGCTGCAAAATGATGCAGTGTTTGAGATAAAAAACACGTTCCTACCAAATATAGGGTTGACTTAATTATGCAAAAAGGAAAGGTAAATTAAGCGGCGTAATCCAGCACATTGTGTGGTTAGGTTTTCTACATTGTTCGTCATTTTTACTAATGGTAAAACTGTCATGAGAAATATCATACCTCATCATTACCAGTTTTGCACCTAAATCCATCAATAAGCAACTGCAAGATGACCAATCAACCTTTATGAAGGGCCTTCTAGTGCCCCGGAACACACGTCACCAGCCACCTTTTTAGGTTTCGACTGGGGAACGGAGCGTAAGCTCCGCCCCCAGAGAAATCTGTAGTTTCCAGTAAGGACTCTTGAATACGCCCCTCTGTTTGATTGGCTAGCTCCATAAATGGAGGCTAGCCATTGGAACAGAGAGGCGTCCGTCATGGCCGGACCAGATTCGGGGGCGTTCCCGAGATTTTTTGGCTTTTGGCTACGTCATGCTACGTCAGCCAAAAGCCGGGAACGCCCCCGAATCTGGTCCGGCCGGGCCGTGCTTGCAGCTGTCCTGCCTTCCTCCGTGTCCCTCCTCCCGCCGTCCCCCCTCCCGCTGTCCTTTACCCCCCCCCCCCCTCCGCCGCTGCTGTCCGTGTGCCCTTCCGTCGATGTGACCCTTAGCACCTGCGTTTGAAAACTGCTGGACCCGGCCCACTTAAAGCCCCTCGTAACAGTGGTATATGCGCATTAGCAGTGAAGGCACATGACACCTGACCTGTGACTAAGCAACAATTTCCAAATAGCTGTCTTCTGGATGGGGCTTCGTGTGCTACCGAGACTTTCCGTGCAGCATGTGCCAGACGAGACCATGACCCAGAGCGGGGCAGGGTTTAGGGAGGCAGGCAGAGGCGGCAACAAAGAGCCAGATATCTGCTCACACGGGTAGAGGGAGGCTATACTGCAGATGGGTACGGAGCCGCGAGACCAGAGTGAGGCTGAGGATGGCGTTCCACGCTGCCTGTTTAAGGGGGCGTGCAGTGTACTCATATCCCCGTGCGTGTAAAGCTGCCTGTGAAGGAGCGTAGCACATGGCCCTAGAGCTTAGTTAGCCCGCAGCACACCAGGGTCGCTGTGTATTTTCTGCTCTTTGTTGTCACCAGTTGCCACCGACCAGGGAGGGGTGGGTGCGGGGTTAGTGTAGTCACGTGCGGGAGGCAGGTTGGTGACGTGAGGCGGGCACTCCTGGCTATGGCGTAACGGAGGAGGCGGGTGGGCTCCTCAGTGTAAACACGCTCTCTGCTCCTGCTTGCAGCTCATCGTGACACCGTGCTGTTCCCTGATCCACCGCGCTAGAAAAAAGCTTCATGCGTGGCTGTGCGAGGACGACTATGTTCTGCTGCCACAATAGCAAGCTTCCCAGTTGTGCTGAGCCTACGCTACTCTAGTAGCTGTCATCTTCCTCGTGTCAGCATTACAATAGGCAGGTTTATTTGCCCAACTAACTGTATCTGGCATGCTGGGACTTGTAGTTTTATTTTTGCTCTATAATTAGTTCTAGCTATAATTCCCAACATGCTTTGTGGTTACCTGCAAGAACAGCACAATCATAAGTTTTTTCCCCCTCGACGTTGGGGAAGTTGCCAACAGTGGAGTGGACTTATCATACCCGACTTGACATACACATTACGCATGTTTATATATTATTTCAATTTTTTTGACAAATCACTGACTTAACACTAACGTTCTATTTCTAGGTTTTCAGAATATTTTCCTACCCTGTCATTAACATGATTAACAATGGAAACAACCCCTAACCCGCTGTCCGTGTGCCCTTCCACCCCAAGGAGGTGAACTGGAGGGAATATGAGAGCAGTCTAAGAGAGCAGGGTTAATTTGTAGGCAGAGAGCACTCCAGCCCTCATCGCCTTGTTTTCATCCCCCTTCCCACTCTCTGGTACAGTACCCAGCTCCCCTCGAGGGCTGGTATTCATTCCCCACCCCCGTCATACAGTAGCCTTATCTCAGATCACTTCCCTCCTTTCAAGTTCCCCATTGGACTCTTGTTTTCTCCTCTCTCTGTAACTTGACCTCCCCTATGAATAAGGGATTTATTAACACCTCATTAACTTTCCACTAAAACTTTCACTCCCCCCTCCCACTCACCTGGGAGTGGAGAGTGCATAGGGAGTGAAGAGTGCATAGGGAGTGGAGAGTGCATAGGGAGTGGAGAGTGCACAGGGAGTGGAGAGTGCATAGGGAGTGGAGAGTGCATAGGGAGTGGAGAGTGCATAGTGCATAGGGACTGCAGAGTGCATAGGGAGTGCAGAGTGGGGAGTGGAGAGTGCATAGGGAGTGGAGAGTGCATAGGGAGTGCAGAGTGGAGAGTGCATAAGAAGTGAAGAGTGCATAGGGAGTGCATAGGGAGTGAAGAGTGCATAGGGAGTGAAGAGTGCATAGGGAGTGAAGAGTGCATAGGGAGTGCAGAGTGCATAGGGAGTGCAGAGTGGAGAGTGCATAGGGAGTGCAGAGTGGAGAGTGCATAGGGAGTGCAGAGTGGAGAGTGCATAGGGAGTGGAGAGTGCATAGGGAGTGGAGAGTGCATAGGGAGTGGAGAGTGCATAGGGAGTGCAGAGTGGAGAGTGCATAGGGAGTGGAGAGTGCATAGGGAGTGGAGAGTGCATAGGGAGTGGAGAGTGCATAGGGAGTGGAGAGTGCATAGGGAGTGGAGAGTGCATAGGGAGTGCAGAGTGGAGAGTGCATAGGGAGTGGAGAGTGCATAGGGAGTGGAGTGCATAGGGAGTGGAGAGTGCATAGGGAGTGGAGAGTGCATAGGGAGTGGAGAGTGCATAGGGAGTGGAGAGTGGAGAGTGCATAGGGAGTGGAGAGTGGAGAGTGCATAGGGAGTGGAGAGTGCATAGGGAGTGGAGAGTGCATAGGGAGTGGAGAGTGCATAGGGAGTGGAGAGTGCATAGGGAGTGGAGAGTGCATAGGGAGTGGAGAGTGGAGAGTGCATAGGGAGTGGAGAGTGCATAGGGAGTGGAGAGTGCATAGGGAGTGGAGAGTGGAGAGTGCATAGGGAGTGGAGAGTGAAGAGTGCATAGGGAGTGGAGAGTGGAGAGTGCATAGGGAGTGGAGAGTGGAGAGTGCATAGGGAGTGGAGAGTGGAGAGTGCATAGGGAGTGGAGAGTGGAGAGTGCATAGGGAGTGGAGAGTGGAGAGTGCATAGGGAGTGGAGAGTGGAGAGTGCATAGGGAGTGGAGAGTGGAGAGTGCATAGGGAGTGGAGAGTGGAGAGTGCATAGGGAGTGCAGAGTGGAGAGTGCATAGGGAGTGCAGAGTGCATAGGGAGTGGAGAGTGCATAGGGAGTGGAGAGTGCATAGGGAGTGGAGAGTGCATAGGGAGTGGAGAGTGCATAGGGAGTGGAGAGTGCATAGAGAGTGCAGAGTGCAGAGTGCATAGGGAGTGGAGAGTGCATAGGGAGTGGAGAGTGCATAGGGAGTGGAGAGTGCATAGGGAGTGGAGAGTGCATAGGGAGTGGAGAGTGCATAGGGAGTGGAGAGTGCATAGGGAGTGGAGAGTGCATAGGGAGTGGAGAGTGCATAGGGAGTGGAGAGTGCATAGTGCATAGGGACTGCAGAGTGCATAGGGAGTGCAGAGTGGGGAGTGGAGAGTGCATAGGGAGTGGAGAGTGCATAGGGAGTGGAGAGTGCATAGGGAGTGGAGAGTGCATAGGGAGTGTAGAGTGGAGAGTGCATAGGGAGTGGAGAGTGCATAGGGAGTGAAGAGTGCATAGGGAGTGCATAGAGAGTGAAGAGTGCATAGGGAGTGCAGAGTGCATAGGGAGTGCAGAGTGCATAGGGAGTGCAGAGTGGAGAGTGCATAGGGAGTGGAGAGTGCATAGGGAGTGGAGAGTGCATAGGGAGTGCAGAGTGGAGAGTGCATAGGGAGTGGAGAGTGCATAGGGAGTGGAGAGTGCATAGGGAGTGGAGAGTGCATAGGGAGTGGAGAGTGCATAGAGAGTGCAGAGTGGAGAGTGCATAGGGAGTGGAGAGTGGAGAGTGCATAGGGAGTGGAGAGTGGAGAGTGCATAGGGAGTGGAGAGTGCATAGGGAGTGGAGAGTGGAGAGTGCATAGGGAGTGGAGAGTGCATAGGGAGTGGAGAGTGGAGAGTGCATAGGGAGTGGAGAGTGCATAGGGAGTGGAGAGTGCATAGGGAGTGGAGAGTGCATAGGGAGTGGAGAGTGCATAGGGAGTGGAGAGTGCATCGTGCATAGGGACTGCAGAGTGCATAGGGAGTGCAGAGTGGGGAGTGGAGAGTGCATAGGGAGTGGAGAGTGCATAGGGAGTGGAGAGTGCATAGGGAGTGGAGAGTGCATAGGGAGTGGAGAGTGCAGAGTGGAGAGTGCATAGGGAGTGGAGAGTGCATAGGGAGTGGAGAGTGCATAGGGAGTGCAGAGTGGAGAGTGCATAGGGAGTGAAGAGTGCATAGGGAGTGAAGAGTGCATAGGGAGTGCAGAGTGCATAGGGAGTGCAGAGTGCATAGGGAGTGCAGAGTGCATAGGGAGTGCAGAGTGGAGAGTGCATAGGGAGTGGAGAGTGCATAGGGAGTGGAGAGTGCATAGGGAGTGGAGAGTGCATAGGGAGTGGAGAGTGCATAGGGCATAGGGAGTGGAGAGTGCATAGGGAGTGGAGAGTGCATAGGGAGTGGAGAGTGCATAGGGAGTGGAGAGTGCATAGGGAGTGGAGAGTGGAGAGTGCATAGGGAGTGGAGAGTGCATAGGGAGTGGAGAGTGCATAGGGAGTGGAGAGTGGAGAGTGCATAGGGAGTGGAGAGTGAAGAGTGCATAGGGAGTGGAGAGTGAAGAGTGCATAGGGAGTGCAGAGTGCATAGGGAGTGCAGAGTGCATAGGGAGTGCAGAGTGCATAGGGAGTGCAGAGTGCATAGGGAGTGGAGAGTGGAGAGTGCATAGGGAGTGGAGAGTGCATAGGGAGTGGAGAGTGCATAGGGAGTGGAGAGTGCATAGGGAGTGGAGAGTGCATAGGGAGTGGAGAGTGCATAGGGAGTGGAGAGTGCATAGGGAGTGGAGAGTGGAGAGTGCATAGGGAGTGGAGAGTGGAGAGTGCATAGGGAGTGGAGAGTGGAGAGTGCATAGGGAGTGGAGAGTGGAGAGTGCATAGGGAGTGGAGAGTGGAGAGTGCATAGGGAGTGGAGAGTGCATAGGGAGTGGAGAGTGCATAGGGAGTGGAGAGTGCATAGGGAGTGGAGAGTGGAGAGTGCATAGGGAGTGGAGAGTGCATAGGGAGTGGAGAGTGGAGAGTGCATAGGGAGTGGAGAGTGGAGAGTGCATAGGGAGTGGAGAGTGGAGAGTGCATAGGGAGTGGAGAGTGCATAGGGAGTGGAGAGTGCATAGGGAGTGGAGAGTGCATAGGGAGTGGAGAGTGCATAGGGAGTGCAGAGTGGAGAGTGGAGAGTGCACAGGGAGTGGAGAGTGCACAGGGAGTGGAGAGTGCATAGGGAGTGCAGAGTGCATAGGGAGTGCAGAGTGGATAGGGAGTGCAGAGTGCATAGGGAGTGCAGAGTGGAGAGTGCATAGGGAGTGCAGAGTGGATAGAGAGTGGAGAGTGCATCCCTTCTACTTCTCTTCTATGGACACTTGTACTTCTTCTACTTCTCCACCAGCACAGTGTGTGCTTCCACTCGCCCGTGGCACTGGAGACTGAAGCACCTCCTTCTTAGGGTGACAACCGTCTAGCTGGTCATTATGGACACTCTTTCCAGTTCTGTACTTTTATGTGATCACACTATGCATTATGGGGGGTGTAGTGTTGTTTTGATTCCATTAGAACACAGCTGAAAACAATGATTTGTAGATAAACTCTAGTCCCACTAAATCTTGGAAGTGCTTATTCACACACACACACACATGCATGCACGCACATATGCAAACACACTCTCTCTCCCTCAACAGGTGCACTACCTCCTCACAAGCACGGACAGCAAGCGTCGCCTTAATGTGCCACCCCAGCACGGTTTAACCCCCTCAGCTGTCAATTGGCCGTCTGTCACGTGACACCTGCAGACCAGACTCTGATTTTCTTCAGTGAAATCCAGTAGGGTACAATAGGTCTTACATTTGCAAGAGATTAAGCTGTTGGCAATGTAAATGACAATGCCATTTATTTATCTGTTTTCAAAACCAACACATAAATAAAAAATTTGTCATTTACAATGCCAATAGCTCTAACTTTGGCAAAGGCGAAACCGTTGCATTGTAAATGCTTGTTTGGCGGTGCTGTGACGGGACAGACCCGGCGCTGCAACACCAAAAGTCGTAATCAGGCCCTTAGTGTGGTTTATGAGCAAAAGTAAAAGTACTCCTGAAATGATCTCATAAGCCATCCCCCCTGCCTTCAGCCTTATGCCTCCCGTTCACCCAATCATTACCGTAAGGTTTTGGAAGGGGGGCCTCACTTTAAAACATTTTGCTTAGGGGGGGCTCGGAGCCAAAAAGTTTGAAGACCTCTGGTCTAGTGGGAGCCTAGCACTGGACGGGCTCGGGCACGCGAACTACGCTACGCAAAGCAACTAAATTTGCACGTTGCAGATGGACGGGCTCGGGCACGCGAGCTACGCAACGTAATTTAGCACGTTGCAGATGGACTGGCCCGGGCATGCAAGCGATTTAGCGCAATTTAGCACTGTGCGGATGGACCTTTGCAATCCTAAGCAAAACGATGCTACCTTTTGCATCGCGTTTGCAAGCATCTGTGCAAAACTAGACTAGATTATGGGGCTCAGAGTAGTACTTTTGCCCGTGTGTGGTGTGTTCAGTTAATAGGGAGAGGATGTGTCGTAACGGCGTTCTTGAAGCTTGGGAAGCGGGTTCGAGTCTTGGCAGGGATGCTCAACATCCGGTGATTCTGGGCAAAATCACTTAGAGGGAGATTTACAAACATTTTGCGCTGGGTTAGCGAAACAAAAGTGACGCTAGCCAGCGCAAAATGTTATTTTTTTTGTTATTGACTTTTGCGTTGGAGTGCATCCTCAAAGCAGCGCGAAGCACTGCTTTGCGTTACTTAGTGCCAAGTGGGCGTTACATGGGTAGAACATGGGTGATCCTATGCAACCACCCATGCTTTTTGATACAAAACCATATTTACAAAGTTTTGTATACTTGTTTTTGCGCCAAAAGTTAACGCCCCTACAAAGGAATTTCTCCATGCCTTTCCAATTTTGATGCGCGCTGCACTGTGCAGCGCGCAGACAAAGTGGGAAAGCTTTGCATCGTGTCTAGGCATAGTAGTTTGTACAGGAAGCGTACCCTTACTGTACAAATCTATGCTTGACTCATGCACTCACCCTAGCGCTATGGTGCTAAGGTGTGTGCCTGGCGCACAGCTGCTGAAATCAGCGCTGGCGCAAGGAAAAGGAAAGGAGAGAGCCATACTTCTGAAGATATGGCGCTTTCCTGCTCCCTCCCTGTCGCACAGTGTAGCACAGCCTCGCAGGGGGGCTGCGCAGCGCTGCGTTGCATGGAATTTTGGAAAATATCCCCCATTATCACCCCTTGCCTCACAAAATTAGGGGGATATTTTCAAAAAATACACGCAACGCAGCACAGCCCCCCGCGAGGCTGAGCTGAGTTGCGCGACAGGGAGGGAGCAGGAGATAGCCATATCTATAGAAATATGGCTCTCTCCTTCCCTTTACCTTGCGCTGGTGCTGATTTCTATCTAAAAATCGGAAGGTAAAAACAAAGGGTGGAGAGGTGGGTAACTAAAGAAGCGGATGGGTCAGTTCGAGCTTTTCATCTCCTCCCCCACCCGAAGGAGTGGAGCTCAAAGGCTGGACCCATGCTTTTGGTGAAGCAGCACTTTTTTGTTGGTCAGTTCACCTCTTGCTTGTATTGGGTCTTCAGTGACTTTTAGATGAGCGTTTTTAGTTACTATGTTTCCCTTAATATGACAGATTTATAGCCGTGGATGTTAACACAGTAGGGTATGGGACTGTTATTGCTCCTCTTTCATTAACTTACTAAAAATAAATGTCCCTGAGTATACCCTCCTGCCTTCTTCTCATGATTCAAGACGGCAACTTTGCAACTGATCTTAAAAAATACAAGGGGTTGTGAGGGGATTTAAAAGAATACAGCAAAAAACATATCAAATAAACTAAATCATTTTTTAAAAGGGAGGAGCCCTACCAATGGCACAATCCAACAGACAATCAATCTCTTGGAATTGACAAAGATCAGTATCTGGGTCGATTGCCATTTTCATCTGCCAGGCCAGTCTGGAGACAAGGGGTACAATCTATGTCTGCTGCGTAAGTCTCCATTACCCTAAAAAATACATCATGGGTTCTGATTTCGTTTATACTTGTGCATCATCAGTCTTGTTTTACTTCTAAAGCTGTCTTAATGAGGACCAGTTTTGAAGGAATTTGAATCTTGTCTATTCAGCAGGCAGATGTATTTAGCTTTAATGCAACATGATTTTTGTTTTACTTTTGAAGTTCCTGTATGCCCTTGCTCAGGCAGAAATTGTCTGGAGTTTTTCACCTGAGGCTGCGCTTGGAGGAGATAGGCATGCGCTGACAAAAATCTCCATAAGGCAAAACTTTTCTTCCTCTTCTATCTCTCCACTATCATTCTCATTCCAAATAACTGACTAACATGTTCACATCTCAAATTACTTTCATATTTCACTATACTAATTCAACACTAATCCTTTATGGGTTCTGAAGTAGCGTGCTACTAGTTGAAAAAGCGATTTGACGCTTCGTCAGAGATAGTAAGTGCTATACAATACAATACATACAGTCACCAATCACGGTCCTTTGTTCACAGCATACCCTCATGGCTCGGCGCATTGCCAAGCATCCCAACCCTCTGCTTTCCGCTGCACATTTGAAGTTTGATACTCTTTCTTATGTCCATTTTTCTACAGACATTGCGTGGGACGTTGTGAACCTCTGGAGCCAAAATAATCAAGTGGCTGTCTGGACCGTGGTAGTTAACGGTAAGTGACAAGTGGAAAGCCAATACAACTGGCTTTTTGTATCTGAAAGTGCTTCTTCAGTGATAAGCGAGGCAGTGTATGTGGCTGTATAGATGGGTGAGTGTGAGAAGGGGTTAACGGGTGAAGGAATGTATGGATGAGACTACCTGGGAGAGAACGGGGAGGCCTATGAGGCTGACCTCCCACAGAAATGGGTGCCCAAAGCACGAATCAGAGAGGACTCAGATGGTACAAAGATTCTAATCCCAGGGAATCCTGCTCATAAAATAGGGGTGTCATTGTGGATTGCAGGTGACCAGGCACTGGAATCAGGGAACTTGGGACAACTAATGGAGTCCTTGGCTGCAGGAGGCCCCAGTGAGACTGAGTTGTGTTGTCCTTCTCTAAAGCAGAGCAAAGGATGGCAGCTCCATGGTCCACTGGTAAAGCTACTGAGCACTTCAACGTTGCAATGGACCAGCGCCTAGAGGCTGCTAGTTTCTCCCAGGTTTAAAGGAACTACTGATTTAGGTCGCTATGAAGTACCATTTCCAAGACATCTCATGACAAGAAAGCAAGACAATGACTGTGTCCACTTTGTGCTGACCAGACATGGGAGTAGACAGGTGTAATGCCGGACCAGTCAGGTAAATGGTAAGTCAGTAGCACAGAGGAGGACTTCCACCATGCCACTGGCAGTGGCTGGAGTTCCCTTTCTGAATGTGGGGACCAATTTTGTTGTCCTTTGGGCCCTCTGCAAATCGTGTGCAACAAATACATTCCTGTTGTTGTGAACCAGGTCAATGAAAAGCACACTTCCTTGACTAATGCTGGCATCTGGATCGTTTCTTGCATTTGGTTGAAAGAATGGTGATATCTAACTAAAAGTCATTCTTCATACAGGCTAGATAAAGGCCATTTTGGATTGGTAATGGGCTAATTATCACTTTTCTATCTCAAACAACGACTAAATCAATGACTGATGCTGCCTTTCAACAAGACCCTGGTGAACCTCCTAAAGAGAATGTTTGGCTATTCTTTAATAATGTTGTTCTTTGATTACCAGATGAGAGGTGCTGCAGAAAGGAGTGGGCTTCAGTCTTGTTAAGCACTTTCTCAGTCACTCGTTCGTGGTCCCTTCACTTTCGCCACTGAAGATGGGGAAGGAAAGCTGAAGTGCGCTAATAGAAATGTTGAAGATTATGAGTTGGCCCTTAGAAAGGCAGATGTACCAAGCTGATGCACAATAAAAAACACAAATCATTCTTGTTTAACATTGGTGCCACCAAGTAAAACCACACGGTATTCCATGTACATTAGCTGAAGAAATAAAATATCTAAAGAGGGGGGACATGGAGTCAATCTTTGTGGCTACTAACCAGGTTAAGCAGGAGAGTCCACTCCTGACCTTCTACATGGATATGAAAAGAATGGCAAATGACATACTTCATCTGCTCTGACTCCTTTAAAGCAGGTCATTTGCAAATTAGTTTTGAGCCACTTAGTTTTTCTAATCTTAGGGATCATGTGGTAGAGACCAGCCTGCACCCATGATATTGACACAGTGGACAGCCTGTGTGTAAAGGCACACAGTGAGGAGGCGGTCTTCGACAGTAGATGACTGCATCGATGATGAAGATGTCAAGATGCCTTTTGAGAGTACCTGAGTACTCCAGTATAACTGGGCCAGGACTTTAGTGTTGATTACCAACTGCGCTTTTGAGTGGACCACTGTAGCTTGACACTGTGACAAAGGCAGATGCCGATAATACTCCTAGATCGGTCAGGTTAGGTGCAGTCAAGTTCCACATTATATGCTAAACGAATTAGTGGCAACTGGCAGAGTGCAATGCCCCTGGATTCGAGTAACTGTCAGCATTCTCAACCCATATAGTATTTGTCAATTTAGGACGATGCCCATTGGTTTAAATGTCACAGTGGCACTACAGAGGCATGTGAGACTGCTGCTATCCTAATTGGAGAAGTTCTGCGTCGTAAACATAGAGCGGATAGCGTCCTGGTGGCAACTGAAGCAAGCAGCTGAACCACCGCTGAAGAGCTTTAAAAGTGCGGTAGAAGCAAAAATGACTATTGAAGAAATCAGGTACTACAAAGTGGTGTACCATTTTGTATGTTGGCCATCAAGGAGAAAGTGGAAAGATTTAACCTGTCACCCAGTTTCAGGCTCTGCTGGTTTTGGGCACTCCTACTACGCAGATAAGAGTGATTGCATTTTTTTATTCCTCATGGAACACCACAGGAGCATTGTGGCTTATCAAGGGACTATTGTTGCCACCCTCACTTATATGGCCTTATCATAACAGTCCAAGATAGTCTTTTCAACAGCTAGGTGTGGGAATGTCTTCAGGGCTATAGGCAGGCATGATGAAGTGCATCTGTACTAAAAGCCTATTACTATGGTCAAGCATTGAAGGTACAGACAGATGTTTGATCAAGGGAAGTGTAACTGTTCTGTCTGCACTCAGTGTTGGAAAGCGAGTATTCCCTCCCCTATATCAGTTGCAGACTCTAACCTGGGCAGCAGACCTGGGCTGCACTTAGAAAGGGGAATTCTCTGACTGCCTAGAGTCCTAGACCATAAAGTGTTTTAGTCCCTAGGCCAGGTGGTAAACGTCAATATCCACTATAGATTTTGTTCAGTGACCTAAGAATAGAGTGACCTCACATGGGGTGGTTGCACCCTGGCCTGTCAGAGTGACAGTGGACACTGAATGATGAAGACATGGCCCATGAGGCAACGGTAACAGCGTGGACAGGAGTTGGACGTTGAACATCTCATGAAGCATAGAAAGGCCCATGTACACAGTAGAGACCAACAATACAGAAATATGGCATTGGCATGTTAAAGTAAGCCCTGAATTTAATTATGGTGATCCTGTAACATGGAGTCAAGTAACCCTAGCCTCAGGAGGAATCGAACAGGTTTGAACAACAGTGTGCAAGGGCCAGCATTTGTCAGATGAGAGCATGTTGCATTTAACTTATTTCAATTTTCTGACAGTGTGATACTATTAAATGGCTGAATTATCATCTACAGCAAACTAACATAAAGGCTGAGCTGAGATAGATGTCAGTAGAAAGCAAACTAATAGAGACAATAAATCGGATTGTGAGTGAATACCAATAAACCGCAGAATTGTTATCCATTCATCCTTGACTACAAGAGCCAACAGGTATCAACTAGGAGGTTATGGACATGGTGACATGTTTGAATCTGTATCCAGAGCTCCACAACATGAGGACTTAGCTAAGATACACACAAATCAAAGGAGGCAAGCTAACAGCTGTCGCTGGATTGGTCGGGGTACCAGCACAGTAGCAGAGCAATATCTTTATCTACGGCTCCATAACATCACACCCACCCATTATTAATATATATGTTGGAGACTTTGGGACTTATTTAAAAACTTTTAACGCACAGCAGTGCAGCAGGCTTTCCTACTGCGTTGCCATGTGTCAAAAAGAAAAAGGCAGGAATTCACCGTATCTACAAGATACAGCGCATTCCAGTACTTATCCCATGTGCCGGCGAAAAAACAGCAGCCCAGCGCCAACGCAGACACCCTTGTGTCATGTTGCATGGGTGCCTGTGTTGCGGGTATGATTGTTTTTGTGCAGGAAGGGGCATCTTCCTGCACAAATATTTATGGCATTTTCCTCTTTCAGCAAGAAGAAAAAACAAGGAGAAATAAAAGTATTTCTCCTCGTTGCGCCACTCAGATTCTAACACATTCTCAGGTTTACAATTCCTCGTAAATCTGGGGATGCTTCAGATTCGATGTGTGTTGCGTGGGAACACCCACAGCAACACCCATGGAACGCACCTTTTCACGCAGAGTTCTGCGTGAAGGGGGCACATATTTACAAGGTCATGAAAAGTCACGTAAAGTGGCCTTGCGTACCCTTGAAAATATTGTAAATATGCTATGGCACATTGCGCCACCGGAGCCTAAACAAAGTTAAACTCCGGTGGCGCAAATGTACTGCTAGGGCCTCCTAAATGAGGCCCCTTTTCCTTATTAGCTCATGCTCATATGGTTGTAAATATATTCTAACCACAATTTTTCTGTCACACAAATCTTACCCTGTCCAAATGATAAAGTCCGGGTTGGGCAGGATTTCCTTCATTGCGTACACTGAAGAATTGATGAGGATCCAGGGGGAGTCACACAAGTAGTTGCCCCACTTCCCAGCGTCTTGTACTGGCCGGCCACTGGAAGAAGGACACACCTTCAGAGGGTCTGACGATACACTGTAACCTGGGTCCAGGTGAAGGTCGGTGATGTGCCAAAAATGACCTATCAGGGTGACAAGAATACATCTTAGTTGAATCCCTGATTTTTTGGCCATACTTCTTTTATCCTAAAGGCAAATTACTAAGAGAGAGATCTGAGTCATCAACTGTTTCCCTAGTTCTGGTTTTAAACAGACTTGGGCGGCCTTTATCTTACTCTTGTCTGCAGCCCCATAAACTGTATTGTTTTGTGTCTGTATCCCCATTTGTCTTTTTTCTAATTTTTTAAATGTTATTATGCTTGGGATACAGCTTAAATATATATATTTTATATAGTCTGCTTAGAAAAAAATTCTTTATAATAATAAAACATTTCAAGAAACAGAGACCTCACTCTTCATAATACTGTCCACATTACAACATTACATTCACAACTTCAAAAAATACTCATAATAAACCTACAACATACCCTGTAAAGTGCAAATGCAAGCAAAAGTGCCTAATTCCTCTAGACTCTATTATACACATCACAACATTTCATTCATAGCATATAAAGGAAGGAAATACAGACTAAAGTGCCTAGTCCATCTACACCATTCCTGGCACTAATACGGTTATATAGCCTATGATATGTAATTATAAAGTGTCAAGTGCATACATTGCTAGCTGGAGCACATTCTGCAATTTTTCCACACCCTATGATTGCAAATCTGAATACGAAGGTGGAATCCTTCCCAACCAACTCCTCGGCAGACTACTAAAGTGGCAGTGCTGGTTAAAGTGCCAGTGCATTCTAATACTAAAATAGTCCCTTACTAAGAAGTTCCTTCAGCTGCATAATTGACTCATATTTTCCTACATTGTACCAGTTTGTCAACCCGGCCATGAATCCAAAACTCCCTCACAATAACTTTTTTCATCTTGTTTGACCATTCCACAAAGTTAGGACTAACTGAGGATTTCCATAGTTTTGTTCTAGTGGATTGAGTCACTACTGCTGGAATATAAATAAATTGTGTACTTTCTTTACCATACGGGTCAGGGACACCAAGGACTAACAAGGCAATAGAAGATGAGGGTTTAACCATTTGCTCTACATTTGCACTACTTTTATCTAGGTCCGCCCAAAAATCTGTGCTCGGTATTTGGTCACTGCTTCGCACAACCATAATAATGTTCCCTATCCTCTGATCCATCGCATCTGGTACACTGACTTCTCGTTAGCGATTTGAAACATTTTATTAAGGCTATCTGGGGTGAAGTAAACCATCCAGCCATTAAAAAACATCATGGAGGTTTGACCCCACTTCATAATCAAGAATCTTTATTTCGGCCGAAACGGCCATAAAAACACGGATAAAAAATACAGCACAAGCCATTAGATAAAAAGAGACGAACATTACAATGTGAAAAACGGGCAGTTATTCTGGTTAAAACAGCATTACAGTACATACAGCGCTCCACTTTCCCCCCAGACTTCATAAGTGGATCAGAGAGCACGTCTAAAATTATGTAATTTGCTAAAAGTGCATGTGCAATACATAGGGGACGCGGGCCTAACATTGATAATGAATCAAATTCAATAAAGTGCATGTGCATTATGTAAACAGCCAAAGGTTGTTAAAGTGCTCCAGTATCATAAAAAAGGGGAAAAAATCATTCATAATACACAGTTCACATATCCCCTCTTGTGTTCCTAAGGCGCATCGCTACTCTTAGAAAGTTTACAGTACAGTGCAATGTTAAAATATCTGCAGAAAGTTTCAGGTACAGTAAAGCTACCTTGGCCTGTCTAAAACCAGCCTTTTTTAAAACTCTTTTAAAAAAATGTTTCCTTGGGAGCATGTAATACGGGCATAAAAGCACAAAGTGAAGGGTGTCCTGTGGAGATCAGAGATTGCAGCCGCAAGGACCCTTCTGCTCCACCGTTTTAGTAAAACCTGCAGGCACCACTAGGGTGTGATGTATGGAGTTCAACCTGAAGCGTGTCATAAAGAACCTATCCTGGGCACTGTGTATGAGATACAGGTAAGGTTCGATGCCCGGGCAAGATTTCGTCAGTATGTAGCTTCTCACTGCAGGTTTTACCTCTTGGTCTTCCCTCATAGAACCCAGTAAATTCAAAAACTCCCCTTTAACAATGGTCTTATCCTTTGCCAAGATTTTAGTGGGATGAGTAAAAAGTTCCAGGTGGCCCGTGGCCTTAATAGAATCTCTAACCTATTTGAGCCATGGGATATTCATCCCCTTGTCCCGTGCCAGGCAGTCTTGAATGATGTCTCTTGTCAGGGCCGCCTCTGAGTTTTACCAGATCTTAATCCAGCAGCTAACCGGTTTTAATTTTATCCTGTCCTAGATGTGGGCAACACCCAGCTCCTCAGGTACAATGAAGCCCGGGGTACTTTGTGGCACTTTCATTCCCACTTAATAACAAGCTTAAAATGCCTATGCCAAACATCCCTATCTATCCTAATGCCCGTGCGCCACCTCCATTTATTGCCCATGTTTTTAATAACTTGAGAATATCTTGGTGAAGATCTCTGTACCAAAAACGTAGGGAGTCACTAACCTTATCTACTATATGTTGTTTATTAACTAGCCCGCCGATTGATTAATTTCTAATAAAGGTAAATTATTGAGGACAGAAACAATCTGCCTATATGAAAAGCTATAAAAGACCCCATGCTGAAGTTCACCTGGGCCTATTTCCTCATGGGATTTAATTCTGCTGCCATCTAAAAAGACCCCTATTTTGCAAATCTTCCACCTATTGTTGACAGCAGGTGACAGGCAGGCAGATAAGTGCTTACAATTTTCCAGTGAGATTTCAGTATTGATAACGGGAATTTCATAATTACGAGGCAATTATCCTTTACCATAGTTCACCCCTAAACTTTAAAATTACCCTTACCTCTACTCTAACCTAATCCCTATAATTACCTTACCTCCCTTTAACACTACCCATTCCTAAACCTTGAAATTATCCTTACCTCTGTTTAATACCTCCCACTCATAAAACCCAAAATGACCCTTACTTCCCTTTACCACTTCCCACCCCTAAACACTAAAATTGAACTTACCTCCATTTACTACTGTCTCCCCATAAACCGTAAAATCACCCATACCTCCGTTACCACTGCCCATCCCTAAACCCTTAAATTACTCATATCTCCTTTTACCATTTGCCACCCTAAACCCTAAAATTTCCCTTACCCCCTTTTACCTCTACCACCCTAAATCCCAAAATTGCCCTTACCTCCTTTTAACACTGCCCACATCTAAACCCTAAAATTACCCTTACCTCCATTAAACACTGCCCACCCCTAAACCACAAAATTACACTAACCTACGTACCTCTACTCACCTCTAAAACCTAAAATTACCCTTACCTCGTCTCCACTGCCCACCCCAAACCTTAAACTTACCCATACCTCTCTTTACCCCCTAACCCCTGAAATTACCCTAACATCCCTTTACTACTCATCCCTAAATCTTGAAATTTTACTTCCCTCCCTTGAATACTACCCAACCCTAACCCCAAAATTAATCTTACCACTACCCAAAGCTAAACTTAAAAAAAAAACCATAATAATGATGTCATTAAAAAAACATGCATACGGGAGGGTAAAGGAATGCATGCTAAAGACACAAATACATACCTGCATCGTACTGATGTGTGTGGTAAAGGCTGCGTGGTAAAGGCATTGAGTGGTAAAGTTTGTGTGGTAAAAGCTGCCTCCCTCCCTACTACACCAGGGGACCCAGACAACCTATTTTGACTCTAGCCTCCGTCCTTTTCAGCACAACTATAGATATGTTCTTCAAAATCAAATGGTGAACTCTACACTGGCCTAAAGTGCCCGCTTGTACCCAGAAATAGTGGCAGCTGGGGTTAAGCCAACTGACCACTAAGATTTAATATTTCCCCCAAAGTGATGGAGGGAACCTATCACAAAAAAAACACAAGTGGTATATAATCAGCTACCGAAGGTGCAGTGAGACTCTTGTTTTTCAGGCAGCATACATCTCAGAACATTCCCGGCTCTTTCCAAAAAGCGCAAGGCACTACTAGATGGGGTAAGGCAGAAAGCTCTGTACTGCATTGGGAGGAAGCCCATCATGTACGCCGGCGCCCTATAGCCGCAGCCTGGGATACCATGCTTATGCCGTATAAGGAACTAGCTGAAGAGGACTCCCGTGCCCCTCATCATCCCAAATGTAAAGGCCTCTGGTCACCAGCTACCCTCCCCTCATCACAACATGTCAGAGTTCACATCCGCTCTGCATACTCCCACAAATTCTGCTCCGCAAATCCCCCAAATCCTGTTCCACATGGTTATACCATTGTGCTCCCTCTAGTTTCTTTTTCCTAGTTCTCCAACCCATCTCCCATTATTCAATGGATCCCCCTCATCCTTCTAGGAGACAGTTTTATACCACAGCACGTAGCTGAAGGATTCTAAAATGGTTCATTATTACGAGCCCGTGCATTTCACTCCTCGCCCATAAAGTGGTGCCCAAACTGAAAATGAGATCTGCTCCTTGCTTTTTATCTCTCCTAACCTAGGAGACAGTTTTATACAACAACTTTTGGTGTACCCCTTTTACTACGCAAAGTCTAGCACTCTGATGATAAGCAATGTACAAAATCAGGTAGAGCACTTATCAGGGAACTCGTCACATAAGCCGCTGGAAAAGGGAAATATACTGGGTCGATACAAGTGAGAAAGGGAGGAGCAGGGCAGTACATGGCGACTGCACTATTGACTTTTGAACCAAGAGTCTGACCACCTCAACTTTTACATGTCAGAGACTACGCCTACCCAGGGAAATATCTGGCATTTGATGGAGTAAATGTTTGGGGAAGTCTATCAACATTCTCGAAGGACAGCCCTGCTTTGTACTCTTAAGTCTAGACCTTGCAAAGAAATTGACCACAAAAACAGCTTTGGTCGAATTCTGCTCACTGCTCTAAGGCTTATGGTCCATTTAGAAAATGTGAGTTGTTCCAAACTGATAATCTCTTCAATGTGCAGATTGTGGTGTTAGCCTCTTTCTCAAATGTTGCCTAGGTATGCGCTTCAGGCAGGATTCCACTTATGAAAGCCACCACATGCTCTTTGTTTGTGTCGCTCCATTAGGACAAAATGGCACCAATTTCCTTGTCAGAGGCATCTGTAAGTCCTATGAATGGCATAACAAATCAGGCGTCTGAATTATGGGAGTATTGCTTAGAGCCTTTCTGAGCATGCCAAAGGCATTTTGACTTTCCATAGTTCAGTTGACCTGTCTGGACTGATTCTCAGAACTCTAGGCCGTCTTTGGTCCTACATTTCTTTCAGTCTTGCAATACTGCACAGTGAGTCCTGGAAAGGACCTTAATGGGGTTTGTTTCTTGGGAACCTCTCAGTCCAACACAGCCTGGCCTTTAGATTCACTAGGCTACAATGGTCCTCTGCTGACCTGGTGCCCAAGGTAGACTATTCCGGTTGCTCTCTTTGTAAGCTTTGCTCTTTGGAGAGCATGCACAACCCTCCTTGGGCAAGGTAGGTGGTCCCTCCACACAGTGCTGAAACATGTGATGTCCTGTAAATAGGATATGCAGAGACCCTCTAGGTGAATAAGGATGCTATTTACCTGTGGTTGAAAGGTGGTAGTAGGTGTTCCTCAGACCACACTGCATGGCCCATACAGGGTAATGTCTTACAGCAGTTCCAAACACCATTTTATATTTAGTGACAGTGTAAAACTGGTCGGCCAGTACGTGTTTAAAAGGCTTAAAGCACTGAGCTTACCCACAATCTCAAAAAATGTGTCTGAGAAATTGGATATGGTTTAACAAGGGTGAATCCATAATTTTAAAGAACATGGGATAGTATTCTATATTTTAAATGGCAATGGTTCACAATGATTTTGATCTCCAGAATTGTTAGAAATAGGGTCGCTAGTTAGCAGTCGGTATGCACCCTGTCCAAGTGTGGACCCTCACTCTAGGGGGGTATGCAAGTTACACAGCTAAGATAACCCCTGATTGCCCCCCTTGGCTTAACCCACAGGCGATGTGTAAAGTATTTGTACACATGTACACAGTAACTCACTTAAAACACTACAAAAGGACTCCACACCAGTTTTGAAAAGTAGCCAATATTTATCTGAGTAAAACATGACCAAAACGACAACCATCCTAAATACCCAAGTCAAGATATCACTTTTAAAAGGTTAAATAAGCTGTCATTCATAGAAATAAATGGATGCAGATGTTTTAGCACAAAGTACCTGAGAAGCGTAAAAAACAAAGACAATGCTGGCCGCAGGGGATGTGAGGCACCTGAAAACTCAGTGATGCGTTGGTTCCTTACTGCACAGAGGAGGTGATGCGTTGATTCCTTACTAGCAGAGAAGGTGATGCGTTGATTCCTTACTGGCAGAGGAGGTGATGTGTCAGTTCCTTACTGCTAGGCAGGGGAGGTGATGTGTCTATTACTTGCTGACAGGGGAGGTGATGCGTCAGTTTCTTGATGACAGGGTAGGTAATGTGTGGATTCCTTGCTGGTACTGGAAGTGATGCGATAGGGGTCGGACACGAGCCTTACTGCCTACTCGGTTCCTTACTGCGGAGCAGTGTCAATGAAAAATCAGCACCCAGGGACGATGCATTGAAAATCCGTATGCGCTGCGTCGATGTGACAGCAGTGAAGCAGGCATTGTGCCATGTACACATCCGCAAACCAGGGATGTGTTGGAGTCGGAGCGTTTGCCACGGACAACTGTGGCACACGGCTCAGGACTTATGTTCTGCACTTTTTCTGGTGCACTGCGATGGCAAGCTGAGGCCTGCAGTGAAGCTGTGGGCAATGCGCTGACAAGGAACCACACTTTGGGACAGGCAGCAGTGATGCGTCAATCTTGGGCTGCGATGCATTGATAAAACAGACGCCGGGAGACGATGCATGGATTTTATTCCTATATCACCAGATTCTATTTTCAAGGGCCCAGAAACTGGATTTGGCACCACTTGGCAAGTCAGGACTCTCAGCAGAAGAGCCCAGGCACTGGCAGGTGAAGTCTTTGATGACCATGAGACTTCTTAATAGGAGGCAAGCTCGACTCAAGCCCTTGGAAAACCTTGGAAAGCAGGGTACAAAATGCAAAGTCCAGTCCTTTCACTCCCAGGACAGATGCAGCAGGCCAACACAGCAAAGCAAACAGCAAAGTGGCAGTCCCTCCTGACAGCTTCTCCAGCTCTTCTTCCTGGCAGAATGTCCTCAGTCCAGAAGTGTTTTGAAGTTATGGTGTCACAGCTCCAGTACTTGTACCAGTTTCTGCCTTTGAAGTAGGCAAACTTCAAAGGAACGTTTTTGTAGTGCACAAGACACTGACTTTCCGTACCCTGGCTCCAGACACACTGCCGTGGGAGTGGAGACAGCTTGAGTGAGGACAGGCACAGCCCTATTCAGGTGTCAATGACAACTCCTCCCACCACTCTAGTTCAGGAAGGGCAATCAGCCTGGAGATGGGCCATCAGGCTACGCAAGGCACACCTGAGCTCCCTTTGTGTGGCTGTCTAGAGTGATGCATAAGAGCCCATCTGTCAACCAACCGAGACATGGATTCCACAGTCAGGCAGAGGCACAGAATGGTTGAGCAAAAAGAAATTCACTTTCTAAAAGTGCCGTTTTCAAACACGCAATTTAAAAACTAAGTTTTAAAAAGATGCATTTTAAATTGTGAGTTCAGAGACCCTAAACCCCATAGCTCAATCTGCACTTGAGAACTTGAGAAGGTCCCACACGCAGTTGTCAATATCTGTACGAAAACCTTATTCTCCAGTAACATCAGCTACACTAAGCTGATGGTTAAAGGGGATGATGTCCCTAGTGAGGGTGGGTATTGATCATTTTGGGACTCATTCTGCCAGGTGTTCTGTGGCTTCAAAAACTTTCTGGTATGGACCCGGTTTGGAGTATATTCTCACGTCTACTGATTGGTCTAGAATGAATAGATTTAAGACCTTCTACTGCTAACCAATGCAACATGGAGCAAAGACAGTGGTAGATATGCTTTGAATTAACATATGGGAGCCTCCCGTCTTGTTATAAAATTGCAGAGTTGGTGACAGATACTCCAATTTTATTGAAGACAAAAGAGGTGAATATTATCCTGCCTCTGTTGATGAAACCCTCACTAATCTCAGAATGGTAATGACTTCTTTGATTTTTCCCAGTTCAAGTCTCAACCACCCGAGCAACATTACAAGTCATAAAAATGATTGCTACCCAATAATTGCTAATTGACAGAGGAGTCTCACATTCACCAAGTGTAAACTTGTAACAGGTGTTCACATGGAACTCCTTTTGAAAAACAATAAGATAAAACAGGGAAATCCTGTGCTAAATTAATCAAAATTGGGGAGCCCTTAGTCTAGACAAAAAAAGCATTTTGTCATGAGTAAATCTTAACATGAAAGAGTCAACCAGCATGTTAGTCAATTCATCCAAATGTAATTTATTTTCGAAAAGACAATTGGAAATATATACAACAGATAAGTTACACACGGTCAAGTGAGTGATGAGGAAGAGTTTTTCTGCAGAACCCCAAGTCAGAAGATCCATAACTGAACAAAGTAAAGGGAGTGACAATGTGTAAATAAAACGGCATATTGGTATAAGTCAAGACACCCAATAGAATTCCTTACAAATTAGAACACCAGGGTGTGTTTGTGATATCTTCGTTTGTCTTTAGATGGTGTTTCTCACTCACTAGTCTCAGCATGGTAATGACTTATTTGATTGTACCTAGTTCTGGTCTCAACTACCCAAACAACATCATGCATGATAAAAATGATTGCAAAATGTCAAAGGAGTCTCATGTTGACCAAGGACATTGCATTTTGGATGAGGATCACAGGAAGAAAGAGATCCTGTAGTTACTACTTGGATGCTTGTTATTCTCATTTTCCTGCTTTTTGACCGGACTCCGTAGCCATCAAGAAAAGAGGAAATTAATGCTAGACTGCACCTATTTATATTCTTTGCTGACCTTGTGTTTACCTTAGACTGCACATGTGTGGTCACATACAGGGCCACTGGAATTATGTGGCAGGGGAGGACCAAATTATGCGCAGGGTTGAGTAAATTGTGCTCCAAGAAAAAGCCAATTATGCTGCACATTTTGTGATAGTATTACTTCATTATTTTATCATTTTGAAAACTTGTTATCACAGTTTGGGCATTAGTTGCATCTCATTTGTACCAGTCTAACACCCAAACATAGCAATAAGCTACAGAAAGATGACCAGTCAACCTTTGCAAAGGGCCTTCCACTGTGCAGCAACACGTCACTGCAGTTTTAGTAATGTTTGAACCGCTTGAGCTAGAAACATTTTTTTGTTAAAATCTGCAGGTTATATGGCAGATGATGGATTATGTGGCACATGGGGCAAATCTATAATTATGCGAAAATCGCTGCTGCTGCACATTCATATAATTCCAGTGACTCTGGTAATCTATGAGATATTTTGTGTGTCTACAGGTGACTTAGAGCCATACCATACTGTTTTATGCAATGACTGGTCACACCATACCACATTACACAAGGACAGGCCATACCATACTATACAATACAATAACAAGCCTTGCCATACCATACTGTGACCTACTATACAATAACATGCCATACCATACTGTACTATACAAAGACAGGCCATATCATACATTGACAGTCCATACCATACCACACTATACAAGGGCAGGACCTACCATTTAGAAGGGCATCCCAGACTAGACCATAATTTACATTGATGGGCCATACCATACAACGATAGGACATACATTACCATTCTATTCAATGACGGACCGTACCATACAATGACAGGTCCGACCATACTAATCTATACTATACAATGACAGGCCATACCATACAATAAATGACAGGCCATACCATACCATATGATGATGGCAAGCCCCATCATGCTATACGTTACTATACAATGACAGGCCTTTCCATACCATACCATACAATGACAAACCATACAAAACATGCCACACTATACCATACCATACAATGACAGGCCATACCATACTAGACCATACAAAAGTTATCATACAATCATATATTAAAGTAAAAAGAACCGAGTGGAAATAAATGCTGTGGAAACAGACGTCTTCAAGGAAATCATGTGCTTCGTCTACACGGGGAAAGCATTGAACCTGGACAAGATGGCAGATGACTTATTAGCAGCTTCTGACAAAGTAAGTGTGACGGGGAAGCAAAAACCTTGTGTTGGCAGTGAATCCACACTGGGGCAACTTGTGGATGTGAGGAAGTGTTGTATGGTGTTTGATTTTGGGAAAAGCTCTAGAGGTAGAAATGCTGCTCTACAATCTTAGCTTTTAACAGATATGGAATGTGGGGTATCTGTTCTTTTGATTTAGATCATTCATATGGGGCCTTCGTTTCCCTACGCATCATAGGAGGGGGTTCGATATGCATTCTTAAAAAGCAGGCATGTGCCCTTCCTTGCTTGGTGTATCTGGTAGGCTTTGCAGGTCTAACCTTCTGTTGTTGCACACCTTTGTTTCCAATGCTGATTTCCAAGATAGTGAGCAGATACGATCTGACACTGGTAAATAAAAATTACCGTTAGTGTTTAGAGTGGTTGCATAATTTATCCCATGTTTTTGTGTTTAAATTTGTGGTTTTTCCTGCCTGTGACTGCTTCCATTTAACCTGTTGAATTGTGGGTTTTGCAGTCCAAACTCTGTAGCTTTTCCCTCATTCCCCAGGACTATCAGTTTTTTCAGTCCAAATGTTTCCTTTGCTCTGAGCTAAGACCAGTATGTTAAGCAGTGCACCCCCAGCGACCATTTTGTGTTAACAAGTCAGTGAAACCAGCGCACCCTTCCCCCTGAGATAGCTGTAATCTGCTGTAAGCTGTTTAAACTGTGTTTAATAGGGACTGTACACTTCGTTTTTTGGCCAGGAGAGGGAGTAAAGTTTTATACAAATAGTGTTGTTAGAGGACAAGTTTGCTAGGGCCTTACCAAAGTGTGGATTGAGCCTGTCTGTCTCCTAAGTGATTTCTGAATAGAGGAGCAGGTGCCAACTCCCTGGCCAGCAAACCTAGTCTGCGGTAGCTGGGACCTTATATAGTCTGATATTGTTTGGTACATATGCACACTGATTGGTGGTTGTATCTGATGTTTCTATTGGATTAGGGTTAGTGTCCTTATTGGTTGGGTATTTGGGGGTTCTGATTGGTTTCTGGGTCTGTGATTCAATCAATGTAGGGTTAAACTAGGGCTAGAGTTAGGATTTCTATTGGAAGTAGGGACTATTGCTTCCTGTGTTATTGGATGTTGGGACTAGGGTGGGACTAGGGCTAGGGTTAGGCCTTTAATTGGGAGAAGCGATTAGGGCTTCTGGTGTGATTGGTTGCTGGACTGGGTGTGGGAGTAAGAGTAGGGTTAGGCTTTCTATTGAAAGTAGGGACTAGGGCTTCCTGTGCCATTGGTCGCTTGGACTAGGGTTGAGACTACTGTTAGGGCTAGGGCCTCTATTGGGCGTAGAGATCAGGGTTTTTTTAATTGATTGGGTGCTTGGACTATGGCTAAGATGAGCTGTGAGGTCCTGGTCTCCAATTGGTTTTAGATTTTAGGGCTAGTGTTGTGATTGGATAGTGTTAGGGCTAGGGTTCCCATTGGCTGACGGCGTCACCTAACTACTAGGGCTATAAACGGCCAAGGCTTAGGGTGTCTCAGCCCGGGCGTCGAAGCTAAGGGTGAAGAGGACAAGGGTGAGTGCCTGTTTGAGCCTGTTCGAAACTGGTCGGGACCAGGGCCAGGAATGCTGCCCATTTTCTCATTCATTAATACCCACCCTATGCATTTGTCCCTCAGTATATAAGCATTTTCACTATAGATATGTGCCTATCGTTGTGTATTGCTTTGTATAAACATGTACAATAAATAAGTTGTTATAAAAACAACAAAAAAAGAAAATACTCATCTTTGGTCTACATGTACTTGCTTCCATTGTGCATCTATGTACCTCTATGTGTTTGGATCTGTGTGTCTTACTTTTCTCCTGAAAAGTATATCCAATGCACTACCCTATTTCTCATCTTGTACCTCTATCAATACCTTTAATATGTATATACTTACCTCATTAATGCATATATATACTTTCAATGTACTTATGGGTCTATATATTTATCACTTTCTTCTAATTTAGCATTTCCAATGCACCACCCTATTTCTCAGCCTATACTTCTCTCAATATACCTTCTAGCCCAACTTTCTGACTCATCTCAAACTTCTTTCTACCACTCTTTCCAATTCACTACCCTATCTCTCACCCTATACATCTATTATTATATATCCTCTACACCCACTCTCTCATTTATCCCAATCCCCATACCACTACTATGTTCCCCAAAATAACCCTTTCTTGACTCTCTCCTAGTCTACACCTCCTTGCATCATCGGACACCTCTTTTAGTATACAGATCCCCAAAACAAACCATTCTAAACTCTTCCCTCTGACTCTTCCCCCACAAAAACCCTTTTTACTCAACCAAAAGCCTCCTCCTACTGTTATGACCTAAAAAAAAACCTTAACTCTTCTATTCCTCCACTATCCTTTACAATAAAAAAAACAGACTAACATGTTCACTTCTCTAATTCCATATTCCACTATACTAATTCACCACTAATCCTTTATGGGTTCCAGAGTAGCGTGCTACTCGCCAAAAAAGCGTTTCAACACCTCATCAGGGTTACAAGCGCTATATAAATGCAAACCTTTTTTCCTTTTTAACCCCTCACCAACCCTTCTCAATCCAAATAACTGACTAACATATCCACCACTCAAATTACTTCATATTTCACTATACTAATTTTCAACACTAATCCTTTATGGGTTCCGGAGTAGCCTGCTACTCGTCAGAAAAGCACTTTAACACCCCATCAGGGGTAACAGGTGCTATATGAATGCAAACTTTTCTTTCCCTTCTATCGCTCCGCTATCCTTCTCACTCCAAATAACTGACTAATACCCACCACTCAAATTACTTTCATATTTCACCATACTAATTCACCACTAATCATTTATGGGTTTCCGGAGAAGCGTGCTACTTGCCAAAAAAAGCGCTTCAACACCCCATCAGGGGCTAGAATCGCTGTATAACTACAAACCTTCTTTGATCTTCTATCCTTCCGAATCCAAATAAATGACTAACAACACATCCACCACTTAAAATGTACTTGCATGTTTCACTATACTAGTTCAACCTTTATCCTCTGTGGGTCCCGGAGTAGTGTGTTACGCGCCGAAAAGCGCTTCGACGCCTCGTCAAGAGTAGTAAGCGCTATACAAATGCAATTACAATACAATACAATATATATATATTTATATATTCATTCTAATATAACAATCCATTTGTATAAAAGTTGATCAGCATAGCTAAAAAAACATTGACAGTCAATATATCTGGCACAGGCAAAACCTATTGGCTTTACCAAAGCATTGTTCTTTTTCTATGCTTTCTGCCTGGTTCTGCAGGATAATTGCAAAAGTAACTTTCTTTGAACATGTGTGACACTATGAACAAACAGCAAGAAGAGAGACTGAAGAATAAAGCCTCCTTTGTCTTCAATAAAATCAGGACTCTCCTTAACCAACTAGCTACGAGAATATGCAACGATCTAATTCAGGTGCCCCCCCCCCCCCCCCGCAGTTTCACTTAAGTATAAACCATTTTATAACGCGCTCCGTTACTGGAGAGTATCCTGGCGCGGGGAAAATAAAAGCAGATAACAGAACATGGGAGAGAATCTTAGTTTACATTATTAAACAGATGCGTTTTCAGATGTTTTTTAAAAGCAGCAACTGTAGGTGTGGAGCGCAGATGAAAAGGAAGAGCGTTCCAGGCGCGAGCCACCACCACCGAGATCGACTGACCGCCAAGTCTGGCGCGTTTGAAGCGGGGGAGGGTCAGTTTGAACAGAGTGGAGGATCTCAGGGACCGCGCAGGGGCATAACAAATAAATCTTTTTCTCAGATACTGGGGGCCAAGACTGTGGGTAGCACGAAACGCCAGAACCAGAGATTTAAACAGGATGCGCTGTGCAACAGGGAGCCAGTGGAGTGAGCGCATCTCCGCACGAACGCTCTTCCATCTAGGGATGTTAAATAATAGACGGACAGCCGCGTTCTGGATGATTTGTAGGCGTTTTACCAGATAAGCAGGGATACCACTGAACAATGCATTTGCATAGTCTAGCCTAGCCAGTATGAGCGCTCGGGCAACAGACTCTCTGGCCTCTTTTGGGAGCAGGGGAAAAAATTTGCGAAGCATTTTTAAAGTAGAAAAGCAGGTACCAGTCAGTTTTTTAATGTGATGTTCAAATTTTAAGTCCTCTGCAAACCAGATGCCCAAATTTTTTGCAGGTCTCCCCATCTCCTTCGGGCTGGGAATGTCAGGAGGCCATAAGGAGCTCTTAAACGAGGGAGGAAAGGAACCATAAAAAAGCACTTCGGATTTGTCCTCGTTGCACTTCAACTGTGCTTTGGCCAACCAGCGAAATACAGAGGACAAACACGAATGGACCGTCGATGTATCAAGGCTATCATCTGGCCAGGTGAACAGCAGTTGGGTATCATCTGCATACCCTATAATCTTAGCCCCGAACTGTTCCGCTAGATAGACCAGGGGGGTGATGTAAACATTGAACAGTAGGGGGCTAAGAGTTGATCCCTGCGGGACACCTGTGAGCAGCGGTTTAGGCTCAGAGGCATGGGGAGGCAGCCAGACCTGCTGAGTCCTGTCAGAAAGAAAGGAGGACAGCCAGTCTAACACAGTCCCCCCAATGCCTATGTCAGCCAGCCGGCCAAGTAGGAGCTCATGCGGGACGGTATCGAAAGCGGCAGAGAGGTCCAATAAAATTAGGACCGCTCTGCCACCTCCGTCTAAACAGTCCCGGATGGCCTCACTCATCTCCAGCAGGGCCGTCTCGGTGCTGTAGGTCGCCCTAAAGCCCGATTGGGCAGGATGGAGGGCATTGGAAGTTTCGACAAAGCTCTCTAATTGTCGAAATACCACCTTTTCACAAATTTTCGTCAGAGCCGGCAAAAGGGAAATGGGTCGATAATTCCCAGGGGCTGCCCAGTCCAGTCCGGGTTTCTTCAGGAGCGGCAGAAGCTTAGCCTGCTTCCAGACAGGAGGAACCACGCCCGTAGCCAGAGAGAGGTTCACTATCTGCGTAATTTCAGTGCAGACTATATCTGCTACCTCCGAAAGCACCCGGGCCGGGCATGGATCGGCTGGAGAGCCAGATTTCAGGGACTGGAGAAGAGGAAGAGTAACATCCTCCAAAGTATGCTCAAAGTTCATGAGCTGCTGTTCAGGACTAGGGCATAGGGAAGGACACAAATCAGCTATTAGGCCATCGGTGGGAAGAGCTGCTAGTAGGTCTTGTTGGATCCTTGCTATTTTGGTAACAAAAAAGGAGGACAGCTCCTCGCACCATTGCCTCGAGGATGGGTGGGAGACTGCCTCAGCGACTGGTGCCACAAAGCTTTTAACAATGGCAAAGATCTCTCTGCTGTTATTGTCCGCCAAGGCAATACGCCCAGCATAGTAGTTCCCTTTAGCAGACTTGATAGCTGAATAGTAATTTTTTTGGGCAAGCCGTAGCGTGGATTTAGCCTCAAGGCTGTAATCACGTCTCCACTCCCGTTCAAGCCTTTTACACCCCAATTTTAGTTCCCTCAATTCCGGAGAGAACCAAGGTTGGGAGGGAAAGCGTCTGGATCTGGTCAGCGTGGTCTGTTTAGTGGAGGCGGTAGCCGCCTGCTGTACCCACTCATTAAATACGCACACTGCATCGGCCAGGGGCAGCTTGGAATTGGGGCGAGTTTTAACCAGGGCCTGTCTAAACGCTGGCAGATTGATCTTTTGGGGTTGACATGTAAATGACGGTGGACAGTGCTCCGTAATCTCCCATTTAAATCTGATCAGATCATGGTCAGACCAGGTCATTTTTTCATTAGCTACGGCCTGGATGGGAAAATTGGAGCATACCAGATCAAGCAGATGGCCACCCGTATGCGTCGGGGCAGTCACCCATTGCTTGAGCTGAGCAAGCTCCAAAATTTCACCAAGCCTGTGGGCTTCAGGGGAGTCAGGAACATCCATGTGAATATTTAGGTCCCCAACCAAAAGAAACCTAGGAAAACCTAGGGCCCTCGGGACCAAATATTCTTCTAGGGAGTCCAAAAAGTGGGTAGCCTGACCCGGGGGTCTGTAAATCAGAGAACCTCCCAAAGTAAAATGAGGAGATGTTTTAATAGAGAAGTGGAGTACTTCACCCCCTACATCCACCATCGGAGGCTCAGAAGCAAAGTTCCACTCCTCCTTAAAAACAATCGCTAATCCGCCCCCTCTGCCCAAGGGTCGGTCCACTCTAACGATCTTAAATCCCCTGGGGACAGCGAGTTCTACGCTAGGTGCGGAGGTGCTGGTCATCCATGTCTCCGTGAGGAACAGCACCTCCAGCTGGCCGTCCACCAGTAGATCGAAGATCTCAGCGGCATGCCTAACCGCAGATCTAGCGTTGATCAGTCCCGCCCGGATGTAAGCCGCCGAGGCGATGCCAACCGAGCGGGGGGGGGGGAGTGGTTGGGGCAGAAAATCACAGGTGGGGCATTTGAGCATATCACAGTTCAAATCCGCCCGTGTGCAAAGCATATTATTGTCTGGGGGAGCAAGTCTCAAAAGGTCATAGCGCGAGTACCTGCGTATCTCTGATATGGCCATCCCCAGAGATCGCTGAGCATAGAGGCCGGCCCTGGGCCCGTCCGAGGCACGGACGGGCACAGACGGGCCCTCCTTTGGCGCTCCTTCGGCGCGCAGACGGCGCGCCCGCTGCGCGCGGCCGCTGCGCGTCCTAGGAGGCATCCCCATTTAATACACAAGCCCCTCCCCGAGCTGGAGCGCTAACTCCGTTCCAGTAGGGGTCCGGGACTCCCAAGATGGCGCCCGACCTGTCCCTCCACACAATCGGCACTGGCAAGCCGCGGTGGACCGGGGAGCAGGGGGACCAGCAAGCAACAGTTAGGTGAGTTTTAAAAAGCACACAAGTTATGGCAACACTACACAATTAGCAATTCAATTGATTAAGTGAAAACGAACTCGTTTTTTAAAAAGGGATTAAAAATAGTTAAAAGCGCCTGCTGCGCTAGTGCTGTGCAGACAAGGAGGGCAGAAGAGAATCACTCGCAGTCTGCTCGCCTCAATTTTCCAAGCGCTATCGCAAGGCGCTGCCACCACCTTGCTCAAACACCCAGAACTGCCAGAACTGATCCTGTTTAATACACAAGCCCCTCCCCGAGCTGGAGCGCTAACTCCGTTCCAGTAGGGGTCCGGGACTCCCAAGATGGCGCCCGACCTGTCCCTCCACACAATCGGCACTGGCAAGCCGCGGTGGACCGGGGAGCAGGGGGACCAGCAAGCAACAGTTAGGTGAGTTTTAAAAAGCACACAAGTTATGGCAACACTACACAATTAGCAATTCAATTGATTAAGTGAAAACGAACTCGTTTTTTAAAAAGGGATTAAAAATAGTTAAAAGCGCCTGCTGCGCTAGTGCTGTGCAGACAAGGAGGGCAGAAGAGAATCACTCGCAGTCTGCTCGCCTCAACTTTCCAAGCGCTATCGCAAGGCGCTGCCACCACCCCGCTCAAACACCCAGAACTGCCAGAACTGATCCTGTCCAACACACAAGCCCCTCCCCGAGCCGGAGCGCCAACTCCGCTCCAGTAGGGGTCCGGGACTCCCAAGATGGCGCCCGACCTGTCCCTCCACACAATCGGCACTGGCAAGCCGCGGTGGACCGGGGAGCAGGGGGACCAGCAAGCAACAGCTAGGTGAGTTTTAAAAAGCACACAAGTTATGGCAACACTACACAATTAGCAATTCAATTGATTAAGTGAAAACGAACTCGTTTTTAGGGCTCGGACTGACTCCTCCCAGTGAAACTGGGAGGAGTTTCGAGAACTAATGTTAAAGGAGAAAAAAAGAAGAAGTATCTCCTAGGGCCTTGGTGAGAGGAATTCCACACATTCCTTAGCGTTTTCTGTCATCTGGTCAGTGATTCGTCTTCCTTGTGTTTTCGTTTTAATAGGCTTGAAGTGATAGGGTAAATGTAGTTTTGTTCCGCCATTTTGGGCATATTTCGTTCGTGCTCGCGCAGGAAGTACATAAATTATAATTAGGAGCTGTCAGGGTGCCTCCGTTAGTGAACGGGCGCGTTCACAATTCTGCAGCGCTCAGCGCGCAGCTTCCTTGTTGTATTAGCAGCTGCTTAATGTATGTCCGTTTTTCGAGATTATATTTTATCGGTTTTTTGAAGATTACATTTTATCATACTGTGTTGTTTTAAAATCTTGCAATTCAGCCACAGAAAGCAGAGAACCCCACGCGCCTTTAAACCTGTAAGCAGACACTCGTCCTCCGTCACTAACCCTCCCAGACCTGAACTCCGTGCTAGTCCCTCCTGCACGGCCCCACCGACGCACCCAGTGTGCCTGAGCCCAGCAGCAAGCAGCCCCCAGCCGTCTATGAGTGGCTCCTTCCAAGCCTAATTTGTCAGATCCCGTTCTGCACAGCTGGGTGGGCAGCCCTCCAACAAATGGCAGCTGATAGCGACAAGCAGCAGGGAGGAGACACAACCCCCTCGGCAAAGCTGCCAGAGGCAAGTAGGCGTGGTATTTAGATGCCCTCTGCCACCCGGCACGGGCACAAATGGAGCTTTTTAAACACTGCTGAAAAGGTGAACGGGGCAAGAAGCCGGACGAACTCCGGATCAAGAATTCCACTGTATCAGCTGCAGCAATTCTACCATACCAGTCACAGTAGTACAATTATATATTGCGCACACTGATTCCACCCAGCTTTGTTCTGCAGAGACCTTGCCCTGATGCCCCAGAAAAATTCTTTAAACAGATTGTTTTCAATTGCGTTTTCCTTTGATTTAATTTTCTGAGTGGTGTGTGAGTGTCGATTACAGACAATTTGCAGAGAAATATGTTTGCTTTACCGTAACATCCATAAAAAAAGGTTATTTTAGATCTAAAACAGGACCACATGTGAGAAATGGGGGGGTCACAGAGATTACTTACAGTGATATTATTTCAAGATAATAATTTATTCTGCGTGCGTTGTTCGGGTGCAGGGGGAGGCTCTACGGACAGGAAAACATATTTAGACACAACTAAACAAAATCATGTATTCAGCCACAGAAACCCAAGGGCCCCACACGCCTTCCAAATTGTGAGCAGACACTCGTCCTCCGTCAATAACCTTCCCAGACCTGAACTCTGTGCTAGTCCCTCCTGCACGGCCGCATCCCAGTCCTTTACTTTACTTCAATATTGTTGTTATCTCCTGTATTGGGTATTTACTGGGTATCAGTGCTTCAAATGAAAAAAAAAATGTTGGTGCTTCACAGAGGTGTGTTTCTTATAATTTATTGCAAAAGCTTTAACAAATTACCTCTAGCCTGGTGTCTGGGTTACACAGTAGAGAACCCACTGGATGAAGTGAACCCTACCCTTCCTGCCTGAGCCTCCTAACACTTACTCCGTACCTGTGAAATACCTCAGCGCTTAAACAATAAATGTACGAGCATTCTGTGCATTTAATCCCACCTGTGCCTTTTTCCTTGGCATCTTAAACCCCAGTGTTGGCCCCATGTTCAGTTTCAATCCTGGGCTCTCCATTGGCTCATTGTGTGATCGCTGTGAGGTTATGCTATCCTCCTCAAACTCTGTACCAGTTGGATTCAAGGTGAGGCGTCTGTAAAAAGTGGCCCCTGTACACTATACGTATGCCAGTGCCACAGAGCCTCTCCGAGGCCCCTTTTTGCCTCATAGGGATGCCATCCAAGGCGTTTGGGCACTTTTGTTGCTTTCCATTCCTTCTTTCCCTTTGTCGACAACCCATGTGTCCTCCGTACAAACCGGAATACAGACCACTCTATAAGCATTAGGTGCTGTTGAGTGCAGAGTGCTGTGTGCTGTTGAGTGAAGAGTGCTGTATGCTGTTGAGTGCAGAGTGCTGTGTGCTGTTGAGTGCAGAGTGCTGTGTGCTGTTGGGTGCAGAGTGCTGTGAGCTGTTCAGTGCAGAGTGCTGTTGAGGGCAGAGTGCTGTTGAGTGCAGAGTGCTGTTGAGTGCAGAGTGCTGTAGAGTACAGAGCGCTCTAGAGTGCAGAGTGCTGTATTGTGCAGAGTGCTGCTGAGGGCAGAGTGCTGTTGAGGGCAGAGTGCTGTTGAGGGAAGAGTGCTGTTGAGGGCAGAGTGCTGTGTGCTGTTGAGTGCAGAGTGCTTTTGAGTGATGTGTGCTGTTGAGTGCAGAGTGCTGTTGAGTGCTGTGTGCTGTACAGTGCAGTGTGCTGTACAGTGCAGAGTGCTGTACAGTGCTGTAGAGGGCAGAGTGCTGTAGAGGGCAGAGTGCTGTAGAGGGCAGAGTGCTGTAGAGGGCAGAGTGCTGTAGAGGGCAGAGTGCTGTTGAGGGCAGAGTGCTGTTGAGGGCAGAGTGCTGTAGAGGGCAGAGTGCTGTGTGCTGTAGAGTGCAGAGTGCTGTGTGCTGTTGAGTGCAGAGTGCTGTGTGCTGTTGAGTGCAGAGTGCTGTGTGCTGTTGAGTGCAGAGTGCTGTTGAGTGCTGTGTGCTGTTGAGTGCAGAGTGTTGAGTGCTGTTGAGTGCAGAGTGCTGTTGAGTGCAGAGTGTTGTGTGCTGTTGAGTGCAGAGTGCTGTTGCGTGCTGTATGCTGTTGAGTGCAGAGTGCTGTTGAGTGCAGAGTGCTGTTGAGTGTATAGTGCTGTTGAGTGCAGAGTGCTGTTGAGTGCAGAGTGCTGTGTGCTGTTGAGTGCTGTGTGCTGGTGAGTGCAGAGTGCTGTGTGCTGTTGAGTGTAGAGTGCTGTTGAGTGCAGACTGCTGTTGAGTGCAGAGTGCTGTTGAGGGCAGAGTGCAGAGTGCTGTTGAGGGCAGAGTGCTGTGTGCAGTTGAGTGCAGATTGTTGTGTGCTGTTGAGTACAGAGTGCTGTTGCGTGCAGAGTGCTGTTGAGGGCAGAGTGCAGAGTGCTGTTGAGGGCAGAGTGCTGTGTGCTGTTGAGGGAAGAGTGCAGAGTGCTGTTGAGGGCAGAGTGCTGTGTGCTGTTGAGTGCAGAGTGCTGTGTGCTGTTGAGTGCAGAGTGCTGTGTGCTGTTGAGTGCAGAGTGCTGTGTGCTTTTGAGAGCAGAGTGCTGTTGAGGGCAGAGTGCTGTTGAGGGCAGAGTGTTGATGGCAGAGTGCAGAGTGACTGTTCCAGAGAGAGCAGGGTATGCTTGTGCGCTTACACGGTGCACTGACACACAGGAGCTAAAACAAAGAACAGCTGAACGCGTGTCTTGGGAGCTTCATTGAGGCAGCCTGCCCTCTGTGAGGGGAGCAGGAAGGAGGGGACGCCTCAACCAATCAAGCGCAACTACTCACAACCTATTGTGCGATTAAACACAGGCCAAAGGGCAGAGCTAGGTATTTTCGCATTACGTACGGTGAGCAGTGTGTGAGTGTGTAGTGTGAGCAGTGTATGAGCGTGCAGGGTGAGTAGTGTGTGAGTATGCAGGGTTAACAGTGTGTGAGCGTGCAGGGTGAACATTGTGTGAGTGCAGAGTGCTGTTGAGGGCAGAGTGCAGAGTGCTGTTGAGGGCAGAGTGCTGTTGAGGGCAGAGTGCTGTTGAGGGCAGAGTGCTGTTGAGGGCAGAGTGCTGTTGAGGGCAGAGTGCTGTTGAGGGCAGAGTGCTGTTGAGTGCAGAGTGCTGCGTGCTGTTGAGTGCAGAGTGCTGTGTGCTGTTGAGGGCAGAGTGCTGTGTGCTGTTGAGTGCATGCTGTTGAGGGCAGAGTGCAGAGTGCTGTTGAGGGCAGAGTGATGTGTGCTGTTGAGGGCAGAGTGCTGTGTTCTGTTGTGTGCAGAGTGCTGTGTGCTGTTGAGTGCAGAGTGCTGTGTGCTGTTGAGGGCAGACTGCTGTGTGCTGTTGAGTGCAGAGTGCTGTGTGCTGTTGAGGGCAGAGTGCTGTGTGCTGTTAAGGGCAGAGTGCTGTTGAGGGCAGAGTGCTGTTGAGGGCAGAGTGCAGAGTGACTGTTCCAGAGAGAGCAGGGTATGCTTGTGCGCTTACACGGTGCACTGACACACAGGAGCTAAAACAAAGAACAGCTGAACACGTGTCTTGGGAGCTTCATTGAGGCAGCCGGCCCTCTGTGAGGGAAGCAGCAAGGAGGGGACGCCTCAACCAATCAAGCGCAACTACTCACAACCTACTGTACGATTAAAGCACAGGCCAAAGGGCAGAGCTAGGTCTTTTCGCATTACGTAGGGTGAGCAGTGTGTGAGTGTGTAGTGTGAGCAGTGTATGAGCGTGCAGGGTGAGCAGTGTGTGAGTATGCAGGGTTAACAGTGTGTGAGCGTGCAGGGTGAACATTGTGTGAGTGCAGAGTGCTGTTGAGGGCAGAGTGCAGAGTGCTGTTGAGGGCAGAGTGCTGTTGAGGGCAGAGTGCTGCGTGCTGTTGAGTGCAGAGTGCTGTGTGCTGTTGAGGGCAGAGTGTTGTGTGCTGTTGAGTGCAGAGTGCTGTGTGCTGTTGAGGGCAGAGTGTTGTGTGCTGTTGAGTGCATGCTGTTGAGGGCAGAGTGCAGAGTGCTGTTGAGGGCAGAGTGATGTGTGCTATTGAGGGCAGAGTGCTGTGTGCTGTTGAGTGCAGAGTGCTGTGTGCTGTTGAGTGCAGAGTGCTGTGTGCTGTTGAGGGCAGAGTGCTGTGTGCTGTTGAGTGCAGAGTGCTGTGTGCTGTTGAGGGCAGAGTGCTGTGTGCTGTTGAGGGCAGAGTGCTGTTGAGGGCAGAGTGCTGTTGAGGGCAGAGTGTTGAGGGCAGAGTGCAGAGTGACTGTTCCAGAGAGAGCAGGGTATGCTTGTGCGCTTACACGGTGCACTGACACACAGGAGCTCAAACAAAGAACAGCTGAGCACGTGTCTTGGGAGCTTCATTGAGGCAGCCGGCCCTTTGTGAGGGGAGCAGCAAGGAGGGGACGCCTCAACCAATCAAGCGCAACTACTCACAACCTACTGTACGATTAAAGCACAGGCCAAAGGGCAGAGCTAGGTCTTTTCGCATTACGTAGGGTGAGCAGTGTGTGAGTGTGTCGTGTGAGCAGTGTATGAGCGTGCAGGGTGAGCAGTGTGTGAGTATGCAGGGTTAACAGTGTGTAAGCGTGCAGGGTGAACATTGTGTGAGTGCAGAGTGCTGTTGAGGGCAGAGTGCAGAGTGCTGTTGAGGGCAGAGTGCTGTGTGCTGTTGAGGGCAGAGTGCCGTGTGCTGTTGAGGGCCGTGTGCTGTGTGCTTTTGAGTGCAGAGTGCTGTGTGCTGTTGAGTGCAGAGTGCTGTGTGCTGTTGAGGGCAGAGTGCTGTGTGCTGTTGAGGGCAGAGGGCAGTTGAGGGCAGAGTGCTGTTGAGGGCAGAGTGTGTGTGAGTGTGTAGTGTGAGCAGTGTATGAGCGTGCAGGGTGAGCTGTGTGTGAGTATACAGGGTTAACAGTGTGTGAGCGTGCAGGGTGAACATTGTGTGAGCGTGCAGGGTGAGCAGTGTGTGAGCGTGTAGGGTGAGCAGTGTATGAGTGTGAGCAGTGTGTGAGTGTGTAGGGTGAGCAGTGTGTGAGTGTGTAGGGTGAGCAGTGTGTGAGTGTGAAGGGTGACAGTGTGTGAGTGTGCAGGGTGAGCAGTGTGAGAGTGTGTAGGGTGAGCAGTGTGTGTGTGTAGGATGAACAGTGTGTGTGTGCAGGGTGAACAGTGTGTGTTTGCAGGGTGAACAGTGTGTATTTGCAGGGTGAACAGTGTGTGTTTGCAGGGTGAACAGTGTGTGTGTGCAGGGTGAACAGTGTGTGAGTGTGCAGGGTGAACAGTGTGTGAGTGTGCAGGGTAAACAGTGTGTGAGTGTGTAGGGTGAACAATTCCAATCCAAACCACATAATTCCACTACACACCACATGCATACACTCCATAACACATGGCTAAAAGACATTGCCATTTACAATGCCATTAGCTCTAACTCAAATAAATCCGAGACCTATTGCATTTCCAATGCTTGTTTAAAAAGGGATTAAAAATAGTTAAAAGCGCCTGCTGCGCTAGTGCTGTGCAGACAAGGAGGGCAGAAGAGAATCACTCGCAGTCTGCTCGCCTCAATTTTCCAAGCGCTATCGCAAGGCGCTGCCACCACCTTGCTCAAACACAGGTAAAGATAGAAAGCTGATGACTGAAACCTAAACCTACAGTAATTAGGTTGGTGGCGTTTGGAAGGAGCAGACGCCGCCATATCATGGAGCCTTGGGTGAAAATAGATTATTTAAAAGAAATACCAGATAAGCAAACCACCTTCATTGTGTTAACAACTTTTAGCTAACAGCACATCTGAATGGTTAACGGCAGTGAAATAGTCCTATCAGATAATGCAGAACAAAGGATAAACAGATTCAATCAGCATATCCATGTGACCATTTCTGACCAAAAAGTGAACATTTTATGCCCTTGTCTCTTCCACACATGCACCAGCACTTCTTCTGAGCACTTTTCCGCACATAATGGAACAGCAATCAAATGTAAGTCATGTATATATACTATTCACCTTCAATTCAATGTGATTTTTTTTTGCATTCAATTGTGTTTCTGTGTGCGATCTTAATTTTGTGTACTCTTCCTGCTCTAAGTATTGACATTTACCCCTACCCTTAGGATCGGAGGATATTGATTACATGAATGGGATCAGGAAATGCTGATAAAATCTGTTTATCCTTTGTTTTGCATTATCCGATAGGACCATTTGGTAGACTGTATCGCGTTGTACCCTGGTCCTTCGGCTGTGTGGGGTACCCGATTGTTCTGTAATGGTTAACGACAGTGGTCAGTAGTAAAACACAGACATATTGTGAGAGACAATGCTTCTGAATGGGAGGAAGCACTTCAACTGAGGGGATTGACTCTGCCCAAACCCTATCTGCCTTATAGAGGCCTGAACTATTGTGCCGTCTGTCTGCATGGTATAACACTGTGTATTTTACTATATCTGACATGTTGCCATGTGTCTTCTACTACTTGCAATCAACCTATAGATATTCCGTGCTCTTTCTTTCATGAAAACCAAAAGTGACCCTCAAAATCCTGCGCTCCTGCTTCCCGATAGGTCTACATAGCTAAAACCTAATGAATATTCATCATACTTCATGGCTCGCCAAAGTCAACATGGTCTATTCGATATGAAACAATAAACAAAACAAAAAAACAGATAAAGATATATATATCTGGAAAAGTCAATTTACTAGAAAATGGGGATATGAAACAATCAGAAATTTTGAAAAACCCACAAAAATAGCCGATAAAAGCGTTTGCTTTTACTGACCCAAGTTGTCTGCAAATATTAAGTGGTTTCGCATCGGCAGGCCTTGTCCCTGCCTCATCCTAAGGGTGCCAAGGCCCCTCTGACAGGACTCATTCATTCACTGATAAAAATAGATCTCTGGCCTTGCATGGCGCTCAAGAAAGAGAAATGGCTGTCGCGCAGTCATATTTGCAGCTAAGAATCCAACATGGAAGCGTTCAGTTTACAAGTCACTGAGGCAATGAATAGAACCTCCAGCCCAAACTTCAAAAGCAGCCTTCTGTCACAGGGGGCCTTGGGGGCATCCAACATACGGGTCACGCGCCACTACTGATTACAGAACTTGGGTGACTGACGGCTCTACATCAGTTCGGAAAACTACAGAATGAGGAGAACTTTGGGGCATATTATCAAGGGGTTTATCTCCGCTTTTTTGGCTTTAAAAGCCAAGAAAGCGGAGATAAAATTATCTCCCTATTACCAAGCTGTCGCTAACACCAGTTAGTGACAGCTAATAGGAGATAGCGACCATCTTGGGCCCCGCTTTGCATGTCAGTGATATTTATCACTAATGACATGCAAAGTGGGCGTGCCAAGATGTTAGCGACTGGAAACAGTCGCTAACATCGCTATCTCCTATTACCAACTTTTGGAGATATTCGCGCTAAGCGCGAATATCTCCAAAAGCTAACACCTGCCCTGAGCAGTTCTTCACCATGTTATCCAATGGGAGGTGGATAACATGGCTAAGAGCATTTGCTCGATAATGCATGAATATCGCTGACTTTTCAGCGATATTCATGCATTGCGGCCGTTTTTTATCGCATTTGCGATAAACCTTGCTAATAGCAAGGTTTATCTGCGATAAAAATCGCCGATGTGCGGCGATAATTTTTGTCTCTAAACAAGTTAGAGACAAAAATTATCGCTAGTTGTTGGTAATATGCCCCTTTGTCCTTGAGCAAGGACAGTTTATAAGCACTGATTACCAGAAAAACTGGGCATAGTAAACAAAGAAATTGAATAAAAGGGTGATGCTTAACAGGTAGGTAGGATAATGGAAAGTAGGCAGCGCTAGAGATGCTTGGTTTCCATGGCAGTACATGTACAGGCTACAGGCAGGTGTAGAGGTGCTTGGGAATAGAGAGGGACGCTGGGGCAGGGGCACGGTGGTATCTGAGTGAGTAGATGTACCTGGGTAAAGGTGGGGTATAGGCATAGTTGGTATAGACAGTAGAGGTACGAGGATATAAGTAGAGGTACTAGGGTTAAATGTAGGGGCAGAGGTGCTAGGCCAAAGGCACAGAGAGGTAGAAAGGAAGGGTCAGGGGACAGAGAGGCACAGGTACTAGGGTATAAGTAGTGGGGCAGGTGGTAGTGCATTGGGAGGGGTACTGGTAAAAGTAAGGGTTGAGCAAAGGTACTACGGTATAAGGCAGCACTGGAGGTAAAAGGGTACAGGCAGGAGCAGAGGCAATAGGGCATAAGCTGTAGCACAGGCGCGGGGTACTGGCATGGGTAAAGGTTTTGGGGCCTCATTTATGAGAAGTGGCACATCGCTGCGTGAAAGCAGCCATGCGTCACTTCTCAGTGCGCCCTCCTTGCGACATGATTGATGCGTCATATTTCCTGTATGACGCATCATGACGCAAGGAGTTACAGATACGTCAGTATTTCTGACGTATCTGTATGGCGCAAAAGTAACGCATTGCTGGAGTGTCACAAAAGTGACGCAACTCCAGCAATGTGTCCTTTCACATGGGTCAAGCCCCATGTGAAAGGGCTGCGTCAGTCTTACGCCTGCTGTGAGGCAGGCGTAAGATATTGACCACTTGTGTCCTAGAAGTGGCGCGGTGAAATCTTATAGATTTCACTGCGTCACTTCTATGACCCTTTCTTGCACCAGAACGCCCCCCTGCATACACTATACCTGGCGCAGGTATAATGTGGTGCAGGTGTTTACAAAGAGACGCATCTACCTAGATGCGTCACTTTGTAATTATGGTTGCAAACTTGCAACAAGGCACATTTTTTTACGCCGCTGGTGGATCACAAAAAGTGACGCATCAGCGGTGTAAAAGTGACTCACGGCCTCATAAATAAGGCCCTTAGGGTTTAGGCAGGAACAGTAGTGGTACGGTACATCTAGAGGAGATGGGTTTAAGCATCAGGAGAGGTAGTAGTGTAATGGGCGGGGTGGTTGCACTAGGGAAGAAGTAGGGGTAAACGTCGTATTAAGGTATAAACTGGGGGAGCAGTCCTGAGGCATAAGCAGGGGCAAAGAGCCCTGAAGCAAAGAAAAAACGTATTTGAGGGGTGAGGGTCTTCGGTTAGGAGGAGACATGTAGAGCGAATGGTGGAGATAAAGATTTGGAAGAATGAGGCACAGCGGTATTTCCATAAAAAGGAAACGTACACAATCCGGGGAAAAAGTAGTATAGAGATTATTTCGACCAGAAGAGATGCCAGAGGACAGCAAGCGCCTAGATTTTCTTTTTTTTTTTTTTTACCTGTGACAGCAGCGGCGGGGGCCCAGCAGTGCAGCAGCAGGAGCAGGAACCCGCTGAGCTCCATGGCGCGCAGCTCTCCCCGCTCTGGGCCGCTCAGCGCCCGGTATCGGGTTAAGAGCGCTCCGGGGCGCGGCCGCCACCAGGCGAAGTCCAGCCCCTGCCAGCGTGAGCCATGCGGCCGGCCCCCCGCCCCGGGCACGGGCACCGCTGGGCGAAACGCGTTGAGGGGTGCCTTATCAATCTTATCCAGATAGGAATCAGAGCCTGCCCTGGGAAGGACGGCCCAGGCAGCAGCATCGATCCAAGGGCACGCCGTGGCCTCGGGGTCACAAGTCAGTGTGAAGCGATATGACGCTGTGTGATCTTGTCGCCGAAACCAGAAACGCCGCAAACAATCCGCTCTTTCTCGCAGAGAATTTCCTAACACTTAATGACACACCGTTGCGCGTTCAAGACATAGGTGCGAGTTTTGAAAGCGGAAATACAGTGATTGCCAGGGACTACATGTGGCAATCACCTGGCAGCAAGATTCACTTGAGAAAAAAAACCGCACACTGGCTTGTGAGGAATTCACTGCATCACTCGGAGAAACAATGAGGTGCAGTTATATAAACTAATTAATTGTCAGTTGAATGTGACCTGTCTATTCTGAATACATCGTAACTGGCAAAGGCTGCAGGTACCGGGACAGGAGGTGGCAGTGAGCCCGCGGAGGAGAGGACAGAGCCAGCCTCGGATTGCAATTGTACTTATATAGCGCCTACATCTTCTGATGGGGCTCCAAGCTCTTTTCGGCGAGTGGCACACAAAAAGGATCAGTGGTGGTTTAGGATTGTGAAATTTGAGCGTTAACTTGTGAGACTGTTATTTGGATTGAAAAGGATAATGGGGGGACAGGAGAAGGAAAGGTCTAGAAAGTGTTTATTATTGGGCGATGATAGCAGGAAGATGAGGCCTGGGATGAGTGAAAGGAGGGATGGAGGAGGGAAGAATCTCCCCAAATGGATCAGGGAGATTATGGTTGTGAAATTAGTTTTGAGATGAGTCAAAGGGGAGATGGGTGAAAGAAGAATTAAGAAGGTTGTTTGGGAGATCATGCTATTAAAATAATGGTTCTGGTGATCCAAGGAGGGAAGAGTCTCAGTGGCGGACAACATGGTTCGCGGGTGGCGGGAGGGGCGTAGGGGGTCACGATACAATAAAATAAAAAATAAAAACACTTACCTTCCCCAGCACACAGGCTCCCCTGACTAATCACAATGCAGCAATGCAGTGTTCTGATTTGTCTGAGCACCGTGGGGGCTGGAGGGGTGGGCATGTTCTTCATTCAGGTTGTAATGCAGCCTGTATGGAGAAGAGGTAAAGTGCGCATGACTGTTTTGAGCAGCCCGAGAGGTCCGACCAAACAGTCATTGCGCACTTAGGAGGGTAGAACCCTCCTTATGTTATTATCATTTTCGTTTTTACTTTCTTTTCCTGCTTGTAGGCAGTGGGGCGAAGCGCCTCCGCCTTAGCGGAGGAGCTGCCACTGAAGAGACTAGAAATGGGTATTTTGGAGATCATAGTAGTACAATGAGGTTTGGGATGAGTCAGAGAGTGGAGGTAGAGGATATATTGAGAGAGGTGTAGGGTGAAATATAGGTTGTGTGTTGGAAAGAGTAAAAGTTTTTTTTAAAGTAGGAGTAAAGTAACTCTGCCTGTAGGATTGGATCGGTGCAAGCTCTTTTCATTTCCTTGTATGCACTCTAGGTGCATGTTTTATGAGTTGCCTGACTCCTGCTCTTAGCACTGCAATATTGAAAGGGTTTTCACCCTATTTTACTTAGTTTAAGAATTTTAGCATTTCACACTTATTTTTTACCTTTTAGTTGCCAGAAGCTATCCCTCACAGGGGAGCCTGCGAGTGAACTGCAGGGGTTCCTGGACACCAGGGTGGTTTTTAATTTCCCCACCTGTTACTCGACTCACACTGCAAAGCGCTCCTACCTGGTTAAGTCCCCTCACATGGAGGGATATTAAAATAGGCAGGAAGCACATCCGCATAGGGCACACGCCACTGGTGCGCACCTAAGGCAAGCCTGTTGGTGCGGGCCACTATGCCGGTTTTGCCCCCACCTGGTCCATCAAATTACTTGCACAACGGAAACTCTAAACGCACTTAATGTGAATGGTAAGGACTCAGGGTGTGGGTTCATTGATCCTCTGGTTCTGGTTACCAACTCGAGTGGGACATGCCTCATATGTAATGCACTCCTTAGCAACCGTAAGACTAATGAAAGTGTCTTGCACAAGCTTAGTACTAAAAACAAGGTAAAAACAGCGAACATGAGGAGGGGTCCTACTCACAAAATAAGGGCAGCTCTAGATCCTTAGTTAAATATGTGCTTGATTTTGCGGACTATTGAAGAAACCCAGCCTGAATTCGACAGATCCCGGTAATTATCGACCAATTTACAGGTTTCCCCTAACCCGCAAAACTGACAGAAAGAAAAATGAATAGACAACTGGCGCAATTCATCCAGAATTATCAGCTACTAGATGATTCTCAATTTGACTTTAGATCAGGTCAAAGCACCAAGATTGCTTTAATCAAATCGAAAGAAGAAATCAGGATGACCATTGATAAGGGAGAAAAGACTCTTCTTGACCTATTGGCTGCATTTGATACAGTCGATCATAATTTGTTGGTTGACCGCCTCCAGGCGATAGAGATAAAAGGTTCAGCACTTTCCCTACTAAAATCCTTGCTATCAGACAGAACTCAGACAGTGGCCCTAGATCCTTATGTCTCCGACAACTTTTCTCTTCCATATGGGTTTCTGTGGGGCTCGTCCATCAGCCCAAACCTGTTTAATATTTATGTTACTTCACTCGCGTCCATTATAAGATTATTTGGGTTTGCTTTTACATCTTATGTGGATGACACACAGATTGTTGGTTCAGTGGCAGCAAATGATTCTAAAATGGGTGATAGAATTCAACGCTGCATGCTAACAATCAGCAACTGGATGAATAGTAATTGCCAAGACTTAATTCCGCTTAGACGGAAGTCATCCTGTTCAGGAGTCACCCCACATTTTGGGCCCAGCCATGTGGGCAGAATAGCTGTGTATGTTCCCGGTTCCGGGTAAGAAAGCAAACAATTTGGGAGTCTTGCTGGACAATAAGCTTACCTTTAAAGAACAAGTCAGTAACTTCATCAGCATTTCACATTTTGACGACAGTTAAGTAAGTCCTCCCTTTTATTCTGGAAGACTCTAAGAAGAGAGTAGTCTCTGCTCCTATGTCATCTAAATTGGACTACTGCAATGGTCTTTAACTTAACATGCAGAAGCAGTATTTGCACAAACTGCAAGTCCTTCAGAACACCGCAGCGAGACTACTTAACAAAATCCCTAAATTTTACTCAGCCAGACAAGCTCTTTGAAGTCTACACTGGCTCCTCACTAGACAATGCACTAAATTCAAAGCCCTGTGCATTGCCTATAAGGTTCTGTGGGGAGAAGGGCCAGCTTTCCTGAAAGACTGTTAAAAAATATGAGCCACCTAGATACCTGTGCTCATCTAGTGCAAATAATCTGGTTATCTCTAGGATATATAGAGCCAACTGGGGAGGCAGACGTTTCGTATTGGGTACAGTCAAACTGTGGAACAAACTGCCCCTAAATATCAGAGCCATGGCTAGCTTTTTAGCTTTTAGAAGGGCACTCAAAACATGGCTCTTTGTCTAATCTTTATGTTGATCCTTGCTTATATTTTCAGAGGTAGCACCTTGACATCTCCGGGTATTTGTGTGCTTAACACATTTTATTAACATAACATAAATATATAGATACATAAGTACATATTATTATAATTTTTTTTATCAAGAAATACACATATCTCGCTACATACATATAATCAAATTAAATGTTGAAATACACAGGGTGATGCTGTACATTTGTCTATGAGTATGTTGGTTATGTTGGAAGGAGCCAACTCTTGAGTAGTCTTCTGAAGATAAGATAGTTTTGTTTGTGGTTCGTATGCTTGGGGGTAACTAATTCCATACTTGGGCTGCTTGAACAGAAAAAGATGTGGCATCTAGGGTTACTTTTTTGTATGTTGGGATTTTGAGGCGAGGTGCTAGTCTGGAGCGGAGGTTCCTTTCTTTGAATGTATTTGGTGAATTTATTCCTGATGAAAAGTAGTCCTGTTCCATTTATTGTTTTGTGGGTGATACAAAGCTGCTTGAATCTGGATCTTCTGACAACGGGTGACCATTGAAGGGACCTTGAGGTAGGGTAGATAGGGGCTTGTGGCTTTACATGTAGGACTAGTCTGGCAGCAGAGTTCTGAATCCGTTGTAGTCTTTTCATAGTTGATAAAGATTATCCATGGTACAGGCCCTTGGCGTAATCAAGTTTACTAAGAAAGTGAGTTTTCCTTTGGCAAACTATTGGTCCTTTCATATTAAAATCAAATTTTCCTAATTCCCACACATCTCTCATTTAAACACCACATCCTTCTAAAACCGGCAGGAGAAAGTAATCTGTATACTTTTTAAAATGTAGTTTGCCACTACGCAGATACACATGTACAATTATAAAAAGTGTTTTATTTAAAAATATTATCTTTTGACGTCTTCTATTTCAATGCATATAAAAAAGATTATCAATCATTAAAATCAAATTCAAGAGTAGTTCATTCATATAATTATTACAACACAATATACATTTTGTACACAGGAATATAGCAAAATAAAAAACAAGACAGAAAATGAGGAAAGAAAAAAGGAATATAGAGTATCCACAAGACAATACACTTTGTCATAAACACAACCTATCCGTGACAATATTTAGTTAAGGCTGGGACCCGATGGATCGAAGATATTTCAACTGATATGCCAACCCACGTCACATATTAGGGATTGCAATCGTCGACACGGTTCGATGGTATAGTCCTGGTTCGCACCATCTTTCTCAAGACCATAATACTAACTCTCATTTTGTGCCTATGAAAATCAATAACATACGTCTTCAGGGCTCTCCCGTCTGGTTTTCCTGGTAGTCCTATTAGTATAAATCTGAGGGTCTCCTAAACCATATAGATTCCTTTTAAAGATATTTGTCTCAATTGTAGATGAAACAATGAAATTCAATGATTTCTTTTTACAGGGCCTTCTACTGGATGGGGTATCTTTTGTCTATTACACCAACCGTGATAAGTTTTACCGTCCGTAGTTGTGGAATTATACCAAACTCTTGTTAGGCCTTTAAAATAAATAGTAAACCGACCTCTGTCTCAAGTTTACGGCATTTCGTCTCGTCGACTCTGTTTCAGCTTTTAGACAGTACAAGAGAGATAGTGGTTTGGATCTTGTGTGAAAATCCTAGGTGGGGGAAGATGCGTCGCAGAGTTTTTATAGTAATGAAGCTTGATCTTGTTAATTTGTCCTCTTGGGCATTTATTGTTATCTTGGAGTCCATGGTAATTCCAAGGTTCCTTACTTCCTTATATATTTTAGAAGGTGGTCCCAGATTGTCAGGCCAGGCGCAAAGTGGGTCATCATTTTTCCAGTCACCAATTGTGAGTATTTGCGTTTAGGAAGCATTCAATTTGAGATGGCTCCATGTCATCAAATGATAAGCGGCTCTGAGGCAACTGAAGATTTGTGAGTTCCCACTGTCTTTGGGGCCTTCCAGTTTAAGGAGTATTTGAGTGTCAACTGCATAGTTATAGCATGTGAGCGGAAATTCATTTATGATTGCCAGTAATGACTTCATGTAGATGGTAAAAAGCATGTGTGAGATGAAAGAGTCTTGTGGGACCCCTGCTTTTGTGAAGAACAATTTGGATGCGAAAGGTGAAGGATGGTTGACATTTATTTTGTTTTGAAGGTAGGATATGATCCAGCCAAGAGCAGTTTCCTCTTTTCCGACTTTGTAGTGTCCTCTGATTAGTGTGTCTTGACCAACTGCGTCAAAGGCAGCTGAGAGCTCTAAGAGAAGTAGTGCAGCAACCCTGTTGTGGTCTGTGTTTTTAAAGTAAACTCAGATGGCGATGAGGGCAGAATCTGTGGCTCTTTTTGGATGGAATCCGGTTTGGAAGTGGAACAGTATGGAGCTATCTTAAATGAATTGTGACTTCTGGGGGAATTCTGCTCTTTCTATCAGTTTGCCAAGGAAAGGTCCATTTGTAATTGGTCTGTGGTAGCCGGGGTCAAGCAGGTCCAGGTTAGTTTTCTTTAATAATGGGCATATGTATGCCTTTATGTCTTCTGGAAAGATTCCTGTAGATAAGGAATTCTTGAGGATTCTTTTTACAAGTGTTACAGCTGAGGTTGCTAGAAGAATGTTCTTAAATATCTGTTATGTTATGTTATATTAATCTGGCTTGTATAGTGCGCAGCTGCCCCAGCAAAGGGGCGTCCCGGCGCTGCAGCTAAGGAGTGTGAAACGCACAGTGATCAGAAATCATAGTGGCTATCAGAGATATCTAAGTTAAGCTGAAGGAAAAAGGAAAGTTTTGACAACTTTCCTGAAAGCAAGTACACAGTCCATACCACGGATCTGTTCCGGCAGAGAATTCCACAACCTCGCAGCCAGATAGCGGAATGAGCGACCTCCCACACTGCTGCACTTAACCCGCGGAACAACGACCAAGTGCTGCCCTGCCGACCGCAGCCTACGGGTAGGAACATACAAAGTGAGAAAATTGCTCAACAAGCTGGGACTAGCGAATTTCAGGATCTTGAAAGATAGGCACAAAGCCTTGAATTGAATCCGTTTCTCCATGGGAAGCCAATGAAGCTTCCGAATGGTGTCAGCGACTCGAGGCAGGCCTACCAAGGCTCGGTCAGCGGCATTTTGGACACGTTGCATCCGACATATCTCGGCTTTATTTGTCCCAAGTAAGAGAGAGCTGGCATAATCTAGGCGAAAGAGGATGGTAGCCTGTATAACCAACTGACGTGTAGTAGGGTCAAAAAAGTTCAGGAGGGGCTTAAGCCCCGCAGCAGGCCAAAACAAGTACCGGCAACTTTCCTAGTATGGTCTCGAAAACTAAGGGATGAATCCATCCACACCCCAAGATTTTTGACCAATGTCTTCGATGTGGGGGCTACACCCAGAACAGTTGGCCACCACTGCTGGCTCCATAGACTAGTATTCTTCCCAACCAACAAAACTTTGGTTTTGTTGGCATTAAGTTGCAGACAATTGGAGGCCATCCATCGAGCCACAGCCGCCATCCCATCTCTAAACCTAGAGGCATTAGGGGAGGATCCATCGGCCAAGGTGACAACAGCTGCGTGTCGTCGGCATATGAAACCATCACAAGATCCCATTGCCTGGCGACCGCTGCCAAAGGTTAGACATAAAGATTAAACAGGGCCGGGCTTAGAGCTGAGCCCTGGGGTACCCCCTTGCTCAATTGAGTGGGCCTGAGAGAGAAACAGAGGTGCGGACAATCTTTCGGCTAGAAAAGATCTGAACCATTTCAGAGCAGACCCAACCACTCCAGCTTCCTCCAGCCGCTGTAACAAGATGTCATGCGAGACCGTGTCAGAGGCGGCACTAAGTTCTAACAAAATAAGTGCCGCACTTTGACCGGCATCAAGAATGTACCGCAGGTGCTCAGTAGTGGCCAAGAGAGCGGTCTCCGTACGAACGACCAGCCACGCCCTCGCCGTCGTTCCACGCATTCGAAGAGCCACCATGGGAGGAAGATCCTTCTGGGCAGCCAAGACTTGGAACTCCCTCCCCATCCACCTCCGTCTCACCCAGGACCACCTCTCCTTCAGGAAGCAACTCAAGACCTGGCTGTTCGAGCAGTAGCGGACCCCTCTCCCCCAAGCACCTTGAGACCCTCCGGGTGAGTAGCGCGCTATACAAATTCCTGATTGATTGATTGATTGATCCGAGATATCATTGGAAATAAGAAATTAGGTAAGCACGTTGTTAACATGTGCCTCTGCAACCTTAGCCACCCAGGGGAGCAGGGAAACAGGCCTGAAGGTTTCCAGTTTGGACGGGTACAGTGTGGGTTTCTTAAGAATGGGGGACACCCAAGCCTGTTTCCAAAGTGCAGGTACATTGGCAGTGGAGAAGGAAGTATTAATTATATGACAGAGTGGGGCCTGAAAAATCGAGAAAGATTCTCTGAATTGTGAAGGTCTCAAGGGGTCAGCAGGGGAGCCCGTTTTGATTACACCACTCAAACAAGTGAGCTCCTCCTGAGACATATGAGGAATGGTTGACAGCGACTGCTGAGGTCCACGGTTTGGGGGCACAGAAGTGGAATGAGAAGGGGCAGGAGGAAAGGATAGATAAATAGCACAGACTTTTCTACAAAGTAGGTGGCTAAATCATCACACGGTTGTGCCGAAGATATGACAGATTCCGTGGCCCAATTAGACTTAAGGTCTTTAAGAATCTTAAAAATACATTTTGCTGGATTAAGACTCAGCTTGATTTCGCTAGCATAATATGCGGCGCGAGCTTTACAGATGGCTTTATGATACTGCTTGATAGTAACAAGATAACATAATTTTATATCCGGATCATAGTCCCTTCTCCACTTCCGTTCGGTTTTCTTACATGTTTTCCTTAAGGCAATCAAGGAGTCATTGTACCAAGGGCTAGTAGCGGAGGAACGTCCCTTAAACCATTTGGCAGGGATCAGATAATCAAGACCGTATTTTATCCAATCACAAAACGAACCATAATCAGATTCTGAGTCAGATGGAGGTCCCAAAGGATTACTAGTAAGGAAGTCATGAAACTCCTCAAGCTACAACTTACGCCAGGGGCGTTTAAAGACCAATTTTACAGTGTCGATGTTACAGGGCTCTACAAGGGGAACAGACATGACAACCAAAGCATAGTCAGTCCAGCCCTTAGGAACAGGCGTATTTACCTTAGAGGATTTATGGTTGACAAGGGTCAGAAGGGCAGCTGTAAGACCTGCTAGCTTTGTCCAGATCCATAAATTCACTTTGTGATATTTTGTTGTATCCTGTTTTATCTTGTTTGTGTCTGTATCTCCTTATTGCCTTTTCTATGGTTGTGAGGAGATACATTCCACTTTGGAACTATTTTATTGCTGAGTGCTCTGCTTCTCTAGTATTCTGAGAATGTTATAATTTGAAATGTAAGCCAGTTTGTTGTTGTAAGTTTATGGTGGAGGTTTTCCTTGAGATCTCCACAACCGTGTAGAATAAGAATAAACCTTCAACTTACCATTTGTTTCCTGAGTCTTCACTACAATTTGTTGGCGACGATCGTCTACACGGAAGAACCCTCGCGGTGCTGATCCTGCCCTATCAGCTGTTCCTGTGCTGTTTCTGCTTTTGAACCTCCTCGACGATTTTGCCTCATAAAGCTGCTGTCTCCGATCTGCCTAGAAGCTCTGAATACACGCAAGTTGTCCATGTTGCACGAATGCACCTTTGTTTTGAGTGTAGCGCTTTAAATTGTTGCATGACTGTCGGAGAGTCCGTTGGCAGTGCTCCTTTTGTTACCGCAGATGTTTTGTGGTTTCCGTCCTTCAGCGTTCTCCTGTAGCACTTTTTAATTCGGAGTGCTCTGTTGGAGATCGCATTTATCGGAAGCTCTGTTTATTTATATATTTTTTATGAATTGCGAGCCTGTTAAACCTTTTTGTGAGGTTTTGCTCATAGACATCGAGCAGGTCATTAAGGAGTGTTTTGTCGAGTGTGCGTTTCACGACTCATACGCACGTACATTTTTGTTTTAATAATATCATTGGATTGGGTGCACCCCATTGGCAACACTGATATGCTCAGCATAACTATTTCAAAGAGCGTATCCTAGCAACGATTAATCTTGCCCTACGTCATTGACACGCACGGCCATTTCTCTTCATTCCAGTTTCCATGACAACCCTGAAACGCACAGGAGAGCGTGTTCGGAAAAGAGTTTATCTTTAATGCCGACATGCACAGCATTTATTTCAACAATTGAAGTGTGTCCAGCTTTAATTTCACTAACGCTGACACACACAGCACATCAAGAAAAACGCTGACACGCACAGCATTCATTTAATTTATTCAAGCGTGTCACAACTCATTATTCAACATCAACGCCGACACGCTCGGCAACTCAAAGAAAATCTGTTTCAACGTCGATACGCACGGCATTTATTTTATTAGTTCAACATCAGTTTGCAATTTAGCTCTCATTTGTTTACATTTATATATTTTTTCGCGTTTTTAATCATTTTTTTGTGAAATACAAAAGTTTTGAACCAAAAATTATTTCTGATACAGCTTTAAATCAATTACACTGCAATTTTTAATGAAATACATGATTTTCTATGGTGCTTAACATTTACTTGTTTTGATTTATACAAGGTTGCATTTCTAGTATACTGCAATTTCAGTGAAAAACATGATTTGTTATGGTTCTTACCATTTACTTGTTTAGAGATATATATATATATATAAGGTTGTATTTCTATGTTTATTAATTATCTATTTAAGTGCTGATCACACCTATACATATTTCTGTTCCATACATTTTGTGATTTTACATACGATGTGCAGTTTACAATCTGTTAACCCACCACCTTCATTTTTAGACAGTCCAGGAGAACCCCCTCTGAGATGGGAGGTTTGGTTCGACGTGTTTGAGACCTATTTAGGAGCTATAGGAGCAACAAGATTCGGTGCAGAAAGGAAAAAATGTTTACTTTTTCACTCATTAGGTTTTGAAGGAAGGTCTATTTTAAACATCTTCCTGATATTGTTAGGACTGAAGGAGATAATATTGATGAATATCAAGAAACAATCATCAAATTAAAAAACAGATTTGATAAACAACCAAGTATAGTTGTTCTACTTTAGAAATTCTTCAAGAGAAAACAAAGTGAAAGTGAAGATGTTGATACGTATATATCCACCAACCTGGTTGGTGGCATGCTTCATCTTCGGGCCCACCCAGTGACACCGAGTGTGTCCCGGGTGTGCTTCGACGCCTGAATACAGCAGCGCAGGTATGTTTCTGAGTGTGCTGTTTAGTGATGTGAAGGTGAAAGTTTAAAAGCTATACAGGGATCCCAGTACCCAAGGGTAAATTATATTTTAATAACTGGGTCACTGTTAGCATTAAAAAAAGGCTGTTGGATGTTATAGGAGTGTTAATTAGGGTCTCCTACATCCAGGTGTGGTCTACATGTTTCAGCCAGTCCTTTATGATTAAAAGTGGCTAATTTGGCAACAAGCCAACTAATGCTCTAAGAGGGAATCCCCCTCACACATGTAAAGCACCATAGCGAGTACTACACATTTTCAAAATTACACAATCACTTAAAATTAAGTAACTTGCACCTACACACTTTGGTCCTGAGGAAAGCCAGTTTTAATCATAAAGGCCTGGTTGAATCATGTAGACCACACCTGGATGTAGGAGACCCTAATTAACACTCCTATAACATCCCACAGCCTTTTTTTTTTTAATGCTAACAGTGACCCAGTTATTAAAATATAATTTACCCTCGGGTACTGGGATCCCTGTATAGCTTTTAAACTTTCACCTTCACATCACTACACTGCACACTCAGAAACATGCCTGCTCTGCTGTATTCAGGTGTGGAAGCACACCCGGGACGCACTCGGTGTCACTGGGTGGGCCCGATGATGAAACATGCCACCAACCAGGTTGGTGGGTGAGGGCTTCATGAACAAACAAAAGGGTTTGTACCTTGTCTTACAGTCTTGAGTCTATGTAAATACACAAATAGGCTAGTCCTTATTGATTTCACATATAAAACCCTGGGTATACGGACGAGCTACCTAGTCCTCTCTCTCTCCTTTGATAGTGATTATACGTATATATCTACATCAAGGAAACTTGCGGCAGTTTGCTTATTCGAAGGATTTACAGATCAATTAATTTGCGATCAGTTTGTGGGTCAATGTAAAGAAAAACAAATTAGACGAAAGCTACTGTCTATGGGAAATCCTTTGCTAGAAGAAACTATAAAAGTGGCAAAAAGTATCGAAACCTCCATAATATCTCTAAAAGAACTTGAAGATAAACCTTCTGAGTCTGTGGGTGCAGTTGCTGTCAACAAAATCAAACATAAAAATGTTCGGTCCAGCATAAGCAACACTGCTAAAAGTAAAAATAGCAATGTCACTATGAGTGCAAGTAGTTATTGTATGCAATAGGGTAACCCTCCTCACCCTAAAGGAGGAAAGTGTCCTGCCAATAATGTTACATGTAACTATTGCAAAAAGATTGGTCATTTTGCCAAAGTTTGTTTGAAGCTCAAAAATTCAAAGAAATCCACAGTTTTGTAATTTAGTCCGAGGAAAATTCAGACAATGAAATTGTTTCAATTGTTACTGATTCACAAGAATATACTCAAAAGGAGAAATGTGCTGGTATAACGGGTGATCCTTCTGAATGTGTTGATCCCATTGCAGAAGTAAGTGTTGGAGGGTACATTTTAAATCTTCTAGTCGATTCTGGAGCCAGGATCACTATGATAACTAAAACACTAATTGAAGAGACCTGGGGTGAGAGGAAATTAGAACCACCGGACAGATGTCCTGTATCATATGAAGGACGTCGTATTGATCTACTAGGATATATTGAAGATGATATGGAATTTAAGGGGCGCAAAATCAGAGGAAAGGTTTATGTTGCTGTCAATGGTCTTAATATTCTAGGGTGGTTTCACCCAGGTTTATTTGGGATCATTTTGAAACCTGGTGCAGCAGAGCAGATTGTTATAGCCAACTGCGATGATAGTGGGTTACATTGGAAAAGCAAATATCCTTCTGTTTTTGGAGAGAAGTTGGGAAAAATTCAAGGTTTTCAACACAAAATTATTGTCAAAAGTGGTGCATCTCCATTAAAGCACAAACTAAGGGGAGTCCCATTTAGTGTCAGAGATGATTTGAATGTTGAATTGAAGAATCTGTGTGACAAGGGAATAATTGAACCAACAGAGTCATCACTATGGTTGTCAGCGTTAGTTGTAGCCAGGAAACATTGCGGACAGCTTAGGGTGTGTGTGGACTTAAGGTCTGTAAATTAAGAGATTTGAGTAGACTCTCACCCTCTGCCGAAAATGAATGATCTTTTTGCTTGCATCAAAGGATCTAAGTATTTCACGAAGTTTGATCTGGCGAGTGCCTATTACCAGATTGAGTTGCACCCTGAGTCACATCACTTGACAGCATTCATATCTCCTTTGGGTACTTTCCAGTATCGACGGATGCCTTTTGGTCTGGCACCCGCGCGTCCATTTTCCAAAGGGTCATACAAGAAATTTTAAAAGGAATTGAAGGAGTTTGTGGAAAAGTAAATTTTGCCATGTTCTGTGTCCCTACGCGTCATCCATCATATGTTATCTATGCATGATTAATATGCATATGTATTCCCCATGTTCGATTAAAGACGCAATTACAGTTGTGTCCACCTCTAGTATGCCAGTTTCCAGTTCTCGTGAATACTACGAATATCAGGCCTATGTAAAGTTACGTTGCCACGTTTCTCAGTGTGCACGTTATTCCATTGTAAAGTCCCCGTTTCTAGGCCTCAAAAGGGCCTGGACACCAGATTCAGCTCCTGTCTCCTGAAGCCTCGCTGAGGAGCGATACAGCCCCCACCTGTATCCTCGACCCTTCACTTACTTCCTGCCTCGCAGTGCCCGGCTCAGTCTGGCCCTGCCTCTGAGTCTGCCAAGAGTATGTTATGATTCCAGTTATCAGTTCAGTCCTCCTTCTCTGCATTCCTAAGCTACTGAACTGCATCAATAGTTTCCGTCATTGTCTAGCCTCTACGTCTCCATGGTAGAGAAATACTGCATTTAATGCTCATTTAATATTCTTCATCACGCACTACATGTAGAATAATGCATGCTCCAGTCTTAGAGTCTGTTCGCCTTTACCCCGATAACTTTTGGATTCTATCAACATGTTCTCTAAACATCAGATACTAGATACTGCTTAGGTACATGTCGCCCTGACTCTCCAGACTTCAGTCTCTGCTCCTAGCACAGAGTTCGTAGCCCCCAGCTTCTCCTAGTAACACGTCATTGCCAGTTTGCGCGCACCATTAGGTCAGAGGTCCCGGCTCCTTAGGTAGCCCCCTCCATGTTTCCGCCCCATTCATGACATATTCTGTTACGTTTGCATCACATGTCTATGTATACGCCTCTGTTACACCTACTTTCACCCTTATCTTTCGCGACTGCTATTGACCACACCCACTGCTCCGCCTATCGTATGTATTGTAATGCAACTGTTTTAGTATATATGATCGTGTATTGTTATTAAATGTGAGCACGCCGATTCCGATCTTGCCCCCGGCAGCGCTGCCATCCTGTTCCCGTGCAGGTTGTCCTGTTCCTGTCCTTTATGCTGTAATAAACCTGCAAAACTCCTACTACCTCGAATCTTGACTCTTATTTATTGAGCTATCTGTTATTCATTTATCCATTCAAAAATAGAGGTATTATTTATTTATTTACCACATAATGGCGCCCGAACAGGGACTTGCCCTTTCCCCACGCGTCGGTGAAGCCACGCCGGCCCCCTGACCCTCTGCAGTCGTGACGGAACTCTTCTGCGCACCGGCAGATATTTCTGCTTCAAGTATCCCTCAGGCCCACGGAGGAGACGGAGGAGGCGGTCCAGCATCCAGACGAGGCGGTGGAGGAACGCGGCGAGTCCCGACCAGAGCCCAAGCCGAGAGTCCAAGGTCCGAGGTATCCGGAGGCCCACCCGTAACAGAAGTCCGAAAGTTCGTCCGCCCGGCGTCGAAGCAGTCCAGTCCAGTCCGAGGCCTTCCGTTCTTGCTGCCCGGTGAGTACCGTTGCTGGGGTAGTATCTAGACAGGGTCGATCTAATTGACTCTGGTCCGTGGGTTGGTGGTACACAGACCCACAAACGAAGTGTCCACTTCGGTGGATGCGGGTTCTGACGTGTCTCTGTATGAGACCGGTAAGTTTCGTACTGTTTCAGCAGTGCATCTAGTTTCTGTTCTAAGTCAGTTCTGTTCTCGAGAAAATTCATGTATTCTGTTTTCCGTATTCCAGGTAGTATTCTGTTCGAACTGTTATTCTGAATGTTCTTCATGTATTTTAATGTCGTGGTATGAGTGCGAAGTGATTCTCGTGTTTATTGTGTATTGTATTGTGTCCAGATTATAGTTCAGTCATGCCACTCTTTTCAAAACTGCGTCAGTTAAAAACCAGAAAAGGTCTGCTAGAAGCAGCAGTTCCTGTCCCGCCTAGGGACAGTCCAGGTCATTTCATGTATCAGAAGCATGGCATAAGCGCCATATTGTATCTAGATTTATGGGTAGAGTATACCAAACAGTTAGAGGAAAAGTATAGATGGCCTGTATCAGGCACATGGGATGCCGAGTGCATCATGCGAGTAGAAGAAGCATTATGGAGAAAGAAAGCCAGACAGTCACAGAAAGATGCCATTGAGTTATGGCGCAAAGAATCTCATAAAAGAACCGAAAAAGAAATCAGAAAGTCAGAATTAAGTAGAGAATCCTTAGAACGAGCCTAAGAAAGGGAATTAATCGAGATAGGTGAACGAGTTAAAACCGAACAGTCAGACAGACAGAGGCATGCTCTTATTAAGGGTATGTATCCTCTTCTTGCCGAGGGCTTGCCAAAAGCGACCCCAGAGGCATCCAGTAATTTCCCCCCACCACTAGTTCCGACCAAGCTACGTCACAAACCGACCGCAGCTGATATTTTCATTTCGTCCTATTTGGACGACACAGTCCCAGAATATGCAAATCCCGCTCCGCCAGTCCCTGTAAATCAGGCACTTCCCGCTCCTCCAGACACCGGAGTACCTGTTACGGTACCCCCGGTCCAGCCCGCCATACAAGTCCAGCCTACATTTCCATTTCCCACTCTGCCAGGACGAAGAGCATCAGTAGACGACTCTAGTTTAGGGGCCGCAGGGGGAGGTCCTCCTCAAACCCCGCCGCCACACAAGCGTTTAACGTTAGCCGAATTACATGCACAAGCGTCACAGCGTACGCCCAGATATCAGTCTGTTGCAGAAATAAGAAAAGCCCTTAATGAATGTGGCTATGATCCAGTCCCAGGCGAGGATAGTATGGTTTTATATTCATTACGCGTGAGAAAGGTGACCGAGTATCTAGTCACCCTACCAGATATGAAAGAAGATCTAGACAGAATATATCGTTTCATCCGTACAGGGAATGATCCAGAAAGTATTAGTGACGTCATGTGCCAAAGAAAAGTTGAAGTCCAGCTCATGCTATTAAAGTTTCTGATTAATTGTTTAATACGAGAACAAGATTATCCGACCAAAGATCGAGCCGAAATGAAAGTCCTGACAAGGTGGAGTGATAATATAGCCGAGGGTAAGCACAAGACTATCAGTAGTATAGAGAGTATGTACAAGAAAATTCGTAAAGAAATAATAAGGTTACACGATCAACGTAAAGCAGCACAAGTAAGCGAGAAAGAAAATGACTCTTCTACAGAAGAGGTAGAGGACGAGAATCCCGACAGAATAGCGTATGTAGGAAAATCTAGATTCCCAGATCGCCATTTACGTCTAGAACACAAGCCAGTTTTTCACCATCTAGCACCAGAACAAGGTTCTCTAGAACAAGTATTTCAAGCTACCGATCACATTCTGAAGTCACGAATCGGTTATAGCGAGTTAAGTACCATGCATGAACAAGAACTAGTCCGATCAGCAGTCCGATGGATTACTGATTCTACCACTTTTCCAGACGAAATAGTGGCACAAATGTTTCTGAAATTGCCCCCAGCCGAGCAGCGACTGGCGGGTATGTATATGATCCAGCACCTCATTACATTGTATGAGGGTCAACATTCTGATCCAGGTCCGTTACACGATGTCCTGAACGAGTTACTCCAGTATAGATGGAAAGGTTTAGGTACCGATTTAATTAGTGTCATTCTAGAACAGCGCCACAAATATAGTATGTTTTTGAACCCGCATTTTGTTCATGTCTCACCCCCAGAAAGTAAACCCTTTTACATAGACAGACAGAATCCGTTACGAGAAGTGCATCCAGTTAAGACAGAGGGTGGTGAAATGCAACGAGTGTTTGTTTACACCCCTATCACAAAGATGGAACTCTTAGAGATGAAAAAGTTAATTCCCTGTCATGATAAAGATCCAGCAGGGTTCCACCGAGAATTAAAAGACATGCTCCGTATGGGAGAATACACGTATCCAGATATTATTAAAATGTTAAAGGTCCTGTTGCCCGCAGGGGTATATGAGAAACTCAAGGAAAAAGAATGGGAGGTGGGAGAGAAAAAGATCGATTGGGCAGTCCTAGAAGCTGAAGACAAGGCACGAGTACCAGGTACCGGTCTTGGAGATAAATGTAAAGAATTACCTGAACTGTTAATACAAGTTTTGCCTAGGTTATTGACAACTAGAAAAGAAGACTGGGATGCAATCTCAGCCTGTAAACAGAAACAAGACGAAGACACTAGTGATTTTTATTCCAGATTTGAGAAATGTTTTACCATAAACAGTGGCCTCAAGACGAGTAGCGAGTCATATCCTCATCTTTTTGTTACTAAATTAGTCGAGAATTCAAGTCCACAAATTAAAAACCGAGTTTTGAAAGTCGAAAGTACCTGGCAAGCTAATACCCCGTCCCAGATGTTACAGATGCTTCAATATCACCAGAATAGAATCAGAGAAGAACAAGATCACGAGAGAAAACGTATGAAAGACACGAAAATGAAAGTGCTAGTTGCACAATCTGTTCCTCAAGACAGTCAGAAGAGGGGTCCGAATCAAGCCAGTCATCCTGCAGCTCCCGTTAAAGGAAACTGCAATTATTGTAAACAGCCAGGTCATTTTATAAACGAGTGTGCAGTTCTGAAACACAACATAGCTACCGGTAAGACTAAAGAAAGACCACGTCCGCCGAGACAAGAACAAGTTACACAGACTCCGCAGTCACAGAATGCACCACAGACAGTTACAGCACCGCAGCCCATCGCTGCAACACAGCATGTTACACAGCAGATGTACCAGTATGCACAGTCCGAGTATCCAGAGTATCAACCGTATTCATGAAACAGCCTAGAGAGGGAGGTAGGCTTGCCTCTCATCGAGATACCTGTAGATCAAGAAGGTCCCTATGTTCACAGTCAAGTACTAGGGAAAGACAGAAAGTTTCTGATTGATACAGGGGCAAGTAGGACCACTATAAGTCACGCCGAAGTTCCAGGGGCTCCGCTCTCAGGCTCAAGAAATGTTTCCCTTGGATTTTCAGGAAAACCTATTGTAAATGAAATATCAAAGCCAGTTACTCTAGAAGTAGGTCCATTGTCCCGCACTACTGACCTGTTACTTACTAAGTCATGTCCAGAAAATCTATTAGGCATTAAGACACTGAAAGAGTTAGGTGCAGTTATATGCTGTTCCCCAGAGGGAATACGATTGTTCCTACGTGACTTCAAGGGTCACTATGTATTACGAGATTTTGATCCCAGATTGTCTAATGTTCCGCAGCATCTATGGGCGCAAGGTCCAACTGATGTTGGTTATATGCAAATCACACCCCATCGTGTGACTCTCAAGCCAGGTGTAGTCCTGCCACGAATCAGACAGTACAGATTGCCACCTGAGGCTGTAGCAGCCTTATCCAAAATCATTGACGAGCTCATCGCTCAAGGAGTAGTTGTAGAAACTGACTCCAATGTATGTAATTCTCCGATCATTCCTGTTATGAAACGTACTGATCCGAATGCACCTCCAGTATATCGTTTAGTGATTGATCTCCGAGAACTTAATAAATGTATTATTCCCCAGTATCCAGTTGTCCCAGATATCTCTTCCCTGTTGACAGCCATTGATTCTGAAGCCTCATTTTTTACAGTCATAGACCTCAAGAACGCATTTTTTAGTGTCCCCATTCATCCAGACAGCCAGTTTCTTTTCGGATTTTGTTTAAATGGAAGGAGCTATATGTTCACACGCGCTCCTCAAGGTTTCACAGAAAGTCCTAGTATTTACAGTCAAGCACTCAAGAGACAACTAGACAACATTCACATGCCAACTGACACTGCCCTGCTCCAGTATGTCGATGATCTCCTGATCACAGCCCGTTCTGAACGTGCTTGCGAGCGAGCATCACTTACAGTCTTGTATTTCCTAGCCGAGATGGGACACAAGGTGTCCCCTTCGAAGCTTCAATTCTGTGTCCAGCAAGTGGTCTACTTAGGACACTTACTGTCCAAGAGGGGTAGGCAGTTGACACCAGACCGTATCCAGTTAATAGCGAGTCTTCCTCAGCCCAAGACCCAGAAGGAGGTACGTGCTTTTATCGGCCTTACTTCTTATTGCAGACAATGGATTCCTCAGTATGCATTTCTAGCTAAACCACTGATACAGTTAACGACACAGGAGGCAGCCGTATCGACTGTCCTCCCTTGGACATCTGAACATACACTTAGTTTCAATGAATTAAAGAAAGCCCTATGTCAAGCTCCAGTTCTAGCAACACCGAACTACAGTAAGGCCTTTTACACTTTTCGTCACAGAACGCGAAGGTACAGCGTTATCTGTTCTCACACAAGATCAAGCAGGACAATACAAGCCATGTGCTTATTTTTCGAGCACACTAGATCCTGTAGCCCAGGCTCTGCCTGCGTGCCTCAAGTCAGTTGCAGCCACAGCACTAGCTATCAGACAAAGTGATTCCATAGTATTAGGACATTCCTTGACAGTACAAGTTCCACACTCCGTGGAAGTTCTTTTAAACCGAACACAAACTCAGCACTTGACAATTGCACGTTTAACAGGTTATGAATTGACACTGTTCCAGCCACACATAGAAATCAGACGCTGCAACGTTTTAAACCCTGCTACATTGTTACCATCAGTTACTTCGAATTCTGCCACACACGACTGTGTGGAAGTAGTTAACATCATGACAAAGCCAAGACAAGATCTGACAGATATTCCATTACCAGATCCCGACCTGACACTTTATGTGGATGGTTCATGCATGAGAACTAGTACAGGAGAACTAGTAGCCGCGTATGCAGTAACTACTGACACTGAAGTTATTGAAACACACCGTATTGACACCCTGTCTGCTCAAGCAGCAGAGCTAGTTGCTCTGACTCAAGCCTGCATACACGCCAAGAACCTGAAAGTTAATATTTACACAGATTCACGTTACGCCTTTGGAGTTGTACACGACTTCGGAGTGCTCTGGCAGGAGAGAGGTTTCATGACTTCTCATGGAACCAAGATTCAGCATGGTCTCCTTATTCAAGCTCTGTTAGATGCAATACATTTACCGACATCCATTGCTATCATGAAATGCAAAGCACATACGAAAGTTACTGACACTATTTCTCAAGGTAATGATCTAGCAGATCGCACAGCCAAGCTTACAGCACAGACACCAGACATTCCAGTTAATAAGACACCGACATACACTCCAGATCTGACTACCTGTATGACAGTTAAGGACCCCACTCAAGATGTCATAGATATCCAGTTACATGCTACTCCCGATGAAATCAAGAAATGGTCCGAACAAGGAGGGGTCCAGACAGATCAAGGATGGTTAACGAAGGGCAGAGCCACATGGTTTCTCCCCGACTCTATGGTTCAAGTCATTTTCAATACCGCACATAGTCCAGCACATTTAGGAGAAAAAGCTATGTTAGACAGTATCCAGAACATTTGGTTCAACAAGCATTTACGAGCTGCAGCCAAGCAGAAAGTCCGTACCTGTATGATATGTTGTCAGTTTAATCCAGGTAAAAGTGTTCCGGTGGAACAAGGTGGATTCCAGCCCCCTGACCACCCTTTTGAAGTCCTCCAGATGGATTACATTCAGATGGAGCGATGTCGAGGTTTCAAGTATGTCCTTGTAGTTGTATGCGCTTTGTCCAGGTGGACGGAGGCATATCCAGTTCCAGATTACACAGCCGCGACCACTGCCAAGCAGTTGGTTCGTGAGTTCTTCCCCCGTTATGGACTCCCTAGAGTCGTATATTCTGACAACGGCCAGCCATTCTCATCCGAGCTAATGAAGCATGTTTCCCTTTTGTTAGGGTACCAGTGGAAGTTCCATTGTGTACGCCATCCTGAAGCAGCCGGTCTCGTAGAGAGACATAATCAGACCCTGAAAATCCGAATTGCAAAGGTTTGTCAAGAGAAAGGTGTGGACTGGCTACTAGCTCTGCCAGTTGCCCTGTTCTATATGCGCATGGTCGCACATTCCAGATCAGGTCTGTCCCCGTATGAGGTCGTTTTCGGCCGCCCCCCTAACATGTGGGGTACACCTAGACCCCGAAGTATTACCGATGTTTCAAGTAATATGCTGACAGATTACCTAGCTTCCTTGATGTCTGCCCTCAACTCTTGTCGTTCACAGGTTGCTGCCGCATTTCCAGACAATACCGAGGTGGCACCGCATGAAATCGTTCCCGGATCCATGGTCCTAGTGCGAAATTTCGATCGCTCAAGTCCGCTGGAGCCTCGCTGGAAGGAGCCCCGACAGGTCCTCCTGGCCACCCGTACAGCCGTGAAGTTGGAGGGACGCAAAGGCTGGGTGCATCTTTCGCATATTAAAAAATTTTATGGATTGAAGCCAGTCTCAAAGAACATTTCCCAGGATTCAAAGGATTGCCAAAGTACTATTCTTAAGGACTGTCCCGCAAAAGACAATGATACTGCACCCTCCCTGTTAGAGACAACTCCGCAACAGGAGTATAAGCTTAAGTTAAGGTCTAGTAAAATAAGTCAGCCAGTTTGATTGTCTAAGTCCTCCCCTAGGTGAAACGGTTAGACCGGTTTCTGACATGTATAAAATAGACCCCCATAGTGAGAGAGTTAGTCAAAACTCAATCCGATGTATCGTTTTTCTATGTTTCATATTATTTCTCAGTATTATGATTTCCTGCACCAGTTATGCGTTTTATCTGTATTTTCCAGTTTCTCATGTAAATAAGTCTTCTAATGTTACAGTAGAGCACACGTTTAGTGATCTGCCTCCTCATGAACTCTCTTACCGCCTCGCTATGCGTAACAATTCTTTCATCCGCATGTTACATTATTCACACCAGACCAGCAATGCCACCAATTGCTGGGTGTGTGGTCGACTCCCCCCTTTCCAGACCCCGAAGGGAGTTCTGCCACTCTTTCCTTATCCATTTTCACATAATGGTTCGTGTGGAGCATGGTCCACGTTAACGTCATCCTCAACAGATATGTCTTTTCTTAACAGTACATGTTTTCCAGACAAGCAAGGTCTTCCCCACAGAACAGGGTTAGATCTAGAAAACGAAGTTTACAATTTAGGTAATTATTCTTCGAATTTCATGGTCCTGAATGTTCAGTCTGATTCCACTCCAGACTACCCTGCTATTTCAGTACTACCAGTCAAAGGCGAATTATGTGTTAGAAATAATGGTTCCGTACATGTAGGACATAGTGATTGTAATACTATTGTCAAATATAGTGACAGTGGGAAATCTATTTTCAAAGCTTTACGTCATTCTTATTTTATTTGTGGTCAGACCGCATATGTTCGTCTGCCCCTCGATTGGGAGGGAACCTGTTACATTGCCTTCCTACTGCCACCAGTTTTCCTAGCCCCATCTGATTATCATAGAAACACACATCTAGTACACCTTAGACATAGAAAGGAGTCCCCCATTGTCGACTATACTGAAACTGCTCTAGAACAGTATACAGATTTCAATAGAGGTTTTTTCTTCTTTATAGGCCCTATCCAGAATAGTAAACTAATTCGTAGGTTAACCAGAACCCTTGAAGCAGTAGTTAATGAGACTGCCTCTGCTCTAGGTAACTTAACCGAAGAGCAATCTGCTATGAGATTTGTCGTTTTGCAAAATCGTCTCGTCCTTGACGTCATACTGGCCGATAGGGGCGGGGCCTGTAGAGTCATCGGATCTAGTTGCTGCATTTTCATTCCAAATAACGCGCCGTCTGTTTATTCAGCTATAACCAGACTCCATAAAATTGCCCATCTGTTACACCAAGATCCAGGCACCTGGACATGGTCCGGTTGGTTCTGGAATATAATTTCCGCTTGGGGATGGAAAGTCTTGTCCTTTCTAGGTATTACAGTAGCGATCATATTCAGCTGCTGCCTCTGTATACAATGTGGCCCTGCGATTTGCGGCATTTGTGCTACCTCTTGTATTCCTAGTCCCAAGCCCCGTTCTAAAACCCGTTCCCAGAAAATTCGAGACGAGCAAATGATACTGTATGAAATGATAGATGGTATCATGAATATTGATGTTTCCTGATGGAAACGTAGTGACAAGGAGGGAATGTGGAAAAGTAAATTTTGCCATGTTCTGTGTCCCTACGCGTCATCCATCATATGTTATCTATGCATGATTAATATGCATATGTATTCCCCATGTTCGATTAAAGACGCAATTACAGTTGTGTCCACCTCTAGTATGCCAGTTTCCAGTTCTCGTGAATACTACGAATATCAGGCCTATGTAAAGTTACGTTGCCACGTTTCTCAGTGTGCACGTTATTCCATTGTAAAGTCCCCGTTTCTAGGCCTCAAAAGGGCCTGGACACCAGATTCAGCTCCTGTCTCCTGAAGCCTCGCTGAGGAGCGATACAGCCCCCACCTGTATCCTCGACCCTTCACTTACTTCCTGCCTCGCAGTGCCCGGCTCAGTCTGGCCCTGCCTCTGAGTCTGCCAAGAGTATGTTATGATTCCAGTTATCAGTTCAGTCCTCCTTCTCTGCATTCCTAAGCTACTGAACTGCATCAATAGTTTCCGTCATTGTCTAGCCTCTACGTCTCCATGGTAGAGAAATACTGCATTTAATGCTCATTTAATATTCTTCATCACGCACTACATGTAGAATAATGCATGCTCCAGTCTTAGAGTCTGTTCGCCTTTACCCCGATAACTTTTGGATTCTATCAACATGTTCTCTAAACATCAGATACTAGATACTGCTTAGGTACATGTCGCCCTGACTCTCCAGACTTCAGTCTCTGCTCCTAGCACAGAGTTCGTAGCCCCCAGCTTCTCCTAGTAACACGTCATTGCCAGTTTGCGCGCACCATTAGGTCAGAGGTCCCGGCTCCTTAGGTAGCCCCCTCCATGTTTCCGCCCCATTCATGACATATTCTGTTACGTTTGCATCACATGTCTATGTATACGCCTCTGTTACACCTACTTTCACCCTTATCTTTCGCGACTGCTATTGACCACACCCACTGCTCCGCCTATCGTATGTATTGTAATGCAACTGTTTTAGTATATATGATCGTGTATTGTTATTAAATGTGAGCACGCCGATTCCGATCTTGCCCCCGGCAGCGCTGCCATCCTGTTCCCGTGCAGGTTGTCCTGTTCCTGTCCTTTATGCTGTAATAAACCTGCAAAACTCCTACTACCTCGAATCTTGACTCTTATTTATTGAGCTATCTGTTATTCATTTATCCATTCAAAAATAGAGGTATTATTTATTTATTTACCACAAGTTTTAGTATTCCAGGATGATGTTTTAATTTATGCAAAAAGGGATGTTGAACATGATAATATTCTCTCCAATGTTCAAGAAAAAGGGAGTTGTCCTTAAATCTGAGAAATGTAAATTATTTTGTACGGAAGTAGAATATTTAGGGCACCTGTTAACTCAAGAAGGCATTAAACCCAGACAAGGTTTAGTTGAAGCTATTGTAAGTGCACCTGCTCCTGTGGACAAAGCAGGAGTAAAATCGCTTTTGGGTTTATGCGAGTACTATTCTCGTTTTATTCCAAATTTTGCAACTATAGTTAGACCTATTAGCAATCTACTTAAGAAAGTTGTAACGTTCTCTTGGACTGAAAAATGTGATGCAGCGTTTAACCTTGTTAAAAATCTTTTGAGCAAAGGTGATGCACTTAAACCATTTGATTCTAGTCTCTCCTGTTGCATCACAGTTGATGCAAGTTAGGTGGGATTGGGAGCTGTTTTGACTCAGAAGAATGGTAATAGTGAGGATACTGTGGCATTTGCTTCAAGGGTATTAAGAGCTGCAGAGGAACAGTATTCGGTCATTGAGAAGGAGCTTTTAGCTTGTCTTTGGGCTATTGAGAAGTTTAGACCTTACGTTTGGGGTAAACACTTTAGTCTTCTTACAGACCATAAGCCATTAGTATCTATTTTGAGTGCTCGAGTAAGTAAGTGTTGTACTCCCAGGATTCTAAGGATGTTATCTAAACTTTTACAATATCATTTTGATATCTCAAACATGTCTGGAGGTAAAAATGTACGTGCGGACTATTTGTCCCGTTTTCCTCACAAGAAAGATGAAAGTGAAGAGGTTTGTTTTAGTGAACTGTGTGAAGAAGTCTATGAAGACTGATTTGTTGCAGCTTTGGATTTACCTGAACTAGTTGTTTTTCCAGAAGAAAGGTGGAAAAATGATTTGGAGAATGATGATTTACTCCAGCAGGTACTTCTTTTTGTTAAGGAAGGTTGGCCTCATGAAAAGGCATTGTCATTATTTTTACAACCTTTTTGGAAAGTTCAAGGTCAGTTATCTATAGAGGATGGTATACTTTTAAGAAATGATAAGTGTATTCCTCCACATCATTTGCATCCTGATATCATTAAGAATGCCCATGAGGGACATTTGGGGGTCACTTTTACTAAAAGGCACATTAGGGAAAGTTTTTGGTGGCCAAAAATGGATGGAGAAATAGAAGAATTGGTTACCAATTGTTGTGTTTGTGGAGCTGCTGATAAGTTTAAAAGTTTCAACAATACCTTTGTCACCTATTGAATGTCCTTCAGGACCCTGGATGAAACTAGGAATAGATGTTATGGGTCCCTTTGACAAATTGTCTTATGGATACAGATTTGCTATTGTTCTCAAGGATTATAGTTCTAGATGGCCAGAAGGGAAGTTTGTAAAAGAAACAAATTCTTCAAGTATTGTTTCATTTTTGTGGGAGATATTTTTGAGAGAGGGATTCCCAGAGACACTCGTCTCTGACATTGGCACACAATTTGTCAGTTTGGAGGGTGAGAATTTTTTGTCTTCATGTGGTATAAACATTTTAAAAGTTCTTTTTATCATCCCCAGACAAATGGTTTGGTTGAAAGGATGAATAGAATAGTTGGTGAGTGCATTAAGTGGGCTAAATCAGGAAATCATGATATAGTGAAATCTGTAAACAGTATGCTGTGGTTCTACAGAACTACTCCGCATTCCTCAACCAAAGTATCTCCATTTGAACTACTCAGAGGACGTAAAGCCAATACCAGTCTGAATCCGGGTGGGATCTGATGTTGGTAAATTAAAGGAATTTGCGCGTATTAATCTTTCAGATAGCCAATTGAAATAAAAAATATAGGTTGACAATAAGAAATGTGTTAGAACTGTTCCCTTGGCTGCTGGTGACATGGTTAGAATCAAAACTCATATTCATGTTAAAAAAGAGGAATGTAAACTTGGTAAACCTATTAAAGTTATCAAAATTGGTAACAATACTGTTCAAGTTGTGGGTGGACATTGGTGGAATGTTTCGGATATTGTCAAAGTTAAAATTAATCGTAGAGAAAATTCTAATTGTCTCAATGAAAATATTGTCAAGGATAAAGAAAATGCTAAGGTTCATCTCAGAAGGAGCTCGAGGGTTCCTGTTATTCCCAAGAGGTTTTTGGATTAGGTTTTTTTTTGTCCTTTTATTTAAAAAAAATGTTTTATTAAGAAGGGAAGGAAAATGTTGTATCTTGTTTTATCTTGTTTGTGTCTGTATCTCCTTATTGCCTTTTTTTATGGTTGTGAGGAGATACATTCCACTTTGGAACTATTGTATTGCTGAGTGCTCTGCTTCTCTAGTATTCTGAGAATGTTATAATTTGAAATGTAAGCCAGTTTGTTGTTGTAAGTTTATGGTGGAGGTTTTCCTTGAGATCTCCACAACCGTGTAGAATAAGAATAAACCTTTAAACGTACCATTTGTTTCCTGACTCTTCACTACATATTTGTTTGAAGGAAAGGAGAGGCTGGTTTAGAGTACTCCTGGGGGATATTTTTAGAAATTGGTTGGTACTGTTGTTTTATAAAGGAGTCTAACGTGTCCATTTTGGTTGGATAATGATTTGGCCGTTTGTCCATTAATTCTTGAGTAATGGGATGAGGTTTTCTATACATTTAGGTTTATGAAATTCTCTGAGAATGTTGTTAAATTCTTTATTTGCCCATTTTCATTTTGAATAATGTCTGAATAGTACCATTTTAGCTTTTTTGCTGGCTGACTTGTATAATCTGTTAAGTTTTGGTAGGTGAAGTTTGTCTCCATTGCTCTTTATTTTGAGCCAGGTGTGTTGCAGCTTTATAATTTGCTGTTTTATCTCCTTTAGTTCTGCATTTCTCAAAGGTGTCTGTTTTCTTTTGTCCTGTTTGGTTGTTCTGAGTGGTATTAGAATATCAAAAGATTCCTGTAGCCACTCATACAGTTTTTGAATGGAATGTATTGTGGCTAGATCTGTGTTGGATATTGGTTGTGTTTCGAAGCAGTCAAAATTGAGTTTGTTCCACGGTCGATAGGTGGATACATTTAAGGTGGTTTTAGGTGTGTTGCTTTGTGTTGTTTTTTGTTGGAAAGCTAGCAAATGGTAGTCTGACCATGGGACTGGAGTAATCACTTAAAAGGTAACTGGTTTTGAATTTGCAAAAATGAAATCTAGGAAGTGGACAGCGATTTGTGTAGGGCTGTGGATGATCTGATGTAGGTTCAGTGTGTCAAGGCCAGTGATGATGGTTTTTGGATGGGGCACATTGGGTTTGATAAACAAATGTTGAGGTCACCCAGAATACATAGGTTGTAGTGTAGTGTTATCAAGTTTGAAAATGTGTCTACGAATGTGTCTGGGAATGTTGCTTTGCTACGTGGAGGTCTGTAAAGGAGGAGGAAGTTACCAGAGCAAGTTTTTGTCGGGTTACATCTGATGAAGAGGGCTTCGCAATCTGGTATGCAAACGTCGTCAACTCTAGTGAGATGTATTGTCTGCTTGAAAATAACAGCTAGTCTACCTCCTCTTTTGCCAATATGACTTTGTGTTATAGTTTGATAGCCTAGAGGAACGGCTTCATGGAACACTGGGCCATGTCATCTCCCAACCATGATTAAGTTATAAAGAGTAAGTAAGATTGTGTGACAGTGAGTAGTTTGTTGATGTCATGCTTGTTTTTAGAGAGTGATCGAGCATTTATTAGTAGGTAGCTTAGAGATGTGTTTTGGTGATATGTGACATTGTTTTGTAGAAGAGTGAACAGCATTTTTTTAAACTTGTAGCAGGTGTCATTTGTGCTGGTATTAGCTCTTTGAGGGTAGTTATCGTGCTGCTTTTCTTTATCGTATTCCTTTTCTAGCAGGCTTAGGAGGCATTGTGATGGGTCTGAATGTATAGGTGGTGGAGATGGTGTTTGAGAGTGAGTTAGTGAGCAGTTCTGTTTTTGTAGAGGAGCCTTGCTGTGTACTAGACATGGAGATGTGAAGAGTGGCATGTTTATGTTGCTTGCATCTGTTTAGGGTGGAATGTGTATGAGTTTGGTTGGGGTTGTGGTGCAGCATGTGGGTCATGCTGTACGGCTCTGAATTTGCAATGGATGAGACGCTTTTGAATGAGAATTGCTGTGTTGGTGTAATTTGTATTAGGTGTGGGGACGAGAGGAAGGTTGGCAGTAAAGAAGGCTTAGGATGTGTATTATTTGTGTAGTCAGGAGGGTGGGAGTAGGGGTATGTTTCTAGTTTGTGATGAAAAGTATTAAGTAATAGCGTGTGTGTGTGTTATGTATTGTTTTGTGGAGTAGTGAGAGAAAAGTATGATTTAGTGGTTTTCTGAGAAGGATCTCTATATGGAGTATTGTCCAGACCCTCCAGGATTTTCCGATTTTGCGGTTTGAAGCGAAATCGGCACTTTTGTAAAAATGCTGCAATTTTTACAAAAGTGCCCACAAAATCGGCACTTTGTACACTCGTAAAGGGCACGATTCTGGTGTGTGTGAATCACCCTAGGTTCTCAGAAGCGAAGTGAGCTCGTGCTGGAGGCGCGCGCTGGTATTTACCAGTCACGGAGGGGGCGCACGTTCCAACTATGCGATCTTCAGGAACCTAATGAGTTTATCTAGTCGACAAAAATGCACGATGGTGAGTGAACGCTTGTTCACCTGAAACCCATATTTCCTCTGCAGCATAGATTGCCAAAGTAACCGTTGTTTTTGTCACAGTCAAGTTTGATCAAGCTTGTGTATGACACTGTTGTTTGTGCAGACAGGACAATAAACTCGTTTTCGAATGAAATTCACGTTCAGGTTGTTAGTTAAGTGTGTGTCTTCCATCCGAATTCAACAGCAGGTATTTTTATTATGGTTACTCCTGGTTGAGGCTGACGTGTTTTTTTGCTGTCTTTTTTTGTACGCATAATAAGAGACGGGAAATTAAACTTGTGTATTTATTTTGAAGAACATAAAAAATGGAAATTAAGTCTTCTTATGAGCGACTCAACAGAGTGTCAGCTGTGCTGGTTGACCGCATTGAGAGTTTTAAAAGGGTGTCCTATAAGTAGCTGTAGATGAATACGCTTGCCTGTAATATACATTCTTTAACATTTCCATCACGCAGTCGTGTTAATTTGGAATCGGTTGTAAAGCGCATTTTTCTTGGCACAGGGCAAAACTTTGTTAGTTTTAATGTAGGCCACCGGAATTATGCATTCTGCCTTTGCTTCTTTTTGTCCTCATAAGTATGGATTTGCTTCGCTTGCCACGTAATCCATCATCTGATGCATAATCTGCAGATTTTAACAAAAACAAATTTGCTCCTAGCTCAAAATCAAAAGTTACTAAATATGTGACCACGTCTTCGCTTATAGTGGAAGCCCCTTAGCAAAAATGAACTGGTCATCACTCAGTTGCTTATTTCTGTATTTGATTGTTAAACCGGTACTAATGAAGAGAAATCTTTTCCAGACAGTATAACCATGTCTAACAAGCATTGGCATAGCCAATAGGCCTCGCTTTTGGGACCTTATTTACCATATTGCTGCACCTCAAATGTGACCTGCACGTTCACAGCTCTACCAGCATCCCTCAATCATGTCCTTTTCATAACTTATGTGCGCTCAACTAAGTCAGTGAACCTCATTCCTAACCTGTACATCTCATACTACCAGTGCAGCTCAAGCTTAATCTGCAAGTACACTATTCACACTCAACCTTACCAGTAAACCTCAGTCATCAAGTGCATTTAAGCTGTACAAGCTGCTTTACCTTTGCTATTAGATCTTCAAAAAGCACATCTTTGGCATTGCGTTGGTATGAGCCCTGGGAGCGTAAGAATGAACAGGAGACTGAGGGTCAGCAGGATCCTCAAGGAACTGGATTTGAGCAGCAGCCTTGATGACTTAGACTGAGCATGGCCCTTACTGGGCGATCTTGTGAGTGAGTAGGAGCCCATGGGTCCTGGGATTGAGCAGGAAGTCTGAAGTTCTGCTGGTGAGTTTGATCCTCATGGCATTGGAGTGACAAGAACACCAGTAGAGTAAAGGGCAAATAGACATGACTCTATTGGTCCAAGAAAAAGTGAGCAATAGCTACAGGGCGTAAGGATGAAGAAGTCTATGAGGGGATCTTAGGGCAAGATGTATTCCAAGAGCACCCAAGAGGGCAGTAACATCTGTGGACCGCTCTGTGGGCAGGAGCCTCATGGATCTGAGTGTATGAGCCTAATTGGTCCACAAGTGAAAAAGAACGTAAGAGTTCTGAGGGTAATTGGGTTCTTTGGGAACTAAGTGATGATGTACTACAGCCTTGAGGTGTGAGTGAGAGACAGCATTTGTATATTCCCCCTCCCCCAAACGGTCTCATGGTGCTGATTTAGTATAAGCTGTGGCTTATACTAAATTATATACCCTAAAGGTGCAGAGAAGACTCAAGACCTAAGTATGAGTATGATCCTCTGGAGACCTGCTGGTCACTGGGAAGTAAGGATCCTTAAGGATGAACAGAAACATTCAAGACTGGTAGCAGACAGGATGTTCAGGGATCTAAGATTGAGCGCCGGCTGTGGGGCCTAAGGATGAGATTAAAATTCATAGGCCTCATGGTGAGAATGAATGTGGTCCACTTTTTTTGAGATGCCCCGGCCTAACAATGGCCCCAATCCAACACAGATTGACAGAGGTGTAATGGACACGGGAATGCATGTCTGGGTGTGGGAGGCATATTGGACTGGGCAGAAATATCTGTGCTGTTGAGTAAGAAAACCAAACACTAACTTTACTACCTCTTCTTAGTGGTACATTCCACCTGAAAGTGCTATATTTAGTCTGTGTCGGCTCACAACAATTTGAACAATGGCAGCACCATCATCCTGCAGTGGCATAAGAGCGCTTTGGAGGGTGGGGCGAAGTGGGGGTGGGGGGGATCACACACCCCTGTTATCCTTGTCCAGCGACAAATTGTAATTAATCTAAGGTATTCCATATATAACTTGCACTAGAGGGTCAACGGCGGACTCTAGAGGCCACACTTCTTAGTTACGTTCCTGTTGTTGATAATTCTTAACGCAGTCTTACTTGGTGTGCACAAACTACTCCTGCAGCTGCTGTTGGGAGATGCAAACTGGCAGGCAGAAATGAAAATGTTGACAACAAATGGAGTGGTGCACTACCCCACTGATTTTTTTCCGTAGCAAAGAATGGTCAATTTGTTCTTTTTTTTGCGTGAAAAATGTCCTTTATTTGAAAATCCAACAAATATTTGCAACAAGCCTCAGCCAACGCATTTCGTTCAAAGGGATTGAACTTCGTCAGGGTGTATCTATCATATCAAATGTTTTTGAGGAACTCCAAAGTATGCAGGTCTCCTAGTGGGAATAGACCGTATCCTGGAACCACCTTAGGGTAGAGACTCTACACTAAGGCGGTTCCAGGAAGGAGTTAGGGTCGCTCACTGCTCCAGACGCACATTTTTGGGCCCTTATTAAGGAGGCCATGGATGCGCCATCACACATGTGATTTCGCCCGATCGTGGATACGGTCTATTCCCACTAGGAGACCTGCATACTTTGGAGTTCCACGCAAACATTTGATACGATAGATACGCACCGACGAAGTTCAATCCCTTTGAACGAAACGCGTTGGCTGAGGCTTGTTGCACATATTTGTCCACATATAACTTGTTGTAGTTTCTTTTGTGAGGCTATTAACTGGAGGCCCTTGCTATGCAGCCAGATGTCATATGTTACTTGTGACTATGAAGAGTGAATTTCAAACATAACTGTTTGTAGGAGCCTCGTACTTTGAAAGCCACTTGATCTAAATTTGCATAAGGCTTGAACCTGTTTCACAACTGCCAAGCATATCGACTTGGCCAGGCCGTTCGGGCTGAACTGTTCTCATGGGGAGCAGGGTCAAGACTGATTTGCATATGGCTGGGTCCAGACTGGGGTGGCATGATGGGCAAAGAACGATGGATTAGGATGCAGCCCGGGTGATTGCTAGTGATTGAGATTAATTCAAGCATTCCATCCATCACTGTGTTGTTTTTGGATTCCCCGTGGTAAGTGCGCTGGGTATGCCCAGACGTGGGTTCTGGGATCGCTTTGGCACTGGGTTCAAGCTTGCCTGGCTGATGTGGGGTGATACCCTGAAACCAGTCCCAGAATGCTCAATTCCGGTCCAGTAACCTGGCCTGGCAGTTTGGGCTCAACTGTTCCCATGGGGGGCAGAGTCGAGACTGATTTGCATATGGGTGGGTCCAAACTGGGGTGGCATGGTGGGCAAAAAATCAATGGAATTGGAAGCGGGCGAGCGATTGCCAGTGGCTGAGATTAATTCAAGCATTCAATCCATCACCTTGTGTTTTTGCATTTTCTGCCCTAACATTTCCGGCTATGCCTACAAGTGGGTCCCGGGCTCACTGTCCCATTGGATTCAAGCTGGCCTGGCTGACAAGGTGTGATACCCCCACAACCGGTCCCAGGATGCTTGTTTCCGTTCCAGGGTGGAAGTAGCCCGGCAGTTCGAGTGGACCGTTCCCATGGAGAGCACCGTCAAGAATGATTTGCACATGGCTGGGTCCAACTGGAGTGGCATGGTGAGCAAAAAAAACGATGGATTGGGATGCGGCCCGTAGCGTTTGCCAGTGGCTGAGATTAGTTTAAGCATTCCATCTATCACCTTGTTGTTTTTGCATACCTACTGTTTTAAGCAATGGACTATGCTTTTTCATAAGTACCTATCTCACTATTTGCTGTAGCCTTTCAACAAATGACCAAAGATTTGAAAAATCTCTTCCAAATATAATTTCAAGCTTGGTGGTATGCAGTTTGCTAAAATCATAGATTAGACAGAGCATGTAGTAGTCATATAACCCTTACGCTCAGAAAGCACACCATTTAGTCTCCAGTCATTACTTTTATGGATCAAAGTGCACAATCACACTCATTGAAAGGTCTAAAACCCTCTTTACTTCTTCTTGTTGGTGTTATCAATACCTTGCACATATTTACGATTGTTTCACATTTTGTTTGTGCACGCTACTGCACTTTATGCATTGTTCAAACTTGTTATATATAAATTACTTTAGGAAGCTGCCCATTAATATTTTCTTTTAACCGTTTTCTCCCTCGTACACCCGATCTCCTCCCTCTCTTTATTTACATCTCAAAGGTAAACTGATAATTCTATTTATTCTATGTTTCCAGGTATTACATTTTTCAATTGTTCTGTTTTCACATAAATAAACTTTTCTCTTAAACTTAAAAAAGTGCATATTTCAGCCTGCTGTCCTACGGCTTTCCATATGTCGGAGTAGGTCACAGCATGTCACTACCCCTTTTGCAGTGAACAAAATAAGACCAATGTCAGAGCAGGATGCCATTAGTTAAAGTCAGAATAGGTCTCAGGAAAGTGAAACTAGAAGGGTCTTAAATGAAAGGGTATGCAGGGGAGGAGCAGTCCACACAGATAGAGCACAGCTGTGGTTCTGCTTTCTCCCAGGTACCATAATGGAATAACTGGGATTAAAGAAGATTCACAATGTAGAATGATTCATTTTAGTTAATTTAGGGAAAGAAAAAGCTTAAGCAAATAAGACAGCAATGCTCCCAACAGAACAAACAAATAAGGAAGCAGGCGTATGCGTTGCAACGACCTCAGCACTCAAGTGTAAATACCTTCCAGATGATGCAACCCCTTAAGACACACCTGCAGGTAACAGGAGAGGTTTTTAGTCCTATTAATCTGACCGTAACGAAAGTCTGTTTACAAATATTAAGTAGTGTAATTCCTGTTACTTATGTGATTCCTGGCACCACTCATTGGTCCATTTGGGCATTGTTCCTCTTAGCACTGCACTCTTTTTGTTGCTCAGACAAAGCCAGTATTGCTTGATGAAGACTTTAAGTTCCCCTTCCTTTCCCTCTTTTAATGCAGCCTTTGTTTATTTCGGTCTTCCGCTCTCTCCTCTCTTTCCCTCCCTTCCCACTCACCCCCTTTGTGATTCCGCACACCATCCTCACCCCTCTAGCGGTTACCGTCTCTGCTCCCCTTTCTTGGCTCGGTTGCCCTCTTTTCAGCCTCTGTTTATTTTTCTACCTTTCACTCAGAGCTCTCTCTCCTCTCCATCTTCACTCGCCCACTGTGGTCCTGTATACCCCCTACACCACCGAATCCCCTGCCCCATAACGGCTCTGCTCCCCATTATGTGCTCTGCTTTCCCTCTTTGCAACATTAATTTTTTTAGGTCTCGCTAGAGCCAGCGCATGCGCTGAGCTAGCGAGACATTTAGTAAGCGGGTTTTTTAAGTGCTGCCAACGGCAGCCACCAGCTTGCTCTTACGCGCACAAGTGCACACACCTCGCTCCGCCTCCGTCTGTTGCTTGTTTAACTTGTAGCGTGAGGCGCGCGCGCTTGTCTTTCTTTTGCCGGCGCTCTCAAGCGCGCACCACTTGCTTGCTTTTTTTTTCTTTCAGCGCGCTCGCGGGCACACAACACCTGGGCTTGTTTTTAAAACAGCCCTCTAGCCTACAGCTTACGGGGACTTGCTCGCCGAGTACAATCGACAGTCCTCCATGGTATATTGTGTAAACACTAAATATTCGTTTTGGTCAGTGGGGAGATTTAATTTTAGAACCCTGTGTGAACGGAATAAAGGCTGAAGTTAATGGCCGGGAAAAGGTCTAAAGGAAACACTAGCGGATAACCATTTCTTTCAAAATGTGGGCACACACCACAACAAGGTCTCCGCAAATGATTATTTTAAATTGTAGTAGGCAGTAATGTGTCAAGTACAACTCTGATCGTGACCTGGTGTATGGGGAATAAATACAGCGATTTCTGACTCTTTCATAAATTACAACAGTTTTATTCTAAACAACTTACTACTGTTGTGTTTTTTTAGGTTGTAAGAAGGCGAGTATGTTTATGGGACTATGTGGGAATACAAGAGCATATATCACCTTTGATCTACAGTGTATTATCTCATAAATATGAAGCGGAAGTGCTGGGAATTAAAACAGCTTCACCAGTTTCATAAAATTATGCAAAAATAAAGGTCAATCGAGCCCATAGAAGTTGCAGTCCTGTTCCTAAACCAGAAAACCACAGACAAACCAAGCTTTGCTCCACAATTTGTTTATTTCCCTCCAGCAGCTCCTCCTGCGTCACTCACCTCTTATCTACGTAAATTCTTAAAAATTACTCATTTTCCATTCATCATTTTTTATTTGGATGTGTAAAGAGGGTGAAATATTATTTAAAATAAGACTGTTTACACGGGTGCATGTTTGACATGAATCTCTAAGACCTCTGATTCTGATTCCAAACCAAGAGGCAGATGTGCAAATCCCTGCTGCAGTCGCAAAGCTAGCGACTCGCAAAATCACGAGGGTGGTGACCGCCAAAGAAGTTTTCATAATGAATGAAGGCTACTTTATTTCCAACTTGTAGAAGGGGTTTGCAATCTTTTCTGATCCGCAAATAGGAGAGAGTGTGAAAGGGGTTGGCTGTGATGTTGCGTGCGTCGGGTGCTGCTAGAGACGTGCTCGGTCACGCATTCCTGCTGCGCAGCATAAAATAAAGACAGACTTTGTAATGATAGTGCTTAGCCCCATCCCGGTTGTCTCTACTGCACTTATATCCACCCGGGGTAACCTTTATTACCCTTGCACCACGTGATGCCGAATCAACCATTGCAAATGTAAATGACAGGGGGGGGAAAGACCAAACACCCCTCATGTTGGTGTGCAATGCATTAACCCTTGTCGCTCCTGTTACACCACAGGAGCGACACTACATTCCCCCCAAAATTCCAAAATGAAAATTGGGCAACATTGGAACAATTCCAGAGTGGCATACCACCAACATGTTACAAATCATCAAATCTCAGAATAGTACAAGCACAGTAACACCAAACAACAGATGTCAAAATCACATACCTGAATGGTGAAAACATTACCTGATACCAGACATAATGGAGATAGGCTACACCAGATGATCTCTTACAGCCACATGCATCAAAAGAACAAGCAAGCATTGGCTTAGCCAATAGGTCTTGCCTTTGGGACCTTATAGGTGTATAGTTATCCAGCACAATATCCTTGATGCAACAATATCAACTGTTGCATGGCTAAACACTTATAAGGTCCCTAAGGCGAGACCTATTGGCTATGCCAATGCTTGTTTGTCTTCCACTCTGAACTCCTTCTCCCCTCTCCCCTCACCCTGTGTGATCTTGAGCACTTTGACTTTCCCCTGCTCTCTCTGACACATTGCCCCTCCCCTAACAGGCTCTGAAGACAACCTGCGTCTGCTTATCCACCCAATAGCCATGCACTTCTCCGAATACAGTCAAAAGGCCTCTGTAATCTGCTGCATCACAGCAGAAGGAAGGGATATGCGCTTTTGATCAACTTTTTGTGACAAATGTTACTGCTGCTAACTATAAATAGCTTCTGAATTTTGTACAGTTCTGTCCTCCATTTACTAATTTTTACTGCTGCAAGATTAATTATTTGTACCTTCCTCCTCCCCTCTTCCTCCTTTCCCCTCTCTACCTGCTCTCCCAGACACATGTTGTGCATTTGAAATCTGAAAATGCCCTTCCTGAAGGTGTACACATTTGATGGTTACTAGGCACCCGGCACAACTTCTCCGTAAAACATCTCAGACATTCCCAAACTCCCATCCATACTAGAATACCTACACACATTTACTATGCATCTGATGTCACCCATCCCTGCCTCACAGTTTTCAAGTAACCAACACCAACCACTCAATCCACTAATATACACCATCACTCACCCGTCTATGATCCATTGCACGTTTTAGAGCCATAAAACCAGACCCCTGTGCTCCGTCACCACCACCTCTCATCCATAAACCCTTCCACTTTCAACATACAGAAAAGAAAGCCACTCTTCTTAACCTCACATGGCCTTGTCCACTACACAACAATGCTACTATTCAAAGACAAGTCAGCAGCCCATCCCCCTCAAATATAACCAGCCATATAGTCACCTTAAAAAATCCCTACTAAGCCTGTTGGACGAGGAAACAATGCCCAAAAACAACTCAATGTATATCCTCCTACAGCCAACACAATTACCAACAGCACAAACCTTTAACCTCGAAGGACAATACTCAGTCTCTCACAGCACAGCGTTAAGAAATATGCAGTATTTAGACATGGATATTGTAATGTCTAGAGTTACTCGCACACAGGCATGTAAAATTATAATGTCCTGAAGATGATCCCCCCAGTTTTGCCCTAGGGATCGAAACGTTGTCGACACTCTATATACCATATGCATCTAAAACATTGTGGATTACATTGTGCAATGGTATTTTCATGCTATTCACGTCTGCTAGATTGTATGTTACGCTGACTCGTTCCCCTTGCCTGAAACCCTCCCCATTTTTGTTGTTTGTCTTTGTTTGTGAGTTGGACGCAGGTTGTGTCCCACTTGAAATTGTATATGAAACTCCTTTATGCACTTATTGAATATTAAAACTCTGTCCGGATGGACAAAGACAATAGAGTCTATTTAGTCTATGTTTATTATTTTTAAATATTTCGTAACTGTCTAGGGACCCCTGTCTTTAGAAATTACATACGCACCCAAGGTCCCTGACCAATTGCCTATTGGGTTCCCTAGTTTTTTAAATCATATCGAAACCCACAGCAAAACTGGCTGGCTTTTGATAAAATAGCTAATATAGGGCAGATCCATTTCAGAGTTGTAAATAACACTCTAGCAAGATTGGGGCAATGACAAAAGACAGCAGATAAAATAATTTTCAACTTTCTTTAGTAGCTCGAGGTTAATATAACCACACACTCCAGCCCTGAATGATCCCACTAAAATACACTTTGCCTGATATTTCTCTAAATTAACTTTCAATGGACCAGTCCCCAGCTTCGCAGCAAATCTGTGCACTGCCTCAACCGAATTTACAAACTGATGTGTTTTAACCATTAGAAAATCTCTCCAATCTGCAGATCTAGAGAATGGAATACCCAGAGAAGTAAAATTAGTTGCTCTCCTCAACTTGATGTTACCTATTTTGTGAATTCTAATCTTGGTTACTTTCGGGCCATATGTCGTAGGGAATGACTTAAGGTAGAGATGCTTGGATCTAGTTCATTCATATAAAGGACAAATCCGTTCAGTAAAGATTGTAAACCATTTGTCATCCTGGGTAACCGGGCAGCATCATCTGCTTAAAGAAGACATTGTACTGGGCGGCTCCCTAACTGTGCCCAGCCTTTTCCTTTACTAGTTAAAAACTTTCCAAACCATTGATGTGAAAAGAGAATAAAAAAGGAACTAAAATACACTCGTCTTACACCTCTTGACATGGCTGTTTTATCTTTGCACTCCCAGTTATTGCCAGAGCGAACCCTTGCAAACATGTCCTCTTAGGAGGATAATCAATGAAGGCTCAACCCCGATGGTTAACATTAAGTACCATAGTGTAGAACGGTTCACAGAATTGAAGGCACATGAAAGATCAATGAAACCCATGTGGATCAATCCAGTCTTCGTCGTAGTATATTTCTTAATTATTAGTTGGAAATTGAGACATTGTTCAACCTGGCCCAGACTTCGTCGGAATCCATATTGGATCTCAGAAAAATACCATTTGCTCTACTTAACATCTAGATAGCAAAACATTGACAAGTTACTTTACTCTTCCGTCCAGTAGAGAAGTGGGATGATACCAGCTGACCTGGTAACTATCTCCCTTTTTAAAGGCAGGAACAATAATTGCCTCAGCCCAGGTCTGTGGTACAGTGTATATAATAGCAGCACAACACACATTTCTCCGCAAAGGGCCTCAAAAGGGTATGGTTTACTTAAAAACATCAGCCGTAACCTCATCCGTTCCTGGAGCCTTGACGGGTCAACTAGTCAGTAATGAAGTGATTATTTCCTGTACCTGAATTGACTGGGCCTTCTTGTTCTGCCCCTTCTTATCATCTACAAGATAATGGGACTTTATAATGGTCTGTGGCACATAAGGCTAAAAATCTTTCGAAAATGCGCTATTAATTTTTCAGCTGAAATCACTATCTATACCAGGTGATTTGGTTTCATTAAAATGGAGGGCCTTCACCACCCTCCAGAAAGACCCCATATCTTTGCAGTGGCATGCTGCCACCAGCCCTTCACAACCATTTTCCATGATTTTGCTCTTTTTTTACGTCTTGGCCTGCGAAAGACTGCGCAGTCGAGCTGGCGAGATTTAATGATTATAGGGTATTTTCTACTAGCGAGGTTATGCTCTGCCCCTCTTCTCCATAGACTGGCGTCCTAAAAGGTGGCCAGCCATTGGAGAAGAGGTCCTAGTGACGTTCTTCTTTCTCTTTAAGCCCCGTCCTTTTCAGACTGGGTTCCTTGACTGACGTTTGTGGTAAAAGCTTTCTTATCTTCTTTATGGGTCCAGATGGCCCCATAAAGAAGATAAGAAACCTTTTAATTCAGCAGGAAGTCCGGTAGCCCAGTCTGAAAAGGACGGAGCTAAAAGAGAAAAGTTTACGCGTACGCTTGTTTTTTTTCCTATCCTTTGGTGGCGGGCGGGGCCACAACGGTGGCTTCAAGAAATGCATAGATCCTAATTTAATGGACATGATGCCCATTTCTCTCATCGCTTCCTCACAGAGCGGCCGTATTTGCCCTGTTACACTCCCTTTCCGTCCGCTCTTCCAGCCCCCCGAGTCTTTACTCAGCTCTACTTCTGCCCCCTCTCGCTGCTCAACTCACCTTTTCCCGCACTTGGCTTCCCATTCTCTCCTCTCCGGCATCAGTCTCAAGCGTGGCTTACTTCTCGTTTGCTCCTTTGCTCTCTGTCATTCATTCTTCCTTCCTCTCTTCATCGCTGCCCTGAACCCCCTTCTCTGCTGCCTTTCATCCTCAGACCCCGGCTCCTTTCTTTTCCTTGCCCCCCCTGCACTGACTCTGCCCCAGCACTGACTCTGCCCCGGCCCTCCCTTGTCTGTAATGTTGGGGCAGACAGTCCTGCCCCCTGCACTGACTCTTACCCAGCGCTCCCGTGTCTGTAATGTAGTGGCTGACAGCCCAGCCCCCTCGCACTGACTCTGCCCAGCCCTCCCGTGCCTGTAATGTTGGGGCAGACAGTCCTGCCCCCGCACTGACTCTTCCCCAGCCATCCCGTGCCTGTCTAATGTTGGGGCAGACACTCCTGCCCCCTGCACTGACTCTGCCCTGCCCCCCCCCGAGGTCCAAGGCGTTGTAGCCCTGAGCTCATGCCCCCTTGAGCCCTCCGGCTTGGCCCAGCCCGGCCCGGAGGTATAAAAGCGCCTCTGGGAGGTGGGCCGGGTTTTCGAAGCGTGGGCGGTGCCAGATTCTCCTATCGTGCGGGAGTGACTTCAGGTGAGTAAGCGCCTCGTGCCGCAGCGCTGGGGCCAGGGGGTGGGGATGCGGGGGTGTCACAGACTCAGCTCCTAGAGGTCTCTCAGCCCGCTGTGGGTGCTGGGTGTAAAGGCCAGCCTCGCCTTCACCCTGGGACCCCTGCATCCCCTCCACCCCCCCACAGACACCTCGTGTCAGAGCTATCCTCCCCTTCACAGCTCCTCGCGGAGTATTTAGGACCCTTTCATACCAGGCTCTACATCCCGTAAACACAGGAACTCCCCCGCCCAATACCAGGGTATGGGGCGTGGCCCGTTCATAAGTGTACTCCTTCATGCCGGGCCCCCTCAAGGCGCTTGTTTCTTTCGAGGCGTGCCCCCGACGCATGATACCCTTGCTGTCTGTGCCCCGCCCACGCACACTCTATAATGGGGAGAAGGTTTAGAATTACAAGTTCCAGCATCCTTCCCGCTTTAGACCGAAACCAGGAGTGGCACAAAGCAAGCTCAAGGCATCAGCAGTGATGCTGCGGGGCGAGCAAACTGGGGGCGTTTTAGCCCAGGCCTGAGACAGCTGGGGGGGTCAGACTGCAGCCGTCTCAGATTAGACAGACCTGGGAGGCTGCGGGCAGCCGGGCTCTACCTGCAGAGTCTTTAAACCGCACAGATCCTCAGGCTTGGCCAGGATCACAGGCGAGTCCGTCCGCTCTACGTGGAATTCTGCCCCTCCATAGTAAATGCCAGAGCTTTCCACTTACAAACCCTCGCTTAACGTGTCAGGAGCATTGAGACAAGACTACATGTCCCAGAATGCACTCGTTTGTTAACTGAACGAGGAGTGGGGAAAAGGTGCAACTTATCCTCTCTTAACCCCAGAGCGCACCTCCTAAAAAAGGTGGGGGCTCACCAAGGGGGCAGAAGGTGTGTGATATCACCAGGAGGGTGTCCTACACCTTGTAACTCCCACGGTTGTATGTGACACCTTTTTAATTTGATGTACACACACCAATTTATCGTCAATGTAGAATGTGTAGGTGCGATGTAAAGCGCTGACGCCCTGCGTTGGGATGAGTAGTGCCACAAGCCACCCAAAGGCAGGGTGTCAGAGCGCTTTTTGTGTGGCTGTGTGTGTGTGTGTGTGTGTGTGTGGCTCCTTGTGTGTGTGTGTGTGGCTCTGTGTGTGTGTGTGTGTCTGTATGCGTGGCTCTGTGTGGCTCTGTGTGTGGCTCTGTGTGTGCCTGTGTGTGTTGGCTCTGTGTGTGCCTGTGTGTGTTGGCTCTGTGTGTGCCTGTGTGTGTTGGCTCTGTGTGTGCCTGTGTGTGTTGGCTCTGTGTGTGTGTGTGGCTCTGTGTGTGTGTGTGTGTATGTGTGTGTGTGTGGGTGGGTGCAAATGCAATAGGTCTAGCATTTGCAAGAGATTAAGCTATTGCCATTGTAAATGACAATGCCATTAATTTATCTGTTTTCAAAACCAACACATAAATAAAAAATTTGTCATTTACAATGCCAATAGTTCTAACTTTTGCAAAGGCGAGACCGTTGCATTGTTAATGCTTGTTTTTTCTAAGAGCGAGTTTAAGAGGAAACTTGTTTCCCTATAGTGTTGAAAGCAATTGTTAGCTGTCAGCAAGAGGCTCGCCATTCCCATCAAGGCATGTCACCACTGAACCACGCCCACTATTTAATAGGATGGACAAGAAACTAAGGTGGATCAATTTTATCCCACTTCATCCTAAGACTTTGGTTTTTCAAGAAAACAATGGCCGTCTCTTTAGGGAACTTAGAAATTGATTGAACGTGGGTTGAGATTGCAAAAACGTCGGGGATCACTTTAAAATTGGATATAAAAGGGCTCAAATTCAATGAGAATAAAATAAATTATGCTTCTGGACCTTTACTCTCAAAAGGGAGGCATTTTTTTGACAAGTTTTGTTTCTTTTTGTACGGCAAAGCTTAAGTTATACTTCATCACTAGTTTATTTAAAGGTTCCCCATAAGGCTTTAAAATTAAAATCTTCAACCCAGCACTTTAACAATAAAAAAGACAAGAAGCATAGCAACATTGTTAACTTTTCACTTAAAATTCTCAAATCCAACCCACGGTTGTCACCTAAATTCTCCAAATAAGACAACACTTTCAATACATCCCAAACAGAAGAATATCTATCTACTGGAGGTTTGGAGACTCTCACACTTCTCATCAGTCTTCTTACCAGGACATTCTATCCCACAGATACTCCATTAACCAATTCATGACCAGCAGCAATGGCTGATCTATGTACATTTATAGAACGGTAAGCCAAACCGGAAGCAAACAAGGTTGCTAAGTAATGGATTACGTTAACTACATCCACTGAAACGGGATCAAAATCCCTCTCAACACACCAGCGAAGCAATTTCTCCCATGCCAGTCTATATATTTTCCTGGAGCCCAGAATTCCTTAATAAGATCTGAAGTCTCTTGCGAAAGTCCAGGCACTTCCCATACTCACCTGATTTTCTCCATGCCATCAGTCTCAACTGATACGATAACACCAAATCGTGACGTTCCCACAACGGACCTATTAAAATGTCTTGGAATGATGGAAGCAAAATTGGAAAATCTATCGACATTTCTAGGAGGATTGGGTACCAGACCTGAGACTTCCAAAGGGGAGTTATCAAGACTCGTTTCCCTCCATTTCCGAACCAACAAGGTTACTCGTGTTATCATTACAAAATGAGGGAAAGCATAGGGACGAAGTCCCCTCCAATCCTGTCGGAAAGCATCTATCCCCACTGAATCCGGGTCCGGACGCCAACTGAAAAATTTCACCAATTGGGTATTTCTCCTGTTCGCAAACAGATCCACATAACAAGGACCCCAAATTTCCATCAACCTCAAAAACACTGATTTGTGGAGACTCCAATCGCTGGAGTCCTTGTAATTCCTCGAGCACCAATCTGCCTCCATATTCGTCAAGCCTGGGATATGTTCTGCTTGAACTAGGATGTCCTGACTCAAACAATAGTCCCAAAAAACTCTCGCTAGATCTGCCAGATCTTTGGACTTCAGTCCCTCTAATTTGTTCACATACCTCACAGCAGTTACTTTGTCCATTCTCAAAAGTACAGAGCACTTTGCTCTGTCCTTCGTGAAGCTCTATATCGCAAAAAGACCCTGCAAGCAATTCCAGGCAATTTATATGCATTTCCCTTTCTTCCATAGTCCACATTCCCCCTGTCAAAGCCGCACCACAGCGAGCTCCCAAGCCAGTTAAACTTGCATCTGATTCTAGAACTAATTCGGGATTTGGTCCGAAAATAGCTTTCCTATTCCATGCCTCCATATTTCTTAGCCACCAATGCAGTTCTAACTTCGCTTCCTCCGAAAGTATAATCTTCTCCGAATACTTCAAACCACGCCTTACGTGACTGCTCTTCAATCTCTGAAGAGCACAATAGTTCAAAGGTCCTGGAAAAATCGCTTGAATAGTTGAAGACAACAAGTCTATAACTCTTGCTATCATTCTCAAGAAGATCACATCCAACAACAAAATTCTTCAAATTTCCTTTCTTATTTTCTTTATTTTGTCCATAGGTAGTCTTAACGGACCTTGGATCGTGTTTATCAAGAACCCCAAGAACTGAGTCTCTTGACTTGGGATCAAGCATGACTTTTCCCTGTTTACTACAAACCCAAGACTCTCCAAAAGATCTATTGCCAACTTTGTATGATCCGCCACTCTCAATTTCTCTTGATCCATAATTAAAATATCATCTAAATAGATGATTACCTGAATTCCTCTCTCTCTCTCAAAAAGGCAACAACAGGACAGAGCATTTTGGTGAACACCACGGGCCGAGGATAAGCCAAAGGGGAGACAAACAAACTTTCACAACTTCCCTCCCCATTTGAACCTTAGAAACCTCTGATGTTCTTTGCAAATAGGGATAGTTAGATAAGCACCTTTCAAGTCCAGACGAGTCAGATGATTGTGGAAATGCTTTGTGAATGTCATTGATCTTTTCAATGAAAGAAGTGGAAAGCGAGTTCACCCACTCCTGGGAGGCAAGTCGCGGAGATTGACAGGAGGGAGGGTTGGTGAATTCCTTAACGATTTTATGCCATTCCCTCTGCGAGTTAGCTGCAAGGGTGATTCTGTTGCCTAGGTATTCTTTTTTAGCCTTGGCTATATTATTCATATATAGCAGGTGAGAGGTCTTACAGTGCTGTTTATCCCTGCTGTCCTTGGAGCTCCTCCACTTACGTTCCGCTTTCTTAATGGCAAGTTTGTCAATTTTAAGTTTGGGGGTGAACAAAGGGGAGAGTTTGGTGGGGCATTTTGTTTGTTTTTTGGTGGCAATTTAGTCAAGAGCTGTGGTTATGGCGAGGTCAGGACCTCTAGCGCCATGATTGAGAATGGTTAATTCAGACATAGGACTAGGGGGAAAATTTGCAGAAAAAGAGTCCAGATTGATCTTATTCCAAGATCAGCTTAAATTGCTTGTGTTCGAAGGTGGGAGTATACTAAAAGAGTCCTGGAGGCCTAACCTTATCACATTGGTCCTACCATAAGATAGGAAATGGTGGGTCGATTTCTACAAGAGAGGAGTTGGTCAGTAGAAGATCCAGGGTGTGCCCTGCCGAATGGGTAGGACCAGTGATGCGTTGGGAGAGTCCTAGGGTATTAAGACTGTTTATAAGGTCGCTTGTTTGAGGGTCTGATAGAAGCTCCGCATGGAAATTGAAGTCCCCTACTAAAAGAAAATTATCTGCAGCCAGAATATGGGGGGCAATAGCTTCTATGAGGTTAGTAGAGAAATGCGCTTTATTGCCAGGAGACCGATAAATTAGAGCGCCCCGCCAAGATTTGTGATTGGTGCTCTCTATGGAAAAAATGCAGATCTCTCCCCAATCTGCCTGGGATGTCTCAATAATGTGGATCTTAATGTTGGTGCTGAAAGCAATGGCGATCCCCCCACCTCTTTTACTTTTCCTGTCCAGTCTAAATAGTTGGTACTCCTGTGGGATAGCTATGGCTATATCAGGGTGAGAGTTTTCATGTAGCCAGGTCTCTGTTATGAGAAAAAAGTCCGGCTTCTCTAGATCTATTAAGGCCCAAGTTTCTATAGCGTACTTTGCGAGGGAGCGGACATTGCAACAGATTCTCGTCAAATATTTATTTTTGTGTATTCCCTGATTAGTGTGGTTGAGTTTGACAGCTTCTTTATCTGGTGCGAGTTTGCAGTCGTGAGTAGGTTTGAGCATAGGGGAAACATCATTAGCTAATACACGGAGATGGACAGTCTTACTTGTTGTTGTATTTAAGGAGTGCAATTCCAGACTAGAGTACTGAATGGTAGCCATGAGGAAAAAAGAATATATGTATTTAAAATACAAGACAAAACGGGCGGCGTAACTGGCAGCTGGAGGCTGTCTGGCGCAGACGGGCTTGCCTTTGGCACGCCGCTTCGCACGTCCGCTCGGCGCGCCTCCTTAAGTGGGGTAGGAGGTGGGCGGGACCGCTGCAATTAAAGTGACCTCCAGTGTTTTTGGGCGGTAGAAAATGGCGATGCTGACTCCCTCCGCTCAAACGGCACTTGCCGCGGCGGACCAGGGAAGCATGCCTCAAGTGGTGAATTGTTCTTAAGAGATTGATTAAAAATGAGCAAACAGTGCACACAATACAATTTTTAAAAGCGAAGGACAGTTCTTGTGAAGGCACGCGAACCTGACCTGTGATTGTTAACCAGCTTACGGTAGGTGAGGAATGTGGCCCTTTTCTGCAAATACTCTGTTAACAATCTCTTCTAAAGGAGTAGCTTCTGGTGAGTTGGTGCCGGAGGATAAAACTGTCTGTAATGTATGTTTGATCAGTATGTACCTAAAACTTTCAGAGGATGCCAGCTCAAACTGCGCCCGTAAGTGTTCAAACAAGACCATTTCGCCTTTTTTCCAGAGATCACTTACCACCGATATACCTATCGCATCCCATTTGCTAAATCCTTTACTCTTTCTGAGTCACCCGAGACGCTGCAAATCCCAAAGTGGTGTCATTTGGGTGATGACCCTCCTCCACCCCAGCTTGGCATGTTCTGCCTACCATAAGCTTACTGTGTGTGGTTGGTCCTATCAATAGTTTGGATCTGCGTGTATTATAAAGCAATGACATGACCCCTTCGTCTCCTAGTCCTTGTCTATCCGCCCAGAGCGCCGGGTCTGTCTGGGGGGCATGAATCCAGCTATTTACCACCTTTAATTGAGCTGCCCAATAGTACAACTGTATATTTGTAAGAGCTATTCCCCCATCATAACAGCTCCTCACCAATTTATCTTGTGCAATGCGTGCTGGTTTATTTCCCCATAATAAACTGGAGACTTCTGTTGCTATGGTTTTGAAGTAGCTTGGTGGCACATTAAACGAAGTATCCTCCAAAACATACAAAAAGCGTGGGAGCGCCACCATGTTAAACAGTGCTGCCTTTCTTAACCGCGTCAGCGCTAGGTTGCGCCAGACCGCGGTGTCTCGGCGGAAGCGCTCCATGGGGTGCTTAAGATTCCTTCGAACAAATTCCTCAGGCATGTGTTGTGTTACATGAATGCCTAGGTACTTAAAGGCATCCTCAGTGACCTGCAGTGGGCAGCCTTCCGGGAGCAACGGTGGAGGACCATGCAAAATAAATAGAATCGATTTGGACCAATTGATGGTGTAACCAGACCCTCGACTGAAGATCTCACAGATGTTTAAAAGCACCAGAATGGAGCGTCTAGGGAATGTGAAATATAACAACACATCGTCCGAATAGAGAGAGATGTGGTCCTCCAAGTTCGGCGTCCACTTGAGTCCACGAATCAGTGGTTCCCACCTGATCCATGCTGCCAGTGTTTCCAACACGAGTGGGAAAAGTAGTGGGGATAGTGGACACCCCTGGCGCGTTCCACGAGACAGCGGGAAGTCCCGTGATATATGACCGTTGGCCACTACGTGAGCTAAGGATTTAGTATATAGCAGCTGAACCCATGCACACAATTTTGGGCCAAAACCTAAGTGTCGAAGGACTGCGAAAAGATATGGCCATTCCACTATGTCGAACGCCATCTGTGCGTCAAGGGACAGAATGATCGCTGGCTCCTGAACATAAAGCAGGCGAACAACACTCCATGCAGATGCCTCAAGTTGAGAGCTGTACTCCTGTTTGGCATGAACCCAGACTGATCAGGGTGAATTAGATCTGCTAGATGTGGGGTTAACCACGCTGCAAGAAGTTTAGCTGATATTTTGGCTTTAGCGTTAATTAATGATATCGGGCGGAATGAAGTGTGCTTCTCAGGGGGCTTACCAGGCTTTGGAATCGTCACAATGGTGGGTATTCACAGATCTCATGGGAGCACACCAGCCTCCAGACTTTCAAGAAACATGCGCAATAGGTATAGGGCAGTCACCTCAGCTGTCTTTTTATATAATTCAATGGGCAGGCCATTAGGTCCCACTGCCTTTCCCGATTGCAGGGAGCCAACAGCTGTCTGTAATTCTTCTACTGTTAAATCCGCCTCTAGTGTGAGGGCCGCCTCTGGGGAAAGCTTTGGCATACCAATATCTTTAATATAGGTCTGAGCCTCATACGTGGCTGTAGTCGTTTGGGACATGTACACCTGTTCAAAATACTCAGCCAAAGTAGTTACTATTGCTTCCGGAGCCGCCATCTGGAATGCACAATTGTGCTATCACTCGCTGTGCTCTGTCCTTTTTATCAAGCCATGCTAAAAGCTTGCTTGCCTTGTCACCTATTTCATAAATCTTGTGTCGGGTGGTCTGCAACTACGCCTTAGCCATTTCCCTTTGGTACTCTGTAAATTCACGTTGTTTATTACGCAAGGCTCACGCTGTGTTCGATGACTGGTTTAGCGCGTGTAGATCCGTCGCACTACTAAGTTCAGATTCTAGAGCATTTACTCTGCTTGTTTCGCCCTCTTATAACCTGCTATGGAGGAGATGGCCTGACCCCGAATTACCGTTTTATACGCCTCCCAAGGAGTATTACTGGATTTGACTGATTATTCATTTTCCTTGAAGTAATGACGCCTTGCCGCAGCAACGTCTTTTGAAATCTCGAGGACACGCAGATACCCAGGGTACACGGGGTAGATACGCTGTCGTGTCTTGCGATGGGTCGTGTACGTTAACGTTAGCAGAGAGTGATCCGAAATTACTTTAGGACGGATCTCAACATTCACCACGTTTGTAAGGCTATCTGCAACTGTGAGAAAATAATTGATTCGGGAGAGGCTATTGTGTACCCCTGACTGAAAAGTGTATTGCCGTGCTGCCGGACATCTATATCTCCACACATCCATGAGCTTCAGAGCATCTAAAAACCCCTTCATACGAGTAGTGCCTGTCGTGTGAAGCTTGGGGGGTTGCCAACCATTACAGCATCCCCACCAATTAGCCCCTCCCCCGCTGGAATATCTAACAAAAATGCGCTAAGTGCTGGGAGGGCCACCGAGTGGAGGGCCGTAGGGATGTTTACTGACACTATATTGAACTGTTTCCCTTCCCACTGACATGTAATAGCTGCAAATCGGCCCTGGTCATCTGTCCGAGTCTGAAGTATTATTAGGGGAAAGGGTTTATGTACTAAAATACCCACACCTCTTGAGCCCGAAGAAAACTCAAAATGTACCACCATTTGTAAACCCCATTGATCCATTGCCTTTACAGGCCGAGCCCCCCAAATACTTCTCTTGTAGCTAGGCCACCGCCGGGGCGCACCTCTTCAAGTATTGCAGAACCAAACCCCTCTTTATCTTATCTCCTAACCCATGCACGTTCTATGTGAGCAGCAACAAAGGGGCTATCTGGGACACCGGGGGGACCCGTGAGTTAACCTCATGTTGTGCCTGCATCATCCTCCCCGCCACGGGCTCTATACTTAGTCAAAGGATCAATACCATTTCCTATCCACAAAACAATTGCTGATAAATATTGTGTCTGTTTTGCCCTCGTGAAAATCAAAACTGAAAACCAGAAACCCTAGAACATTCCCCCCCCACACCTCCCTCCTCCCTGCTTAACGGACTCAAAACTACCTGCCACCCCAACCATGCAGAGTGCTTTTTACCCTTCCCGTTAACCATTCTGTGGGGGTGAGAGTAGACTACCTTCTTCCCTCTGTAGCCCCCAAAACCCATAACAACCACAGCCTAAGACCCAATATCCATGCAACCGAGTCGTCGTGCTAAGTAAGGATACATTGTAGTTATCATAGTTGGTCAAAGTCACCATATGCAAGTAGAAAAGGTCATGACCATCATTGGATCTGTATATCAGTCCCACAACAGTGTCTACTGGTCACAGTGTGCCGGTCCCAAAGGGTTATTACCACACTCAGATGCCAACAATGTCATCTTTTACTCCTTTCCATCTTTGTGACCCCAAAGTTTCTTCATGTTCTGATGCGCAGACCTATTCTTGTTCGTCCCCCATCTCACGGTGTCCACCACGATCGTCGCCACCTCCTGTTCTTTCCGCTCGGTTGGCCTTACGCCAACCCTCCAACCATTCCTGAACATCTTCTGCTGACATAAAGAACCACGCTTTACCTTCAGCTTCCACCCTCAGTTTGGCAGGGTACAACATGGAATACTTGATGCCCCGATCACGAAGAATTTTCTTAACTTCGAGAAATCCTCGGCGCTGTTTTGTGACTGTCGCCGTGTAGTCCGGAAATATTGTAATGGATGCATTGTCTATCTGCAACGGAGGAGCGGTGAGGGCTGCTTGTAATATTGCATCCCAGTCCCTAAAATTAAAAATGCTGGCAAGTATCGGACGAGGTGGTGCCCCTGGCTTCAGTCTGCCCCAAGGGACCCGGTGCGCCCTTTCCACAGAGAAATAATTGGACAGACCACAAGGCTGAAGGTGAGTTGTGATCAATTCTTCTATAAAAAGGTCAAGGGCGGGGCCACCTGTAAGTTCCCGTACACCAATAGTGCGAATGTTATTCCGTCGCGACCTCCCTTTATCGGTCGTCAGCGTTGCCGTAGAATTCTCCTCCTCCTTCACTTTCGTGGACATTTTGTTAAAATCAGCGCAAATTAGTGCAAGGTCCACTGCCAAAGTACCAATGCGTGAATCAACTTTGTTTAAAGTGGTCATAATCCATACTAATATAATAAAGAGAGAGCCCAAACCTTTGAGGCGGGTAATCTCAGGAACCACAGCACCAATCACAACACCCAATACAGCGTTGGAAAGGGCAGTTGCAGCAGAAGAACATAGGCTATGCATACGCCCACCATATACATTTAAAAGGTAAAAGAACCATGCCAGCAAAGTAGTCCCTTGTGGGCGTGTCTGCGTTGCGCTGTGGGCGTGTGCTCGGGGCGTGTGGTACGTTCCGCCCTTCATGCCATGTCTCATATCGTGTGCTAATCCCACCCTGCTCCCTTTAAATACCCCTGCACCCCATAATCATAACCCACCCTTACTCCTTAAAATACACCAACGCCCTTAAACACTAACCCATCTTAACCCTATAAATATACCCTGTACCCCAAAACCCAAACCTATCCCTAACGCCTAAAAATACCCCTGTAACCGAAAACCCAAACCTAGCCCTGAACACTATAAATACCCCTGTACCTCAAAACCCAAACCTACCCTGAACCCTAAAAATACCCCTGTACCCCAAACCTAGCCCTGAACCCTAAAAATACCACTGCAACCCAAAACCCAAACCTACCCCTGAACCCTAAAATTCCCCTGTACCCCAAAACCCAAACCTAGCCCTTAAAATTCCCCTGTACCCCAAAACCCAAACCTACCCCTGAACCCTAAAATACCCCTGTACCCCCAAACCCATACCTAGCCCTGAACCCTAAAAATACCCCTGTACCCAAAACCCAAACCTAGATCTGAACCCAAAAAATAGGCCTGTACCACAAGGTCCATACCTACCCCTGAACCCTAAAAATACCCCTATTTCCCAAAACCCAAACCTAGCCCTGAACCCTAAAAATACCCCTGTACCCCAAAAACCATACCTAACCCTAAACCCTAAAACTACCCCTGTACCCCATAACCCAAAACTATATCTGAACCCTTAAAATACCCAAACACCCCAAAAAATATACCTCAGTACCCCAAAACATATACCCCTACACCCATACTTACCTTATCCAAACATTAAAAAAAACATGCTTTTACCATTCATGCACGTTGTAAATGTATGCGTGGTAAAAGCATTTAAAATGTAATGCCATGCGTTATAATGGCATTGCGGAGTCATGGTACTTTCGTAATGAAAGTATGCGGAGTGATGGTATGCGTAAAGAAAGTTGCTGAATAATGGGTATTTACCCTCCCCCGGTAAGTCCATTGGTGGCACGGCGGCCCACATCTCCAGCAACATTTGAAAAATGCACAGGTCTCTCCCATTGATGGCCAGCACCGACATACACTTTTAGACACACCTCCCGCCACAAGTTCTAGAATTGCGAACTTTAGAGCTGGGGAGCTACGTTCGAATCTCGGCATCAGCTCGACATCCTGTGATTCCAGGCAAATTGCTTTGTCTCCCCGTGCCTACCACAAATGAATGTGTTCTTCTGTAATGTAAATTGTGCTCATACCATGTTGTCGAGTTCGCGCTATATAATATTGCAAGGAAAAATAAAGTAGGGAAACGAGTTCACACACTACTGAACGCGTACTCTTAAGTGCATCAGCAGTGCACTGTGAATCGGAGCATTTCACAGGCCTGTCACAGATAAGAAATGCTATCAAAACGAAATCCTACAAAACAATATACTACTGGCCGGCAGCAATTCATACCCGGACAACGTCGGGACGGGCTGCTAGTATCCTATAAAGTCACCTCTGGTTTGTCGGCGACATTCGCCCTCTCTGTGGACGGAGTATCCTTGGAAGAGGGGTCCGTCTGCGCCTTCGCATATGCATATTTGTCCAACTTGGACTGATTAGGGCCTTTCAGATTTCTGGTGCTCATCGTGGCATCTGGTTATTCTAATTCAAAAGTCCAAGAGGGGAGAGGAGGGGGTCCAGGAGCGCTAATCACCTCCGCCTGCCTGCGGGCGAGGGAAGCCTGCTAGGCCTGTCGGGTTTCACACCCCTGCACTGACCCCACAACCACTCCTTACTGTCTCTGCAGGCCAGCGCCATCTCCAGGAGAATCTCCCCCCTTGTGTCACTGCACCAGACAATACAACACTGTGTTCCATGTCTCCTACCTATCAACCAAAATGGCGCCGACCCGCGCTCTCCCCTGAGACCCTACACAGGAGGAGACACGCAAAGCCACTTTATGGTCCTTGCCGGTTTCTAAAGGCGCATTGCACGTCGAGTCAGGGTGTCGTTGAGTCGTCTAATATATGGAGAATTACAGCAGCGGGGAGAGCGGCCGATGATGCTAATAATTTGCGCCTGTTCCTGGCAGCAGTGCGAGGCTTACACAGTCCGCGGGGCCGCGCTATATGAGGGAGTTGCGGTGCTTTCCGGGCCATTGTCTCACGGGAGTCAGCGCTTAAAGGATATTGCGCGCCGCCCCCTGGTATGCCGCCTCCGCTGCATCTGCACTGCCCACCTCCAACCGCTCTCCGGCGGAGCCGACTCGTCTCCTCCGGTGATCTGTGCAACTTTAGGCCCCAGCTTATTCCTCCACTCTAGGCCGCCGCTGAGCTCAATGCCGCCAGTGCCTCCGGGAGCCGGTTCAACGAGCTTGGACTTTGCTGCCAAAGACTTTGGGCTTTCTGCCACCCCAACCGTCGATTAAAGGCGAGGGGGCCGTTGGATCAGTGAGCGGATTGACTGGGCAGTATAGAGGGACTCGGAGCCTCTCTAAGCTGCAGCCATGTTCTTCGGCTGCTAGCCACGTCCCACACCCACTCTTTTTGACTCCTTGTCAGGGGAGGTGCCTGGAAAGGAATCTGGATACACTTTGTTGGTGAATGCCTGAACCATCAAGTTCTCAGATTTAGGATGCTGGGTTAAAAAAAGAAAAAAGTAAAATCAGGGATGACTTCCATTGGTCTATGGCAGTGGGCTACATGTCAGTTAACTGACGGGCCAGATGTGTCCGTTAGCACCTCTTAAAAAGGTTCAGTAGGAGCTTGGTCCGGATACAAGACCTATGAGGATATTTGTTTTGAACACTTTAGTAGGGAGGTGTAGGTCAAGAACCCTTGCCACCATGCAAATAGCTGACAGAAGTGATCTCCATTGTTGGTCCTGGGGGGAGACTGGCCAATTATCAGGTGAGGTGTCTAGGCCACTCGCAAGTTCATATATACACCTGGTCGTCAGCACCAGAAATGGGGGTTAACGCCTTTGCCATCTCCATAAAGCTGGCTCGGATCAGAGGCTCCAGTCAAAAAGCTGATCCAAAATATATTCACCGGCTTGAGGTAGAAGTGATTCACAATAGTCTGAGGTATGGCACATTCTGTGTAAAGCGTCGGCTGAGGTCAGGCTGATTCTGTCTCAGAGTCGGACAGAACGATGGGCTGCAAGTCATCCTCGGCATCAATGAATGGATCGGCTGGTGTGGTGTGCAAGTATAAAGCCTAAACGTGTTTTAAGGGTCCAGACAGTGTCTACAGCAAACAAATTGGTTGAAGTCTGACTGGAGGATGATGTGTACCCTTGGGGCCCAGAGGTGCATTAGAAGGAAATGGGTGAGAAAGTCAAATGTACACAGGATAGTTTTTCAAAGGGCCTCAATTTGATGCAAGGTCTCCAAAGGACCAGGAAATTCAGAGTGCATTGGAACAAGCATTAGAATCTGGTCCTCTGATTGAGGTCGAGACCAGGAGGCACAATGACACCCTCACACCTTCTCCAAAGGGTGGCCGGATGGGGCAGAGTCTTGCTTTGATGACTTTAGTTTTTTCTTCAACTTACCTGAAGATTTCGACCTAGAAAATCGAGATTTATCTTGGGCATTAGAGTTGTGTGATGTATCCAAGCAGAGGCACATCTTATGGCAATCTCTCTGACATTTAGGTTGGTAGAAAATAATTATCTTCATGAAGAAAGAATATAAGAGCAGAGCTCTGGGCCCACATTTGAAGGTGTTTACAACAAGAAACTGACATCAGTGGCAATGGGTGAGACTTATGCCACTCCGATAGTCACTTTCAGTGCAGAACGATACTGATGTGTCACTTTGCACTACCTACCGCCACGGGACCACTGCCTTCAAAATTTCCGGATCCAATTTGGTGCCAGGGGATATTCACAAGATGAGGAATATGCAGTAGAAGTATCCTTCAGAAAACATTGGGTTATGCAACTGAAAATCGTCAGAAGCAGCGATGCATTCAGAGCCAATTGAACCAGAATACTCTAAAAATGTGGACGAAGAATTATTCCAACCAAGCAGGTGACAGCAATACAGTAATCCCAGCAATAGGCTTAACATTGTTCATCCTGAGGCAGCAGCTGTGATTAAAAATATGAATGTAGCAATAGGAAGACTCAATTGCAGTTTTAATTGGTTAAACTAGTTGCCCATCTCGTCCTGACAAGAGCCTATACTTCCCAGAAGGGAGATTCTCCCCTACTGCAAGCTCTAGAAGCCAAGAGGTTGATCAGAGAAATACACCTGAGGAGTCTCAGTCCAAAGAGGGTAATGGAATTCAGTATTTCTTGTGGGAGATCAATCTCAAAACTTTCTTTAAAAAAGTAAGAGCTAATAGCCTTTTCGGGAATACCTCTGTGATTAGTTTCCTGGGGTTATGCAACTCTTGCTGTCACCAACTGTTGAGTGGATTCAGACGGTGGCATTTTGCAGCCCTAGAATAAGGTGGATAGAATGGAGTAGTGATGGAGACGTTCTAGGTCAACCTTTGACTGAAGAGCTTCAGTTCATCACGGTACTGGGGAATTCACCCCTTACCCGTCTGCATCCGACTTCATAAGTCATTGGATTGGATACCAAATGTATAAATCCAAAAGAGAAACTCCATTCTGAATGCATGAGGGCTAGCCTACCTCACAAAGCTTTTATGCCCCCCAACATTGATCCTGCAATGGTTTTCCTTTCAAAGAGTAAGGACCCTAAGAAAGGGATCTACAAAGTCCCTAAAATCTGCCAAGTTTAACTTTTATACAAGTTACGCCTTCTTACTCAAATAATGGAGCTAGCTGTGGAGGAGGTGGAAATGGTGTTAAAAAAAGCTTTAAGAAAATCAAACCTAAAACGGCAGAGATCAGATAACCAGGTAGGAGCAGAGGCTAACCTTTTTGAGAAGTTCATGGAGGAAATTTCAGCATAAGAGCAAACCTTCACATTTCTAGATGAAGCCCAGCAATATTTAAAGAGGACAACAGTCTTGTTTTTTCGAAGGGTGACCGAGGAAGAGCTGGCTCTACCAGACCTCAGCAGCAGAGCTCAGTTTAGACAGCATTTTATAAGGACATGCCTTGTCATATGATGGAAGGCTATGCAGCTTTTGGGGTAACGCAGAGGAAGAGACCCCCTGAGGCAGAAGATGCTCATATTCCAAAAACAGTAGATCAAGTGCACTGACATCTTTTTGCCCAGTTAGAAGATGGTGGCAAACTTGCTCTCAGCAAGTGGGCAATGATTACTACAGATACCTGGGTTTAAAGAGACAGTTCAGGAGTAAAAGACAGAATTCCACTCTCCTCAATGTGTTAGCTCCTCCTCAACCAATGTGTTTCCCCAAAAATCCTAAGACGGACTAGGAAGGCAATACATTCAGGAGCTGTTGTGCAAGGAAGCATCAGACTGTTCAGGGTCAAGGCAATTCTCAGTAACATTTTCTTGGTCAGGACAGGGGAAAACAGGTTCTGACCTGTGACCAACTCAAGCTGTTGAATGGGTTTGTGACAGTCATTTTAATACACATTCTGAAGGGTTCCCTTCAGCAATGGCATTGGATGGTTAGGATATACAACTATCTATCTAATCGTATACATCACTCCAACAGAAAGCTCCTTCAGTTCCACTAGGAAAATAAATATCAATTCACATCAATCCCATTCTGTTGTCACACTAGTGATCCTCTACAAAGCTCCTCAGGACAGTAGTTGCAATTCTGAGCACTATGGGTGTTCGGATGGACAACATGCTAATTAGGTTTTGTGACAAGGGAGGTGTTTGAAAATCAAACATGGGTGAATGGACTCTTCTTACAGAGTTGGGAACTGGTCATCAACCAGATTAAGTCAATTTTAGTACTGTTTAAGATGACTCAGTATTGGGGATTCGTAAGTCTGTGAAGCCATTGCTTTTTCTTGTAAACCCAAAGATGAAGGATTTTGCTTTGCAGATTAGCCAGCACTGAGGGCTATTATCCCCATTCATACGGGCTATTATCCACATTCATACAATTTCCCCTGCCTCTTTTCATTACAAGACAAGGTTTGAAAGCCCTGTAGTTCAGGAAAGCCTTCACAAATCAAGCGTTGGTTTCCCTCTCAGTAGGAGTTGGAATGGTGGCTCTTAAAGATAGAAGTGTGGAATGGACAACCTAATTTTGACCTAGTGATCTCTGGAAGACGCTCAATATCATATAAACTACTTAGTGCTTTTCTTAGTTTCTTTTGTTGTACAAGCTTTAACAGAGGACAAAGTAAACTGTTGAATATGGACAATGTTTCAACTGTCGGGTGAATAAACAAGCTAAGGGGCACTGAATCAAAAGGCTAAAACTTAATTGTTTTGGGTGCTTTTCCCTAGATAGAGGAATAATGTTCAAGTGGAATATCTCCTAGGCCTAGCCAATTCACTTGGGGCTCCAGGTTCCTTCAGGGTAGGAGTGAAAGGGCTATGGATCTGGCTGCATTTCACCCTATCAACACTTAAAATTCTGTTTAGCGTGCATCCGTTTGGTTCCAGAAATAACTGCAAACTCCTTTGATTCTTCAGTTGGAGACTAGCACCAGAGGCATACCTTTCTTTCAAATGTGGAGATTTGTTGGGATATGTATTTTGTGCGTTTGCATGATCCTCAGAGTATTGGAGCAGGTCAGGAGGGACAAAATCAATCTGGTGTTGATAACACCTTTCTCATAGCAGAGGTGTAGTATCCTCAACTATTTGACCTCTTGGTGGATTTGCACAGATTTTAAGTTTTCCCTGACTTTTGTCCAACCCAAGGGAACCCTCACAAGCCTAAATTGCAGGGCCATCTTCAGATGAACGCTTGGAGAAGATCATAGACTTTGGGCCAACGGCACTGTCAATCATCAGACTAATGAGCTCAATGAACTAAATCGAATTACATGTATGCTTGGTCAGAATGAACTGGATTGTTTATGGAATGACAGATCAACTCCATTTCAGCCCTCTGGCTGACACTTCATTTGGTTGTTTTCAAACGGGAAGGCCACCAACTAAACGATTCATGTCAACAATTTCAGTAAGCACATTCTTAAAGCACAAGTAACTACTTGTGTAACAATATATCTGTAAGAGACATTAGTCCTTGATTCCATACCTTAGGATATCCCCAGGCGTCAGACTGGATCCGGAAAGTTTTGCTAGCAGTACCCTTGCACGTCAGTAGGTGGCGTCCTGCGGCTCCGCGCCTGTCGCTGGCGTCGTAAGCGGCGAGATGACATCACGGAGACTACTTAGGCACCACCCATGCGTGCTGTCAGTTCTGTACACAACTTTTCCGCGCCAGGCAAGAGCCATGCAAGAAACTGACCACTGGTGCCATGAAACTAGGGCCCTGAAAGGGATGTCCTTAACCCTAGTAATCAGTTCGCAGAACGGGGAGGATGGGCGGGGCGGTAAGGAATATATCACTAACTAATGTCTCCTACAGATATATTGTTTTTTGTTTTTTTAAATTTCTTTATTGGGTTAACAAAGTGCAATTTGTTACAGTTATTATATCCCCCCTCCCGCCAATCTGACTTCCCCATAACAGTTAGTATGGACAACCACATGACTATTCTCTCTCCGTTAAATACACAGCCATTTAGCCAACAACCCAGGGATTACATACATTAACTCATACGTAGATGAATTACACTACTCTCGGCCCAACATGTATGGGCGTTGCACATTGAGTAAAAGTTGTCCTAGCCCTGGATACCTCCACCTTGATTCCCTCCATGCTAGGGGTCTCTAGGGCTCCTGGGCCTCATCATGAGTGTGTATATCTTGTTTGTTGATCAGGTATGTCTGATATAGCCCCCAAAAATGTTTCGGTCTGCCAGTAAGGGGGGGGGGGCGGAGTAGCTCACTGTAGTTCTCAGTTTGTGTGTAGAAGTACAGCATGTCGTGTGCCCAGCGCTTAGGTGTGGGGGTAGGGCCTCTCATCCAGCAACATGCCACCACCCTCCACGCCATGAGGAGTCCCAAGTCCACCAGCCTTCGTGCCGCCCTGGGAAGTTTTTTCGTGTACCCTAGGAGTGCCAGCGCAGGGTCAGGCGCCAGGTCTATTTCTGCTATGTTGCTTATGTCAGCGAAGATCTTGACCCAGAAGTCCCACACTCCTGGGCATTGCCATGCCAGGTGTAGGAACCCAGCGTCTGGGGCGTGACATCTTTCGCAGTCGGCAGTGTCTCGAAGGCCATACCTATTCAATCTGGCCGGCGTGTAGTACACTCTATTTAGGAACTTGAAGTGTACCAGTATATGTCTGACATTAAGGGAGAGCTTCCTGGTGTTGGTGCAACAGTATCGCCACATGTCGTCATCAATTACTGTCTGTAGGTCCGACTGCAATGCCAGACGCGCCTTGGTGTATGTGTGCTCTCTATGCGCTTGGGACAATTTATACAGGTTAGAGATCAGTTTTTGGGGAGACTTTGTTTTTATCACGTTTGTGAGCTCCTGGAATTCAGGTGGTTCAGACATATCGTCACCTAGCAAGTGGGTAAAAGCGCAACGCACCCTGTGGAATTGGAAGCGTGTTAGCAGGGATGGAGCCACGTCACCAGTCGAAGCTTGCTCCCAAGTTTTGACCACTCAGTCACTGAACAGGTCGCCTGCTGTTTGAATGTTCAATTGTTGTAATGCTATGATCACCCCTTTCTCTTTGAGAGGAGGTAGCCAACGAGCCCAGTCTACTGGCATTATAGGGGAGTACAACAGAGCACCGCCCTGCGCCTGTAGGAGGCTATTCCAGGCATGATTTGTGGCAGCGATTGAGTCAAGTACCCCAGTCCTCCGATCCGTCGGTTGAAAAATCGTGGACGGGAGCGAGAGGGGTCTGGCAAAGAGTGTCTCCATGCGGAATTTTACGATCCCCGTGGAGCCAAGTATGCAAATGCGTGGCCTGAGCCACTTAGTAGTAAAGTTCCAGGTCAGGGGCGCCTAGTCTGCCCATTGTGTAAGGCAGAGTGAGTATAGTCCACTTGACCTGGGGTTGTTTCCCTGCCCATGCCAGCCTAACCATGAGCTGCTGTAGTCTCTGGAAGAAGGATTTAGGGAGTACTATCGGTAGTGCCATAAATAGGAACAGCAGTCTGGGCAGTACCACCATTTTCATTATAGATATCCATCCAAGGAGGGAGAGCGGGAGCCTGCACCAAGCCTCAACATCATCTTCTAATCTGCTAATGGCTGTACCGTAATTTGCCCTGAATAGGACCTCGGCATCAGTATGAAGGTGAACCCCCAGGTACCTGACCGTGTCTGTAGTCCACTACAGTGGATACTCCATTTCAATATTCTGTGTGATAGGGGTAAGGGGGAAGGCCAGTGACTTCGACCAATTAACCTTAAGGCCCGATAGAGCACCAAAGCGGACCACTTCTCGCAACACCGACGTGAGATTGTTGTCTGGGTCGCGTATATACAGCAGGGTGTCGTCTGCATACATTGACACCACAATATTGTACGTGGGGAAGCCTATGCCTTTCTTGCCGTGGTATTCACACAACGCACAGGCCAGAGGCTCTGCCACTAGGGCGTACAGAAGGGGCGATAATGGGCACCCTTGTCTAGTGCCTCTACTGATGGGGAAAGAGTCAGTGACCAGGTTGCCCAGCCAGAGTCTAGCCTGCGGCAGGGTATACAGGGCTCCTATCATCTGGAGAAATGGCTGTCCCAGTCCCATCCGGTGCAGCACTAAGCGCATGAAAGGCCATTCCACCGAGTCAAAGGCCTTTTCCATGTCTAGAAATACTGCTAGTGCCTTCCTGTCCCAGCGTACATGTTGTATCGTACCTAATACTGTACGGATGTTATAAACTAAGTTCCTGCTGGGGATGAAGCCAGCCTGTTCAGGAGCTACCAACTGAGGTGCCAACAGACCCAGGCGGTTGGCCAGCACCTTGGCAAACAGTTTAGTGTCAACGTTCAACAGCGAGAGGGGCTTGTATGAACTACACATCTCTGGGCTTGCCTGGCTTCGGTATCGTGACCAGAAGTGCCTCCCTCATAGATTGCGGCATGCTGCCCTCCACACAGATGTCGTCAAAGAGCGCAGAGAGGTGGGGGAGCAATTGGTCCTTGAAAGTCTTGTAGAACCCTGCTGTGAGACCATCTGCGCTCGGTGCGCTGCCAGATCTCATACTCGACAAGGCGTCCAATATTTCGTCCTGCTCTATGGGTGCATAAGGAATTCTCTATGCGTATTCGTCAAAGTGGTTATGTCAATGTGGTCAAGGTAATCTATGATGTCTTCTTCGAGGTTTCTGCCTTTGGACGTGCATAGATTAGCATAGTAGTCCCTGAATGCATTCGCTATGTCGGCCTCCTCTGTGAGTACCTCCCCATCTCCGGATTTAACCTCTGAAATATGTTGTTGCCCCCTTTTCCTACTCAATATCCTCGCCAGCACTGCGCTAGGTCTGTCTCCCTCTCCGTATGACCTTGCGGTTGCGTATTTCCCCATGTGCTTCACTTCCCTATCAGCCTCATCATGGTATTCAGCAAGCAGTGTCTTAATCTCCTCTTCCACGGACCCGTCTGACTGCCCACTCTGTCTCCCCTCCAGTGCAGATAGTTGTCACTCCAGGTCTGTCAGTCTCTGTCTGATTGATTGAAGTACTCCGGAATGTTTAGCCATTGCAATACCTCTTATATACAATAAGAAAGGTGTTCCCTCAACGGCCACAATCATTCAAAGTCTGTATATATCATATTCCTCATATAAACAGTGATAAATGTACAACAACCATGTTTTTTCAGTTTTTTTCAAAAAATATATATCATTTATTTTGTATTTTTTTTAAATATTAGCATTGCTCTCAAGAATACATTATAATGTTCATTGTTAAAGAATACAAAAAGACATTAAATCACAAAATCAATTAATCAAAAAGATTTACATAGTTCATACAATAAAGAAAAAAATAGGGCGGGTGCATTACGTACTCTCAATCCCGAGGGAATCACTCCAACCTTGAGATACTCAAACATGTAAAATGCGTGGGATTCTATTCGCTTAAGTTTTTTGCGCATGTTGAGTAGATTTTGCCACTCACTATTATCTAGTTGGTGGGTGGGGAGAGGTCCTGTGTCTCCTGTGACTCTACCCATCAGGGAATTGAAATCATCATCTGAAAATCCAAAGGTGTCCATTCTGATAAATTATCTGACCATAAGATATAAATCTGGAAGGATGCCAGTAAGTCTGCACAGTATTCTAGAAAGAATATAAGTAGGGAAAATATTTCAAGCTAAATAAGGATCACAAAAATGTGAAATTCAAAGCAAAGCTAGACAACACAACGCCACAAGCGAGTAAGTGTCAACAACCCTGAGAATTGTAAACATGAAAAACTCTCACAGAGAGGAATTACTAAAAATGTGAATATATCGGACAACCCGAACCCTACAGTTAAAAAACTGCGAATGCTAGAAAGCAGTAATGAAGGGACCCCCTCAAAAAAGTAAGTTACGGCCAAGGAACAGAGGGGAAAGAAAAAAACAATAAGAAAGGTGTTCCCTCAACGGCCACAATCATTCAAAGTCTGTATATATCATATTCCTCATATAAACAGTGATAAATGTACAACAACCATGTTTTTTCAGTTTTTTTCAAAAAATATATATCATTTATTTTGTATTTTTTTTAAATATTAGCATTGCTCTCAAGAATACATTATAATGTTCATTGTTAAAGAATACAAAAAGACATTAAATCACAAAATCAATTAATCAAAAAGATTTACATAGTTCATACAATAACGAAAACCAATATTATAATAACATTACACAAAAGACTGAAAAAAGGACAGAGGGAAGGAATGCCTTCAGTGCCAAACGGATCGCCCAAAGCTCCAAAAGGATGATATGGAACCGGGACTCCACCTGAGACCAGAGGCCTCTGATCTCTGCCTCTCACAAGTGACCCAGGAGGGACGCATCCGTCACCACTGTGTGCTCCAGTTGGGGAAGGGAGAGGGATCTGCCATTGACCCAACCGCGGTTCGAGAGCCACCACTGCAATTGTCGCGCAGTGCCCTCTGAGAACTGGATATGATTGGACAGGTTGCCCTGATGCTGTGCCCACTGGAACTTCAGGTCCCACTGCAGAGCCCACATACGCCATCTGGCAAGTTGCACCAGCAGGATGCAGGAAGCCATCAGGCCCAGGAGCCGGTGTGTCATCCTGACTGAAAGGGATAGAGGCTGAAAGATCGGAATCATAGCCTGAATATCACAGACTCGCTGCTCAGCAGGATAAACCCGAAACTGCGACGAATCCAGAACCGCTCCGATGAAGGGGAACTTCTGAGAGGGACTCGGGTGCGACTTCGGCAAATTGATGGAGAACCCCAGCAAATGCAGGAGCTCAGCCGTAGTCTGAAGGTGACCATTACAAGAATGGGGTAACCCTTAAGGTATGGACCTGGGTAACTAGAGATATAAACAAACAATGGTCCGAGACCTATAGATTGAGGTACACAGATCTGATCAGAAAATGAATTATTATTCACAAAACAATAGCACCTTTGATAAGTCTGCTAACTGCACAATAAAGACTAAATCTTTGGGAGAAGAACCTAACAACACGGTTTTGAAAAAATATATTCTTATTTAATTTTTATATATTCAAATGTTGGCATATTTTTGTCAATCAAAACAAACGGGTTGCCCCAAGATAGGAGAGTGCAAAGAAAAAGTGTGATTCAAGGGGGTGAGCAAGTAAAATAGAAAAGAAATTGCACAGTAGTGAAAAAGAAAAATTGAGTATAATTTAAACAATCAATACTGCATATACATAATTCAAAACAATTGCAGTAATGAACACCTAACCAGCAAATATAAATTCATTTAAGTCATAATCGACAACATTGTAGTGTTCATGTATCAATGTCCATAGTTTTGCACAGCCTACAATGTTGGAGAGACACTGGTCTAGGGTGTGTGTATTGAAAATGTCGACGTTTCGACTCGACTTGTTCCCAAACGGTGATTTAGACCTGGGGATGGCGAGTCTTCATCAGGACAAAGAGCAAACAACGAGGCAACCAGGGATTATTAAATAACCCTAAAACAGAAAGGGAGAAGAATTGCGAATTATTAACCGTGGTGTAAAGGTGCAGCCTATCCCGAAGGGATATGGCAATCCCTCTTACCCTTGGTAGTAGAGGAACCGTTGATATTGGTGATCCAAAAAATTCACCGCGTCTCAGACAGGGTTCCTGTAGAGAAAACAAAGGGTGGGGGTAGAATCTAGAATTTTTCAAAACCCAGTGGTGCTTAATCCCACCTAACATGGTTCGTATTTATTTACCTTGAAACGATATCTAGGTCCATATGATGGAGTCGTTATTTCTTATATGGACATGGTAGGTGATGCCTAGAATTAATAAAAAAAAACATCAGTCTATCCAGTATACACTGTCTCAAGATAACTATTGAAACACAGGCATCTATTTACCTTGAAGATATATCTGGGTCCATGCAATGTAGTCGTGGTTTTCTTATATGGACATGTGGTTGGTACCTATAATTAATTTACAACAGCATCAGTGTGCTCCGTATGCATTGACTCAAGATTACTGATTTCTCGCCCTGTTTGGCATTGGTCAATTACCTTAATTGTGTCAGTGCACAACCTCCAAGTCGGACAGATATGGCCGGTCGCTCCAATGAATAAGGGCGCACTGTAAAGATGACAAAACATCATAGTAGATTCTGTCCGAGTTGTTTGAAGAACTAATAATAGGGTCTAATTTTAAGTAAACCAGAAAGGCTTACCTGATTTCCGATTGTGTAGTTTTAAAGACGTTAGTGAAGCTAATCCAATTTCATCCAAATGTAAGCTATATTGATAGAAACATAAATTAAGAAATTCGGGCTTACTAAGGTTGAAAGACTGGATGTCAAATCACATCCTAATTTTGTCGTTATGCATGTAAAATTGGACGGGAGCCTACCCGCTGTGTCCCGACTTCCAGCGTTTTCATCCGAGCCTCCCAGTGCTTCCGGATGTCTATAACTTGTGGAGGTCACTTCCACTCGATATAGGGACGCTGTTTTAGGAGACACAATATCGGAGGGACATATTTTAGATAACGAATCGTAATGGGCGATAACGTGGTAAGACGGGGTTGTTCTAAAAAGATTGCTCTCAACCTGCCCGTCTTTCCGTACACGGAACCCTCTATCTCCGAGCCTCACGGTGCTTCGGGATACCAGCGGAGAGTGCAACAGTGTTTCCGCATTGGTAAATACCCAGGCTGCATAGCGCAGTCTGCATAAAAAGAGGACTACTTGAAACAACGTGTAGAAATCCGGAAGGTTATAGATCATGATAATCAAATGAAAAAAATTTTTGGTTGAAAAAACATTATGGTCAGAGGAGCCAATTATCTCATATATTAGGTAATCAAAAACACACAGTGTTTTGTATTTACCGAGTTCGAATGACATCGACCGATGTTGGGTGGAAGTCAAAGACGGACTAGGAAGCAAGGGGGTAGAAGTAAAGGAGGGACAAAACGCTGGTATGTCGTGTCTATAGTACCTGGAATGAACACTAAAAACATGTTTTTATAACATGGAAAAATTGTTATACAAAGTGCATTAATGACAAAACATAACACATAGTTGACCATACACAATAACAATTGTCATTACATCATATTTAGTGTGTACCATAATTGTGAATATAGATGGCTCAGTACAGTTATAAATTCACATTTCCAGCAAAGACACTTGTTTATTCAATTCCTCTAATTCATTTAGACCCTTGCTGACAGTATTAAGAGTGTGTATCCACTTGCACTCTCTTCTGTTCAGTATGTTATGTAAGTCACCACCTCTGGGGTTGGCCGTTATCTTTTCTATGACCCACCATCGGAGGCTACCCTCATGATGTTCAAATCTGTGAAAGTGATCCACCAGTGGTGCGCCCAGAGTCTTACATCTTATGCGGCTCATATGCTGTAGGATCCGACATTTGATTTTTTGTGTGGTCTGCCCCACATACAAAAAGCCACACGGGCATACAACCGCATAGACCACCCAAGATGTATTACAATTGGTGTGTTGGGTGAGTTTATATGTTCGCTCATTATGCTCAAATTTATCACATTCTCGTGTGAGAGGACAGGCTTTACAGTTCCCACATTTTTTGTGGCCTTCTACTGGTGGGGCTCCCCAAATTGTAGGTTGGGCTGAGAGTGATCTGTGTGGTAGAAGGGCTTTTACCAAGTGGTCACGGATATTTCTACCCTTGCGAAATGCATGCAACGGTGGTGGTATCCCACCCAATTCGCTGCTGATTAAATGCCAATGGCGATTTATACATTTTTTTATGTTGTTGCTCTTTGTGTTAAATGTTGTAACACATACAAGCCTATCTTCTTTAGGTTTATGGATAGTGCCAAGTAAATGCTCACGATGGTTGTGCCAGGCCCTTTTTCTCGCTTTTTTGAGGAGTCTGATGGGATAGCCTCGGTCACTCAATCTTAACAACAATGCTGATGATTCCTCTAGGTAGTCATCCTTCCTGAAACAATTCCGTCGCAACCTCAGGAATTGTCCGAAAGGCAAATTGTCCCTGAGGTTACGCGGGTGGTGGCTCGTGTATCTGAGAAGAGTGTTGCGCTCACTACTCTTTCTATAAAGTGTGGTGTATAATTTTCCTTCATCCGTTTTTATTTTTAGATCTAGAAAATTGATGGACATCGGGTCACATTCCAAGGTAAATTGGATGTTAGGGGAGCAGGTGTTGATCCAACTATGGAAATCCCTAAGTTTTAAGTCATCGCCCCGCCAAATTAACAGAACGTTATCAATATACCTTACCCACAATAATATATTGTTAAGGTAAGGATTACATTGATTTTGAACGAATCTGTTTTCGTACTCGCTCATGTAAATGATAGCCAAGTTCGGGGCAAAGCTTGCGCCCATCGCCACACCACTAGTTTGGACGAAATATTCATTCTGGAAAACAAAAAAGTTCTTTGACATTGCAATTTCCAATAATTTAACAATGAAGTCAGTTGGTACTCTATGTGGCGCAGGTCTCATGTTGAGGGCACGTTCCATACATGACAACGCCTCATTTTGAGGGATGTTAGTGTACAAGGATGCGATATCCATCGCAGCCAATATACACGTATTATGATCATAGGCGAGGCCCTCCACCAATTGGATGGTATGTGTGGTGTCTCGCACATATGTTGGGGTAGCTATGGCTATGGGCTTCAGAAAAACATCAATATACTTGCATAATGGTTCTAAAAGGGACCCACACCCTGATATTATGGGTCTTCCCGGGGGGTCATTTAGCCTTTTATGTACCTTGGGGAGCGTGTATATGGTCGGCATTCTAGGACTCTTGTTGTTTAGGAATTCATGCTCATGTTTATTAATGATCCCTTGTTCCAACGCTCCTTTTGTAAGTTTTTGGATCATATCACTGATGGTCTTTGTTGGATCCTTCCTCAGGCGCACATAGTTGCCAGGTGTGTCCAACTGTGTTTATATTTCGGATTTGTAACTTTCCAAATTCTGTACAACAATAGCCCCGCCTTTATCGGCGGGTTTTATAACGATGTTGTTGTTATCCTTAAGGGATTGTAATGCAGATTTTTCGTCCTTGCTTATGTTGTACGGGACATATTGTCTAGTACTTAAAATGGCATTAATGTCCCTTAGTACTACTTGTTCGTAAGTTGTTATCTTGTTATCAATCAGATGTGTGGGGGGGTTAAACTTCGATGGAGGTCTTAACCCACTGCCTGAGAAAGTTGGATTAAAAGGGGTTTTTTGGAAATAATGTCTGAGGCGGATTTTACGAAACAATTGTTGTAATTCTACTCTAAGGTTAAAGTCATTAGGCATGTTAGTCGGAACAAAAGACAATCCTTTAGCTAAAATTTGCTGTTCAATAGGGGAAAGTTGGTAGTCCGAGATATTGATTATGGGGTTATCTGGTTCGTTTCTCACCACTTGTACTGCTGCCTCCTCGTGTTGATTTCCCCGTGGGAGTTCTGTTGGAACTGGGTTTGCTTCTTCCCTCGCCCTGTTCCCCTGTTCCACGGACGGGATCTCGATCCCCTGGGTCTTCCCCAGGGGCGGCCTCTTGTAGATGAACCCCACCATTGGTCCTCCTCTAAAAAAGGCTGTTGGTCTTGGTAATTTTGATTGTGAGAAGAATTATTAGTGGCTGTGCCAGTGCTCGTACTGGGGCGTTCAGAATCACTGTCTGAGCCACTGCCTACTGATGACCCGGAGAAGTTGTTATATCTCCTAAAGCCCCCTCTACCCCTACTGGTCCAACCTCCACGTTGGTCTTTCTCAAAATATCCCTCCTGGAGGTAGGGGTAAGTAATTTTTTTGTCGTATGCTTTTATGTCCTTTGCAACCTTTTCTAACTTAACACCTTGAGTGTATATTTCGAAATCCTTGATTGTTTTCTCTAGTCTTTCTAGAGCTTCTTTTGCATTTACTAGAGCCTTATCGTCAATGATCTCTCTACGTAGGTCTGCAATTTCCTTGGTAAGTCTCTCGACCTCCACCACAGCAGTTTCTATGCCCAACACCATCCAATGTCTGGAACATGTGTTGGACACAAAACTAAAGTTCTCCTTAAATTTGGGATTCTCAAGGAAAATTGCAGGCTCGTTTTTTACCTGGAGACCAACGGGAATTACATTTGATCGTAAATATTTTGCCAAAGTGTGGCCATGCAATCTCGTTCTTATTAACTTTTTTTCTAATCTCTCCAACTTCGAGATTTTTTCGTTAAGGGAGAGGTCACCAGAGACTGTACTTCCAGCTATGAGAGTACCCCCACCCTCTTCTTCCAATAATTTATCGATATAGTCTTCACTATATGTGAGGGTTTCTTTCTCAGACATAGTCTGATGCAGATGTTATATATGAAGTCAGATTTCCCTGTGACTAGTTGTAACACATTTAACACAAAACTTAAGACAAAACCAATGTACATGAACAAAGACAACCCTCGCAGCCGTGCTGCACAAAGGTAACCATTACAAGAATGGGGTAACCCTTAAGGTATGGACCTGGGTAACTAGAGATATAAACAAACAATGGTCCGAGACCTATAGATTGAGGTACACAGATCTGATCAGAAAATGAATTATTATTCACAAAACAATAGCACCTTTGATAAGTCTGCTAACTGCACAATAAAGACTAAATCTTTGGGAGAAGAACCTAACAACACGGTTTTGAAAAAATATATTCTTATTTAATTTTTATATATTCAAATTTTGGCATATTTTTGTCAATAAAAACAAACGGGTTGCCCCAAGATAGGAGAGTGCAAAGAAAAAGTGTGATTCAAGGGGGTGAGCAAGTAAAATAGAAAAGAAATTGCACAGTAGTGAAAAAGAAAAATTGAGTATAATTTAAACAATCAATACTGCATATACATAATTCAAAACAATTGCAGTAATGAACACCTAACCAGCAAATATAAATTCATTTAAGTCATAATCGACAACATTGTAGTGTTCATGTATCAATGTCCATAGTTTTGCACAGCCTACAATGTTGGAGAGACACTGGTCTAGGGTGTGTGTATTGAAAATGTCGACGTTTCGACTCGACTTGTTCCCAAACGGTGATTTAGACCTGGGGATGGCGAGTCTTCATCAGGACAAAGAGCAAACAACGAGGCAACCAGGGATTATTAAATAACCCTAAAACAGAAAGGGAGAAGAATTGCGAATTATTAACCGTGGTGTAAAGGTGCAGCCTATCCCGAAGGGATATGGCAATCCCTCTTACCCTTGGTAGTAGAGGAACCGTTGATATTGGTGATCCAAAAAATTCACCGCGTCTCAGACAGGGTTCCTGTAGAGACAACAAAGGGTGGGGGTAGAATCTAGAATTTTTCAAAACCCAGTGGTGCTTAATCCCACCTAACATGGTTAGTATTTATTTACCTTGAAACGATATCTAGGTCCATATGATGGAGTCGTTATTTCTTATATGGACATGGTAGGTGATGCCTAGAATTAATTTAAAAAAACATCAGTCTATCCAGTATACACTGTCTCAAGATAACTATTGAAACACAGGCATCTATTTACCTTGAAGATATATCTGGGTCCATGCAATGTAGTCGTGGTTTTCTTATATGGACATGTGGTTGGTACCTATAATTAATTTACAACAGCATCAGTGTGCTCCGTATGCATTGACTCAAGATTACTGATTTCTCGCCCTGTTTGGCGTTGGTCAATTACCTTAATTGTGTCAGTGCACAACCTCCAAGTCGGACAGATATGGCCGGTCGCTCCAATGAATAAGGGCGCACTGTAAAGATGACAAAACATCATAGTAGATTCTGTCCGAGTTGTTTGAAGAACTAATAATAGGGTCTAATTTTAAGTAAACCAGAAAGGCTTACCTGATTTCCGATTGTGTAGTTTTAAAGACGTTAGTGAAGCTAATCCAATTTCATCCAAATGTAAGCTATATTGATAGAAACATAAATTAAGAAATTCGGGCTTACTAAGGTTGAAAGACTGGATGTCAAATCACATCCTAATTTTGTCGTTATGCATGTAAAATTGGACGGGAGCCTACCCGCTGTGTCCCGACTTCCAGCGTTTTCATCCGAGCCTCCCAGTGCTTCCGGATGTCTATAACTTGTGGAGGTCACTTCCACGCGATATAGGGACGCTGTTTTAGGAGACACAATATCGGAGGGACATATTTTAGATAACGAATCGTAATGGGCGATAACGTGGTAAGACGGGGTTGTTCTAAAAAGATTGCTCTCAACCTACCCGTCTTTCCGTACACGGAACCCTCTATCTCCGAGCCTCACGGTGCTTCGGGATACCAGCGGAGAGTGCAACAGTGTTTCCGCATTGGTAAATACCCAGGCTGCATAGCGCAGTCTGCATAAAAAGAGGACTACTTGAAACAACGTGTAGAAATCCGGAAGGTTATAGATCATGATAATCAAATGAAAAAATTCAAACAACTCGGACAGAATCTACTATGATGTTTTGTCATCTTTACAGTGCGCCCTTATTCATTGGAGCGACCGGCCATATCTGTCCGACTTGGAGGTTGTGCACTGACACAATTAAGGTAATTGACCAACGCCAAACAGGGCGAGAAATCAGTAATCTTGAGTCAATGCATACGGAGCACACTGATGCTGTTGTAAATTAATTATAGGTACCAACCACATGTCCATATAAGAAAACCACGACTACATTGCATGGACCCAGATATATCTTCAAGGTAAATAGATGCCTGTGTTTCAATAGTTATCTTGAGACAGTGTATACTGGATAGACTGATGTTTTTTTAAATTAATTCTAGGCATCACCTACCATGTCCATATAAGAAATAACGACTCCATCATATGGACCTAGATATCGTTTCAAGGTAAATAAATACTAACCATGTTAGGTGGGATTAAGCACCACTGGGTTTTGAAAAATTCTAGATTCTACCCCCACCCTTTGTTGTCTCTACAGGAACCCTGTCTGAGACGCGGTGAATTTTTTGGATCACCAATATCAACGGTTCCTCTACTACCAAGGGTAAGAGGGATTGCCATATCCCTTCGGGATAGGCTGCACCTTTACACCACGGTTAATAATTCGCAATTCTTCTCCCTTTCTGTTTTAGGGTTATTTAATAATCCCTGGTTGCCTCGTTGTTTGCTCTTTGTCCTGATGAAGACTCGCCATCCCCAGGTCTAAATCACCGTTTGGGAACAAGTCGAGTCGAAACGTCGACATTTTCAATACACACACCCTAGACCAGTGTCTCTCCAACATTGTAGGCTGTGCAAAACTATGGACATTGATACATGAACACTACAATGTTGTCGATTATGACTTAAATGAATTTATATTTGCTGGTTAGGTGTTCATTACTGCAATTGTTTTGAATTATGTATATGCAGTATTGATTGTTTAAATTATACTCAATTTTTCTTTTTCACTACTGTGCAATTTCTTTTCTATTTTACTTGCTCACCCCCTTGAATCACACTTTTTCTTTGCACTCTCCTATCTTGGGGCAACCCGTTTGTTTTTATTGACAAAAATATGCCAAAATTTGAATATATAAAAATTAAATAAGAATATATTTTTTCAAAACCGTGTTGTTAGGTTCTTCTCCCAAAGATTTAGTCTTTATTGTGCAGTTAGCAGACTTATCAAAGGTGCTATTGTTTTGTGAATAATAATTCATTTTCTGATCAGATCTGTGTACCTCAATCTAGTAGTCTGAAGGTGGGTGACGACTGCCTGGTGCGAGCCTGCCTTCAACAACCAGTTGTCGAGGTAGGGGAAGACTGCCACCACCTGACCTGCCCAGATGAGCTGCGACCACGGCAAACACTTTCGTGTACACCCAAGGGGCGCTGGAAAGGCCAAAGGGGAGCACGGAAAACTGTAAATGCTCCTGGCCTACCGTGAACCGCAGGTAACGCCGGTGGGCAGGCATGACGGGGATGTGAAAATACGCGTCCTGCAAGTCTAACGCTACCATCCAGTCTCCAGGGTCTAGGGCAGCCAAGACCTGAGACAGAGTCAACATCTTGAACTTCTTCTTACAGAGGAAGCGATTCCTGAGGTCCAATATGGGGCTCAGGCCCCCTTTCTCCTTTTTGGGGACTAGAAAGTAGTGGGAATAACAACCACGTCCTACTTATGGCCCAGGAACACGCTCAATGGTCCCCTTGGCTAAGAGGGCCGTGACTTCCTGTTGGAGGAGCGCAAAGTGATCCCTTGACATGCGGTGGAACTGAGGTGGCATGGCTGGGGGGGTAGACTCTAAGGGGAGGGAGTAGCCCCTTTGGACGATTTGCAGCACCCACCTGTCGGAAGTGACAGAGCGCCAGTGGGGGAGGTGATGTTGAATCCTGCCAACCACCGGCGTGGGGTGCACCCCAAAGCTTGGACTAGGAAGGCTTTGAGGCGGATGCTGCGTGAGGTGGACTGACCCGCACGCTGACCGCCTGTGCCGCCATGGCGGCCACCACTCCCGCGGCCAAGCTGGGGTTTGTTCTACCCAGGCTTCTGGCTGAACAAACGTTTAGGGACGCCCCCTTCCATGGCCACAAAAGGAACAAAAGGTAGACGTGGCTGGGTGTGCGGTGGAGAGACCCAAGGACTTGGCCATAGCCAAAGAGTCCTTGAAAAGCTCCAGCGCACTGCCTGCTCGCCAAAAAGGCGAGTACCATCAAAAGGCATGTCCATGAGGGAACTCTGGACATCCCCTGAAAACCCCGTGGACTGCAGCCAGGCATGGCGACGCAAGGCCGTTATCGTGGAGATGGCTCTCCCCAAAGAGTCCGCGGTGTCCAGCCCACACTGAATGGCGAACTTCGCAGCATCCTTCCCCTCCGCAACAGCATGGGAAAGTACAGCCCGAACCTCCTCCGTGTACTGGGGTAGAGCTTGCGCCACCGTTTCCCACACAGCGTGAGAGTGGCGGCTCAAGAGGCGTGCGGTGTTGACTGACCACAGCCCCAGGCTGGCAGAGGAAAACAACTTCTTGCCAAACTGCTCCAGCTTATTCGATTCCTTATCTGGCGGAGCAGTAGGGAATGCACTTGTGGAAGTGGAGGCCTGAATAACCAGGCTTTCCGGGGTCGGATGATTTGTTAAAAAGGCAGGGTCACCCGGTGCCGGGCGATGATGCCTGGCAACGTTTTTATCCACAGGAAACCCTGTGGCTGGTGTAGACCAGGTGCCCAACAAAAAATCCATCAAGGGCTCATTGAACGGAAGCAGACGTTCCATAGAACTTGCCACCCGCTGAAGCACTTCAGTAAGGAGGTTCATTTTGAGGGTAACAGTAGGCAGATCAAGGTCAAGAGCCTCAGTTGCTCTACGGAGCACCACAGTGTATGTGGCGCCTTCCTCCATGACAGCGGGAGACAAACCCAGGCTCAGAGGAGAGGTCAAGGCCACCTGCATCCTCTGCACACTCATGTTCGGACTCGCGCTGCCATGCAAAAGGGTCCTCTGACCCCTTCCAGTCATCCCCCTCCTCCACGGCACGAGGCACAGGCGGAAGCGGCACAGAGGAAAACAAATGCTCCAACAGCGCCGGGAACGGCGCCGATCCAGCTCCATGTCCCAATTTGGGTCCCAAGCCGGGGCAAAGTTGTCCAGAAACTCAGGCAAGGGTGGAGGAGGGACGAACGGAACCCATTGCGGTGCTGGGAGCGGAGCAGCAGGGGGTGCCGGGGTCGGAGCCGCCGCCGGAGGACCCTGTGGTGCCGGGGCTGGAGGCGGAGGACCTTGTGGTGCCGAGGCTGGAGGCGGAGGACCTTGTGGTGCCGGGGCTGGAGGTGGAGGACCTTGTGGTGCCGGGGCTGGAGGCGGAGGACCTTGTGGTGCCGGGCAGGAGGCGGTGGCAAGCAAGGGCCCTCAATAGGGACCGAGGGGCCTGAAGGCATGCCAGCGGGTGCCCTAGGCCTGAAAAGGCAGGCCATGGCGGTAAGAAACTCTTGCACCTGGGCCAGAGTCGCTGACGGACCCCGATAGGGCAGGTATGCCGCGGGACTCCCAGGCTCCAACGGAGCCACAGGGGAGGACCCCTGACCCCCTCGTCTGCGTCTGGAGAGAGACGGGGGGACTTCTTCGACTTTTTCTTGTGAGGTCTCTTACCCGATTCCAAGGGTGAAGACTTTGACCCCGAGGAGCGATGATAATGGCTCCGTGGTTGGTCCCTCAAGCAAACCCTGGACCTCAAACGGCACAGAGACGACTGTCTGGCCTCCAGCAGCTTTCGGGACCGCGCCGACAAAGCCTTCGGAGCCATGGCCACACAGTCGGGACATGACCGGGAGTCATGGTCGCGCTCCAGACAGTAGAGACAGACGCCATGGCGGTCGGCCACCGACATCGTAGGGCGACAGGCCCCGCAGGATTTAAAATCAGGCATCTCTATGTGGCACCAGGAGTCAAAGACTCAAAAGAAGTAGGGGGGCGTGGCTTGGCCGGCTGCAAGATGGCCGCACTTTGAGTGGGCTCTGCCGGCCATGCTTCTTAATCCGAAATTATCCGACAGGCATCTGAATATCTCCCACACTTTCCTGACTCTGCGTGGTGAGGGGAATCGACAGACTCCACTCCCGCCCTCCGACCTGGTTCCTTGTCTGAGTTGCACCATTCGAGGCCAGCGCTGGGCATACGCGTTGGCTCCAGGGAGGGTTGCTCCTTCTCCCTCCGGAGCTGTGTGGGCCCTGGGTGCCCCACGCTGTCGGTGAGTGATCCGGGGACACTTAGCTGCCGCAACTGGTGAGTGCTGCTGCCCCGGGGGTTGGCACTGGCGGGTTGGGGGCCATTTGTTGCACCGCCGGGTCCGGGGCACCGCGGCCTAGACACCGCTGTATTTCCTCACCCTCCCCCGGCCATATGCGAAGGCGGCCGCTGGTGCCTGGCGAAGGGAGAGGTGGACCTCCCACATCTCCCCGCCGGTGCAGCCCCCGCCTGGTGCGCATCCCTCGCCCATCTAAATAGCTGCCCGCTGGATGGCAGTGTACACTGGCCACCCCTGCTCCTGCACCTCCGGGCGGCTCGCCCGCGCCCACTCCTCCTTGCCGCCGGCAATGGGCCCCCGCTGCTTGCAATGAAGACCAGACCCCGTGGTTGTGGTGGAGTCGCTGCTGCGGCCAACTGGGGGTGTACTGCCATGGCGGATTTCCGCACCGACCTGGCTGGCTGCAACAGGCCTAGGCCTTGGATCCCTATGCCCCTATGACAAGACCCTAACTCACGGAGCACTGCTCTAAGGGCCCATCTGCCCCTGCTGGTGGGGACTGGTTCTGGACTGCTCCGGGCGGCGCGGACGGCCAGGGGACACACCTGTGCCTCTCATCCTCGCCTGGGCCGCTTCTCCTGTGTTCTTTGGACTGTGGTCTGGGGGCGCCTTCCTGGGGCCCTGCGCGGTTGCTTGGTCTGGATGCTGGCACGCTGCGATCCGCCATTTCGAGGACGACCCAAAGGTGCGGGCTCTTCCCCATCGCCATGCTCCATGTCTGCCCTAAGAGGGTGACTTTTCCATAGGGGGAGCTTCCCCCCACCCTCCTCTTGGGCCCCTGGTCGCTCTTTGTGGCTAGCCGTGAGCCGTGCTAGCCACAAACCGCAAGCCACAAACCGTCGACATCAGCCCCGAGAGGAAGCTGATTGCTCGGTCTGATTCCCGAGAGTCGGGAGCCGGGAGCCCCAAGCCGCGAGCCGTGAGCCGCAACTACAGCGGACCACTGCGGGTCGGGCCGGGCCGCGGTCGAGGGCGTCACCGCGGCTATCACCGTGCTGCTGCAGAGTCCAAGGAAGGCTCGAGGAGGCGCGAGAAGGGGCGCTGGAAGATCCCTGGGAGTCGCCCCTTGCCCCTCCTTCAGCTCCTTCAGCTCCAAGCCCGGGAGGTGAGAGGTGAGAGCAGCGTGAGCCCGAGTGGTGATACCGGCATGCAACAAGCAGTAAGCAGGGAGCTGTAGTCCAGGCGAAAGTTGCGGGGGAGCACCTTAGCCCGTGCCAGTGGCTATAGTGGTAGGACTTGCTCTCGGTTTTCTGCACCCGCTGTGCCACCTATGTGACCCCGGGCAAGCAGCAAGCAGCAGGAGCGTAACCAGACTAGACCCCAACGTGAGCCGATCCGTTAGACCTTCCCGGGCGGCCTCAACTAGTGGCACCAGGTCAGCCGAGGGAACCCACAGAGCAGAGCACCGCCGGGATTTGCAGAGGTGGAAGAGTGGGGCCGAAGACGAAGGTTCAACTAGCGGAAAGGTGAGCTTTACCCAGTCCCTTGATGCACGACTCGAGCCATCCGAGTCAGCAGCCCTACCAAAACTGAAGACCCCAACCGGGAGAGTACATGCCCGAGGTCCCCTCGCAGTCCCAATGCAGTTCGGCCGCACCTCTGCCTCTTGCTTGGCAACAGATAACAGTTGAATCGTCCTAGCTGCCAAAAAAGCCACCTGACGTCAAAACAAACAGGCTGTCTTGCCGTTCAATCACACTAGCAAACTAGTGTGTCATAGACGCAGTGGATGCAGCTCTGCTAGCTTTTGCGCAGCCTAGCGGGGAGCAGCGGGGTGTAGTGAAATTCTCTTCGTGAACAGTGACCAGGAGGGTCGAGGCTTAAGCCCTGAGAACAGGGTGGGGTGGAGGCACCTAGAGTCTAGCGCTGAGAGAACCTGCATCCCCTTCCCAGCCCTCCACTCTACGAGTCCAGTCTCTGAACTATCTCCCTGGAGCAAAAGCCAGAAAAGCCAAGTGCGCTTCTGAACTTATTGGCCTAAACTACTGGCAAACCTCAGCATGAGGTCAGGCAAAAAAAGGATTCAGCTTGAAAACAAGCCGAAGACCAAGGCAAAGGCCAATGCCGCGCAAATCGCAGTAGCAATCGCTAATAAAAAGGATAACACAAATGAAGCTAGCGGAAGCTGGGATCTATCCCTAGGAGAACGCGAACCGGCTAGCGATCAAGTTCTATAGGCAGTGAATCCTTGCCCCAACCTTCGGCAACTAAAAATCACATCAAAATTCTATTTTCTGAAAGATCCACTCTCCACTATCTTTTCGTCCAGTGGAAAAATCATGGGTCTCCAGGATTCACAACTTCCGCTATCCCCTTGCGAAGTGCAAAAAGACCAACCCTTGGGCGAAGGAAACGTCACTACGAACTGCTCTTTTATAGCAGACGGCCAACCTGAATCACGCTCACCTGCGGAGGGGAAACCAGGTCCCGCAGGCGAAGGCGAGCTCACAATTTCGTCCATCTGAGGCCCACCCGCCCCACGGTTGGGTGACAGGGGAGCCACGTCTGACCCACGCTTATCTTCATCTTCCATGTACATCAAGCCCCGACCGTCATCAACTAGTTTACCTGCACTAGAAACCAGCCAAACCCAACGTATGCCTCGCACGACCTAACAACCTGTAGCGGTAAGGACTGCTCTCAATGGCAAGAAACGCTAAGCAGCGACAACCTACATAATCTAAACAACCCGCTGATCACCGACAAAAGCCTTCAGGACCAACTGGACAACCTAAAATCTCAACCAACGCTAAAGGAAGGCACAGTAAAAGTTCAGATCTCCGATGTCCGTTTAAAGGAGGACAGGGGCAATACATCAAACCTTGGGAACGACGGCCCCGTCAACCTAACCTACCTGGGATCACAGGAGTAGGCCGAACTAGTTGCCTCCTACATTCCGTCAACATTGGCCAAACCATCTTCGCCCACTGAGAAACCAATCAATAAAATCCAGCTAACAAAAAGGGGCCTCGAACGTGAGGGCACCTCCACGGGTTCAACCACCCTATCGAATTCCTCTCCGTCGTCAACCCCTAACAAAAGGCCAACCCAAAATAGTCCCCTACCAAGGACTCAAGCAACGGAAATGGCAAACACGTGGGACATCTATCTAAAAACCATGCAACGAACAGTAGACACCCTCCATTTCCAATCCGATAAAATGGACTTACAGCTAACCTTACTTGATACCCTGGCTGTCTTTGTTGGGCGAATAGATGAGAAACTTGGCCAACTGAACTCTAATCAGCAGAGCCCAGCAAGAGGCACAGTTAGTGTGTAGCTGTGGGCCTATCATCGACAAACTGTCAGCCCTTCCTGAAATAGTATCCACTCTTATTGAAGGGCTGCCAAAAGGGCAAAACGCAAGGCCCCAGCACTCCAATTTCAGCAAAACATCCTTTCCCGGATCATCAAAAGGAGAGCCTACCACAGCCAGTTCTGCTGACAAGGGGGCATTGACGCCAATAGGCGATCGGGTGTTGCCAGCGGGCCATCTGGCAACATCTTCTTCTCCACCCTTGAAGAGCAACCCTCCCACCCTGAACGCGAAAGGGCGGCGGCAGCAAAGGTGGAAAGGCCGCAATAAATCAATAACCTCAAGCATGCCAGAAGTTTACCCACTTTTTAAGCCAGGGAAAAGTCAGGAGCAGCAGGTCCCAGTCCCGAGAATAGGAACTGATGCCAGCGGAGAACCTATCTCTAAGGGGGCAAAGACCCTGCGCAAACTGAGTGCACGCAGTAGCCCCTACAGGGGCACCTAATCAGGAGGAGGGGTCGGCCCGGCTTGGCTGCGAAACACGAAAACAAAACACGCTTGAAAACCGCAACTTGGTTAATGAAACTGACTGTAGCCCCATTACACTACCTTTAAACATTCGGATTAAGTGGGGAACAGCCAAAGCACAGTCCGGCCTCGGCACAAGGGCGGCCCATCAGCACCCACCGTGAAGGACCCCGAGTTCAAGAACAGAGGGCATTAGGACTCCCGCGCCCCCAAACCCAGCTATTTTCCACCGCAGTGAGTGTCCCCACAGTTCCATCTGCCCCCGTCTCTAAGAATCTCTCCTTCGGGGACACTCTCCCAGGGAACCTACCTCGGCCCGACAACAGCGACTCAAGGACCCAAGTCCACACTCACCTGCCAACAGTTCAGTGGAACGATCCAAGCAGGACCTCTACTACGATCCTTTTTACTCCAGAGTACGAATCAAAGGGCCCATTCGATATTCTGAACAGAGGTAACTTGCTACGATTACTAAGCACTATACCTGCCCTAGTCAACATATCCTCAGCCTATCTTCTTTCTATAGAATTTATTAAAACTGTCAGACCAAATGGTAACGAAGCGACAAAATAAAATATGGATTTCATCCGAAATCGCAAGCAAAATCTTAGAAGAGCAAAACCTCCTAAAACAATGGGGGATTAAATCTGCCTTTTATTACAACATAGGATACCCGCTGCCCCTGCTTGAGAGACCTAAGGAGGGAACACTAACAACAATATCAAAAACAAGGTCGGTGCTGAAGAGCGCGTTGGGTCGATCTCCAACAACCAGTCAGGCGTCAGGGATTAAAAACGGCTCAATGGTTGTAAACTCTTACAGCACGGTAGAAGATCGACTCTTCAGAATATGCAACACATCATGTAACCGCAAATGACAAGGAAATCTAACGGAATCAGGCCTGCGCCCGGCCGTATCCCGCTTGGAATTATGCTCGTGGAATTTAAACGGCCTTAACAACAAAGCAGCTGACACTTACTTCCTACAATACGTGAAAGCATTCGACATCATCCTCCTCCAGGAAACATGGCTGGAGGAGACGGTTCACCTACAGGGCTATACCTGCCACCATTCCCCAGCCACAAGGAAAAGTAAGTTCGGTCGGTTGGCAGGCGGTCTAGCTACATACATCAAAATCTCAGCCGTCGGCAACGTGCAGGTACTTACAACCAACTCACCGGCCATAAACACAGTTGGGATTGTATTAAACTTTGGGGGAAAAAAGAAAGAGGTCCAGCTGATCAACACCTACATCAACCCAAAAAAGACGACGCAAAGCGTCTAACGGACCACCTTCACCATGTCTTGACAACGCAAACCTCACCCTGTTTAATTCTTTCCGGTGACTTCAATCAATGTATCCTAGGGTCATCCTTGAACAGCGATATTCAGGCTCAGTCTTCCACTGGAATATCCCAAACTAAACTTTCAGCAGTCAAGGTAAAATTCCAAAGCTTGCAAAGGAACTGCTGGAAGACTTGGAACACATGGGCTTGAGGGTCCTAAATGGAAGATTTCCTGAAGACTCCCCATCCGTGGCTTCGTTCAATTCAGGCAACATAACCTCGATAATAGACTTCACGTTGGTCTCCCTTCCTCTTTTTCACAACGTCCTGGGCTTCAACCTAGTAGACAAGGGAGATAGTGACCATCGCTCTCAAGAAGTCTCTTTTTGTGCCTTTCCGGACCTAATTCTTACAAACCCAACAGGCCCACATGCCAGTCACACCATAGACTTTAAACTAATTAAAACCTCTGTCGCAAACACGCCGGAGGTACTACAAGTAGCAAAACTTCAATTAAACAGCTTAAGCTATCCTTCAGGCAACCCAGTAGCAGGATGGGAAAAATTTACGGCCGATTTCGCAAATCAATATTCAACTATTGTACGGCACTACCCATCCGCTGGCTCTGGTGTACTAAGGAAGATCTCAAGTCCCCAGAAATCAGCCCTAAAAACCCACAAAAAGGAGATCAACAAATCACTAAGACTGTTGAGAAAAAGCCCGGGGGACGGGGCTCTACTTGTAAAACTTCATAAGCATCGGGCGGACCTCAAAAAATTTAAATGGGCAGTCAAAAGATCCAACGAAGACGCTTTCTGGGCGAAACAATTGCGCCCAGTTTTTGTCCACAATCAACAAAATCATAAACCCAAATATCAGCGGAATAAATTCCCATATAACTAAATCTTTTTGGGAATCTTTCTTATCTTCAGACTTCAACCAACAGGTCGCGACAGCAAGTAAGCCCCAGTAGGCCAACTGCCACAAAATTCAACAACATGGGCAGAAGCCGAGTTTGGAACTACCGTGGCTTTACTCAAGAAACTAATAACGAAGGGAAGGAAAGATGGCGCATCAGGGCCAAACGGCATTCCTCCAGCCCTTTTCAAACTGGAGCCAGAATACTGGCCAGAAACGCTGACCCCCCTCTACATGTCTGTGAGCCGATCCGGGTGCCTTCCTGCTTCGTGGAGGGGCTCAATCATTTCACCAATCTATAAGGCAGGGGATAGAACACTGCCAAAAAACTACCGGCTGATAGCACTCTTGGATATTGAGGCTAAATATTTTGCGGGGCCCTTACTGACCCAACTGTGCGAATGGGCAGAAAACTGCAATATAATTCCATCTAGCCAAACGGGATTCTGTAGAGGAACGGGAACAACATCAAATCTGCTGGCAAATTCGCTACTCACCGACAAAGCAAGGGTGACCAAACAGGCTCTCCACTTTTGCTTTGTGGATTTCAAGGCGGCATTTGACAATGTCAACCGGGGCTATCTTTGGAGAAAACTGTCCGCATGGGAGATCCCCGCGCCTCTATTAAACCTCCTGATTGAATTACATACAAACACGTGGCTTCAGGTAAAGCTCGGCAACGGCACACACCTCTCCAGGCGCATTCCGACCACAAACGGCCTAAAGCAAGGGTGCCTTTTGGCGCCGACCCCTTTTAATCTATTTACAGCCGATCTACCACCTGCCCTGGAAGCCTGTAACGCGCACGCTCCACGCCTGGGGGGCAAAGCGCTGCCCAGCATATCCTATGCAGACGATGTGGTCCATGTCAGCCACACGAAAGTAGGCCTCCAAAATCTTATCAATGCACTGCACGGATACGCCGAAGCAAACCTATTAGAAGTAAACATCGATAAGACCAAAGTTTTGTCCATAACTGGGAATAAAAAGCTGCACACTTGGTTCCTTGGAACAAAAGCTGCTCAGAATATAAATATCTTGGAATCTTGCTCGATAAAGGAGGCCGCTTCTCAAACCAACTATAGGCAATCAAGAGGAAAGGGATGCTGATAGCTACTACGCTTAAACAGCTAAAGTTAAACCTGAACGGTCCCACTTTTCTCCCACTGCTCTGCGTAGCGCAAGTCAAAATAGAGTCATCCATCACATAGGGTAGTGAGGCTCTAAGAGGTATAGACGCGAGACTGTTGGACACAACCATTGCAAAGGCCTACCGACTTCTCTTTAACCTGCCAACTTACACCTCGCAAGCCCAGATCCGCCTAGAATTTGGACTGACCTGCCAAATGCTTGCAAGAAGAGGGTCATACATAAAGTGCTGGCAGAAAATAAAGAACTCGCCAGAAAACACAGTGAACCATCAGTTATTGCAAGACTTAACAAGCTCCTCCAAACTGCAGGCGAAAATATTTTTAGAGGAATCTCTGACCGTCACAGGCCTGAAAGAATTATGGGAAACTCCATTACCGCATGCGCAATTCAAGCACATTGTAAACAAGTGCATAAAAAGATTATCGTATGTGGAAGACAAAGCTACCTTTTCTCATAGGCGTCACGCCTGGATGACTTTGTCCACATACAAATCGCCGGGGTCACAAGCATACTTTGGTCTGGGGTACGGCAGGAAATCTAAAGAAGCCCTTTTTAAAGGCTAGGAATTCTACCAGCTATTCCACATTTAAAACCATGGCTGAGAAGGGATTGTGGGACAAAATGCAGGCTGTGCGATGCAGAGAATGAAGATTTCGAACATTTATTATGCACCTGCCCGAGGCTGAAAGAGGAAAGAGTAGCCCTGTTAAAAACTGCATTCAATGAACAAAAAATCCGCACACGCAGACAAGCCGTTCTCGCTTGTTTCGACCCAGGCCTTCCGCCATTAAATGGGTAGTTTGTCAAATTCCTGAAACTTTTGGAACTGAAACAAAAAAATCATGAAGTCGGCCCAGACCTGATTAATTGAATAACGGGCAAGTCTCCACACTATGGACATGCTCCCCCATCAAACTGTTTTTTAACGAAAGCTTTCTTGTTTTTAATAACCTGTTTCTTATAACTTTTTACTCGATGATATGAGTTATTAATGTATCTTTTGTAATGGTTTTAATTAACCTAAGACAATAAAAATTTACTTACTTACCCTGGTCGCTCTGCCACCTCCCGGCGGGCATTGCCGCCCTTGGCGGGGCTGAAATCTGCTGGCGCCCTGCTGACACCCTCATGCTGTCTGTTTTTCGAGGATTGAGACGCTGGCTTGGGCCCCAGCTAGCCTTCCTAATTCGCTTGTAGATTCAGCAGGAGGCTGCAACCAAAGTGACACTGTTTTCGCAACCCACTCACCACCATGGGTGTCATCTGCCTCTTATATCACTCCGAGGATCTTACCTCCAGACTGCAGCTGCCTTCACTGTGGGGGTTCTGGTTGTTCTTTTACCTGCCTCACATCACCGGTTGTTGGCGGTTTGCATCGCGCAGGCCTTGGCCCTGCCGGCTTTGCCTTTCGGCATGGGGAAACTGGACCCAAAACAGCCCAAGATAGCCTTTGATCTTCGAAGATCCTCCCGACAGGACGGTGCTGGCTCCAACGGTGCAGACTCTGCTGCCACTAAGGACGCCCCCCCAATCGGGACAACAACCTCAAGGCAATCATGCTGGATGTCAAGTCGACCGTGACTGGAATTGCGACTCAGCTGGGCCAACTCTCAGCTCGTTTGGATTCAGTAAAGGCCCGTGTGGACTCCCACGATAATCGTTTGCTCCATGTCGAGACCAGGGTGTCGGGACGTCGAGGATGCTGCTACCCAAGACCATCAGAAATTACCCCAGATGGACAAAATCTTAGCGGTCATTCGGGAGAAGAATGAGGATTTGGAGGCCCGCTCCCGCCGGAGCACCCTCCGCATTACGGGCCTTCCGGAATCCACCAACATTTCAAGGATGGAGAACTCTGTCGAGCAGCTAATCAAAGAGCCCTTCGGCGATGTACTCTCCCCGGTGTTCATCGTGGAGGGTGCCCATCTTTCTCTCGGCCCGCGTCCCGGTCCTGGACTGCCTACCCGCCCCATCGTTGCTAAAGTCTTGAATTACCGGGATCGGGACGCCATCTTTTGTGCGGCACGAGACAGGGGCACCATCAACCACCAGGGAAATACACTCTCCAGGCGACCCGGCGAGAAATCCTTCCTGCCAAGCGCATTCTTCAGAAGCATGGCGTCTCGTACTCCTTGGCCTACCCGGCAAAGCTAAGGGTCCGTCAGGGCACCAAAACACTCGTCTTTCCAGATTCAAGAGAGGCCCTGGCATTCGCCAAGAAACTCGAAAAAGAGGCCTGATCCTCCCCTCCCAATTCTCAACTTGACAGCGCTGATCGTCTTAGTGACAATGATGTGAGGACCTTGTTTCTCTTTCACTTTTGTGTTGAATGATGCCTAATACTGCTCAAGCTTGGCCACCCTGCTTCTTTGCAGGGGTGTACGCCAAGCCCTGCGATGCCCCCACAGGATGATTCCCAACTCTACTGCTGTTTTTTCCTCTTCCCTCCCAGTTGTGGGCTCCTGGGGCGGGTGTGGGGTTGGTGGCTTCTTTGCTCTGGATTGTTTGGTTGGGGGCTGTCCATTTTGGGGTTTCCTACTCCTCTATTGTGGATGTGGCTCTACTTTGCCACTGTTTGCTGGTTATGTACTGTTTTCACATGTCTTGATTGTGACATTGCACTGTGCTTATTGCCTCATCTTGCCTCAAGTCAATTGTTATCCATATTCTACGAATGCACTTTTCCTTTAGTCCCTCCTCCCACTTGCTTGCTGCATTCGCTGGGTCAGGGTGCATGTGGCATCATCCCTGCTCACCGACGCGCTCTGCATCTTTGCTTCCTATCCGCCAGTGTGAGGCCTGCGCGACTCCCCCATGCTGCCCTTCCAGCTGACGTCCCTGATACACTGAGGGCACCTCCCTACCTGTGCTGCGTAAGGTTACACTTAGGGCCACCTAATCATGACTGACACCGTCTGCTGGACTTGGAATGTCCGTGGTCTAAATGACCACCGTAAGGCCAGGCTGATTCACTCACACTTACAGAGACACCGGGTGGACATATGTCTCTTACAGGAGATGCAACTGATGCCCAGCTCCCTCTCCAAAATCCAGGCGCGTTATTGTTGTGAGACACTCTTCTACCTACTCTTCATATGCTATGGGGTGTCTATTCTGATACGCAGGGGGTCTCTCCTGGCACACTGCTCAGACACTTATTGATCCTGAGGGCAGGTATGTAATCCTCCACGGCTCACTATTGGCCCAGCCCCTGACGATCGCCGCAGTCTACGGTCCCAACTCGGATGACCCAGACTTCTTCAATCATATATGGCACCTCATCTCCACCTGTGGCCCTGCGGCTGTCGTCTGGGGAGGGGATTTTAATGTCACCCTATTAGCGGCACTCGATAGGTCTGGCTCCCATACGTCCCACCCGCGCGCCACAGCGGCCCTCACATCTATTCTGACAATTCTCTTCACGACGATTGGCGTCACCTTCGGCCTGATGCTCGCGAGGGCACCTGTGTCACCAGTGCGAGGGGCTGCTGGTCATGCATTGACTTTTGTCTGACCTCCCCAGATGTCCTGATCTGGCTCATTGATGCCACACATATGGCGCGTACCTTCTCTGACCATGCACCGGTCCAGATCCGCCTCCGTCTTCCCCACAACGTGCATTCACCTGGCGTCTCCCCCCACACGCCCTTCAGGACAGTTTTTTGTGCGGACATCCAAACTGCTATCACGAATTATTTCGACTTAAACACAGGATCCGTGAACTCGGCTTCTGTACTTTGGGAAGGTTTCAAGACCGTCATTCGGGGTGAATGCATCTCCAAACAGGCCAGTGTTCTTCGCTCCATCCGCACTACTCTGGCTAAGCTCGAGACGGAGACAAAGGAGCTGGATGCCGTCCAGGCTGCATACCCCAGTCCTGATACTTTGGCACTAATACACCAAAAACCCACTGAGTTTTCTGAAGAGGCTGACCGTGAATTCTCCTTCTTGGGCAGAGAGGGCCGGGATCGCAGCTTCGGAGAGGGCGACCGCCCGGGACGTACTTTAGCAAATCTCCTCCGCCCACCATGTGCTGCTTCCTATATTACAGTCCTAAGCGACTGGGGTTCGTCTAGAACTAACTCGCCAGAGGAGATCAAGTCCCGCTTCCTAGACTTCTACTCACAGCTATATTTCCGCAGGTACCCCCCGACACGTGAGGCCTTTGATCAATACTTCGAGTCTATTTCTCTGGTCTGGCTTGAAGATTATCACTGGGAATTTTTAGCTGAACCATTCACTAGGGAGGAAATACTTGCAGCCATCAGCAGCCTACCCGGCGACAAGGCTACGGGCCTCGATGGCCTACCGGCCTCATTCTACAAAACGTATGCGGATCTCCTTGAACCACACTTGGCGGCTACATATAATGAATCTTTCGATAGCGGCCTCTTCCCTCAGTCTCTCCGCATGGCTATGATAACTCTGCTTCTCAAACCAGACAAGCCTGCCGACTGTCCCGATTCCGACCGCCCCCTTTCTCTAATGAACATTGACAACAAACTCTACGCCAAACTGATCGCCTCCCATCTCCTGCTACTCATGCCACTCACTGCTCTCCCGGATCAATCTGGTTTCATTCCTGGCAGAGCCACCTCGCACAACCGCAGTACAATTTTTTCAGTTCTTCACCAAATCAATCCCAATCTTCCTGCATTGGCTGCACTGCTGGACGCTACAAAGGCGTTTGACACGCTTGAGTGTCCCTTTCTATTCTACCTTTTCCCACATATGGGCTTTAGCGAAATATTTAGACGCAAGATTATGCTCCTTTACACCAACCCTTCGGCACACCTCCGCATCAATGGCCAGATAACTGACCCCATCAGTATTGATCGTGACACCCGGCAGGGTTGTCCACTATCGCCCATGCTTTTTGCCATCGCAATGGAACCCTTGGCTGCTAGGCTCTGGCAGCACCACACCCACAGGGGAATAGGCTTTTCGGCCCGCTCCCTTCTAGTCTCCATGTATGCGGACGTAACTTTGTACGTCAGTCACTCTCAGGAAAACCTTAGCCCCCTGATCAGAAATCACACGCTTTGGCGGACGTTCCGGTATTCAAGTAAATTGGAGCAAGTCGTTTTTTGTTTCCCTTGACTAATGCCACCGCGCCGTTCACACCGGACTTCCCGTTCGTGTGGGCCTTTGGCCAAACGCGCTATTTATGCATCTGGCTGAGTAGGGACCTGGATGAACTGTGGAGATCTAACTTCGGCTGTGCAGTTGATTGGTTGGAATCTAAGAATCCAACTTGGGCCCGACTTCCGCTATCCCTGGCTGGCCGGATCGCCATTGCGAAGATGGTGGTCCTGACAAAATTTCTCTACTTCTTTTTTTAACGTTCCTATCCCTCTCACCACTCACTTTTTTCGCAAACTGAGCTCCCTAATCATTTCACTCATCTGGGCGGGTAAACAGCCAAGAGTAGCATTTGACATTCTAACTCTCCCCATGTCTGTCGGTGGTGTGGGTGCTCCAGATTTCAAAATGTATGCCCTGTGTCCTCAGGCCAGCTTTCTCTACTTCTGGATTCATCCCACCCCTTATCAACCTCACGTTGCCGTGGAGACGAATATAGCATCTCTCTGGCCTTTGTCCACGGCGCTGTACGTGCCGGCGGTGCGCCCGTGGGCGGAAGTGGACACAGTTGAGACATTGCGCTGGGCCTGGTCCGATCTCCGCCGGCTCTCCAATCTTCCCTACTTTCTGCAAATGCTGTGCCATGCATGTGACACGTTTCGGTTTGCGGACGGTTGCGGACCTTTATCCAGGCAACACTTTCTGCCTCTTCCCAGACTCCTCAGGCCTGTTGGACACGCTTTTATTCTACCAGCTGCGTGCCATCTGTCGGAAACTACATTCCACATTCCCTCAGCCCCCTCCCACTATGCCAGCTCTCGATTTCATGTATACATCCCCGTCCCCACACAAATTAGTCACCAAATTATATGCCATCACTAACGTCAACCTCCATTTCCACAGACCGTGCGCGAGAGGCTTGGGGCGCGGATCTCGGCATTGACATTGCGCAGGCTGACTGGCTCTACTGCTGCAACCAGTCGACAAAGCGGTCACCTAATTACCGGCTCCATTTGATACTTTAAGTTCCTGCATAGGTTGTACCGCACCCCTGCTCCGCTCCACAAGCACGGGCTCATACCTGGTGACACCTGTACGCAGTGCGCTGCCCCTGCTGCGGACTTCGCACATCTGGCGTGGTTGTGCCCCGGGGTCTCTGAATTCTGGCGAGAGGTGAGCTCCACTGTTTAGGACATTACTAGCACTACAGTGCTCCCTGGTCCCACCCTGTTCCTACTAGGTTTTGTAAAATTCTGTCCAGATGCTTCCCGCCGCCCGATTGCGATGCTGCTGGTCTTGGCCCGGTGTAGGGTGGCCATGTGCTGGGGTCGTAGGCCTGCTCCCAGGGTTAACAGCTGGCTGGAGGATGCCCCCTCGGAGTCAGACTCTGCTATCTGATTTTTGGGACTTACTGCCCGCCAGGTCCCGACCTGTTGATATCTGGGGCCCTCTGGTGACTTATCTCCACTCCCGTACCCCTTCCAGCGGCGCTGCTTCTCCCGCGCTCCCTGCCAGCTCTTCGCCCGTGGCGGCCGCCGGTGCTGGCCGGTGACTGCCTCCCCCTTCTGTATAAGCCCCCTGTCCCATGTTACTCATCATTGATGTAGGAGTTGTGTTCGAGTCCCTCATGTGTCAACGGTCCCCGGTGCTTTGATGCCTGTGAATTCTGCCTTACCATGCTCATGTTTTTTGTAAGGTGCAGTCGACTTGTTTCCACATGCTTGACTTGGTCTCAATGCGTTAATTTGAGCTGCTATGTAGCACAGTAACGTAGCTGACTTGAAATTCCTCAATAAAGGTTTTGGAAAAACGTCAGCGCGCATGGGTGGCACCTAACTAGTCTCTGTGACGTCATCTTAGCGCCAACGACGCCAGCGACAGACGAGGAGCTGCACAACGCCATCTACCGACGCGATGGGGTACTGCTGACGAAAAACTTTCCGGATCCAGTCTGACGCCTGGTGATATTCTAAGGTAAGGAATCTATCACTAAGTTGTCTCTTTCAGATTGTAGCCCTACTGGCTTTGCCAACGCTTGTTTGAGTACTGAGCTTCTGACTTCTAGCAGTCCACTGAGAGTCATATAAACCCCTCACTGTTCAGGCATGATATTTCTATTGCCCACAACTCTTTTCCAAGTGAAAAGTAAAATGAAATTTAATCAGAAACAAGAGCTGAAATTGTTATACGTTCATCCAGTGGCGATTCCTCCATTGGGGCGTATGGGCGCCGCCCCCCCTGCTTTCTCGCCGTGCGAGAAGGCAGAAACAAATGGTAGTTATTTATAACTACCATTTGTTTCTGCCTTCTCGCACGGAGAGAAAACAGAACTTCCTGGTTTCGAGTGGGAGTGTTACTCGAGGGCAGGGGGAGTGGCTTGGGTGGAGTGGCTTGCCCACTGTTGTTGATACTGACTGTTTGGGCAGCGTGAGGCCGCCCAAACAGACACTATTAACAGTGGGAAAGCCACTCCCCCAAGCCACTCCCCCCTGCCCTTGAGTAACACCACCCACTCACTCTCCCTGTTCTCTCTGTATGCTGCAGCAGCAGCATACAGAGAGAAAATGACGTAGCCTGGGGCAGCCGGCCGCACCAATCGAAAATGTGGCGGTGGAGAGGGAGGCTGCCTGCCGCGCCGCCTTCCTGATGACGTGCTGCCTGCAGGACTTGAAATCGAGGACGGCGGGAGTCTCCGGATGGTAAGTAAAGTTTACTTTATTTGATATATATGTTTTCGTTTCCAAACCCCTCCCGCCTCCCCCTCATCCCCTTAGGTCGTCGCGAGTGGGGAACCCCCCCTGGCCCCACCCGCCTGTAATGCCGGACGCAACTGCCCTGATGATATTTTACTACTGACGGTGGAACAACGTAGCACTTAAGGGGTTCAGCTCATGCAATCTCAGTCAGTCTTTAAGTACGGGGGAAAGACTATTTACTACTATATCCTAATGAATCCAGCTGCAGCTGGCTATATTTACCTTCATGGAGGGAAAACACAACTCCTTACAAACAGCTCCACAATGAAACTGGATTCAACCCCCATGCAGCTGATAGCAGTTCTGTGGATGCCCCAAAAGTCACTTGAGGATTTTCCACAAGAGAATTAACACGGTATTGATAGTAAAATCAGAACGAGATAGACGTTTTGTGACGCAGGTACATCCTGACACCACAGGCTTTCAGTGACTATACCCACACATGAGAGATTGTCGGAATTTAATGTGTCTGCACTGGAGACAGCTGCGGTTGATTATCATCGATCTAAATGGGTGTTTGCTGAGCGTCGGGAAATGAAGTCCAATCCATCCGGGGCAGTATAAAAAGGCACACAGAGATAAAACAGCAGGCAAAGATAAGGCCCCTATCCACAAACCTACTGGCCTAGTGGTGACCTTGACTGCAATGGACAACATGCTATTGTTATGGCAGGTCTGGTGGCCAGAACAGCGGTGATCAAATACAATACTGCTGATGTAACTGTTGTTTTGTGTCTTCTCTCTAAGCGCGTGGCTGCGCTCTGCAGCGGTATCTTTATATCTGTGATGCTCCATTAAGAGTAGTCCCCTACATACGAGGGAAGCGATAGAATGAATTTACTGCCTTGCGTGATAACATTAAAAACCCAAAAGTAATGTTAAAACACAAATGATAAAACTTTGCTCATTTAATGAGGTTATTTGAACGCTCTATTTTGTCAGGGAACAGAGAAGCTGGTGGGATTACCAAAGGAAACCGGGTTCCTTCATTTTCTATGTTTCGCAATAAGGGAATTAGAGAAAAGGGGGAGGCCGGCTAGAGGTGGATTGTTAAAGGATTCAATGAGCTGTGGCGAATATATTCAAAAGGTGCTTGAAAAGGCAAAGTTGCACAGAACACATAACATACAGGCATATACAATGCCACCAAACACACACGATCTAGCAAAAGGCACAATGCTGACAAACATGGCATCCAGGAACACACACTATAGAGGCTCAAGATTCTGTGGGCTCGCTATGCACAGTTTTGTAAACGATCTCTACAATGGTGTGCCAATGAAAATGTACACGGACTGTACAAGGCAGTGCTGTACTGACTGTCCAGGTATGCAGTAGGAGAGGAGACATTGTGTACACTGTCAGTGCTGCATCAGCGTTGAAAGTGTGAAGTGTTGAGTGTGAACTTGTATGTTCAGTGACAAAATGCATACACAGTTGTTCCAAAGATGCGAGGGTGTCCCGGGCTGCTTTTGAGCATAGTGCTGTGAGGGGAGTGAACAGCGCTGTGGGGGTGTGCTGTATGCCCAGTGGTGTGAGGGGTCTGATAGCATGCACTTGTGTTGTGAGAAGATTAAAGGTGCACAGTGTTGCACTGTCGTGCATGCAATGATGTTTCGGGATTGATGCTTACAGTGGTATCTCTGGTGACTGTGCACGGTACTGTGTAAGGAGTGCCAGTCTACTCTGCCCTAGAAGGCCCTACACCAGCATTGTCAAACCTCCTTCTGTGTGTAGGATACTGTATCGAGGTTGGCCTTGTGCACAAAGCTGCACAGAGGCTGGGCATGTGCACAACAATGCTTCACCAGAATTTAACGCCCCCCCCCCCCCCCCCCCCCACCACTTTCAAATGTCACCAGCCGCCACTGCGTTCATCTCAGTTGGATTCTTAACTGGTCTAGGGCAGCTGAAAAGTGCCCAGGCACCAATTTAGTATCAAGATAGGGATAGGAATCAGCTGAGCCTCCACGCTAACAACATGCTTTTGCTATCCACAGAGCAATGTGCAGTTAAATTAAAGTAGGAGTATCAGTGCTTGTTGCACTATTAGCTTGGCATATTCATGCACGCCAAGTAATGGCAATAAGCAGTATCACCTGCTGTGCTCACTACTGGAGGGTGCAAAAGAAAGTAGTACAAAACTATTAGTGAGAAAGTTTACATGGTTTATTAGTCAAATAGTGATTGGGCTTCCTTTTATCCACTTTTCCTATCCCCCAGACAGGATCACTTACTTAACAGTTCTTCAAAGGCTCAGCATATACAATATGATTATTTGAACAAATGATCTACAGGATACTTTTGCAGCTCTACGGCTGACACAGAATCTATTAAGCTGCAGATTTGTACTGGACCCGGATCTTCAATATACCACTGTCATCCAGGGCATTGCCACCTTACAACATATAAGGTCACCAAGTCATTCCCTATTGTCTGGTAACAATGTTATCTACAAGAAAAGTACATTCCTTAAAAATACCTTTATCAGAATCTTTTGAAGATGAATTAAAAAAGGTTTATGGTACATGAACAACCAATAATTTAGTGACTGCAAAGCAAGATCACGAAATTGAAGGCATGCAGAGGCACAGGCACTAGTCAGGCCCCAGACCAGAAGATCTCCAGGACTAATAGGGTTTTGCCTAAGCATGCAATTTCAGAGCCAGTCTTTTTTCTGCAAATATTTATCACATTTTAATATCACAATGCTGTTTTTTACATCTACAAATTAAAATAAAGCAATCAATTTAAAGATGAAGTTCAAAATGTAGTTACTTTTAAAGAGCTGAATCCTTAAGGTTAACAGTGTCATCAAAACCCTAGAGAATGTGGAAACAATACAATACAACCTTCCTCTAGATAGAAGTTCCTCCAACTCAATTTTTAAAATAAAATCAGCTCCCACCCAATCAATGTTTCAAAAATTCAGCAACTCTTTTGTTGAAAATATATCAAACTTTAATTTGAATTTGAGTCCTCTTATGAATCCAAGCGAAGCAGAAAGCAAGCCATCTGCTGCTAGCCAAACACATTCAGGCCACAGAGTAGAACATGGTTCCTGAACAGTTTGAGTGCCTGATTGCTGCAGCAGAGAGGTTTCAATGTACACTGGTTGAGCTCACAGAGAAACAAAATGTTTTTGCTTGAGGTGGGATTCTGTGATCTCTCGGAAAGAACACACCAAAGGAGAACTAAGGCTCCGTCATCTAGTCGCCATCAGTAGACTTGTAGTGATCCTCATCCACTGTGGAATAGATGTGGCCTTCGTTGCTCAGAAACTCCACAGCTTCCCTAAAGACAATAAATTGCAAAAAAATAAAACATTTAAAATAAACAGAAACTGCAAAATCTTACAAAGACGGACCAAATCAGACTTATATTTCTTAAAACTATCTTTAATGAGAAAATAAAAAAAGATCGGGTTTCTGTAAAGGTTTTTTGAGCATGATCAAAGTGATATGAGAACTCTAGGTGTAGAAGTGGAAACACAATAAAGACATTAGTAAAAACAAATAGATTTCAATAATATCATTAACAGTTATCTTATGAAATAGTGAAGTGCTCGAGTCCCATGAAAGTGACAATGAAAACAGGTCTTCGGGCAGTGTGCTTCGGACTTTTAGCTTAACATGAGCTAAAAGTCTAGGCTTCCCTTGTTTTTGTGTTCTAGAAGAGTGAATTGTTTTAAAAAAGAAAAACAAAATATACAACTTCCCCTCTTTTTAACAAACACTATCCAATTTACCAGATATGGGGAAGTAATAGCACACCTTGAAGCTAACACTTTTTAAGCCTGGCTGAACATATATTTAGCGCCTGAACGAAAGAACCTTTTGTAGGAGAGGTGGTAAAGCTATCCAGGGACAGGAGGCCAAGGCCATCCACTGCACTATGGTACAAAGATTTTACCATTTCCACTAGTGTCTAGGGCAGAGTATGGGGAAGAGGCACCCCAACACTCTCCTGTAAACAGGGTTAAAACAGTAGCTAACTATCGCAAATTTTGCACGTTGTCCTGTTTGTTTTGTACCCGGTGACCCTAAAAGATGCTCTACATTGAACTTAGACCATTAGCTTAGATACTAATTTGACATACACAAACTACATGTTAACCAAGGCCAAACTTAGTGGACACAACCCCTCCACATCCAGTATACATATCAGATGGGAAAAGAGTTGAAAATGTTGGCATGCACCTCTTCACATCTGTGTCATCCTCACATTGCCGGAGCCTGGCCCCTTCAGATCAAAGAACAACAAAACCTCAAACGTGATTGTTTTACAGAAGGGTGCATCCTTAAGGCTGATCTTAGATAATCAGAGAAAATTATTTTACACTTTTACAGTGGGAGAAACCAACTGAACACACTAGTGTAAAGGACCAGACTACCACAAACTCACTTCTGGACTGCCAAAAAATACAGATAAACCACTTGTCTATGCTGAAGTCTAGTTTTACAATTCTGTGAGAGAAATCCAACTTATAAATTACTTTAGATATTGTTGCAGGATTCCAGCTGATTAGTATCTTCCCCCAAGGGAATACATACATATACTGAAGAGCGAGTGTATACAGGGCAGTGTGGAAGCCATTTATTGAGGTAGAGCACAACACGATTTACTTAAAAGATCATATTTGTAACAGTTTGTAACAATGTATTATTTTCACATTTTCAACACAGACTATGGCTGCCACCAACGCCAAAAGACAAGTGCAGCAGTCCGCCTCTTCTTTTTATGCTGGATTTTGTGGCGAGGGGGGTGAACACGATATTGAAGAACAGGGAGTGTGGCTGTATGTGGGTTATGAAATTAGAGGGGAGAAGTCAGCCCTTCCACCAAAAACTCACCTTTTCCCTGTCCACAACTTTGGCTGAGGGGGTGGTCTTGGAATGTCCAAAAGGGACAGCTTAACCCCCTCCAAATTTTCAAGCAGTTTTCGAAGAAACACTCCATGAGGGTTGATATTGAGAGAGGATGGGTTTTAGACACACATTCAAATGTCTAAATTGGTATGAGGAGCTACGTGGGCATCTAAGATGGCCGCGTAGGCCAGTAGCTCCGTGTGACCTGTGCCTTGCCCCCAGAATCCTGGCATTATCCTGTAGCGCCTTGGGGTGCATTAGCTGGCGGAGAGGAAGTGATGCACATCAGAGCCGCTCCGGGCCCGCTGCGTGCTCGGTGGCCGAAGCGGCGCGTCCGTAAAATCTGGGCCTTTTCGCGGACTGGAGCCCAGGGACTGGCGCGGCTGCTGTGAACGGCGACAAACGCAATAACACCCCTGGAGGAGACCGGAAACTGCCGGCCGTGACCAACTCTCCATCGGGTGCACTAATTGCAGCTTCGGGATACACGAGGAGACGCGTCTGACACGGTGCCAACTGCGAGGAACCGTGTGGTGCTTTATTTTGCCCCTCCGGCTTTGATCAGATGCAGGGCTGCTCTTGGTTCCACGAGCTGAGGCGTCAGTGATTTTGGGATCGAGGAGGTGCCACCCGTCCTTGCGGCCGCCAGTTATTGCGACCCCGATTGGATTATTAAATTGAATTGCTAATACCCCTGCGTTGAGGGAGCCGGGTACCCCTTGGATGAGAGAACCTACCCGGCCAAACAGTACGAGGATCCGTGGGTCCAGTTCCCCACCTGCCCTGGAGCGCGCAGCTCAAAGCACATTGAATTAAGGGTTGCTGAGATAGGACAGCGAGCCAGTATATAGTCTGATGGGTGAAGAAACAGAGGCTCTGCAGCAGTATTGTCGGGCTCGCCAGGACGCGGTCGGGGATGCTTTCAGCACCACATGCTGGCGGTGATGCTCCCAAGTCATCGGCCAGACGCGCACAAGGATTACGGACATCGGGCCTCCCAGAGGGGACTGTTCAGGTGCGCACTTGAGGATTAAGGTGCGAGTGGAGTTCCTTTTGCATCTCGCAGCACCTGAGGACAATAGGTGTACATGGAGCGGTTAAGTATATCTAATTGGAACCCCCAATAAATGCTCGCTGGTTTGCTGGGTGGTTAACAAGCAGCACCTCACACAAAGACAGGTGAGCGTAAGTCCGCCACACAGCACCAGTGCCAACCAGTGATTGACATTAGGGTTGCCCCCCGGGGGGTGGCCTGAAGGATCTACGGCGATTACCGAACAGGTCTGGTGAACGTGACGTGATGTGGTGCACGACGCAAAATCAGATCTAAGAAGATACGGCGGACCGGTGGATCTGGTTCGGTTGTAGTAGCATTCTTCTTTTTTTTTTTTTTAAGATTTTATTAATGAAGCAAGAGGAGGCAGTACCAATATCAGGTGTCATATTATAAAATACAGAACAAGAGCAGGAGGGGGAAATATTCATGCAAATAATAGTTGCGAAAGGAACATGTGACGTCATCTCGATTACGCATATTGAAAGGAGGAATAAACAGTATATTAGACGACTTAGAACAATCCCATCCGCAAGCCCCAGTTCTCAGAGGTACAGGATAATTAAAGCTAGTGTAGACCCCCAGACAAATGAAGAATCAGCGAAGGATAAACAGCCCACCTCTCGTGAAAGGAAAAAGAAAAGAAAAAAGGAGCCATAGAACAAAACAATGGCCAAATAACCCCCCCCCTTATCCCCCCACCCTGCACCCCTGCAATGGCTACGGCCTACCCCACAAGCAGCGTGCCTGTCGCCCAAGAACTTGCCCTAAAGGAAGGAGAGAAGATAAAGCGGAGGAGGAGAAAGCAAATACACCCCCGGTCTCCCGTACCCCCCGCCAGAAGCGACCACCCCGAAATATAGTCAAACCAATATACAGCAAAATCTACAGAGCAATCGGGGGAGTTTAGCAAAGCACCACCCAATTCCTATCACATTATAGGTTACAATCCCAGCATTGAATTAAGCTATTTTATCAAACCCAAGCATTCAAGTTCAGCCCTGGCCAGTACGGTCTTGCGTGAGAGTCTTCTTCACTCGAACCACCATCTCAATGGAAAAAGCAGAACGTTCGGTAAAGGTCATGTCAGTGTTGCAGGATCGATAACAGGACAAAAGTTCAGGATGTCCACAAATCGAGCAAGGGAAAGTATCTAAAAATAGCGAGTCTCTCCAATAGTCACTGAGGAACTTGTTAGAGCACAGAAGACTGTCAACATCTGTATTAGGCGGCTGCAGGATCGAGTAGGGAACGCTGGCGATAATCACGGGCTCGCAGGCTGTTAATTGGGAGCCGACAAAGCACATTAAGTCCGGGTTCTGCACAGGGACCTCGATCTCAGGCGTACAGTGCACCGCTGGTACCACAGCTAGATGAGAACTTAGCGAAGAGTTGTTATGCGGTCCCAAGATACCGTCCACTTTCACAATCAGTGTCAGGAGTGCAGCGGTGGATTGCGAACGGAGCGCTCCAATGGCGGCCAAGACGGCCTGCAGCGATGGCGTGCCTTCCGTCTGCCCCATCCCCTCTCACGAAGCGATAGAGCAGGACTCGAACCCCGGACGCCGGCTACTCCGGGGTAACAGGCCACGCGAATCCGATGACAACAGTGGGCGCTCTCCGTCTTGCAAGATCGACACCTTCGCCGTTAGCGAGGGACCCAGCCCGTCCACCCCGGGAAGGTAGCAGGGTCTCCGGGCGCCGGACCCCCAGCCGCGGCAACCGGTGCGGTACACTGCTGTTTCCTCGGTGCAGACCGTTCACAGTGTCGCCATCCAAAAGAAACAGTTCACGGCACACTTCGGGAGACCGGGCTCAGTCCAGGTCCAGCGGCCGATGTTGATCAACTCCAACCCGGATAGGCTAGAAATCGAGGCCCCGGCTTCCACACGGTGTTAGGCCGAGAATGGAAACACGGCGTATCTTCGTCATCCGATAAGATAAAAATCTCGGGATTGCACCTTTAGAAGCAGAAATACTTTACGAACACGGGAATCTGGTGCGAGTTCAGGATTGATGGCAGGATATACGAGATGCTGGCGGAGGTCGGCGGAGCCGGGAGCTTACGCGGCCATCTTGATTGCTAGCGTAGCTCCTCCTCTGTGGCAGCATTCTTGATCTCTGATAGACTATTGTCGTGGCCAGGGCTGTAGTGGGTTTATACCTTTCGAAGTAAAGAGTTAAGAAGGCGGCTAGACCCGCGGCCGAGAAGCTACAGTCCAGATTTACTAAGGGATCCCGCTCCGTTCAAACAAACAAGCAAACCGGTATACGCAGCCCAGGGGCTCACCTTCTGGGTCGGGAAGAATGTCAGATGTCAACAGAGTCCATAAGCTCGGTATCGAAACCCACACTGCAAGATGTGATGGCCGCCATAGATGGGGTCAGAACTTCCCTCGGGAAGAAGCTGGAGTCACTGGACCACAAGCTGGACACTGTGACCATAGAGGTCAACTTAATCCGTGCCAACCTCACTAAAACCAGTGCGAAAGTGAAGTCGCCAGATATCAAAACGGCGAGCTTGACAGATGATGTGTCGCAGTTGCAGCAGGAGGTTCGTAATCTCAAAGAGGCTAGTGACTTGACAAGCCGCAAGCTGGACGAATAAGAAGGACGGACCGGAGGAACAATATACGCATAATTGGTGTCCGGAGAAAGCAGAGGGTTCGGCCCGAGACCTCTTTGTGGAAGACATTATCCTTAATCATCTGAAACCGAGAGTGTTAGGGAACTTCTTTACAATAGAACGGGCGCATAGAATACCGGGAGGAAGACCAAGGCCGGGAGCCCAGCCTCGTCCGATGATTGCGAGGGTGCTCAATTTTCAGGACAGAGATGTTATCCTGCAGGCTTCCAGATCGGGGGGGCCACTGAAATACGAGAATTCCACCCTCACCTTCTTCCCAGACTTTACTCAAACGGCAGAGTTTCCTTGGTGTCAAGAAGCGATTGCGGGATAGAGGCTTGAAATACGCGATGATGTTCCCTGCTAAGCTATGAGTTGAGGTTGATGGGAAGGTTTGGTTCTTTGACAATCAAGAAATAGCTTCTGATTGGCTGGAGAGACTTTCCCCTCCCACCCCCCCTCCCCCTCCCGAGGGGATCCGCGGGGACAGGGCGGAGACGATGGTGATGGCTCACAGGAACAGGAATGAGTATTGTCGATGCTTGTGGTGTGTGGACTTGTGGGGAGGGGATCCGCCTTTCAGAAGCATCTGGGGAGGGGCTCCTCCAAATTACGAGCTATGAAAGGCGCAATATATGTCATATTACGGGCGGGGTTGCGGAGCTCTGACATCCTCCTTTGTTCTACATTTAGATAGTGGGGAGTTAGAATATGGGGCGACAGGCACACTGCAAATGGAGGGTTGGCGAGAGCCGCGAGCAGGGGTGCAGAGTGGGGGGGAGGAGGGATGGGACTGTTGTTGTATGGTTGTCGTTTTCTTTTTCCTTGTTTTCTTTTTGTTGATGCCATCAGCATATTGTGCTTGGTGTGCATGCAGCAGACAGAGGACGATCACTTCCTTTTCATGTATGATGATGGGGGGTAGGGAACTGAAGGTTTTGAGTTGGAATGTGAATGGGTTGGGGGACAAAATTAAACGCAGTGTGGTTCTTCAGTATCTCAAACGCCAGGCGGCGGATGTGGTTTTGCTTCAAGAAACACATTTAATTGGTAATTCATTTAAGGCGATGCACAGACTGGGGTACAAGTTGGTGGCCCATGCGGGATTCACATCTGGTTGCAGGGGGGTGGGCATCCTAATTCGGAGAGCGCTCCCCATGGAGATAGATTCCACGTGGGAAGATGATAGGGGCAGATATGTTGGCATTAGGGGTCGTTGGGAAGGGCATGTTCATAACCTTATCTGTCTATGTCCCCCCGGGTATGCAGTCTACCTCATTTGTTGATTTGGGAAAGCTCCTGCTGAAACTGCCGGTCGGGCTCCTGATTTTGGGGGGTGATTTCAACACAGTGGTTTCTGGAGCTGTGGATAGGCTTCCCCCGCGAGATGTGGGGCGCGCCCAGCGATGGCTTCCTGACTTTATAGATGCCATGGGGTTGGTGGACGGGTGGAGATTGCTCTACCCTGATCAGAAGCAATATACATTTCACTCTGGTGCTCACGGCAGCCTCTCCCGCCTGGATTATTGTTTGGTTACGGCGGCTCAGGCGTCTTATGTCACTGAAGATGTTCATCTCGCCAGGGGTATTTCTGATCATTCCCCGCTCTGGTTCCGGTTTTGTATCACTTCAGGAACAGCGGGAAGGGTAGCCCCCATTAATCCCTGGTATCTACGTAACCCCAAACTTCGCAAGGACCTCATTTAGGCTCTGGATTAATATTTTATGTATAATGAAGGATCGGTGTCCTCCTTCGTGTCTCTCTGGGAAGCCTTTAAAACGGTCATCAGGGGTCAGGCTCTGTCACTTATAGCTGGAGCAAAAGAGGAAAGGAATAGAGAGGTAGTTGAGGCAGAGACTGCAATTGTTCGCCTGGAGGGGGAACTGGAACAGGAGGTAATGCAGGCTAAATTACGTCTTCTAAGTCTTAAGCAGTGTGTTTATAAATCAATGGTCACTGATAGTGCTAGTATTCTTGGTAGGGAGCAGCAGGGTAGGCTTTACGACCTTGGGGATATAATGTAATGTAATGTGTATACTTGTAAAGCGCACTGTTGCCAGCCAGCGTCCTGGCGCTGTATACCGCTGGGGAACCCGTCCTGGCTTTCCCTGTGGGATGGTCCCTGCTGGGAATCCCCAAGGTGGAGCCAGGCATCCCCAGCGTTGATGGGGCCGTTGTGGAGATTAGGCAAGCTAATGCCCAGAGTTGCCGAGTGGGACCCCTGGTTAGAGTAGGCACCGAGGCGAGAATTATCGAGACCGCTGACCCTGGTCCACGACCCTGCCGCGTCGGGAATCGAACCCTGGTCCCGGGCAGACTTCTGCTTCCGGCTCTGCCGCCTTTAACCAGTGAGCCACACCACTCCACTAAGGCCGGGAAACTTATCGCCTGGTTGGATAAGAGGGATAGGGCTGACCGAGTGGTCACAGAACTGGTTACAGGGGAGAGAACATCGCTTACAGATCTCCAGAGTATCGTTGATAGTTTTGCGGCATGCTTCCAAACTGTTTATACCTCGGTCTCTGACCGACCGGAGGACGACTCCCATTTGCTACTTCGGGATATACAACTTCCCTGTCTGTCCAGTGAGGACCGTGATTTTATGGATAGTGCCTTAACAGTTGACAAACTAGCTCAAGCTATTCGCTCCTTGAATTCGGGTAAGGCGATGGGACCCAATGGGCTCCCAATTGAACTCTATAAGCTTAGACCTGATAAGCTTGCTCCTTATCTTAAAGGTATGTTTGTTGAGGCCCGGGAAAAGGGGATCTTTCCTTGTGATCAGAGTTGCGTCGGTGGTGGTAGTTCACAAGGAGGGTAAACCCAGGACTAATTGTGCCTCTTATAGACCTATTTCTTTATTGAATGCTGAGCCCAAAATTCTGGCTAAGCTTCTTTCCAATAGGCTGGTGAAAGTGGTCAGCGGACTGATCCACCCAGATAAATCGGGCTTTATTCCCCACAGAAATAGGCCCTGAATTTACGTAGGTTGCATGGCGTGATAGCTAGGGTCCACACTCTGCAGGAAGCAGCCATAATTGCTTCACTTAGGTCTCTGCCCCATTTTCTTTATGCCCTTCAGAACACCTTAGATGTAGTGCCAGCCAGTTATTTCCATGAGGTGGAAGGGTTGCAGCGTAGTCTTTTATGGGAGGGCAGACCTCGTATCGCTTTAGCTAAGCTGGCGCTCCCCTGGTATGATGGAGGCGTTGCCCTCCCAGATATTAAACGATACTATTGGGCTTCCCAATTGGCCGCGATCAACCATGTAACATATGGCCCTGTTGCAGATCCTGGTTACGCTCCTCCCTGGAGGTAATTACAATAGGGCACTGTATTCTAAGCAAACGAAGTTGGACTTGACATGGCCAACTAAGCACGCTGCTCGGATCTGGCACGATGTCACGAACTCTTTGTGATGGAGGGACAAACTGACGCTAGCTACCCCACTTTTTGGTTCGGAGAGGCTGGGTAAGCTTTGGAAGACTAAAGGGTTTGAAAAGTGGGATCTAATAGGGATCTCCACCATTAAAGACATCTGGGGCAAGGGGAGTATTAAGTCATTTGAGGAAATGCAGGCAGAATTTGAGCTGACAAGATCGGAGTAGTTTCGCTACGCACAAATTCGACACGGACTACAGGCGTCCCTGGCCGTGGATGCGGACATAACCGGAGGCCTCGCCTCTCGGGGATATAATTTCAGACGGTCACCTCCCCGAAAAAACGATCTCCCTGATCTATAAGAAACTAATCAATCACAGAGCGGATCAGCTCAGGGAGTTGAGGGATAAGTAGGTGCGAGACGGAATAGAGCTTGATGATGAGAACTGGCAATCGGCTGTGTCCTCTTCAAGAGTGGTTGCCATTCCTGCGCAGCTGCGGCTCATTCAGTTAAAAATATTGCACAGGGTCTATGTTATGGGGCCCTGCCTTGTACAGATGGGGTTGACTGATGCCGGATGGTGTAGGCGGAAGTATGGTCTTGTGGGGACGTTCCTCCATATCATCTGGGAGTGTCGATATCTTGGCGTGGGATTCACAACACTGTGAACGAGGTTTTGGGGGTCTCCTTACTACCAGAAGCGAGGAAATGCCGCCTTAACATATGGGAACCGACTGACCTTTACTCTGCACATACACAATGGGTCACATTAAGTTTTAGGATAGCGAAAAGGAATATTGTCCAGCAGTGGGGATCCAAACCGCCCCCCACCCTTGAGAGTTGAAAAAATGACTTGGATTGGAGTATGTTCTGGGAGAAGACTGTTTACGTGGCAAGAAACCGCCCTCGAAAGTGGGCCTCGATATGGGGACCCTGGAATAAATATAGAGGAGAAATCTGTGTGCCGCCTAGGGATGCTGTTTTTGATGTACCCCCATCCCCGTTACGTTTTTGACATGTCTGTATTTTGGATTTCTGTACCCCCGCAGATGCTATATTGACTATAACATGACTCTTTTGTACTGTGTTCTGTTTTGATGCCTTGTTCAATAAAAAGAATTGTTGGGGAAAAAAAATCTCTAAATTGGAACCTAGGTTGGAATATCAGATATTTACTGGTTCGTGCTATTGGCATTGGCAGATTATCATCAGGTGGCACATTCACCTGTAACACAAAAGTAGTCAGTATATACCCCCTATCCGCGATATCTCCAGGAAGGTCCATCAACAGTATGCATTTTGGTGAAGTAGGAGCCATACGGATAATTCAAGTAAATCAGTGACGCTAAAGGGGGCGGGAGGGTAGTTGCATGCAGATTCTGGATGGACTGAGGCACACAGGGTTCGGAAACAGACAGGGGACTCCATTAGATAATAAGATATTCCTTGGAAGCTTGAAAGAACAATGTTTCTACTTCTGATGGAACAGCTTGGGTCAAAGAATTTTACTCAAGAAACTGATTGCCTAATTTGAAGAACAGCGTTGAGGATCAACTCATGACCAACTAGTAACACCTGCTGAAGAGTTTCAGTCCTGTCCGTTTACTTGCCTTCGAAATAGAGGACATGATTATACAATGCTTTTAACTATCACAGACAAGGGCAGGCATAATTAGCATTCAACAGCCAATGCCATTTTACCAAATGTTAATTTGTGCCGTAATCTACAAATGAAAAACTCCAGAAAAGAAACGGAGGATTTTAGAACAGTCCTGAGACATGCAACAAAACAGCCCCTAAAAGGGGGAAGAGGGAAACCTGGAAGTTGACCCCCCCAAAAAATCAAGAAAATAAAGACCAAATGACAACGAATGAAAAGGAGCCAACAAAAAGGTTCACAACTCCTTTGAAAGATTGAACAGATAAGACCAGCTGAGCACACCACATAAGGGGGTTGTTCTATTGCTTTTAGCCACAAAGACGTTCTCATAGTAAATCTTTGCTGGTTAACAGAAATTCATAATAAATCTCTGCATGTTTACAGAAAGTCCCAATTTATTTTTTATATAGTGTTACGGGATATGACCTGCTAGAAATATAAAGGTTATGAAAAATGGAATACTTGATACAGAACTGCCTGACACTGTACACTGTAGAGGGTAAACATGAAAATATGGCACCACAAAACATGCTTGAGGCTACCTTCTGCTGGCCTGTTACCAAGAAACAGTTTTCCTAAAAGCTACACATAGGATTTAAATGAAGGTCCAAATCTACTTTATATCCTCATATGTTCACTGGCATCTACAAAAGTATATAAAATCACTACCAGTAAGTTGCCAACATTGTCTACATTGAAACATTCACAACTACATCTTCAATAGGTGATTTATTTCTGCCTTGACAGACACCATTAGATGCCTTTTGTCACTAAAAAGAATACTGATCAAATGTTCGCAACATATTTTGTAATTATTTGATAAATGTTGAACACTCATTCCAGCAAGTGTCCTTGATGATCTAAACACTACTGGCATGGATTTCTATAAAGGTTAAGCCTGGTACACGGATCTCTTCTGCCACTCCTGCAAAGCTAGTGGATTTTAGCCTTTAAGTTATGCATGCACTAGTCCTGGTGAGCCAAAGAGCAACTCAAAATGCTTTATGGATTGCCTAATAAGTTAATAACTGGATTTTAGCCCTGTGGAAGCACATTGTGTGCGGCACATTTAGTCACTGTACCACTCTTACCTGACAGCCAGCTTCTTACACATGCTTATATGACAGGACCCTACAAATCAATATACACTTTGTCGTCTCTGGACACACAGACTTACTTAATTGTGTGCATGTTCAGTCCGTGGAGTTTCTTCTTCAATTCGTCAAAGCTCATCCCTTCTGCGCCATGACAGCTTTTGATTAAATTCAACACCTGAGAAAGCAGCAGAAAGAGTGAGAAAGAAAACTTGATATATACTGACACTTGCCTAAAAGTTTTCAAATATTTCAAATATTTACCCAAACACTACACAACATATATGATTACAGAATCAGAAAGTCTTTGATTTGAAGTATAATTTTCAGCAGTTACAAAAGAAAACCCTCCTAACTTGCAGGGATTGTTCTTTTGGTCCCAAAGCCAATTTAAATTTCAAGACCAGAATTATTGAAAGGCATGCGGCCACCTCAACTGTTTTGCGGGTGTCTAAGCCCTAATGCTGTTTCAGAGTGGAGTTCCGGCTTTAGGGCTTTAAGCAAAGACAAAATAACCTCAGGACTTTCTTGAACAAATCCCTTGCTATGGTTTTTCAGAGTGGGTGCGTACATCAGGGCTTTGGGCAAGATCACAATCATCTGTGCAACTTTGCTGGGAAATTTCAGTGTAAAATTCTGGATACCATCCCCTTCTTCTGAAATATATTAGGTTGAAGATTTTTTTATTGTTATGAAAACAAACAAGATGCATCACTAATAAAACCCCAATCATGGGTGCAGTTATCTGGGTGCTTTACAGAGCATCAAATAAGAACAAAACAAACCAACCCAACCACCCCGTCCACCTACCTCCCGTCTCCTCTCCCATGAAAGATGATTAAGCATACAAGTGAAGGTTGGGTTGTGTGCGCCCTAGCTCAATGGGATGAACTATGGGGCGTATCTGGATTAAGTGCGGGGAGGCGTAATAGCCAGAGATATTTAGGACAGGACAGGACAGTTCGTGAAATTCAGAGCATAGCAAGGAAACAAAGGGTTGCCACATATCCGCAAAAACAGCCCCATCTCCCTGTAACGAGAAGGAAATGCGTTCCATCCCCAGGATAAACCACAGGTGGTGAAGCCACCCATTGAAAGTGGGTAATTTATCTGTGCCCCACAGGGAAAGTATATTCTGAGTGCCGCCCCTAGAGCTACGCCTAATTGTTTGCCTTTGCAGTATTTGAAGGGGTATGTAAGCCTATCAGAGACCCCAAGGACCACATACTCCGGAAATCATAAAAGTGTTGTGTCAAAATGACAGTCAATCTCATCTAGCACCTGTGTCCAGTACGCTCTGAGATGGGGGCAATCCCACTGCAGGTGTAATAGTATGCCATCCGCCTCGCAACCCTTCCAGCAAGTGTGGGAGCGATCCGGATCGCTTTTGTGCAATCGCGCTGGCGTGAAGTACCAATACAGCATAACCTTGGTGGCTGTTTCTACTGAAATATATTTTAGAGTTAGTACCTGGCTTGTTTTTGCAGTTTCTGGAAACTGGCAGTAAGCCAGTGCCAATGCACTGACAGTTATACTGTTCTAGTATCTGCATAGCACTTACTTACCTGGCAAGGTGCAATTTGCTTTTTGAGTGGTTAAGTTGCTGCATCATTGAGCATTGCTGCACACAAGCATACATAGAGAAATAAGGTTGTAGGGCGGTATTATTTACAGAATGAAACATAAGAAGTGCAAGAGTCAGGACTGCAATTTGCAAATACTGACTGGTGAACTCTTCAACTCAAACAAGTTTATTTTTTATTACGACGGGAGGATTCAAAATGTTTGTTATTCCACATCTGAGAGTTCTCCTTCCATGGCAGAGCAGAGTATTGTCAAACAAGATAGTTCCTGTTCCATGCATAGTCTGGGGAGCGATGTTTGGCACTTTCCTTGCTGCTGTACTCTGCACTGCCAAAGCTCACCGGCATAGTCGATACATGACAACATGAGGGATCAAGAGGCCAGAACCCTGTGAGAGATTCCCAAGTGAAGGAGGATCCTGAGAAAGATTTTCATGATTATGAATTCATGTTGGTCTGTCGGTTGGAAAAAGAAGGTGGAGTCCATGATCACTCCTGAATTCCTTAATTGTGTGGAGGAGGTTGTAGTGATGAGACTTCATGAGTACAACCAGTGTTAGGATCATATTTCTACAATGCTTGGATAGTGTGGATTGATGTTTTCATAAATTGAGCTTCAAGTGATTCTATATCATCAAAGAGTCTAATGCTATCATGCACTGGTCAAGTACGGATGAGGCCATTTTGATGTCAGTGGAATTGTAGCAAGTGAGGCTGAAAATGTTTGACCGTGGATTCCGGCAAACATTCAAAGTTAGCTTTCTTCTTAGTTGCTTTATTAATTTCTTATTTGTCTCTGTAATGGTTTTATACGCTAGTGTCAGTGTTTCTTGTAACTTTATAGTTGAGCGGGACAAACTTCCACTGGCATTGTCGGATACACAAGGATTTAAGGAGAACAACTTTGTCAAAGATGTCAGAGCAATTGTTGGAATTAACAGTTATCAGACGGTCTAGTTGTGATAAGCGGATAGGACAACTTTAAAAGAGTCAAGTACCATTTTCCTAAAGTCTGTATTTATGCTGGAGGTTAGTGGGGAAGCAAGTACAATGGTAAGGCTGAAGTTGAAGATGCTGAGATGATCATTCCAGGCGGCAGGGTAATTGCCAATTATTGAGATCAGACCCTTAGAGGCAGCTACTGCATTGAGGCCATCTTCATAGATGGTGAAGGAAAGTGTTGGCTAAAATGTAGTTGTGGCTTCTCCAACCTGCTTAGTTCGTCAAAGATACATAAATCCTGGTGGCCAAAGAGAATTTTTGAAACTTAATCAAGGCATAACAAAGTGAGAGGATGGCAGCTGAAAAGGAAGGAGGCAGAGAAAGTTGCATCTGTTGAACACTGCACCAGTAAGGACGGAGACAAGTGTTGTGATTTGATGATTGGGAAGGAGTGTTTTAGCATCAGCAATTTTAGATAGGGTTATGCATCCTTTGGAGACGATTTCATACAAAACCAGGAGTGCACCGTTACCTAGTGAAGTTTTGTAATGAAGAGTGTGTCCAAATTGGAGCCTGAAAGCAGGTCATAACTATGAACTCTGTTCTTGCTTAAGGACTTCGCACTGATTAGGGCGCAGCAAGGTTGGTTCTCTATGTGCTAAAATTTAGTGGATTACCTGGGGAGCTGGTCTCGTGGAATTCTATATTCTGTGAGGCTGATCAAGGTCAGAGTTAGAAGCCCCCAATTCAGTCAGACAGTTGCTATTGTTCAATATTTACATTTCTCCCCACACCAGTAAGGAAAAGGCCAAATTGGATCGTCTGATCGACATTATGTGCAATTTAATAAGCGAATATGGCAGCAACCCCTGCTTAATTTCAGGCAATTTTAACACAAACCTCTTTCAAAGCACTACTGAAGAATATAAGGACACTTCCAGCGGTTCCATCACACTTCGCGGTCCAATCGAAACCCACAGGTAATAGGTCAAGTAAACTGGGAGAATATATAGTTTTACAATTCAATAGTATGGGTTATACTATATTGAACGGCCGCTTCCCCATGGACACTCCACCAGTCTGGACAAGAACAAATGGCCACACCCACTCATTCCTGGGTTTCACGCTCAGCAACAACAAAATGCTTCCTCTGATAGAGAATTACTCTATCGCATCACCTGCTGAGAGCGACCACAGTCCTCAAATAATAAACGTATTCTTCCATGTCGTCCACCACTCAGCAACTGGTCATACAATAACAGGAACCCACACATTGAACCTTAAAAGACTGAAATGGACAAATCGCTCAATCCCTACTACAATTATGGAAAAATGTAGGGCTCTCCTAGGAGTATGGCCTGAAGTGGTCGATGTACTAACAGAAGTATGGGAGCTTCTTGCAAACTAACTACTCAGTGAATTTCCGTCTTCTTCACGAAATCCACCAACTTTCAAACAATTACATATCTCAGTTGATTTAAAAACTCGAAACTCTGCTCTAAGTCAGACCGGGAAGTGGCCGCGAGACGCTTCGTTATTTGATAATTACAAGCAAGCTCAAAAAGCATTTAGGCTCTCCATCTACAGAGACAAACAAAAAACTGCTGACCAGTTTTGGATGAAATTAGTACACACTAACAAAAACTCCAACCCAAAGTTATTTTGTTCACTTATGAATAGAAGGTCACTGGGCGTAAGCGGGCAAGGCAGAGCAAATATAAGCAAAGCCAAATGGGTCCTCTTTTTAACAAACTACTTCAAAGAACATATAAATGGAGATGACCGACCCAGTATCTAGTCCTCTTTTGAACCCATGCAGGCATTATTAGAAATACCAAGTGATGGTATGCTAACCCTGCAAAATACATCTGCCACCCACACTCCAGCCACTATCATCATCGATATTGTGAATCAGCAAGGTCATTTCCTGTCATAGACCTGGATGGCTCCTGAAGCTCTGAGAAATAATATAGCTCGTACCATCAGTAAGCCCCGTCAAACGGGTCCAACAGCCTTCCACAGGCCCTGTACAAACAAGACTCTAATCTGCAGGCCGAACATTTGCCCCCCCTATTTTCACATTGCTGGCTCAACCATAACATACAAGAGTCATGGAAAGGAACCAGAATTCACCTTATCTTCAAATGTGGCATGAAAGCGGACCCCAAAAACTATAGGATGATAGCTCTTTTAGATGTCGAATCCAAATATTACGCTAGCTTATTGCTCAAAGAGCTGTTGTCCTGGGCACATAAAACCCAGCGTCTAGCCTTTAATCAGACCAGTTTTGTGGACAAATCAGACACCACCAGTAACTTACTCGCCTTATCTGTATTGATGGAGAAAGCAGCTGTCTTAAAAACACCACTACACTGTTGCTTTGTCAATTTTAAAGCAGCCTTTGATCGGGTGCCTAGGGGCCTGCTATGGCATAAACTACAGAAATGGGAATACCCCCATCCTTTTAAAAGCCATAATACAACTCCATTCAAATGCATGGATCCGTATAAAGATGGGAGAGGGATTCCACGTCTCAAGAAAAATACAGACCTCCTGTGGCGTCAAACAGTATTGTGTGCTGGCCCCCCTCCTTTTTAATCTTTTTAACCTAGACTTAATGGATGTCAATTCCCATTCCCCTCAGCAAGTTGGACCTTGCATTGGTAATTTGCTATACGCCGACGACCCCATTTTTACTTAGCCACACAAGGGTCGGACTACAGAAACTACTTGATCTGCTGCTTCCCTATACAACAAGTAATGCCCTGGAATTAAATTGATCGAAAAGTCAATCACTTTCGGGAAGCGGAAGCAGCAGAGTGGCGGGTGGCTTTTTAATGGCAAAAGCACTGAAACAGCAACATCCTATAAATACTTGGGGATTCACATGGACTCTAAGGTAACCTTTTTAAAACCAAAAGAAGTGGTTAGGGCAAAAGCCCTGTCACTTGAGGCAGCACTAATGAAGCTTGTGAGACAGCTACTCAGACCAAGCCAAACTCTGCTTCTAACAGTTATGAAAGCTAAGATCACAAACTATTTAACTTATGGTCAAGAGATAATGCAGAGAAGCAATTTTAACATGCAGAATAAAACAACAACTAGAATTTTCAAGTGAGTATGGCACCTGGCAAAATCTTCATCACCAGCTCAGATAAGGCCGGAGTTCGGTCTATTAGATCATCAAGGTGTCGGGCCGGGGCATTTATCAAGCTGTGTAACAGACTGCGCAACTCGCGAGAAGGAAGTCTGGAGGCCAGGCTGTGGCAAGAAGTATCGGCCGGCCAAACCGGTCAAAAACATTGAGGCCACCTAGAACACTCCTTCCAACTTCGATGTAGAAGAATGCTGGGAAAATAATCCGCCCCAGCAGGCATTAAAATTATCCATCCAAAAAGGTGTCAAACTTTGGTCCTTTCACTCTGACAGGGCACAATTGTCCATAACTGCCTGGACAGTTATTTCGACGTTCAAGCAGGGGCAGAGGCACACTATTTATCAGGCACTTACACATTTTCATGGAAGAAAGGGTTTATGGCACTGATAATGGGTGAATGGCCTTTAAGACACTTACCAGAATGGCGCCATTCCAGTGACAACACAGAGTGCAGAGGGTGAGGGTACCACTTTAAATCGATTGAGCACATGGTTTGTGTGTCCCGCTTTTTTTTTTTTTTTTAGAGAAGGTTCTTCTTGTGGGGCGAATGGAACAAACACGGAGTTCAATCGTGCCGACAAGCCATCATAGCAGCTATGAATCCAGAAACCATGATGCTCAACATCCGGTTCACCAAATTCCTCACAAGAGCGGCCAAAAATCTCAGAATGGCAGGATTGCAATCAAACCTGCCTCAACCTGTACAACCGTGACGACACTTGAGCCTTTCACGAATTGTCGAACATAAAGAAACATTACCAACACCTGCTCCAGTCTTCATTGTTTTACTCCCCCCCCCTCATTCTATTTTTGAATGTCAATGTTCGGCTGTTTCTCTGGTTCTTGATAACAATATTACCCTTCTTCAGCTCACATCTTATATTAGATAAACTACGAAGTTGGACAATTGCATACATTTAATATTAAGGACATCACGCCCCAATCAATTTTATAAACCCCACCGTTTCCTTTCTTAAACCATTTTGTATTCATGATCCGCTTTTTAACTTTTCTGTATATAAGAAGTCTTTTTTTTGTTGTTGTAAGTGTCATGGTTTTAAGTAAACAATAAAGATAAATTGAAGAAAGATCTTTAAACATTTTTGGAGAACGTATTTGCTTGTTGCTTACCTGACTCTGATGAGGCGTCAGCCCATGTATTGGTATGTCGCCACCTCCACTGAATCCTCTGTTCGTGTCTCCCATCATAGGACCACCAGGAGTTCTTGGAGCCGAAGTCCCTCCCATCATGGACTAAAATAAACAAGTAAAAGAAATATCACGACCCACTGCAGCCTGCAGGGTAGATCCTAAGCATACGGCAACCTAGTTGACAACCTGGCTCTAAATAAAAGTTATCTACAATAGGAGACCCAGCACGGATTTTTTTTTTTATTTGGAAGATGGAATAAACGCCATTCACAAGATTCGATGGTGCTCCTCAAATAATAGTTTTCAAGAAGAGGGGGGGGGAGAAAAAAAACCAGACACTAAAACTAAAAAAACAAACCTATCTCACTGAGCACCCTTTGTTTCCTAAGATTCTGTGCAACGATACCTTTCACAAGGTATACTTGCTCAAAAAAATGAAAAAAAAAAAAATCACCATTCAACACCTACAGTACAATAACATGTATTTTATAAATTAATCACCTGTTTACTTAAAGTAAGAACAGAAACATTAACTGTCCCAAACTTTGCACACTTTTCCTTCTATTTTCCCCTCCTACCTGACCATCACTTCATATCACCTTTCGCATATGCAACGTCATTCATAAAGCAACTATGCACACAGGTATAAGGTAGAATGAGGCACCTTTGGCAATGCCCGAGGGTGCGTGAATACTAGCTCAAGATGGTTGCGAGGTTAAGGGCAGTGACCGCACTGACAATTGATGGGTTGCACAGGGAATGCCTGCTCAGAATTATTAGAAGGCCCAGAGGGAGTAAAATGCACTGGAGGCTCACAGTTGGTGTTAGTTCTGGCTAAAATGGAGGGTGGCCATGAGATGGCTAGGTACAAGGACCCCTCCATAACTCTGTGGAGCAAGCAGGGACGTAGATGAATGGGCGACTACCAAGGAGGTACATCTGAATCTCAGTCGTAAGGAATGATGAGTTACAGGAGAATCTAGAAACATGGGCCACGCTACTAGAAAACATGCACACAGGTCAGGATGCGGACGATAAACAGAGTTCGCAGTCCAAACAGAAAGCTCCCCCCGAAAGCACAGGAGTGCTCCCCAAGTAGCATAGGGGAGACGGTGACTAAGATCGTGATAAATACTGGGTTGCCAACATCCACTAGAATATTTAGCATCCAGAAACTATTTGGGCATGATAGTTGCCCCAGTATTGGAACTTTCATAGATTCCCATGCTTTTGTATCATTCCCCGTCGTCGGAATGGGAGTCTCGGTAACAAAAATAACATAGCAGTAGGTACAAAAGAGAAAGAAAAAGGCCTAGGCCTCATTCCTTTTTGTAGCATATCCACCTCTTTGTGTAAAAGAGACCAAACTAGGCATCAGCCAATCAGAAGAGCCTCACCCCTTAGAACCCTCCTGAAGGAACCTCAGAGCCTCAGATTTTCTACCGCACGTAGTGCCAGGGAGTCTCATTTGAGCTCTGCTCAACATCTACTCTTCAGAAGTTTTTCTTCAGGTTTTTCTTCAGGTTTTTCTTCAGATTGTTCGCTGATCCTTCCAGGATGTCTGGCAAGGAAAAGAAGAAGGCCCTTTTCAAGCCATGTTCCACCAGTGGCAAGAAAAGACTATTCATTGAAGATAAGCATAAAGACTGCATCTATTGCCTCTATCCTGATCAAAAGGCTGCGGACTGTAAGATCTGCCGCACCTTTTCAACCAAGACCCTCCGGGACCGTGAGGGTAGGCTTCTGACATGGCGCCAAAAGTTGAAGCCCAGGAAGGATACTGTCTCCAGTGACAGTGAGGACTCTGCATCTGCGTCTTCAACAAGAAGGTCAGTCAAAAGGGGTAGGGGTTCCCCTTCTTCTGTGGAGCATCCTTCTAAGGCCTCAAAAAAGACCCCCAGAGAGTCTGAGAGCCAGGGTCCAGGCGAATCTCCTCACCATGGTGAAAAAGAGAGGGTAGGACCATCTACGCCTTCTAAGGGTTTGAAGACTGACCCAGCCTTCAAGAAACCCTCTTCCCAATCTTCTGGAAAGTCTGACAGAAGTTACAAGTCATCGACGATGCGGAGGCTCCGTCGACGAAGAAAAAGAAGCCTAAACTGGAACTGGTTCAGTCGACGGGATAGTCGACGACAGCTACAACAGCGTCGACGAGGGAGTCGCCGTCGACGAGGATGTCGACGACGACAGCGGCGTCGACGATGGCGACTATGAAGAGTTCGTCGATGGTGGCGACCATCGACGACGACAACATTGACAACATTGACAACGACGACGGCTGGGATGTCGGCAGTCTCGTCGTCGACGCCTATTTTGACGTTCTTGGGTCGACGATTGCATATTCCGTCGACGGAGCCGATGACGGCTGCATTTTCAGTACCATCGTCGACGGGACCGTCGACGATTTTGGCATTGGAGAAGAGAATCACTATTTCAATTACCAGAATTACACCGGACATGACATCTCCCCGGAGGTTAACCCCCTTGCCACCAGCTCTGCTGTTTGATGAGGATGAGTCAGAAGAGGATGATCAGGACTCTTATGGCTATGCTGACAGTCCTTCTCAACTTCTGGTTAAGTGCCAGGAGACGGATTCTGAAGGAGGGTATGACCAAGAAGGTGGCTATCATCATCATTCTGCCCAACCACAGCAATATTCAGGTCAAGACATGGTTTCGGTACCATCTTCTTTCCTGCAGGACCTGCACAGGATGCTACAGGATTACAAATCTAAAGCTGCAGAGCCTGCTCCGGCTCCAGTTGCGCAAGCCATGCCTGTCCCAGCGCCTGCCTCAACGGCTGTTCCTGAAATACCAGCTCAGGTGTCTCAGCCACAGGTATCAATTCCACAAGAGCCTTCCAGACCAGCAGACACCCATGATTATTCCTCGGATGAGAATCATAATTCGGATGATGGAGCTGATCAAGCTTCTGAATGGGATGAATACATCATTCCGGACCCTCCATCTCCATGTCCGGATCCGGTGGATTCCCCGCCAGCGGATATAGGAGGATTTCATCAGCTGATGGAAAGAGCGACTGGCAGATTCAAGTTGGCAAAGCCTGCGGTGGCCTCTGAATGTTTTGTGTATGATTTCAAGGAACCTTATAGGAAGACGACAAGGACCATACCAATAGTGCAGCATCTGTGGGATGAAGGCCTTAAGGCAATGAAAAATCCAGCGATGGTGGTCCCTGTACTACCGCGTCTGGATAAAAAGTAAAAAGCGCCTGATGATGGTCCTGCTGCCTTGACGGGCCACCCAAGACCGGACTCTGTAATTTCTCAAGCGGCGCAGAGAAAATCCCGCAACCCCTCTGCCCCTTTAACAACTCCTCCAGACAAGGAAGGAAGGAGATTGGACAATGCCGGGAAGAGATTCTCTTCAATGGCGAGTCTTCTGGTGCGGGCAGCTAATGCCATAGCAATATTGGGCAGATACGACTGCAAACTATGGTGTGATGTCGCACCGTTCCTGGATCAGCTTCCTCCAGAATCAAAAGTAGAAGCAAAAAAGATCTTACAAGAAGGGGAGGCGACATCAATGGAGGTCATTGACTGTGCCATGGACATTGCCACGACGGCGTTTCGTTCTTTGGCTGGAGCTGCGGTCCTTTGTCGCCAGGGGTGGCTGAAGGAGACCTGGTTTCGACCAGAGATCCAAAATAAGAATCTGAATCTGCCTTTTGATGGAGAAGCACTATTCGGGAAATTGACTGACAACACTCTCCAAGACATCAAAAAGGACACTGAGACTGCCAGATCTTTGGGTACGCTTCAGTACCGCAAAACTCCTTTTAAAGGGTCCAAAGGCAAAAGTACAAACTACAGAGGATCTTACCAACAACAGAGATACTCATCCTACGGCTCAGGTTCGCAACAATACCGCCAGCCTTATCAACAAAGGCAGGGCCAATCCTCCAATTACTCCAGGCCTAACAACAGAGGAAAGCAGGCTCGCCAGGGACGTGATACGTCCAAGCGACAATAGCGGCCTCCTGGCTCTTCCTACTGTACTCTCCTCCAAGACGTCATCGGGGGGAGGCAGGGTATCCCAATACCTTCAGAATTGGTCCAAGATAACATCGGACCGTTGGGTGCTCAACATCATTCGAAAGGGCCATACCTTAGATTTCACTCAAATCTCACCACCCAAGCCCCCTGCAGCCATTCCATCAAAACACCTGCGTCTTCTGCGGCTCGAAGTTCATCAAATGCTCCTGAAGGGGGCTACAGAGCCGGTTCCCTCTGACCAAAAAGGACAGGGATTCTATTCCAGGTTCTTCCTGGTAAGGAAGACGCTGGAGAAATGCGCCCCATTTTAGATCTCAGGGAGCTCAACACCTATCTCATATCCCCGTCTTTCCGGATGGTCTCTCTTCAAGACATCCTGCGGCTGATCAATCTGGGGGATTTCATGGCCACGCTCGATCTTGAAGATGCGTACTTTCAAGTACCGATTCACCCAGCACACAGAAGGTTTCTACGATTTACAGTAGCCAAGAGCCACTTTCAATTCAAGGTTTTACCCTTTGGTCTTCACTCAGCCCTGAGGATCTTCACGAAGGTGCTGGCGCCAGTAGCGGCATTCCTGCGAAGGAATCATTTCCAAGTCTTCCCTTACCTGGACGACTGGTTGCTGAAGGCCCCGTCCAGGGGAGCAGTGCGGGACGCTTTTCAGGCATGTACAAACCGGTTTCAAAATCTAGGACTCACTTTAAACAGACAAATCATCTCTGGTCACATCCAGGAAGGCACGTTTCCTGGGAGCCATCCTGAACTCAAAACTCTCAAAAGCATTTCCAACCCTAGAAAGGTGGGAAAAACTGCAGACAATGGCTCTGGACTTACAAAAAAGAAGGTGTCTTTCAGTACGCCGCTACAAATCTCTGCTGGGGGTAATTTCGTCATGCATACCTCTGATTCCTCACTGCAGACTGCGAATGCGTCCTCTTCAGGAGCAACTGGACATCCAATGGAAACAGATTCACGGATCATTTGACGACAGGGTGACCGTCACTCTGACAATGAAAAGAGCGGCCCTGTGGTGGACAGACCAGAGGAACTTGTCCCAAGGTCTATCCTTTGTAAGCGATCTGTCTCCTCAAGTAGTGACAAAGGATGCGTCGTTGGATGTTTGGGGAGCGGTTATGCAAGACATGCATGTCAGTGGCCATTGGTCTCCTCACGATCGTCGGCTCCACATCAATCTCTTGGAGCTAAGAGAAATAAAACTGTCTCTACAAGCCTTTCTCCCTCGCGTAAGAGGTTCACAAGTTCTCATCAGGACGGACAACACCACGGCAATGCATTACGTGAACAAGGAAGGAGGAACCAGGTCTCTCCCATTGTCGCAGGAAGCTCAAGAGATCTGGGATTGGCCGATCCTTCACGGGATGTCGCTGAAGGCAGAACACTTGCCAGGAATTCTAAACGAGAATGCCGACAGACTGAGCAGGTTATCCTCAGTCAGTCACAAGTGGGAGCTAAACTAGCGAGTTCTAGAAGAGGTCTTCCGCCAGTGGGGCAGACCTGCAATAGATCTCTTTGCCACGCCGACCAACAAGAAATGCCAGTCTTATGCAAGTAGGCTTCACCACCGAGGATCATTGGGGAATGCGCTTTCGATAGCCTGGTCAAGGACATTTGTCTACGCCTTTCCTCCCATCCCACTGATCCAGAGGCTTATCAGGAAGATCAAAGTGGAACCATGCAGGATGATCTTGATAGCCCCTGCTTGGCCGAGACAGTGCTGGTACACGGAGCTCCATCTGTTTTCGCTAGCTCCTCCTCTACCCTTGAGGACTATGCCAGACCTTCTCACAATGGACAGATTTGGCATCCAGATCCACAGTCATTACACCGGACAGCATGGCTCCTGAGCAGCGAGAATTTATGAAACTCCCCATCTCGAACGAAATTAAAGAAGTCCTCTCCCAGGCGAGAGCTCCTTCCACGAACAAGACTTACCGCCTCAAATGGAAGAGATTTTGCATTTGGTGCACGAGAGAGAAAATTGACCCCTTTTCTTCAAAACCTCATCAGCTTCTGCCTTATCTCTTGTCCTTGGCTAAGTCGGGGCTGGCCCATTCATCTATAAAGGTTCATTTGGCGGCAATTTCAAGGTACAGACGGTCAGACTGGACCTTCGTTGTGGTCTTCCAGGATTGTTAAGCAATTTCTAAAAGGCTTGTTCCGGGTCTATCCACCAGTGAGGCCTCCGCCTCTTACTTGGCACCTGAATCTAGTCCTCACTCAACTCATGAAAAGCCCATTTGAACCAATTAATTGATCAGACATTAAGTTCCTTTCATGGACATTGGCTCTCCTTCTTGCCCTCACATCGGCAAGACATATTGGGGAAATTGCAGGCTCTCACAATCCAAGAGCCTTTTCTACAATTCAAAAGGAACACAGTTATCTTGAGAACTTACCCAAAATTCATACCCAAAGTACCCTCGGACTTCCACTTGAACAAGCCGGTTATTCTTAAGGCTTTCTTTCCTCACCCGGCTGCACCAGCGGAGAGGTCGCTACATTCTCTGGATGTACAATGATGTTTAAAATTCTATTTGGATCGCACCAAAGGATTTCGGAAATCCTTCCAATTATTCGTTGCTTTTGGTGGTCCGAGCAAGGGTCTCCCTCGGTCAAAGCAGAGGATTGCAAGATAGATTACCAGTGCCATTCTTCATTGCCATACTGCAGCAGGTAAACCACTGACTGGCAGGGTTCGAGCACATTCCACAAGATCAGTGGCTTCTTCAACAGCCCTCTTCGCGGGTGTGCAGATTAAGGACATTTGCAGAGCTGCTACCTGGAGCAGCGTCCACACCTTTATTAAGCATTACCTGCTTGGAATCCTTACAACAAGAAGATACGGCAGTGGGCCAAGCAGTCCGGAGGAACCTCTTTCACTAATTGGTGAGCTTTCCTTTCTATCCCACCTTCCGTTATTTTGCACATTGTGTATCTTTATATCATGTTGGCTATTGCAATGTATGTTATGACACAAAATGTGTTTTTTATTGCTAACTGCTTGCTACTCTGATACAAAAGCATGGGATTCTATGAAAGTTCCAATACTGGGGCAAGAAAACAAGTTACTTAACTGTAACTTTAGTTCCCCAGTACTGGTAACTTTCATAGATTCCGTGCGCCCACCCACCTCCCCGGGGAAAGCTCAGCCTTCAGCAGATATGATGACTGTTACACAACAGCTACGAAAATCTGAGGCTCTGAGGTTCCTTCAGGAGGGTTCTACGGGGTGAGGCTCTTCTGATTGGCTGATGCCTAGTTTGGTCTCTTTTACACAAAGAGGTGGATATGCTACAAAAGGGAATGAGGCCTAGGCCTTTTTCTTTCTCTTTTGTACCTACTGCGATGTTATTTTTGTTACCGAGACTTCCATTCCGACGACGGGGAATAATACAAAAGCATGGGAATCTATGAAAGTTACCAATACTGGGGAACTAAAGTTACAGGTAAGTAACTTGTTTTCTTCCTTGAAGTCCATAAATTATATTTAATTCCAAAAACTTGCTATTTTTTCTTTTATCACAGACTATATTAGAAGCAAGTTTTCCATGCCCAATAAGTAGAAAATTATATTAAACCACTCACCCAGCTTAGAGACCTTAGCACTGTTCTCTCTTACCACGATCTATTTTGTTGCTAGAGTAAATGTGATATTATGCTTATTATATTGGTGTGCAGTGAGAATAGGATCTCATACAGCTGGCAAAGTATTCACCAGTTGGACCTCTAGTACAAAGCCTTTTGCCTTCTCCATTTCCTTAAACACCTGGACCCAGACCTCACTCAAGCATTGGTAATATCATGCATTTTGGAGTATAATACCTTTAGCTCTGCCATCAACTGTTGGATCTTTTGTGAACTGTAACATGCAAACTGAGTGGAGGTGTCATCTGAAGAGATTCTTGCTGATCTTGACTGCTCCCTAATCATGCTTAGCACCCATGAGACCTTTTGAGAATGTTCATCTACAGAGAGTCCTAGTTCTCTCTCCCATGCAGCTTGAAAGCCCTGTCTAGTTAGTGAATAACTTGCAGCAACTTGTACATTAAGAGTATATAGTATGTAATGTGTGCCTACTCCAGCAGAAGTTTCTTAAAAAGGTGAGCTATGGTTGCACCTTGATTAACAGTAAGATGAACCAAGTACATATTACAATATTTACTCTTCTGAAAACCCCAAGTCTCTCTTCATTTGATCCAAGGTTTTAATGTTGCCCATTTGGAAGAGGCCACTGACCTTAATGCAGCCCCTTCCTTCTTCTATGGAGAGGAGTACTACCTTGACAGGCCAATAAAACGTGTCTGATAAAGGCAGAGTAGACTGGCTGATCAATATGTGTAATGAAGGAGTTCACTCTACGACTGAAAAATTTAGTAAATATTGTTACATCTGTATTTAAAAAAGGTATATACACAGGTCTCTAGAGGCCACATTCCTCAGTGTTCTAGTTCCAATATCACTGACACTGCTGCATCCATCATGGAGTGCTTTACTATACAATATCTTGAGAAGGGGTTGACGACTTCTAAGAATTCCCAATACATGTAAACAAAGCTCTGTTTATTACCGTAGGAAACCATCTAGGGCATGACCCAAAGAACTTCCTCTTGTAGGTGTAGCTCATCTAACTGAAGAGCCTTTTTTAGGAATATTTTGCAGAAAGGTAACAGGTTGTACATAAACTATGCACTTTTCAGCACTTATCAGGTCTCCTTTGTTTTCTTTCCCCCCCCCCCAAACATCTTGGTTGATTTAACTTAACAATACTTATCATTTATCATGCTGATTACCAACATTACATTCAGCAATGGGATCAATAACTCAGCTTTGCATGTTTGACAAGCAAAATCATAAATATCTTCCTATAGCAGTAAACTGCAGATCTTATTCCGCGTTGTATGCAAAGTACTCTCTGTTCACCTCAGATTCAGTTAACCACTATAAGCCGCCCCACCCCCATTCCATTCGCCTACCTATAGAGGTAAATCGCCACATCACTACTGTGTAGATTCGGATAAAAAATGTGAGACTTATTCAGATTCCTTTCCTCGGTCTCATGAAGGGGTTCTATTTAATCCTCGTAACAAATCTTTAAATGCAGGTGGTGTATCCAAGCAGTAAAACCACGCTTTCAAAAAAATGTTTTTGCTTCTTTAGCTTAAAAAGCAGAGGCCCTCATCAGCAAAAGGCAGATCATGAACAGTTAGTGGTCTCACATTCGTAGCAGCATCGCAACTATATCGGTTTTTGAAAATTAGAATCTAAACATAACTGATCATACCGTTCCTTGTGATTTACTGAGAGCCATATGAGAGTGCACCACTTCCAGCATGTGCGATGTAAACTCATTCATATCTTCTAGTGGTAAAATTTTAAACGCAACCAGGCTCTTCGCATTCTATGGAGACAAAATATCATATTATTAGAGGCCATAGTTGGTAAATAAAGAAGTGACGCAAAGATACCTAACCACATAATTGCGGAGAATGGCAGAATAAATGAACTATTAAGCCACTAATGTGAAAGTGACTCAGAAAAGCAAAGCACCTTTACAGTTAGACAAATTACAATCCTAAAACCAAGTGCACTTTTACAAAAGTAATCTTTAGTAAAGAATGTGCTCAAGTCTAATATTTTTTATCGAGCATCTTTCTTCAGGGACCAAATATTAGTTAATACAGTTCTCATTGTACATTGGAAACTGCGTCCCAAGGACATCAAGGTGCTGTATAAGTGTAGGTAGCTTACATGTGAATATAAATAGCATGGTAGACATCACATTTGGGGAAAATCTGAAAGGGTAACCATAAAAAAAGTAAACATTTGTGTTAATTTTGAGTTCCCGAAAAAATAAATGATGAAACCACTCGAGAAGAAATTGTACCTGAAACGATCGTAAATGGCCAGCAACTTTCACATAACTTCCTGGAGGAAGAACAAAATTCTCATTGCTGGATTCCTAAAAAAGAATTCCAAAGAGTCATTTCAAAATGTATGACAAATCAGACTATATATTTAGTTTCTAATCGCTGTCTTCTAGGAAGAGGTTATACGTGGGCGAGGGGCTGAGAAAACAGAGCTATAGCATCAAAAAACACGTAAAGAACCTTCATTAACTAGGAAATATTTTATTCTTCCTAGTTTCTAGTACACAGAGCTGTTCAGTCTTCCAAACATGCAGTACCTAACACACCAGCAAGGCTTGTATGCAGCAAACAGCTGTGCTCATTGGTACCTACATTTCCCGCACCAATAAACCATTATCACGCTAATTATAAGGATGGTATAGTGATTCTCCAGCACATATTTTATGCTTAAACATTCGCTTTGCATTAGAAGGATCAGTCTTCACGGTTTTGACACACTATAAATGCAGGACTAATAAAACCAACCACATCATTTAGAGTAGGAGATTGACGCACTGAAACATGATCTCCTTTAATTGATACTATGTATAGCAAACTCTTCACTCGACATGAAAGCAGACAGCTGAGAAATACAGGTCATAGCCACCAGCAAGGTTTGCTCTTACGTCAGTATCCACCCACTGCCTCACGTCCATCGGAGCTGCCGTCATGTCATCGACTTTGTACATTATGTTAGTCGGTGCCTTTTCAGCATGTCGGATTACGCCAACAACAGTCACCTGATTGGATAGGGGAAGAAATAACAATTTGAGAATAGTCAACTGTATGTACACTACTTGTATTGTTCATGTGACACTTGGTGAACACTGTCGCGCTAGGCCAGAAAGATCAGACAGCACGTTAATGACTTGGGAACATTATTTTGCGAGTTTCACATTGCTGCACACTGATTAACCCACTAAAAAACCCTTCGCTTGACTGACAGATGCCAAATAAATTGTGTTGCCTCTGGACCTAGATAAGTAGAGTGAAAGCCAAACAGGCTTTTTTTGGGGTTAAATGTATCAGTCTAATACGGACTGAAAGGGCTTCTTGCTGAGGTTGAATAAAGCGTAAAAGCATATGGCGGGGAAGTAGTATGAATAATCGGGTTGCTACTTTATTGCTATTTGAGTGTCTCCTCTTCATGACCCTTCTCTAGGACTCTGTTTCGATATCACTAGTTTATACCAGTCTCTTTGGCATTGGCCCTAGAACGTGGGCCTACCCGTCCCAAACCATCCTGGTAGGTTTTATGACTCTCCTGACTTGGCCTTCCCCACTACATAGTTTGGGTGCCTATACCCTCACCTGGCTAGTTTCTTAGAGTGTTTGTCCAACCTTGCACACCTTCTGCAACGCTTTCCCGTCTTTCTGTCAGCCATTCCATCGCGTCGTTCTCCCTGTGTCTTCCTGATTCCACCACTCTGTACCCTTCTATCTAGTTCAGCCACAACCATCTTCCTAGCTGCATATTCCCAATCTCTTTCTGCAGTGCTGCTAAACTAGGAAAGGCTTCCATTTTGTTTTTGTCCCTAGATCACCTTCTCCATTGCAGACGTCTCTTCCTCCCCACTAGGCCCTTCTTTTTCCTAGGAACTGGCGCCATTTACCCAATAAGTGCATCCCCATGGAACCCCTGCCCCTGCTTTTCAGCCTGCTCCCTAAAGCCGCTCCTGGTAGTTTTGTACGCTTCTCTTTCCCCGACGCACTTTCCTCTTTCACACCACTGAGCAGCTTTGAATTGTGTTCATCCAACCCAATGTGTTGCACAGAGGTTTTCAGTACCTGTGCTCATTGCTATTGCCTCTATCCCCTTAAGCTCTTGTGTCCCTGACAACTGTGCACCCCCAACCCTCAGCTCCTCACCACCCTAAGACAGTCAAGCATTGACATCGGAGAATATTGTTCAGGACTACATGGATAGGTTTTTCAAACAGTTGGATAAAGTTATTATGGAGAAGAGGGGTAATTGTAGAATACATTTGAGAGTGATGTACAGTTTAGCACAGCCTTGCTCATAACCTTTGTGCTAACCATGCTATTCTGGTATCCTGCCCGGGTTTTGTTTTGGACTCCTTGATGTACACCAGGTCTCACAGGTTTGCTATACTCCAAATTGCTAAAGATGCTAAAGGGAAATGTGGTAGTTGGCTTGTCTTGGTATTGTAATAAACTTGTTTGTCATCATCAGCACAATCTACATCTCCTTTACATATGCAATTTCACGTATGAGCATTTACAGCACTAATTAAGTCATTACAACAGCACAAGTTTAATATGTTTCTCTCCATAGTTGACATAAGAAGAATCTTTAAAGGTGCTCAAGTTATATACGGCTATATATTGCAGAGAGAACGCATAACAATGGCAACTTTCCTAGGCAAACATGGATTGATAGAAATGATAGATTAAATTATTCGGCAAGCAAAGACCTGAAATGGGCAATAAATTCCGGTAATGGAACATTTACCTCCCTGTAATCAAGAATGACAATCTCCTCTATTATGATAGGAGAGGCAAAGAAACACTTTGTAAAAATGTATTTGGTTACCATGGAGTGAAAATCCACAGCCATGGATTCACCATCTTCCAGGCGTCCAATATTAAAAAGGCTGATTAACCCTGTAACACTGTACTGATGACACTGCTCGCCAGAAGTTACACAAATCAAAACAATTGTATTTATTTGTGTATATTTAACCGATTGGCAAAGGTTTTTTTTTCCTTTCTTTTTATTACGTCTGGTCAACATTACAAGTTACATATATTGTTTAACTTCTTGTTTACAAGCCACTTATCACTATACAGTTCAGGATTTATCATTCTGCATTTCACGATTTTACACATTGGAATGAACGTCTCCACCTACTTTCCCTTAATGACAACAGGGAGGATAATTTACAGCAGACATCTCATAATGTGCACATTCCCATCAAACAGCATACATTAATCATCCACCTGTAGTGTTAAGAGGTATTGTTTCAGTGGTTCCCAGAAATCTCAGGGCCTCGATGGAAGCGGTAGTTCTTCCACATATGTCTCCATGGTTTCCATGCAATAAGACATGTCTGTAAGCCAATCCTTGAATCTAGGGGGGCGTTTACTGCCCCATCTGATGGCTACCCTACGTTTCGCCAGTAGTAGTGCTACAGCCAAAAATGTCCACCTTTTTATAGGCGTTCATTTATATATACCCAATAAGCACACAAGAGGCATATTCAGCACCCGCTCAGTTAGCATTGTAGTTATGGCCCCTATAATGTCATTCCAGTATTGGTGTATTTGTGGGCATGCCCACGCCAAGTGTAGAAAATCCACACTTGTGGCATTGAATCTCTGACACCTATCATGTATTCTGAGGCCATATCAGTGAAGCTGGGTCGGAGTGTAGTAAAATTGATGGAGGAACTTAAAGTGTATTATCCGTAAGCTACAGTTCGATGTTAACAAATGTATTTGCGTACAGCTATATTCCCAATCCTGCTCCTCAATCTTTTCTCCAATCAGTTCCTCCCATCTGGTGAGCGGTCTTTTGATATCCCCACTTTGTTCCGATTGTGTTATAGTGTATAGGCGGGTAACCAACTTCTGACGAGTTGGCGCTGTGAGTAGAGCCTGTAATGCAAGTAGCATTGGTGGCTCCTCTGGATAAGTGTTATATAGTTCCCTAACCGCAGCCTGCAGCCACAAGTGGGCAAACTCCTTCATTGGTGTGTTGTGTGTGCTCAATGACGGGTCATTTCTTTGTATGAATCTGCCATGGGGGAAAATTTCTTTCATTGTGAAAATCTTCATATCTTCCAACAGTTTCATCATTTTTTTCTCTTGTGTGACCGATAATTTCGAATGATTAGAAATTGGAAGCACCAGCACGTAGACAGGCAGCTTATTCGCTCTCCTTGCTAGTGCATGCCATGTGTGTGAGGTGCAGTACACAGGCTGAATTGAGTTCCTATGTGTATATGGCCTCCGGTCGCACATCAAACTGTCAGTGGGGTGGGGTGTGTACTATCTGTTTCCACTGCTATGTGTGAAATATACGCTTGTGGTGTAGTCCATTAATGAGCATGTTGCGCTTGTGCACAGTAGAAATAGAGCTGCAAATCCGGTGCCCCGAAACCCCCCCCCATGTAATATGGCTTCATCAGGGCAGTCCAGCTGACCCTGACTTGTTTGCCTGTCCACGTTAATCTTTGCATTGCTGAACGCAGTTTTGCAAAGAATGCTTGCGTTAACCATATAGGGATATTAATAAACAAATATAAAAACCTGGGCAAAACAATCATCTTTTGTAGTGCAATCCTATCTGCCAGTGACAGAGGCATCTGTATCCATCTAGTTATTTGTTCGTCAAGCTTGGTCATTGCCCTACCATAATTTTCCCTTATGACGAGGTCTGGGTCCCTATGTATCCAAACGCCCAAATATTTCACCGGGTCAGTTTGCCATTTCAGGGGGTAGTCTAACGTTGGTTGAGTCGTGGCTGGCGTGAGAGGTATGATCACTGATTTGTCCCAGTTAATACGAAATCCTGCAAAGTGTTCAAAGCGGATATATTCTCTAATAAGGCTATTTAAGTGTAAATTAGAGTGGCGAGTAAATAGTATCATGTCGTCTGCATATAATGAGATGAGGAGAGGGCGCAGACTAAACTGTAAAGCGGCCTCCTGGTGGCACTGACGTATCCTGCAGGCAAGAGACTCCAGAATCAGAGTGAACAAGATCGGTGACAGCGGGCAGTCCTGCCTTGTCCCCCTCCCCACCTCTATAGGGTCAGATGTTTGTCCATTCAGTCGGACTCTAGCTGTAGGGGCATAATATAAGATTTCAATCCATCTTAGAAATTGGTCCGAAAATCCCATCCTACGCAGTACCACAAACATGAATGTCCACTCAACCGAGTCGAAGGCCTTTGCTGCGTCTAATATCGCTGCCGTCGCCGGCAATTCTTGGTCTAGATGGTGATACAGGGCAAAGATGGTGCGTATGTTTTGAGTAGGAGATCTGGTGGGTACACATCCTGCTTGGTCAGGTAGCACCAGTTTCTCCTGTAGGAGCTGTATTCTGGTAGCTATGACTTTTGCCAAAATATTGGTATCTAGATTTATCAATGACAAGGGGCGATAGGAGTCGCATCGTGTCAGGTCTTTGTCCGGTTTGGGGAGCGCCACCAACAGTGCTTCCCTCAGTGAGACAGTTTACCCTCCTCATATATTTCCGCTAGGTATGGTATCAGCAGGTCTTTATATGTTTTATAAAACTCCCCAGGTAGTCCGTCCAACCCAGGGGCCTTGTTGTTTGGTAATGAGGATATTGCATCTGTGATTTCGTCCTTAGTGATATGATGGCTTAGAAACTTCCTAAGAGTGTCTGAAAGCCATGCAAGAGCTATGTCCTGAAGGTAGTGGTTTATGTCTTCTGTTGTGGAGTTTGTGTGTTTTTTATAAAGTTCAGAGTAAAAGTTCTTGAAACAGTCTGATATGGATGCTGTGTCGTAGAGTGTTTGAACTGCATCATCCCTGATCCTTGTTATGTACGATGTTGTGTGCGCGGGTTTAATCTTACTGGACAATGCTCGTTCCGGCCTACCACCCTCTCTGTAGTTTTGCGTGTGTATGGTTTTGATCCATATTTTATCTCATCGGCCGCATATTTCTGATAGTTATCCATCCTTTCCCTAATTCTTACCAGTAAAGTTGGGTTATGTGTTTGTGTATGTTCCGCTTCTAGCGTGCCGATGTCCCGCTCTATCATATTTAGTTGCTGTTGGATATCCTTCAGGATCCCAGCATGCTTGTTAATACAATGGCCCCTGATTGTAACCTTGAAAGCCTCCCATAATGTACCCGTACTATCTACTGATCCAGAGTTTAACTCTAAATAGTCGATTATTGCTTGTCGGAGCTCGCTTTGGAATACCTGATCTAGTGGAGCGCAACCCTGTAGCCTCCATGTGAAATGCCTAGGTGTGTGGTTGGGAATGTCCATCAAGAGGCAAACTAGGGAGTGATCTGAGTGTGTCTTGGGCAGATGTCCGACTGTCCTTGTCCATGCTTCCGTCATAAGCAGCCAGTAATCTATTTGAGACCACGTATTATGCGTCGTGGACGTGCAAGTTCTCTCTCTACAGCCCTCATGTCTCATCCTCAATATATCTGCCATGCCCCACGTTGCCATACCATCTCTTAGGGTTTTAGCCACCTGTTTGCCGTATCGCTCGTTAGCAGTCGATCTGTCCAGGGCTGGGTCCAGGCACGTATTAGAGTCACCCCCCATATTATTGGTGCGCTTAGGAATTCCCTAAGTTTGGCCCATATCTCTGCGTAAAAACCGGGGTCGTCTGTATTTGGGCTATACGACGCGATTATCATTAATACTGTGCCGCCAAAGTTGCCCTGCACCATGACGTAGCAACCCTGATCGTCGCTCATCTTGCGGATTAGCTGAAATGGGGTATTTCGTCTAATTAACAGTAAAACCCCTCTAGCATACGTAGAGTATGAAGACGCCCACCTGTTACCCACCCGCGTCTCGGTTGTGGAGGTCAGGTGTGTCTCCTGTACATATGCCACATCAATGCCATGTCTATCAAAATATGCAAGCACTTTACGTATTTTCTGTGGGTTTTAGAATCCACGAACATTCCACGTTAAAAACGTTCGTTTTCTAGTATTCGTGTTAGCTTCGGCCATGTTCACGTATCCCTATGCGTGCTGATGTGTTCCTTGTTTGCCATGTGTATGTGATGATATTTGCATGAAAAAAAAAATCTATTCGTCGACCAGACATTTTTATATTTCCCCTACACCCACCACCTGCCCCCTGTGGCGGAGCCATTCCCAGTTTGATGAACCATGAAAATTCCAAAAGAAAAAACAAGAAAAGAAAAAACCCTTACAAACAACTAGTTGGTGTACACTGAAGGGCGAGGGCTGCCAGCCAGTTCCCTGTGGTCTGTCCCCACATGGGCAAATGCCCCGCATAGCTTATTCATCAAAACCAACCATTAAAATAGTGTATTAATATAGGTGTCACAGGTGAGCGCTTAATATCAATGCAATGTGCCTGAAAGTTGGTAGAGGTCGACCTCCAGTAAGTTCAGTTCACACCACAGCTTTTATGTCGGGTTAGTAAGGTGTAGTGGTATGTGACTTATCTGCTTTGATTGCGGGGCCATCCGGACTCCACCCAACAGCCTTCAGAAAGTTCTGCATCCCAGGGGGCGCTTTTAGTACCTTACTATGCTGTGGTTCGTATCCAGTGCCCATTGACCCACCATCGCCCAGGCTACAACAACTGCGCCTATATCCATCAGTGGTTTCCCTTGTGCATCTAATCCTTCCCACCAGACCCCTCAAAAATGTTCAATCTGGCGGGGTCGTTCGCCATCCTGCGCAGTGTCTCATTACTCGGCGTCTGAAGTCGCGGGCTGGTCATCCTGGTCACCCCGTGGGGAGCTTCATCTTGGCTTCGAGTGCTCTTTTTGTTGTATAAATTTCATCACATCTTTTGGCTCATTATATATCTTCACCTTCCCCCGTCTGCGATCCTGAGCCGTGCTTGGTACAGCATTTCGTACGGTATGTTTAGTTCTCTCAATTTTTGTTTCGCTTAGGCAAACTTCTTTCGTGCTTCTTGTACAGACACCGTTAAGTCGGGGTAAAGTGATATGTCCATGCCTTCATGCTTCAACTCCCCCAATTTTCTCGCCTTCCGAAGTGCTGCATCCCGATCCCTGTAGTTTGGTTTTGGCGCCAGGGATCTGTGTGCTCGTTAGACTATAAAAATCTCAGAGAATGTGGCCCGCCCCAGCATTGAGATGAGCAAATTCTCCACGTACCGCTCCATAGGGCCGTGTTTGTTGTCTCCGATATGCCAGTCAAGCGGATGTCGCTTCCAAATCTTCTGCTTTTGCTGACAGAACCGCAATGTGTTTATTCATCTTCGCCTGCTTTGCGTCCATTTGTACCTGAGCATCTTCGGCCTCTGAGATTCGGCGCTCAGCCATGTCCAGCCGTTCTGTATGCTTGTCCAGACGCTCCGACATCCTGTCAACCCGGTATGTTAGCGAGTCGATTTTCCCATCTATATTAGTGAGGGCGGCCTGTATAGTTGTGAACATAGCCCTCACTTCGCCATGCGTTACTCCGCCAGTAGCACCTGCTTCCTCCTGTTGCTGAGGTTGTTCTTCCGTTCCTCTGTGTCCTGTCATTCTTGCCCATTGTCGCACCTTTCCGGCCGGCGCCCGCACCTGCGTCCCCTAGAATTTACAATATCTAGTATAGGTGTAGCGGGCCTTTCTAGCAGGCGTCTGTGTCTTGTATCCTCTTTGTTAACGGGGTCCTGGTTAGTGCCTAGCAAGTGGCGGTATCTGGTTCGGGGCTCCTTGGAACTTGCTTCTAGAGTGAGCAGTCTAAACGGCGTTCCCATTCACACTGTTCCCAATGATGGTTGTTAGTTTCAGAAGCTCCCGCAGTTCGTGGCCTCCCGGGCAGTCAGGCACTAATCGACATCAAGTGTTGCACCAGTTGGCCCAGGGCCTCCAAATCCCGGCGCCTCAACACAGCGGCGGGTTCTGGGTGACATCGCATGCAAGTCACGATGCACTCAAAACCAAGCACGCCAACCAGGCATGGGTGATGGGGGACCCCCTCCGTGCCACACTGCCACCAGCAATGCTCCCTAGTATCCCCACTCCAGGTCAGTGCAGACGCAGCTTCGTATCGGTGGAGCCTGAGTCAGATGTCTGATGTCACCAATTAGGTCTGATCAGATGGCACTGCTCTCTTTGCTACAAAACGATGTGCAATGCTCACAGCATGGTATATTATCTGGTGAGCAGTAATTCCCAGTGTCTCTCTCCTTGTTGGGCAGCACTCACCACACCTTCCAATCTGCCAAAACACAGCTGCCTAGTGCCTCGTGCTGTTGTGTTTGTTTATGGGCAGCGCGCCACAATAAACACAGGAATCGCGTTGCCAGACGGAGGTCCGCAGCATGTGGCGGTTTTGCTTCCCCCTCCGCTGCGTGCCGCTTTGCTGATTTATGGTCTCCCCCCACAGCGGTGGGAGGTGGTCCCGCTCCCTCACGTCCAGGGGCTCACCTCTATGCAGGCGCGGTCGGCAAAACAGGGGCCTTCGGAGAGTTGTTCCGACTCCGTCCGGGCTAGGGTCACTCCCAGGCCGCACTGCGTGCTCTGCGTCGTGGCCACACTGGGTATTTTAGACCGCTGCCGCAGTTTTGGTTTCGTGCAGCTAGGTCCTACCGTTCCGGACTGTTTTTCAGCAGGCATACCCGGGGAGACCGGGTTCTGGCATCGGCAGGTGTCCGGTGACTCGCTGTAACCAGGCGCACTTCTCAGCAACGGTTGAGTGTTGATGTGCAGGACTATTAAGGATTGTTTGAGGCGGCAGCACCAAGGAGCTCGCCTAAAACGCGGCCATCTCGCTGCGTGGCTAGTCCTCGTGTCAACCGATTGCCAAAGTTAATGTCCAGGCACAGGATCTCAGAGCCATCAAGGAAACCAAAGCTATCAAACCCTGCCTAGAGTAACATCACCAAGCCAGAACACAGCTGGGCTACAGCCTGACACCACTCAAAAACTAGGCGCCCTAGTTCATTGGTCAAAATCCGAATTCCGGTCCTTTTGACAGAGCCAAATGCCTCCGATCCTTCAGACAGAGTCTGTTAGATCATCTTTTCCACATATGCATCAGTTCCACCCCCCACATCACAACAGTCAGACCATTTGCTCCTCCCTTCAGACCATTTACTGCCCCATCGGGCTTTAACTCCTATCCTATTGTCCACCTCCCAATCAGGCTGCTACCATTACACTTCCCACTCGTCATGCAGTTTCTTTGCAACTTGCCCATCAAGCAGTTTCCTATCGCCCTTACACCATCCAGACTTGGACCTCCAGCACCCGACGCTTAACCCAAACAAGTCAGAATTCTCATTTGCCAAACAAGAACTGGCAAGAAATAGGACAAACATGGATCAATGACTTGAAATGTAACGGCTTTAAACCTCTGGCACCAAATGGATGGTGGTAATACCTGTGCCATGGCCTCCCAGATTCCACACTGCCGCACCCCTTAAGAGCATCCCACAAGCTGCAGAACATCATAACCAGGGCTCAAAGAGATAAGAGTCACATCACTCCATCCCGATGGAGCTCCATTTGCCCCATCTTTGTAACCAGCTACATCATTTACAAAGCCATCACAACCAGCAGCCATGCTCATCTTGAGGAAAAGGCCAATGTCTCTGGCGGTTCTCAGCACACCTGCAGCCAGACCACCACAAGACTGGTGATAAAAAAATAATAATAAAAATACAATAGAAAAAACATAAAAAGAGCAGCAGGCCTTTTCTTTCTACCTACCCAGGATCTGAACAACCTCCCTGAATCCATCACAAACGCTGCTACAATTTTGGAAAGAGTTGAAGACCCACCTCTCTAAAGAACAGAAGATAACAATGCAGTAACAGTACATTTCTGTTCCCAGAGCCCAGCTTAGCACCCATACGAACAGACCTGCTGCAGAAAATGCAAATCACTGGTAGAACTACTGTCCTCTAGCCCTATACACCTGATGAGAGGAAGCAAAGGAAGGGGTGGGAATTCCTGCATTGTGTGGTACAGCCCTGCAACAGAGAGAGCAAAGCCAGCTTAGTATTCCCCAACCCTCAAAGTGGTGTACACTGACAAATGTAACAGCGTCAGAATTAGATAATCCTCTCTATCAAAGCAGATCTTCGAAAAGGTTTGCCAATGCTCAATGTAGACATCACAGAAAATAGACACCTTGGAGGAGGGTGTGCGCTAAGCTGTTAGAGGTGAAAAAAAGTTGGAATCATTCGGGCAGCCATTATTTGACACAGGCCAGACCCCTCCAAAAGTAGGGGCCCAAATACACAGGCTTGAAGAAAAATATGAAGAACATAAATGACTCCACTAAAGAAGTGATTGAAATGGATGTGTTGCCAAGCAGGATAATGGTGGGCATGGACTCCATGTGCAGGTGCTTTGATCAAACGTGCGGGGAGAAGAGAATTGGTACTCTGTTCTTCTGGATGCATAATACAAATTATATGGTTTGTTTTTAATGTTGATGTTCCTTTTCAAGGAAGTAAATAAGACAATTTTCCAAGCTTGGTGATGCTGGCGGGTATGCAAGTGAGAACTGGGTGTGGGATACAGGAAAAACACAACAAAGGAAAATATTTGTTTCCTATAATGTGACGGTGCTTAATGCTTTCAATAAGGGGCGGAACAGGTTTGGTCCTTCTGATTGGGTGAAGGTCTCAGATAGGTTGCATTCAGAAGACTTGCCTAATAGGAATACCACAGGAAGCTATAGTCAAGTTTTTTTCCAACCCAGTTCCTTTCCTGTGCGGGCGCAAATTGGGAGTGTGTTTGTGTATTAGTGCCAACCACGTAATCTACTAGGACTTTTGCAATTTATTTTTCTCCCATAAACACAGTTTGGTATCGTTCCTATGCATGTATTGTTTATAGACAGACAACACTCACTGTGACAAAAAGGCCTTATGGGTGCAGACGTGGATGATTTTAGTGACAGGTCATGCCCCAGTAAACATGTTGTTGAAGCTTGCAATAGGGAGTACCTGCCTTGGGTAGGTGCTAGGCTGGGGATGCTGCATGCAGGCACCAAATTACATTGAAAGAACTGCAAGAGGCAATACAAAATATTTATAGAAACAGTAGGAGGTGAAATTGCGGGGAAATAGCACCTGAGATTTCACAATGCCTGCCATCAGACGCAGAATTACAGTAATCGAGATTGAGGGCTCTGAACCAAGAGAAATTAGAAAAGGAGCTTAAAGAGGGCAGCTCAAAGAGGATCGTCAAGAAGCTGAAAGTCGTGAGGGCTCAGTTATTACTGCAGACAAATATTGCTGAACATGTTGCTCTTAGCCAAGCATGTCTTATGAAAGAAATAATAAAAACTGATACATTCTAGCGGCCAAGTTGTGCGCCAAGCAAAACAGGGCCTGGTTTAACATTAAGGGATGTAAATGGGAGGGTAATCCATAAGGATGAAAAACAGGCCCTTTTTAGGACTTCTATAAATCCCTTTACACAGTGGACTCTGCTAAGATTTGCAGCCAAATGCCAAATGTGGAACTCGCAGAGTTGCCAGTGTTGCAGGAACTAGAGAGAGAGATGGGCACACATTACGAAAAATGAGATTAAGGCCAATGAATATTCGTCTGCAGAGAAGTAATGCTTTGTTGAAAGATCTCAGCTCCCATGGGAGGTAGGGGCACTGAAATACCTAGGAATCACGATGGCGAGGGAGGTGCCAACTTATACACAGACAGCTAAATAAATTTGTCAGTCATTTCCTATGTGCCAGACCCTGCCAGTCAAGTCTTAAAAGATGAACTGTGGGAGCTGTAGGAGGAGATAATGGGCTTCATTTGGGATGGCAGGAGAGTAGGACATTTCTGAAGGTGCCACATCTACACCACTAAAATCAAGCAGCACAGATCAGAATCTTGAAGAACTGGTCCTCTCTTGAATCTGAAACATACTGGCTCTGTATTGAGCAGGCTGTGGTATCCCAATCCCCTGTAGGAACATATTTGTCTACCCTCTAAACACGAGCCTAAAGCTTATGCATCAACCTGATTATGGCCACATTGCTGAGGGCCTGGAAAGGTTAAGCCGAAGACTGATCACTACTATCCCCGCATCTTTACTCCATATTCACGAGTCCTGCATTTCACTTCAGCTGAAGGTCAGCTGGCCTTCCAGAAACAGAAAGACAGCTGATGTCACATAAGACCATTTATGTGAGGGAAATCAGGCCAGATATAGAGTGGAAAAGACTACAGTATTTACAGCTATCAGTTGAAGACCCAATCAGCAGTTAAGGGTCAGGCCACTAGAGGGCTTACTGCTTTGAGAAACTCATTCTTAAGTCTTCAGGGACCAAGGGTTTAATTTGACGTGTAGTTCCTAGGAATCCCCATGACCTGCACGTTTTGGATGACCTAAACTGAGGACTTGGTGTCCCGACCGCTTCCGGACACCCCCTCAGGATATGTCAACCGTTAGACCAGATAGCTCTAAAGTGCCACGCCCAACCTGCCTGTATCGTACAGTGATGTAGGTAGTCTCTGGCAACCACTGAACAGGATAACCCTGATTCCTCAGGGATTGGTGAAAACAGTACAGTACTTTTCTCTCAGTCACTTGTGCTCACTTACTCTCAGAAAATATGGAGGATGGAGAGTAGGACATTTCAATAAGTATTTATTGGTCCAGCGTCAGTCTTGTGTAAAACATATTTGCTGTGACAATCAGGAGACAGAAGCATACGAAAGAGATTGATAGTACCAATATAGTAAATAGTAGATACATTTCTATCATAGTGCTAATAAGATGAACATAGTGGTACAAAAGGGGGTGGCGATGGACGGAGCATCTGAACCAATCAAACACTCACACCCAGTCAACAGATCTGGGTTTAATCCATCACCGTTCTTTAGCCCACTCTGCCACCCCAGTTCAGACATGGCCATATGCAAATCAGTCTGACCCTGTGCCTCATGGGAACAGTCCAGCCCGAACTGCCAAGCCATGCCTTCCCTGGAAACAAGCTTCCGAGGACCGGTTTCTTGCATTTCAGCCGTCTTCAGCCCGGCTTGCTTGAATCCAGTGGCAAAGTGAGCAAGGGACTCACGTCTGAGCATACCCTGCCAACTTATGGCGAACAAAGTGGTACAAAGGGGGGTGGTGATGGACGGAGAATCTGAATCAATCAAACACTCACACCGAGTCAACAGATCTGGGTTTAATCCATCACCATTCTTTAGCCCACTCTGCCACCCCAGTTCAGACATGGCCATATGCAAATCAGTCTGACCCTGTGCCACATGGGAACAGTCCAGCCCGAACTGCCAAGCCATGCCTTCCCTGGACCGGAAACAAGCTTCCGAGGACCAGTTTCTGGCAGTTCAGCCGTCTTCAGCCCGGCTTGCTTGAATCCAGTGGCAAAGTGAGCAAGGGACTCACGTCCGAGCATACCCTGCCAACTTATGGCGAACAAAGTGGTACAAAAGGGGGTGGTGATGAACGGATTGGTTCAGATGCTCCGTCCATCACCACCCCCTTTTGTACCAATAAGATGAACATAAGCAGTTCAGATAAAAACAGTGGCATTTGCATATTCCTAAAATGCGCACCCTAAGTAATTTGCCTAAATGTACCTAGCCTAGATCTGTTTGTGTAGCATGTATACGTATGCATGTAGCTAGGTAGCCAAGAAACCCCTAGGGAAGAACCACCCCCCTCATCTGAAGGTTGAGAATGAAGGACCCCTTCTCTGCTTCGAGGATGACACCCGCAAGGGATGTCAGTCCAATGTGTGTCGAAGATTCAGCATGCAGGCCCTGTGTCAGCTTGGAAGCAATTCTCTAATTTGCAGGGGGGAATAAGGGTCTTATATACTATACTAGAGTGGTCATTCCAGGGTTTCTTCTAGGATCAATATGTTTTGAAAACAGTCACAAGTATTTTGAAAACAATCATGAATGTTTTTCCAAACAAATGCGATCATGCACAGCTGGCTGTTGGCCAAGGATGAAAAAAGTGGTGACCCTTATACAGAATAGTTATACTGTGCTTGAGGACATGTTCATGTACGTCAGGTACAGGGATTATGATAGAATATCGAGAGCCTGGTGTCGAAGAGACAGGAGCAAGCTTCTAGTTAAAAGGTCACCTGTTCAGAACAGTTATTGTCATGTGGATGAGACAAATGTATGTAAAAAGGGGTATACATGACAGGACTAGCCTAAAGGACATGACACATTTTTACATCATTCAAACAGAGGCCCGAATACTTGCACCTTGGAGAACAGATAATATTACTTGAGATGTACGCACTTTGGAATGGTTTGCTCTTATTTTTAAGCACTTCGTAGTTCACAAAGGCAAACGATAATCAATGCAGTCTACTTGGATTCATACTTTAATTACCTAAGCAAGCTCTAAGAATTATTTTGACATGCTTGGTCATATTTTCGGGCCATTCTTCCATTACCTGCGAAAGTTCCACTTCTCCGATATGAAAAACCTCAGCAACCACAGAGGCGGAGAGTAACTGGGAGACTGTACATGGGACAATCTGCTGAGACCGTGAACGCTGAAAATACAGTTTAAACAGAACATGTAAATAACAAGTAACATCAACCTTTCTCCTCCTCCTGTTAGATTCTTGAATCAATCATTCCTTATCCATGCACTCTGAACTAGCTAGTCAGTGCACTATAAAGACAACTGTTCCCTTACTCCCAATTACGTGGACCAATTCTACACAAAACCCAATACACTGCAACGGATTGGTTTCACTAACACACCGCTCTGCAAGAATTCTCTCCCACTACCCCTTGCACTCCTCTATTCCACCTCCACCTCTCCCCTCCCCCTACATGTTATGACCCACTTCAGCTTCTCTGGGGAATATTACCGTTTTATTTACACTGCATTGCGTCTCCTTTTCAGCCTTCTGTTAGGACCCACTCTAGGAGCCCCTTTAGCTCTGCTTGAGCATGATTCAGTGTGATTATCTTAGATCAAATCTGATCAAGATAACCCATCCCAAACCATGAGCATATCAATCTCTATAAACAACTGTTTATGTGAAAACCCATACTATGGTTGTTACACCCATGAATATCAGTCTATTCTACCTATACACAGTAGATTTCTTTTAAAAATATATACAAATCAAATGAGGTCCTCAACCAATCTAAACCCTCACAGGTTCCTATTAACTAGGACACAAAAACAGATTTGCACAACTCTGGAAAATTGTTTTTTTAATTCAAATCGTTTTTATTGGTTTTCCATAAAAGATTTAAAAAAAAAATTGACAAAAATGAGACAACCTATAATAAGAAAGACAGTAGTCAAAATAAGATAAATACATAAATAAGTAAATCAATAAATGTTAATAAATAACTAAATAGATAACTAAGTTACTCAAGTGCCTTGCCATGGCAGTCACAGTGGCGTTGTGCTGTATACTTGGAAAATATCAACAGTTATTACAGTACAAGTGAGACATCAAGTACATTTACATGAGTGTTAGAGCAGGATGGAATACAGTATACATAATCCTGATGCATTATGGGAAGTGAAGGCTCTTTTCAAGGACGGTCATATGAGAAGGAACAGGCGTCAAGGGACTTACATAACTTCCTGTGTGATTTACGGCAGGGAGAACTTAATTTTTAACAGAACATACTCGACAAATCAGATCTACACATATTGGTCAAAATGCTAAACGCTAATCTTTTGGTCACATGCATATAAGTTGTATCTGCATAAATGTTACTGTGTGTTTGCAGAATATTCATCACACCCAAAGGTTTTTCACATCTGTCTCTAACGTGCTCGATTGGCACAGATGCAAATTTGCCAAATCAATTGTCAGGAGTTCGACCAGCCTTCAGCAGCAAAGGAGTCCCAGAGGCATCGGGGGCAGAGAGGAGTCTGTAGAGACTGCCCCCGGCTGCACCGGAGACTGGATGCGACTGGAGGTTGTGGCGCCGTGAGCCAGAGGAGTGACTGAAGAGAGCCCTGAGTCTAACAAGAGCCTTAGGGGTGACAGAAGACCGGAGCCTGCCCCCATCGGCCGCTTCCCAGGGTAATACAGGCTTGGAGCCCTGATCTAAATATCTGAGATCTGAGAATTGAGATTTGGAGCCCTGATCTAAACATTTGGGATCACGTACACTCAGTTCACATACATCTGCGAATCGGAAGAGACTGAGATACTCTTGGACTAAAACACGGCTCTGCAAAATTCGGATGGCAAACTCAACAGGCACACAGAGTCTTAAGGTACTTATTTCTCCCACCCGCCTGTTCACTTTTTAAACTACCTCCTTTGTTCCCTATGCTCAAAGTAATAGCAGCAGACAGAGGACTATTATCTCTATCTCCCCTGCTTGCGTGAGTGGGAAGGGAAACTACTCCTCCCTGCTTTCTAAGCAACAGCAACAAACAGAGGACTACTGTCTCTATCTCACCTATTTGACGGCCATTTTTTGACTAGTCTCTCTCTTGGGCGGCCATCCTGGACTAGTCATTTTCATTTTCATCATTACCTGTACATGCACTAAGAATCTTTCATTTTAGACTAATCTCAGCTACTGAGTACTTTGCTCAGTTATGTATCTACACCTCTTGTGAAAGAATGTCTGCCGTTTATTGCAGTATTATACTTCTACCTGTATTTTGAACATTTGTAATGCACAGATTGCTACCTCATATATGAAAGAATGTCTGCCTATTATTGCAGTATTATACCTCTACCTGTATTTTGAACATTTTTAATGCACAGATTGCTACCTCATATACTTTGGTTGCTAACTAATGTCACTTTTGATTTGTGATTTTTGATTCAGGTACATTATTGTTTGCACCTGTATTCTGTTCTTATACTCGATCAGTAGTATACTTATACTTGTATTCTACGCTATTCTGCACATTTCGCTGCTCACTAGTGTCCTTCTACCTGTATTTTGAACACTAGTAATGCACAGAGTGCTACCTCATATTTTGGCTGCTAACTAATGTCACCTTTGATTTTTGATTCATGTAAATTGTTGTTTGCATTTGTATACTGTCCTTATATGCTATCAGTATTATACTTTCACTTGTATTCTGCACATTTCCGCAACCTGCACCCATTCCTACTCTTCTCTCCTGTTTTGCACCGACTGCTACCTCATACATCATATACCTCTACTGTATTCTGCACTATTCCTCACAGTTCTACATCCATTCTCACTCTTCTCTCCTACCTCTTCGCTACCTCATATATCTCTGGTTGCTCACTAGTGTCACTTCTGCCCTCTAGGGTCACTTTTGATCCATGTAACTTGATATCTGCATCTGTATCCTGTAACCTATTCGCTACCTCATATATCTCTGGTTGCTCACTAGTGTCACTTCTCCCCCCTAGGGTCACTTTTGATCCATGTAACTTGATATCTGCATCTGTATCCCAGTATTATACTGCTGCTTGAAGCATTATACCTCACTCTTGTACTTTGTAATTTTACTGTATGTATTTGCTCTACTGTGTATCTATTTGCTCTACTGCACACTCCTATATCTTGGTTATGCTGGTTGATCACTAATGCCACTTCTGCACTTTGTAACTTACTGTATGTATTTGTTTCTCTGCACACTCTTATATTTGGGTTATGCTGGCTGATCACTAGTACCACTTTTGTATTGTGTAACTTACTGTATATATTTGTTTTTCTGCACATGTGTACCACTAGAGTGCAGTCACCCATACCCACCTAATCCACCATCCCAACATGGATCCTATCGGCAATCACACATATAAAATCAACTATCCACCGACACTCACCAAAAAAGCCGCTAAACGCTTTAAACACAACTTCCTTAGGTCACACCCAGAAACCCCCTTTGCTGACACCTACTTATCACCGGTCAATGGATCCCTGAACACTGATATCATCTTCCACACCACACGCAGAGCTCAATGGAGAAAAACTTTCCTCACTTTACTCACCGTCTCCTCCACCAGGAAATCCGCTCACAGCCTAACTCTCTCCATCACACCATCCCAACTCTTTCCAGGCAGAGCCACCATCACTATTTACAATAACGGGATTGTCCTATCTCAATCCACAGACAGGAACCTGGAACTACTAGACAACTTGTTACCCACTTTCAAAGAGCACCTCTCCAATTCACGGACCAACACTCGTATTTCCTCCAGTCCCACCAAGCCATGACCTCACAGCTCCCACCACCCACCACCCACAACCCTTCTAACCTATTTCAGCGCCAGTTAGCTACTACATACTCCTCAATCAGGTACACATCTACCACCCCTGACCTCCCATCTCCCACCCACAACCACTCTATCCCAGTTCAGCACCAGGCAGTTGTCACACACGCCTCAAACACAGACACAGATCGCTCCCCCTCATACACCACTCACACCCCCACCCCCTCTACAAACCCTCGGACCTCCACACATACCATCAACACTCCTCCCACACCTACAGCTGGCATTAACACTCCGCTCACCCCTGACAGCACACCTCCCACCCACAACACACCTAACCTAGTCCAGCACCACAACAACTCGCATATCGACAAATCTCCCCCTTTAGCCCCCCCCATTCTCAGTCCACATTACCCTCTAACCAACTACGCAGAACACACCTCCTCTCTTAATTTATCCCCCTCCCCACAACAGGACCATCTCCAATCCCATTTCCCCTCCTACTCTCAGCCCCCATTACCCTTCCTGCACCCCCACCACTACTATCAGTCTTCCAGCCTACACCTTGACCCTCCCGCCTACCATTAATGCCCTCCCTCATACCACCAACCTCCTCCCTACCTCATCCACACCCTTCCCGCCCAAAACCTCTCCCCTCCCTAACACCTTCCCTTACACTAACACAACGCAGCCCTGCTCTAACACCAGTCCACTCTCCCACCTGCTCGCGAATTCCCTGGTCAGTCTCTCACCTCTGACTGCCACCCCCACCTCCACCACCTACCCCACAATGGACAACATCATGGCCACCCTCATTCAGATCAAAGAAGACATACACATCATCAAAGAACTACTCTCCACACACCCCATACACCCCTCATCCACCTCCCCTCCCAACTTGTCCCCTACCCCTCCGGCTGACTCCCTCAATCAACACGCCCCACACCGGGCGTCAATCCCTGCTCATAGACGCAGCAACTGCCCTCGTCCCCCTCGTCGCCCCTGCAACCCCTCACACAACTACACCTCCCCGCCCAACCTGTCCCCCACCCTTCCGATTAACTCTCTCGCTCAACTCCCCCCCAACCTGACCTCAATCCCAGCTCGCAATCGCAACAACCGCCCTCGTCGCACCCACAACCCTACTTCTGACCTCGACACACTCACCCTTCTCCGCACCTATGACCCAGCCCCCCAAAATCACACAACCAGCCCTCACCTCACCATTCCCACGATACACTCAAATCCCCTTAGACCCCCACACTAAACAGCAGATTCTCCATTCCCAATAACCTTAGAAAAGTCCCTCTCTCTCTAGAACCATCTACCACCCTCAACACACCCCGTCTCAAATGCACTCTCCTCAACTGCAGATCGGCCTCGAAACATTCCGCCGCCATTGCTGATCTCCTCTTATCGCTGGACCTTGACCTAATCATCCTGACTGAAACCTGGCTAACTGAATCTTCGACACCTATAATGGACATTCTGGTTCCGCCCAACTACCACATTATCAGGCTCGACAGATCAGGCAAAATAGGTGGTGGAATCGCATGCATCTACAGGAACAACCTCTCTGTACTGAAAGTCAATTCCACCTCCCTACCATCCCCAACATCCTGGGAATACATCTGCCTCGACATTATCAGTGAGGGCAAACCGATATGCTCTCTTCACAGCATTTACCACCCACCCAGGGACAACTTCACCTTTTCCCAACAAATCATGGATATGATCTCAACCAATTCCGGACGGCAGCTCACCCAAATATACCTTGGTGACGTCAACCTCCACTGGAACTATCGCAAGGACGCGCTGGTAAATAGTCTTAAAAGTTTCCTCGATGCCCTTAACCTCACCCAAATATGCAAAAGCCCGACCCACGAGAAAGGTTCTATACTCTACCTGATCATCTCCAAAGATGACTCTATCCAACTCGAGTCCATCCAACCCTGTGACTGGTCAGATCATCATATTGTCACATTCTTCATCAATGAAAAAGTTAAAGTTAACCCGGCTCAATTCTCCAAGCCCAAAGTCTGGAAAAGAGACATGAAAAAACTCAACCCAGGCCCTTTGCCCCCTAACAGTTGCAATCTCCTACTCCCGCCGACTGGCGCTACAGACGTTCAAACCCTGACTGACCACTATCTCAACGCTATGACCTCAATAATTAATGAGGCTGCACCTATGCAGCTAAAAAGAGTCTCTACTAAAATCTCTAATCCATGGTACGACGGGAGTCTCAATGAGGATAGACGAGACATGCGAATGGCAGAGCGTACCTGGAGATCAGCGCCTTCTGCAATGCACCTAAAAGATCTGAAGAAAAAGAGAAACGCCTACTTCAGGAAAATAAAACGCTCAAAATCAGACTTCTTCAGCCTCCAGCTCGACCAAGCAAAAACCCGCCCGAGAAAACTGTTTGAGCTAATCAGATCACAATCCAAGTGTCAACCCCAACCAGTCAACACTGTGCGTGAGGCACCCTCCTGTGAAGACTTTGCTGCTTTCTTTATCCAAAAAACTGACAACATAAAGAGCGATCTCCTAATTGACGCAAGCCTCTACTCCAAACCCCAGTGCCTAGCACCCACTGAACCAAAAAACAAGGCTACATGGTCAACCTTTGGCACATACTCGGAAAAAGAAATTGGCAAACTTCTCAGCACCCTGAAACCATCCAATCACCTCACGGACCCCCTTCCTGCTACCGCAGTAAAAGACTTTATCCCTTTGCTTCTCCCTCTCTGGACCAAAATTATCAACAGCTCTCTCCAACAAGGAAGCATACCTGACTCTCTCAAAGTTGGTCAAGTCACACCTCTACTAAAGAAACCTACAGCCGACCCCTCTGACCTCAACAATTACCGTCCCATTACCAATATCCCCACTCTCGCCAAACTGCTGGAAAAATGCGCACAACTACAACTGACTAAACACATTGATCACAATTTGATCTCCTCAACCCTCACCAGTCAGGCTTCCGAGCAGCGCACAGTACAGAAACTGCTATGACTCACATAATTGACGACGTACTTCAAATGCTAGACCAAAACGACACCTGCCTCCTCATCCTTCTTGATCTCTCTTCAGCATTCGACACCGATAAACATGAGAATTTACTAGAACTACTAAACACAAGAATGGGTTTATCTGGAACTGTTCTCAAGTGGTTCACTTCCTTTCTTCACAACAGGTCGCAGAAATTCAAGAGCAATAACCTGATGTCCTCGCCAATACCTGTAACGCTAGGCGTCCCACAAGGATCCCCGCTATCCCCAACTCTGTTCAACCTAGTCATGGAACCTCTCACTACCCTGCTACAAGCATCCAATGTACACTTTCACATGTACGCTGATGACACACAACTTTATCTCAAAATACAGTCCCCCAAAGACATCTTGCTCTTGTACTCAACGATCAGATGCACCCAATCCTGGCTTGCCGATAATCATCTCAAACTCAATGCCCTGAAAACAGAGTTCCTTCTGATCTCACCTCCAGCGAAGATCTCCACCACTCAAATTTGGCTTAAACACCTAACCGCACTCAATGTCCAACCCACCATCGTGGACTCAGCAAAATCTTTAGGCATAACACTTGACACCAATCTCAACATGCAGAAACATATCAGCAAGGCAACAAAGGGAGCAAACTTCCAGATCAATACTCTGAGGAAACTCAAACCCTTCCTCCCAACCAAAGACTTCCAAACCGCAGTACAAGCACTAGTCATCCCCCGAATTGAATACGGCAGCATCGCCCTCTGCGGACTCCCCCTAACTTCAACCGCACCCCTAAGAGCTTCTCTAAACACTGCAGCGAGACTCATCACTGGATCAAAAAAGCATTCCCATATCACCCCTGACTTGAAATCCCTGAATTGGCTGCCTTTTGAAGCCAGAATTCATCTGAAAATCGCCTGCATGACACACAAGGCGATACACCTTAACTCACCCGGCTACCTCGCTCAGAAACTGACAATCTCTGGCGGAGCTAGAAACACTAGAGGCACAAACAATCTTCTGCTGAAACCTCGAAGATTCCGGAAGGAAAAAACATAAGCGCTCTGTCAGGGGGTCCCCTGCTCGGCGCAGGCTGAGTTAACTGCCTCTTCGTCTTCCCCACGGCAGCTACGGGCCCTTTAAGGATAGCCTGGCCTTGCATATCCCCGGACCACCTGACTTTGTTGGCCTATCAGAGCCGGCCTCGCGGCTTAAGGAGGAGGAGGACCCGGAAGACGCCAGTGCTCGTGAGCCTCGGAGAATCCCGTCTTGGGAAACCGACGTGCAGCGCCAGGAGGAACAGGCCGACCAGGACGAGGAAGGACCGTGTTTGCCCGGATCCGAAGACGACGCGGAGGAGCCCCTTCTGAATGACACCGGTGACGAGACCCTGACGGAGGGTGCAGCGGCAGCAAGGAAGCCAGGAGGCCAACGGTTCCGTGTTCCGCCCAGCCACGCGAAGGAGGACGCGTGGCTTCTCCAGGTGCGTGGGCGTTTGCGTGCACTATTCCAGTTTAAGAGGGGAGGGACCGGGTAGGCCGCGAGGCACTGTCTGGGCACTGTAGTCTTACTGCGCACAAACTCACGGGTCGCTATATTCCATAGACTTGCTTTAGCGGTGGTGGTTACCTGTTCCCTCACTCCCTGCCCTGACTGTAGTTCTAGAAACCGGACAGTCTACTAAAACCCGTTGTTCTTTTCTTTTCTTGCATACGCTGGAGTCCGGCTCCTTCCACCCAGGGGATAAGAAACCGAAGACCTAGGATCCTGGACTCCGCCTGTTGTTGTAACCTTCAGTCCTGTGTTAATGCTGAATAAATAGTTGAACTATCGCCCCAGTATTGGCTCCTTCCTTCTTGCACCCTCAAAGGTGACAAGTGGCGAGCCAGATAGGAGACATCCGTCTGACAGTATAAGATGGAGGCCGTGTTAAATCAGATGAGCGAAGGGCATGCCAAACTAGAGTGGGCGATTGGACAGACAAACGAACAGGCTGGGAATGACAGAGCCTCCTTCACTGCTGCTATGCAACAGCAGTCAGAACATTTAACCAAACTAGCGGAAGGTCAAACTCAATTGTTGGCTGTTCTGGGTCAAGGCAGAGTAGCAGCCCCTCCTGGAGCCATAGTACCCCTACAGAAGTACGTCGCGGGAGACGACCCTGTCTCCTTTTTCCTCAATTTCGAAAGGGCGGCCAGAGCCAGCGCATGGCCAGGGGAGAGATGGCCCTTTTATCTAGCACCGCTCCTTACGGGGGAGGCCCAGGCCGCCTATCAATTGGCCAATAAGGATGGGACAGCCACCTATGGACATGTGAAACAGATAGTCCTGGATAGGCTGGGGGTTGATGACGAGACACACAGAATACGCTTCCGGCAAGAAAGAGGAACCCCAACGGACGCTCCTAAAACTCTGTTCTACAAACTGAAAGACGCAGCGGATAGGTGGTTAAAGCCACAAGAGGGGAACATGGACAATGTCATGAACAAGATATACTTAGAACAGTTTCTGGAGGCCCTGCCCTTTGGCACACAGCGGTGGCTTCGACAGCATGCAGGGTTGACATTAGATCATGCCATCGAAATGGCCAACTCATATGCCCGAGCTCAAACTAGGCCTACTTATCGAGAACCCGAGAAACCTATCATTTCCAAAACCAACCCAAAGCCTGACAAGAAACCCTTCAAGCCTCAAAGCGAACTACCGTCATTTAAGCCCAGGCCTCCAAAACTTGAGCCCCCTGTTATGACTAGTCCGCAGTGTTATGAATGCGGCGAATGGGGTCATATAGCGAGGTTCTGCCGCAAAAAGAAAGTAAATGAAGAAGAGCCCATGGAGGTGGGATATGTGCCACGTGCTATAATGTATGCCCAGGAGACAGGACCAGCTTTCTACGTAAGTGTCCTAGTTGACAATAAGAAAACCCGTGCTTTACTGGACTCCGGGTGCCGCCATTCAGTGGTTAAACAAAGCACCCTGTCCCCTTCTTCTGTGCTTTTGGACCGTACAGTCCGCATCAAATGTGTGCATGGGGATATACGTACCTACCCTCTAGCCCAGGTCACTCTAAAAACAGAAAAGGGAACCCAAGTACAGTGCGAGTTAGGGGTGCTCCCCGAATTGCCCGAACCTCTTATCATTGGGACTGATAATAAATGGTTCTCCACTCTCATGGCTGAAGTCCTAGACAAGCAGGGTCATCATGGGGTCCGGGAGGGTCTGTTGCTAGAAGAGCCCTGGGCCACTGATTCCAACTTTAGGGCGGCCCAACTGAACAACGCGTCTCTGACAACCGCTTGGCAGAATGCGCAGAAGAACAAAGGGGTACAACAGCTCACATATCCCTGTTTTGTAGAACAAAACAGACTCCTGTATAGACTAGGACAGGACCAGGCCACACCCCAGTTAATAGTGCCAACAATGTTCAGGGAACAAGTGATGTTTTACGCTCACGCCCACCTTCTCGCTGGTCATTCTGGTGCAGAAAAGACCACCAATTCCATCACAGAACACTTCTATTGGCCTGGGGTATACGCTCAAGTAAAGAAGTACTGTCAGGAGTGCCAAATATGCCAAAAAAGGAATCCTTACATTCCTCCTAAAGTCCCTCTTGTCCCTCTTCCAATCATAGGGACTCCGTTTGAAAGAATAGGAGTAGACATAGTGGGTCCTTTGCCTAAATCACACAGGGGGTACCAATACGTAATGGTGGTAGTTGACTACGCGACGCGTTATCCCGAGGCATTCCCCTTGAGGGCGGCTACGACCGGCGCCATTTCCCAGAAACTTGTTGAGTTGTTCACCAGAATGGGATTTCCCAAAGACATAGTCACAGATCAGGGGACGCCGTTCGTCTCCCGTCTTATGAAGCAAGTATGTGGTTTGTTGAACATAAAACAGCTTCGCACTTCTGTGTATCACCCACAAACCGATGGTCTGGTCGAACGCTATAACGGGTTGATAAAGACTACCCTAAAAAAACTATTGTCGGGCGATGGGAAACAGTGGGATCAACTACTTCCGTTGGCCCTTTATGTGCTAAGAAGTCAGTACCAAAGCAGTCTCGGGACTTCCCCCTTTGAGCTACTGTTCGGACGGAAGCCCCGTACACTGTTAGAGATAACCAAAGACAGCTGGGAGAGGACCGGGTCTAAGGACGCTGAAGAGCTCTTGGACTACTCCCAGCAGTTGAAGTCCAGGTTGCACAAATTGAGGACCTTGTCATATGACACACTAGAGAAAGCACAAGGGAAGCAAAAGACCTTTTACGACAAAGGCAAGAAGTGGAGAGAACTGAACCTAGGAGACTGGGCTCTTGTTCTTCTGCCCACGTCTACACATAAACTTCGCAAGGAGTGGCAGGGACCTTTTCAGGTAGTAAAGAAGATAGGAAGGACCACCTATGGCCTGCGACTGTCTCCTTCCCGAACGCAAATCTACCATATCAACATACTTAAAAAGTGGTTGGGTCCCCCGCCCAAATCCCCTGCCTCTGTATCCCTAGCCACGTCCTCTGCTCATACCATCGACCAGGCGGTTGTGAGTCCCGAGCTTCTAGATCCCCAAAAGAAGGAATTGAGAGACCTGTTATTACAACACCAGTACATATTCTCAGATCAACCAGGGCGTACTCCACTAGTGGAACACCATATCCCGACCCTTCCAGGGGTGACTATTAAACAGAAACCCTATAGAATCCCCGAAGCCAGACGGGCTGTAATAAAGGAGGAAGTACAGAAAATGTTGGAGGCCGGGATCATTGTTCCCTCCACAAGCAACTGGTCTTCTCCGGTGGTCCTGGTGCCGAAGCCCGATGGCAGTAAGAGATTCTGTATCGACTTTCGAGCAGTAAACAAGGTGTCAAAACAAGACGGTTATCCCCTACCCAGAGTAGATGAAATGGTAGAGCGTCTTGGTGAGGCTCGATTCATAACTACTATTGACCTCACCAAAGGATATTGGCAGGTGCCCCTGTCCCCACAAGATCATGAAAAGACGGCCTTCATAACACCCGACGGCCTGTTTCATTTCACTGTCCTACAATTTGGCCTCCATGGGGCCCCTGCTACCTTCCAACGTCTCATGGACACAGTACTAGCCCCTTACCGACAGTTTTCCGCGGCCTACCTGGACGATATTGTCATTCACAGTCCAGATTGGCAAACCCATTTACGACATCTGGGGTTGATTCTAGAGGCCTTGGAAAAAGCGGGTCTGCACATTAACTCCAGAAAATCACGGTTCGCCTTTACACAGGTCAAATATCTGGGTTATGTTCTTGGTAACGGTCAACTATATCCGCAACAAGAGAAAGTCAAAGCCATTCAGGGTCAAAACTTCCCTACAAACCGTAGAGATCTCAGGGCCTTTTTGGGTTTGGTGGGATATTACAGGCGCTTTATCCCTCACTTTGCCTCTGTCTCAGCTCCGTTGACAGACCTCCTAAAGAAAACAGCCACTTCTTCTCAGTTTAAACGCCCCTCTCCTCAAGCACAGGATGCTTTCCAGGCCCTGAAAGATGTCCTGTCTTCTTCACCTGTACTCATTACTCCTGATTTTGAGAAACCTTTCTTTTTACAAACAGACGCATCAGGGGTTGGGTTGGGGGCTGTGCTCTCGCAACATGACACGGAGGGGAGAGAAAGACCCGTCCTATACTTGAGTAGGAAGCTTTTTCCTAGGGAGGCAGCCTATCCCACAATAGAGAAGGAGTGCTTGGCGGTGAAATGGAGCATTGAGAAGCTCCGCTATTACTTGGATGGCCGACACTTTACCCTATTCACGGACCATGCACCCTTACAGTGGCTTCAAAGGAATAAAGGGCGTAACGATCGTATTCTTCGTTGGTTCTTGTCCCTCCAACCTTATGATTTCGATGTCTGCCACCGGAAGGGTTCTGAACAGACCAATGCTGACTATTTGTCTCGTTATCCACTTTCCCCCGAACGGGAAAAGTCTAGGGGGGGGATGTGTCAGGGGGTCCCCTGCTCGGCGCAGGCTGAGTTAACTGCCTCTTCGTCTTCCCCACAGACCGGCAGCTACGGGCCCTTTAAGGATAGCCTGGCCTTGCATATCCCCGGACCACCTGACTTTGTTGGCCTATCAGAGCCGGCCTCGCGGCTTAAGGAGGAGGACCCGGAAGACGCCAGTGCTCGTGAGCCTCGGAGAATCCCGTCTTGGGAAACCGACGTGCAGCGCCAGGAGGAACAGGCCGACGAGGAAGGACCGTGTTTGCCCGGATCCGAAGACGACGCGGAGGAGCCCCTTCTGAATGACACCGGTGACGAGACCCTGACGGAGGGTGCAGCGGCAGCAAGGAAGCCAGGAGGCCAACGGTTCCGTGTTCCGCCCAGCCACGCGAAGGAGGACGCGTGGCTTCTCCAGGTGCGTGGGCGTTTGCGTGCACTATTCCAGTTTAAGAGGGGAGGGACCGGGTAGGCCGCGAGGCACTGTCTGGGCACTGTAGTCTTACTGCGCACAAACTCACGGGTCGCTATATTCCATAGACTTGCTTTAGCGGTGGTGGTTACCTGTTCCCTCACTCCCTGCCCTGACTGTAGTTCTAGAAACCGGACAGTCTACTAAAGCCCGTTGTTCTTTTCTTTTCTTGCATACGCTGGAGTCCGGCTCCTTCTACCCAGGGGATAAGAAACCGAAGACCTAGGATCCTGGACTCCGCCTGTTGTTGTAACCTTCAGTCCTGTGTTAATGCTGAATAAATAGTTGAACTATCGCCCCAGTATTGGCTCCTTCCTTCTTGCACCCTCAAAGGTGACACGCTCCTTCTCAGAAATGGCGCCTAGGATCTGGAACTCACTCCCTCCCGAAACAAGGCGTATCTCTTCCACTACACTCTTTAAAAATGAAGTAAAAGCTATCCTCATGGCTAAATACACTTGAACTATTATCTCGAACTCTGTTAATACTATGCACCGATCTGTACTACATGTTTGACCCCTTTGACTATTTGTATTGTTATCTTATTACTCACATGATTGGCTTTGCAGCCACCTACGTGTACTGTTTGATCTATTGATATATCTGTCTGACTATGCTCCCTCATGTACCCCTCTTTGTAAAGCGCTCTGATATCTGCAAAGATCTTGTCCGCGCTATATAAAACTTTCAAAATAAATAAATAAATTGTGGGGCCCACCTCTCCCGAGGCAATACTTGCAGTAAGCAAAAACAGGTATGGTGTCTGCAACCATTACTTATAGGGCTGCCCTGATTTCCCATGTATGCTAAGTGCTATAACATATATAGCATGAAATATTTCTGTTTTGTTTTATGACAAGATGCAGATCTGAACCCTCATGTGCACTATTGTGTTTAATATCTCTACACTCAAGAGAAACAGGGGACTCAATCTCTAGGGCCATCATGTTGCCCAGAGAGAAAGTAGAAATATCATCCTTTGTTAAACTGGTTTGAGATAAAAGAAGACCCTGTTCTTCTGCCTTCGTTGCAAGTCAGTAACAGGACAGTTTTATTACCATTGGTCTCTTGAGCAAATTTACAACAGTTATAAATGCCTATTAGGTTCTGGCCTTTAACTGCAGAAGGTGGACCTCCATCCTCCTAAATTATTGCTCGAGAAACTTTGGGGAAAACACTGCATTGGAGTGGGTCCTGCAAACAGAACCTCATATCACCCAAGGTTCCGGAATAGGGAATCAGTGAGACGGTGTACCTAAAATAGACAGATTCCTTGGATTAGAAAGATTCAGAAAAGTATATTTAGCCATTCCCAATATCCCCTTCCTCAACTCCCACCATAATAAGGACTCGCTCACCCTTTCCCACTTGACTCAACATCTGTCCCTATGGACTAACTAGAACCAGCTCAAGTCTGCATTAAATGCTATGATGCCTAGGTTTGCTTCCCTTCTCTGGTTCTCCACTGCAAATAGCTGCGACTAGAGGAGGGCCTTTCTTAACTCCCATTCACCACTACACAAACCTGATCTCGCCTCACTTGGACTTCTGTAGACAAGAGACAGGGTGGTTGGTTTGCTGCAGTAGACACTGTTGCCAGGTCTTCCTTTCCCCGCCCCCCTTTCCTGCTGATAGGGGACGGACTAGTGGGTTCTTTCACCTCCTACTACTGATATACGCACAAATCGGACACCGAAGGGTGTGGGAGGCTTGAAGCAATTATTCCTCCATCCATATCCTTCCTACAACTTCTTTCCAAGGTGACTGCTGGTGGCACGCTCTGAAATTGATGTTCATGAGAGTCCGCTTTGAAAAGGTTTCGCTTTTTTGGTGTGCTCATGGTTGCCCACCTTCTTAGAATTGTGTTATACTGCTATTGTATTACCCTTTTTCTTGCTTAAACCCTGTTCTCTTGCCTGTTCTTCAACTCAGCCGTGCATCTCCTTTGGTGTGCCTACATGCAGATTAACAGGCTTTCCTACTAGGGCCCTCCTCCCTGGCTAACTTATCGGGGAAGGATCTTCAGTGTCTATTGGATTGCACTGTGTACTGCATTAGTGATTATGACTTTTTTGTCAGTTGAAAATAATGTGATCTAAGATATATTAATTGAAACTGAATGTTCCTACGCTGCCAATGATGATGTATAGGTTTCTTCCTATGATACGTCTGATGTTTTAGCACAAGTCCCTTCATCTTTGTGGTCCCAACATACTAGTGCTGTAGGATTACTTTTGACTGAGCCTGTGAACATTTGAGTCAATCCCTTTAAAAAGGCTTCCTTGAATACACCTCTCGGACCTGTAGAGGAGGCAAGAATCCTTTCTTGTTATTGCTGCCTTACAGAAACAAAAGATTTTGATGTCCACTGTTAGCATTACCAATACTCTTATTTTGTGGATTCAAAAATATGGTACAGAAACATATTGTTTTGTGTAAGACATTGCTGTTGTGTTGCCTAGTTTACCTAACTAAACGATCGTTTTTTCTGCTATCTGTTTTACTGTTGTTGGCAAACACCACCCCTGACCCCATGACAGCACGGAGAATGCCCTGGGAGGATGATGTGGGTGTTTTGGAGGAGGGGGGAGAGTGGGAGAGGCAAGGACACCCCCTCTCCTCACCTAGCTGCCTCCAGGAGACTTCGGCTGATTCAATTCAAATACCGGGTGTACGACAGCCAATCACGACTGACTAAAATCAAACGTGGCCAACACCCACACTGTCTAAGGCAGCGGTCTTCAAACTGTGGGGCACGCCCCACTGGGGGGGCGCGCACTTCACCCCACCTTCATTTTTTTTTGTTGATTCCAGGCGCGAGTCGAGCTGTGTGTCTCAGCCAGGCTGCTGCAGCTCCAGCTGCCTGGGGCACGGCTGAGTGTGTCTGGGTTCACAGGTCTTAAAGGCCAGAGATGCAACAATTTCGGGTGGGGAGCCTAATTCTTCCAGCAAAGGAGTGGAAATGCAGGGGCTCTAAGAAGGGGTGACCAAACAACAAAGCCTCTCTTTAATGCGTAAATGGTCTTTTAAAGACGTGTGAAGTACTCGGGTGTGGCTGGCAGTTTCAAAATAGTCTGTGTGTGCCCTGGAGGCTGTCTGAGTCCAGGCTGACACAATATGCGGGGGGGGAGGAGGGGTGGGGGGCTGTGCATATTTACATACCTTTGTAAACTGATTACAGAGGCTGTTTGTTTTCTGGTTCAAGTACCCCTGTGCCCCCACTCTGCCTATCTTTACATTTTACTGCCTTAATGTGAGAATGCATTTCATGAACAGAGAATATAAAGTAGGGTTACCAAAATAAAAATGCCAGCCATGTGTTTTTTAAAGACCCTGCAAAGATCTTGTCTTGACACTAAATAGGGTTATACATAAAATAGTATGTATTCATTTGTAATGTGATGTTTCAAACTTTGTTCCTTTTATTTATAAGTCATAGATCATTCAGGCAGCCTTAGAACACAATTAAAAATGTTTTCTATGTATTTTTGCTGTTCCAAGTATGCACAGATAAGTGCTGAAAATAAGCTTTAGTGGACTGCTTACTTTTGTACCGTCTGGGACATCACTATAATGAGCTGGCAACCCTAATCGCAAGAGTGGAAGTTTGTTGCAGGATGAGCACAATATTTATTTCCTCCACCCTCGACCCTGAATAATGCCATAAAAGCAATAGTTTAACTAATATCTGAAACCCTATGCCAGGCCTCAAGGACATGCTGAGTTACTCCAACTGTGTCTGGAAATGTACCCTGCATTCAGACAACTCACTCCTCATACCCGCCCTTCACTTTCACACTCACCCTGCACACACAGGAATCACAATGTACTCACACTGATCACTATGCACTCAACCCACCGCTCACCCTGGGCTCTGCGGGGGGAATGGTCATCAATGATGCAGAGTACCAGCTTACAGAACTTTTTTGTCAGGTGGTGGTGGGGGGGCTCGACGTTTAAAAGGTTTAGATGGGGGGGCTCGGCCGACAAAAGTTTGAAGACCTCTGGTCTAAGGTGTAGGGTGGCAATGGGGACTTTCTATCCAACCATTTGGGCATGCTCCGTAATGCAAAGGTATTGGCATACGGAATACAGCATATTCTCCTTGGTAGTGGAAAGGCTGGTGATACCAAAGCCCAAAATGATGCTGTTTGGATTGATTGGGGTGTGGGGGGTCACAGAAGTATTAGACTCCTGTTGGTCACGGGTCTCCTCCTCATTAAAAGAGATACAGCCCATCATTGTATGGCTGAGCAGGCACCCCTTGTGACGGCATTGAGTAATGGTATGGACAATTGTGCCAATTCTGAGAAACATGTATACAACTCGAGATGCTGCCATCAAATACACACCACGATCTGTGTGAGCCTGGATAGCCTACTCCACAGACAGATATTTGACTGTCTAGTGATTGTTACCCTTTGTATGACTATGTTACAGCGGAGACGGGAGATAGGATGTGGCAAGGATGGTGCGATTTGTATGATTAATGTGAACATCAACCCTCTTGTAAAATTAATAAAAAGTGCTGGAAAAAGAAAAAAGGCTAAGAACCAAAATGAGCAGCGAATAAGAGGTATTCTGCAATGCACTTAAGCTACATAATATTAGTAGAGAGCTGTTTAGTATGGTGCAAAGTATAGCAAGAGTGCAGAGAAAGAAGTGTGCTCTAACCAGAGCTCCAACATTCTGACCAAACATCCCTTGTCCAATTTGGACAAAGGATGTTTTATCAAACTCTTTGATTCTGGTTAGAGCACACTTTCTTCTATGCCCAAAATGGCTTTAAAGTAAGATTTCCCAAATGAATTCTAAGCTAATTTGGAAAAAGCAGACAAGCTGGATACAAACACACAAACAACGTACCGATTTCTTCTCGCCTTGGGTAGCTGCAGGTGATCCAAACCCACCAGGTGACTGGGTGTATCCTCCGCCACCCATTGTAGAGCCCCCATAACCTCCATCAAATCCACCTGCGATTAAAAGAAATTCAAATTAGCTAAAAAATGAGTTGCAAAACATGCATTGCATAGGCAAGTTTCAAGTTCATTTATTTTGTTTGATTAATTAAAATCTTACAAAAATTGCTAAAATATCATCTAATTTAAAAGTTATAAAACAATTAATCATATAGGGTTTATATAACAAAAATTGAATATATAAAATATATATTAAAACACAATCCATTAGCATATCAAATGAAATACCTCCAATTGTTTTCCAACGTCACAAATTTTTTACAAATGCAGAATTAATTAATAAATCTTCAGAATTTAGACATGCAATCAGAGCTTGCCTACATGTCCTCACTCCGCGATTATTCGGTGTTACGCCAAATTCTTCTATCGCTGTATTTAGATAGGACCAAACATGTAATTTCCTATTATTTTTTACTTCTTGCCATAACAGCCGAGACATTTGGTTTTCTTGATCATTTTTTATTCTATTCCACACTTTAAGCGCTTGCCCTTTCCTTGCATATAGCTGGTTATTTAACCCAAATTCCAGCCTCACTTGCGTTTGTGAGGCGTTATTCGGCAGGGAGAATAAGATTTTATACGTTTTTGCAACTGCATTATTAATGATCTCCGCGTCTTTCCCATTTATTACCTCGCTACCGTATGTCAAAGTAGGTAATAGTTTTGCCGCAATTACCTTTAGAAAGGTCAAGTCACTTGTAGCTTTCTGTATGGTCCTAAATGCTGCAACCAAGGTGTTTGCTTTCCTTGTGATATCCTTTTTTTACAGAAGGAAATTTCTATTGTCATTAAATATAACACCAAGATATTTATAGGATACAACTTGTTCTAATTCAGTATCATCCAGCAAACATTTGCATTTATATTTAATTTGTGTGTTTTTTGTAATAACCATTACTTTGGTCTTTGCTTCGTTTATTACTATATCATTTTCATTTGCATACTTTGAGATACGATCGATTAGCCGTTGCAACCCAACTTAAGTTTGACTTAAAAGCACGACATTGTCTGCATACAACAAGTTGGATATTTGTTTGTCTGCTAACCTTGGAGGATGTGCATTACGTTCATTCAGAGCCATAGAGAGATCTGCTAAGAATAAATTAAAAAGCATGGGGGCCAGGACGCACCCTTGTTTTAATCCGCTAGTCGTAGGTATTTCTTTTGTTAGCGGCCGACCGTCACCAATCCTCACCCTGATCCAAGTATCAGTGTGCAAAAGTTTAATCATTTTCAGTAATGAGTCTGGTATTCCTTGCTTTTTAAGTTCTCTCTACAAACGTTGTCTATTCACACAATCGAAAGCTGATTTAAAATCAACTAAACAAAAGTACAAGGGCTGTTTTGCTAAAATTGCCTTAGCCATTAATATGGATAGTATTAATATATTTGTAGAGGTTCCAAGTCCTTTGATAAAGCGTGTTTGATTCAGGGGGAGGGGGAGTACCTGCTTTTCCTTTACCCAATCTGTTAGACTTGTTAATAAAATCCCAGCAAACAGTTTTGCATCAGTATCTTGAAGGGTAATTAAAAGATAGTTCTCTGGCAATTGCCAGTTTCCTTTCTTAAAAATAGGAGATATTAGAGACCCTCTCCAAGATTTTGGAATCAACCCACTCTGTAAAACTTCATTAAAGACCTCAGTTAGGTGTGCGGACCAAAAGTCTGGTTGTTCTTTGTAGAGTGCAAACGGGATACCATTGGGTCCTGGGGCCCCATCTTTTTGTTTCTTTATTAGCTTGGTAAATTGTGATTTAGTTATATAGATTTCATAGTCACATTCTAGGTCTGACTTAACCCTCTTTTTCTGTTTGTTACCATGAATATTAGCTGTAGTCTCTGGGTTTAAGTGTTTTATAAGAAATGCAAACCATTCCTCTTCGGTTAGGGCGGATGCTACCATAAACTTATTAGGTCTAGCTAGACCATTAATCAGTCTCCAAAACTCCCTCGAGGTCGCTCGATTGCTGGCATGAAAGATTTTTGTCCACAAATCATGCCTAGATTTGTTTTTTTCCTTCCGAATTAGTTTCCTCAAATTATAATTAGTATTTTTTAATTTTACCTGTATATCTTCATTATTTGGAAACTTGGTTAGCTGTTTCCTAAGTCTGTTACGGGTCAGTCTGATTTTTCTAACCCTATACGGGCGGTTGATGTTAGTTTCCCTTGGTTCAGTTTGAATCGCTTGTTTTTTATGTGTGCACAAATTGATTTCATTAGATTTCACTATTTTCAGTGTGAAGTTTTCCTATTGCTCAATTACAGTCCTCCTGTTTGATTTCCATATAAGTGTTCTATAATTGATGGTACATGTCTGACCTTGTGTTGTCAAATACTTTTGATATTTCAGACAAGCCAATTTTATATTCATTATTTGTTGGCTGTGGTCGCTATCAGACACTTTACTTAGCTGGTAGAAAATCACTTTGTTGAAGGTAAATATTTATACCATTGTATTGTCGTGAATTAAAATTAAATGAGCGAAATGTCCAAGCTGGTGGTATGTCCATTGCAAATCTACCATTTAATATTCTTAGTCCCAATGCTTCCATATCCATCCAAAAGTTTCTCCCCATTAAATTTTGTTTGGTACTTGTGCATAGTCAATGAGGAGGAGATTTTGTAGCAAAGATTAGGAAGCACCTGTTAGGCTAGATGTAGATTAGGCCATGCTCTCTAAAATCAATGCTATACTAGCACATCCAAACAGCGGTACCCTAGGTCACAGCTATAGCGGTGCCTGTACACCCTTCGGGGAAAAGTGCTTTAGAAAACGAAAGTCAACATTATACCTAGCACAACAACAAGGTCCACAGTAAGCGCTTCTGGCTAACAACAGAAATCAAATTGTCTCTCTTACTATGGGACAACACAGATCGTAAAAATAGATTCTCACCATCAGACAAATTAGGAAACATGTCAAATGGACCCAGCTGTAGAGCAATAATACATACAGGTGCCTAAGCGCATCCCTAAAACTCATCATTGTGTTCAGTACAAGGCACATATGGAAAAAAAAGACACTCCACAATCTGCACTGTGGGCGTTCTGCCAATCAACTGTTGATGCAGAGGGCAGTCAGGGACATCCAAGTCTGCAGTGAGTTGACAGCAGAAGCAGAAACAAAAATATACCATCCAAGGTCTTTTTTAAGGCCACCAATTAATTAGATCGCACTACGGCAATTGTTCAGCACTTGGTTTGTAAATACAATAAATGCCAAGGCCCTCTTTAGGAGGCCACCGCAGTTTGATCACCTATTCCCTGCCCATGACAGTTCCTACACAACCACTAACCATCACACTGCTACAAGTGTGACAATTCAGACTGTTGTAGGCCCCCAAAGCCATAAGAATGGCTTGGGTGGCAGGTATTAATTGTTTTAATGTACATTAAATAAAAACTGTACTTCTGCTTATCTCTAATTTACAAACGCACCACCACACTGTGGTAGTTGTCATGAGGGCCGGCGTTGACAATTAAGTGTGGATGGCGAGCACCAGAAACAAAGGGCTCATATTAAGCAATTATTGAGTTACAAGCATTTTCTTCCAGAGGTGCCTTGTAGGATCTTCGGAATACTCAATATATTTGTGTGGGCACTTTGATAGATTGAGGATTTTTAACTTAAAATCAGAAACCCTGGACATTTTGGTTTTGCCATGTATTCTTCGCTGCCTTTAGGTTAGGAACAGGACCTTAATTCTAGAACTATTTCATAGCAAGTACAGTATTTTGCCATCAGACGAGTAGCCTCCTCTTCACCGTTCACTCTGACTACAATCAGGAAACAAGGGGCAACAATTTTTGGAAAGTGGTGATGAGATTCTTGGTGCTGCATTAAAGGGTTCACTAACTGAATTTGATGCTAAACCATTTAAGGGGTCAAAGAGGCATACTCCTGCTGTGCTATCCTCTTTGTACCCCATAAGATGATTGAATTCAGAGAAGGGAACTTAAAAAGAAACACGAACAGCAGCTCTATAAGAATGCCAAAGCTCTGCTCAGGCTTAAGTGCCCCCCTCTGCCCTCACTGTCAATAGCCATTATCTTTTAGGTTCCTGGGCGACCTGGCTTGGCAGTTCAGGCTGGAATGTTCCCATGAGGCACAGGGTCGACTGATTTGCATATATCGGAGTCTGAACTGAGGTGGCAAAGTGAGCTAAAGAATGATGATGGATTCAACCCAGGTCTGTGACTGGGGCGGAGTATCTGAAAAGTTTCAGCGCTCCGTCCATCATCTCCTTGCGTTTACTTTGTTCGCCCTAAGTTAGAGTATACCCAGACGTGGGTCCCTTGCTCACTTTGGCACTGGATTCAAGATAGCCTGGCTGATGAAGGGTGTTACCCAGAAACCAGTCCCAAGATGCTTGTTTCCAGTTCAGGGAAGACCTGGCTTGGCAGTTCGGGATGGACTGTTCCCATGAGACATGGAGTCAATACAGATTTGAATATAGCTGGGTCTGAACTGAGGTGGCGAAGTAAGCTAAAGAATGATGATGGATTCAACCCAGGTATGTGACTGGGGCGGAGTGTCTGAAAAGTTTCAGCGCTCCGTCCATCATCTCCTTGCGTTTACTTTGTTCGCCCTAAGTTAGAGTATACCCAGACGTGGGTCCCTTGCTCACTTTGGCACTGGATTCAAGATAGCCTGGCTGATGAAGGGTGTTACCCAGAAACCAGTCCCAAGATGCTTGTTTCCAGTTCAGGGAAGACCTGGCTTGGCAGTTCGGGATGGACTGTTCCCATGAGACATGGAGTCAATACAGATTTGAATATAGCTGGGTCTGAACTGAGGTGGCGAAGTAAGCTAAAGAATGATGATGGATTCAACCCAGGTATGTGACTGGGGCGGAGTGTCTGAAAAGTTTCAGCGCTCCGTCCATCATCTCCTTGCGTTTACTTTGTTCACCCTAAGTTAGAGTATACCCAGACGTGGGTCCCTTGCTCACTTTGGCACTGGATTCAAGATAGCCTGGCTGATGAAGGGTGTTACCCAGAAACCAGTCCCAAGATGCTTGTTTCCAATTCAGGCAAGACCTGGCTTGGCAGTTCGGGATGGACTGTTCCCATGAGACATGAAGTCAATACAGATTTGAATATAGCTGGGTCTGAACTGAGGTGGCGAAGTGAGCTAAAGGAGGATGATGGATTCAACCCAGATCTGTGACTGGCGGCGAGTGTCTGAAAAGTTTCAGCGCTCCGTCCATCATCTCATTATGTTTGCTTGGGTCTCTTTTTATGACAATATCGAGTCCAGCTTTGGCATAAGGATAGACTTCCTGGCAATAATTACGAAGTATTTGACATTGTGGTGGCATGTGTGACAATTCTACATCGGTATTTGAAGTAACCTTAGGATACCCACTCAGAACTCTGTCCAGAGCAGGCAGATGTACACTTGAGTCGTTTAATAATTCATGCTGAGACATAACGGCTATGGCAGTTACTTTACTATTCAAGTAGAGGCATTCATTTTAAGGAGGCTTCTTTTTCAAATCCTGCATGGGGTGATGGGAACAGCCTCACAATGGCAACACTTCTAACTCACCGTGGAGGATTCTAGTAAACTGCGATGGGACAAACTCTGAAATTGAAGACCTGATATGCCTTGTACCTGTGTGCAAGGCTCCAGTTGCTAGATTTTAGCATTAGATAGAGAATACTAGTTAGAGGATAAAAACCTCATTAAAGGGACTGACTGATCTCCAGCCTCCCTCTGACCCCATAGCCCATTACACCCTCAATCCAGACTGGTGGGACCCTGCCGGACTAGGGACTGGTCCTTCAGATTGTTGTGTTTTATTATGTACCCGAATATAGGCCTGGGTAGTCGCCTAACCTTACACCTACATTTTCCCTGCCATTGTACTACATAATGGTTTTTGGTATTGACATTTTGCGTAGTTAAGGTGCTGCATAAATGTCGTGTGGTTTTCACAGAAAACTAGCCATGTTTATTATGCATAAGATTCTCAGAATCACAGCAGGATTATCTTCTGCATAATAACCGTGTATAAGGGTCATCCCTTTCATCATCCTCGGTCTACTTGACACTGCAAGGTAGAACCCCAAAGAGTACCTTTTGGGTATATAAACACCATATCTTTACTGGGGCAGGTAATGGAGAAAGACTTCCATGCTGACACACCGACGCGAGACGCTGAGGTTCCTGCACGCAGCCCTTCCAGCACGCAGTGGTCTGACATACCTCGCGGGGTGTCCATCTCGAGACCAAGACATGGTCCTTCATTCTCTCACACCATGTAATGGGGTTGGCTTCATCCTAGGGGGGATTCCTGGCTCTACACCTACATACATGCTAGGTACACTTCGGTACATTTAGTTAGGGTTGATCGGAGGAGTACGCATTATTATTGTCATGTATTTATATACCTGCCTAAATTCATTGTTTTAGCACGTTGGTAGAAATCTACCATCCATTTACCCTGTTGGTGCTTATAATAATTTATATATGTTTCGGTCTTATGGTTGTCTCAGCACACCTATTTTAAACTAGAAGGATGCTGGTTCAATAAATGCTTATTGAAAACGTCTCCACCGTTTATTCTGTGTATCTCTCTGGGACAAAGTGAGCATGAGTCACTGAGCAAAAAGTACTGTATCCATGATACCTGAGGGGTCAGGGTTGTCATGTTCGATAGTTGCAAGGAGCTATTCTCTCTTTGGTAAGAGGAGTTTACAATGGCACTGTGAGCTAGCTTGTATACAGGCAAAAATACCCGGTGGGGGAGTCTGGAATCAATCCGGACACCAATCACGCAGTTTATGTAGTCTAAACGCAGATCCTATATAGATTTATAGGAACTACACGACAAGATAACCCCCTATACTGGGGAGATGCAGTGGAGGTGCAGCCTTACAGTGCCAGCACTTGTAGTATATTGCTTTTTCAGAGGTTGTTTTTTGTCATTTGGAAATGTGTAACAAGGTCAGAATGTGGTAGTGAGAAAAGCATTAGAGTATTGCATTGTTTCCTAACCACACGAATGTCAGCAATTATGGACATGACGGAAATTATACTTTTAGAGTAAGTTCAGAACGCTATAGGTTTTATACCATAAGAAGGATTAGGGTTTGTCTGGTTAAATACAATGTACAAATAAGCGAGACTGCAACATGCCCAATAAAGCAAACCAGGTTAGGCGTCTCCTTGGAGATAATCACATGGACTGTCCAGGCACTTCACAACGATACTTAAAGACACATGCTCCTGGTGTTTTTAGGTCGACAGAAAGTGACAATGCCTTTATTGCACGATAATCTTACCATGCACTAATCTACCCAAATGGAGAGGGCCAGATGTACTCCTCAAATTGTCTTTTTCAAGGTCTGTAATGATACGATTTGATAGTAGGGTCACTATACCTACAGCAGCACCAAGGGAGGAAATACAATGCTGGCATGTGGGTTGTTAGATGTATACAAAACCGGTCTAATGAATCTGTATGCCCTGAATATACAGACATCCTTTACTCCCAAGTTGCTGGATCTTGTGGCACCCTGGTTGGAGACCTCAAAGTTTTAAGCAGGTAGCTCTAATTGGGCAATATCTGTGGAAAGACAGATTACCTACAAACATTGGTCATGTAAACAAACACTGTGGGACTTGGCCCTTTCTGCAGAGTAATCCCCAAACTTTTTGCCTCCACCTACGTGTATTCTGAATTTCGTTTTTGTTAGCAGTGGTAAAGTGCACAGTCCTAATGATAACCAGTTAAAGTGCTTGTACTCTATCCCTAAAACATGGGCCAATTGGCGTACAACTGATTGGCACATTTAATTTACCTGCAAGCCCCTATATGGAACTCCGGCCTGTAAATTAATTGCGAATAGTGGGCCTGTAGCACTCATGTTGCCATCCATTGCAGAAGCAATTTAAAAACGTGTCTAAGGCCTGTCATTGCAGCCTGTAGTGCAGTTGTAAAACTGCTATTTCGACCTGGATAAATAAACCTTTTGCCAGGCCCAACCCTTCCTTTTTAATACATATAAATCACACCTAGGGTAGGCCCTAAAAGCCCACAGGGCGGGGTGCATTGTATTTAAAATGTAGGACGTGTGTTTGTACATTTTACATGTCTTGGTAGTAAAAAACACCAACTTTGTTTTTCACTACTGTAAAGCCCATCTCTCCCACTGGATAACACTGAGTTGCCTATTACATACTTTTGTTAGGGAGCAGGTAGAAAATGTCATATTTGGGCTATAATGAAGTGTTAATTTAAAACCCTCTTCATTGGTAAAGTTGGATTTTAAGTCAATTATGAAAATGCTTCTGTTAGACAGTTGGCATATTCTTGCCCTAACCTTTTGGTTCCAGCTGCCAGTGTCCTGGGAATAGCTTAGCTTTTGGACATTGGAGTATTTCTCCAGGTTTAGACCATGGGTGGGCAGGTGCTAGGTGTTGGAATGATGGGCCATCCTGCTAGGATGGTTGGGAAGGAGCTAGCTTCAGGGAGCTCCTCCTGTGAAGAAAGATGAAACCCTAAAGTCTTGTTGGGCTCTTCGCCACTGGACCAGTTTGTCCCCAGACTGTCGGCTGCAGCGACCACCAATGCGAACCTTCGGTGAACCTGACTCTTCATGCAACAGCTAACACCAGTAACACAAGATCTGCACTTCGAACTACAGCAGAGACAGCCCGCAGTGACTGGCAATGCAAAGCTACAGCAGCAACCATTTACCACACTTGGACGGTTCTTGGCACTACAACAAACGGCCATATGAGACGTGCGCCTTGCGGCCTCAATCAAAAACAGAACTCTTCACACTAGACTTTGAGAAGGCAATTTTTCAGCACAACTAATCTGCTCCCTGTATCCAGCACGCACTCCATCGCAGTCTGCCTGAACCTTCCTCCAGTTTTGCACAACCAGATGCCTGTGAATGGCGCTTTGTGAATTTAAAAACTTTACATTTTCTAAAACTTTAAAATTGAATCCACAGTTCTTTTTGTTGTTCTGTTCTCATCTTATTTATTAAAATTTATTTTTCTAAACTGGTTTGAGATTTTTCTTTTGTCGTGTTTAATTTATTACGGTTTGTGGGGTGCATAAATAATTTGCCTCAAAGTGAATCCTGACTGCTTTGTATCAAGCTACCAGAGTTAAGAACAGGTTAGTTTAGTGACTTTTGTAGTTCACCCTGACAAGGATTGTGGTTGTTGTCCAAGTGGCGCTTCCACCCCCTCAATCAATAACCTAATTTCTTATACCTTGCAACATGCGCATATTATTAGCTATCAAATATGGTAGCTGCATAGCTAATACTGCATCATAATGACTTTAGTAAGGAGGAATTGAAGGAGGCAGAGGGGCCCCCTTGGACTACTGGCTGAATTATACGGATTGCCCCTATCCTCCATTTAGAAAAAACGTCTGCAAGCTTATATGAAGGCTTTACCCAAGGCATGACTTTGGTTGTGCCTAATCAGAGAAAGACAACACCGGCTTAATCATTCATGCCTCTGATTAATAATGAAGTAAACATTCTTAGTAAAGCTACAACAGGATAGATATTGAAGTCAAATCAATCAATGGTACACTACGACCAACCCAGGTGAATTTCTAAATTTCTAATGGAAGTACAATCTCAAACCTTTAAGGGTTGGCCCATGTTAAGTGCAACCTTGAGGTAGATAAGGGGGCTAGGCATTGGACTCTCCAAACATAGAAAAGGCCTTCAACACATTGAAGAGGAATTTTATATTCAGGGTCCTGGCGATATTTACAATTCTTGCCCTTTATAAAAGGCTGGATCATAATTTTGTACCCCACAATATGTTGGGAGTTAAGACTAGAGGGATTATCAATATGAAATTGAAATGAATCTAGAGCACAAGTTGACGATAGCAGGCAACCCTTCCTTTTTGATCAGACTATGGAACTACTTGCAATCATTAGGAAAGCTAACCTAGTGGACTGAGGTATCAGAATATGTCACTTAGCAAATGCTGATGAGTCTTGTATATTAAAGAGACCCATGGAGAGGGAGCTTTACTATACATGTTCACGATACTAGAAGACTGTGGTCACATAGAATGCCTGCAGACCAGCTGGTGCAAATCGCAATTGTTCCCTTTTGGGGAACTGGCACGCCAAATTGAAGAATCCGTCCTGGAGCTGGGATTGCTGTAGGAAGAGTCCCTGTTACCTAACTCAATATTTAAATAAAAAAAAAGCTCAGTACTATTATGCTCTCATGCGAACCAGGAAGCTTAGCCCTACAAGACTTCAACTGCTACTATCTATGCTGCAGAATTTACATAAGTGGCTAGACTAGACAATTGAAAGCGATCAGCTGTTCCTAGTGGGCCGTCACCCAGATATTGCTCTCTGTTCCTTATTTATGCTACCAAGATAGACAGGCAATGGGATTTGCTTATTTGATTTCCCCGATATCCTTGGTGTGAAATGGATAGGTCAAGAGGCTGATAGAAAAGAAGACTGTTCTTTGCGAAGGCTTGGGTTTGTCCCAATTTTCAAGTTATGGGGCAAGGCCTGTTTGGCTGGACGAATCTGGGGAGGATGCCACGCGATAAAAGACTTATAAAATAATGATACATTCTTGATGTTAGAGGTGTCTAGACTTTGATTTGTAAAGGGAGCATGTCAATTCCTGCTCTATGCTAGAATTATGAGGGTCGCTCACCTCAACTTGGAAACATTTCCATGAAAACTGCCAGAATAGACCACACTGGCTGACAACTTTGCAGTTAAACAGTGTGGAAACGGATCACAGCTCTTGAAAATGCACTTACGACACTTTCATTGATTATATAAGAGACATCTTACCCAATCAGTCCTAGGTAAATTATACCCAACTGCATAGAAATATTTTATGAGGTCTTGTCACAAGATGGAACTCTTTCTATAAACGATATAGATATGCGCAATGGTGAAGGATTACTGGGAACAAATGATGGATGCCCGGAGGAACAAACAAAAAAAGTGGGGAGGAGGAGGGGGCTACAGTTCTTCATTCTTCTAAACAAAGCATATTAAGTCTGAAGCCTTGAATAAAACAACAAAAGGGTAAAAGTAGAGCAATGCATGCTTTATATTTGTGGTCTTGTCATTAGTGATGCCCTAACAGCATTTAATAATAGATGGGTTGTAGTAAACTGTTTCTCCACCTTTTCTGCTTGCTCATCGAAACAGCAAGCAAGAGTGTGCATGGTGGCTGAACAGACCAGTACGTAACGCATAGAGCGAGGGCGTGTAAAGTGTTTATGACCTTAGTGGGTGGTGCAAGGGGTCAACTGTGCTGAGTGATGTAACAGAAAAGGAGCTCTCTGAGAGATATGTTGCCATGTTATGCATGAATCTGGTTAAACGTCACATTGAAATGTACTATCATAGAGTTGTAATTGCCTTCCCTGATATACAAAGGCTAGTTATAATGCAACCTACTAGCCTCCTATTCTGCTAATTAATATTTATAATAGAAGTACGTTTAAGCAGGAAGAATCGAGAAGCATTATCCTCTAGACAAGAGAACCTTGTATGTGGCTACCCAGAATGTTATCACATGGGGTTTTAAATTTAACCTTTGAGGATAATAGTATATCCTGAGCTATTTCTGAAAATGAGGATGCGGTATGGAATATCCCTGAGCCAATGTCCCCTCCTAGACATTTGGGGGCATATTATCAAGTACCGGTGTTAAAATTATCGCCGTTTTATCGGCAGGAAACTGACGATAAAACGGCGATATAGGGCTTGATAATACACCTTTGTTAATTCCCATTGAAGCCCATGTTAACATGGGCTTCTATGGGAATTAACAAGGGCGTATTATCAAGCCCATTATCGCCGTTTTATCAGCAATTTCCTGCCGATAAAAAGGCGATAGTTTTAACACCGGTGCTTGATAATATGCCCCCTTATTCCTAGGGTTGCGTTGCAGATAGTGGGCCTTTTCTTCACTCACAGATTACGGGCCTGTAACGGCTGCTCCATCTCGGATTCAACGACTGCCCCAACTTTTCGTAGAGGTGACTACACAAGTTATATTGATTATATTCTCCAAGACATGCATATTTGGGGGACAATGTGGGGCTTAGCCACAGAGTAGAGAGAGACCATTAACTCATGATTTTAACGGTGCATAATCTTATGTTTTACAGAACGGAGGCACCAGCGCTGAGTGACAACATTCTGGCTGAGGACATAATCGAAAGAATGTTAAGTGGGATGCAGTCTGCTCCTCTGAGGATGTGATTTCTAGCATCTATGACAATGTGGTTACCCACATGAATAAAATGCTCAACAGGGATTAGCCAAACTTCATCCTAGTGGAACATAGCTCTTCTTTTTCGATTCTCACAGATCACTTTATGAAGGGATTCAGGGAGGCTTTTGATGGAAAGGAACTAATTAGTTACCATCCTAAAACAAGGAAATCAGACTACTATTAGGCAGTCTAGAGCAGCATACAGGGAGGCTTATTAGATCAGAAAAGATAATTTGGGTTGATCTTCTAGTGGCCTCGATTAAGAAAAAGATTGTGGAACCTAGTGACGAGGGTACCAAAGATAAAGTCAACCAACTGGGGTTAGGGGTGTGGAATTCCTATAGCCCGACGCCCAGGGCATATTGTTTGGGGTCAAGGGCAACAAGTTTTCATGTTATTTTGTCCTTGGGACAAGTAGGCCCAACCCCCTGCAGCACAAACCCTTTGGCTGCCAGTTTGCAGTTCCACATTATGGTTCAGGGAAGGGCACTGTCTGCAGTTAAGGTAATATTTTTGTCCATATGTTAATGCTGTTCAAATTTGTATTTATGGTTCAATAATTGAAAGCCTTTACCCTATCACCAGGTAGGTCGGCCCCTCAGCCGCCACACGGTCCTCCTGTGCCGCCGCTGCCCGCTGTGCCACCTGTGTTTGCCCAGTCTGGTCTCAGGTCAATTTCTGAGCCTCACTGCCGTCTTTTGTTTTGTATTCCTGTAGGCTTCTCCTCTCTTGCCCCCGTCGTCCCTGGTGCCCGTGCCCGACCCCCCTGCCCCCCAACTCGCTCCCCTCCCTCGCTCTTACCGCCGATGCCCCCTGCAGCCTCGCCCCCCTGGTACCCCATTCGCCACCCCGCTCCCGCCTCCCAGCTGCTCCTCCCTCCCTTAGCCCTTCTTATGGAGGCCGCGCGCAGCAGGCACGCCAAAGGGAAGCTCGTCTGCGCCTGGACCGCGCCCAGCGCCAGAACCCCTGGCCCCCGCCGAAACCAAGCACCCCGACTGAGATACGACACCTCGACCCTCCACGCACTCAACACCGACCGACCAGCCGCCTGCTACCAAGCCACTCCAAAGCGCACCCACGGACCTTCTCCTGCCAAACCTGCAAATTCACCTGCGTCCGAACCCACGTCCCACTACCCAGACCAGGCAACAACAACAACCACCTCAAGTGCATCCTGCTCAACACCCGCTCTGTCCACAAGCACGCCGTCTAACTCTGGGACCTCCGCGACACAACAGCACCAGACATCGCCTTCCACACAGAAACCTGGATGAACGCCTCCTCAGCCCCCGACATCGCCATAGCCATCCTGGACGGCTACAAGATCACCCGAAAGGACCGCATCAACCAAACCGGAGGAGGAATCGCCATCATCTACAGGAACACCATCTACGTCACAACCAACTCCGAAGATGCCCTCACCACCGCCGAACACCTACACTTCCAGATCCACACCGACCCCAAGACCACCGTCAGAGGAACCCTCATCTACAGACCCCCGCACACAATTCAGTGAAGCCATCGCCGATTTCATCCGCCCACACGCCCTCGCCTCACCAGACTACATCCTCCTAGGGGACCTGAACTTCCACCTGGAGAACAACAATGACAGCAACACCACCACCCTGCTCGAAAACCTCGCCATCCTCAGACTCAAGCAACTGGTGAACACCCCTACCCACCACGCCAGCCACACGCTCGACCCAGTCTTCTCTGCCAGCAGCCACGTTGCCTTCAGCCACTCGACCGGACTACACTGGACCGACCACAGCTGCATCCACTTCACCTTTGAGAAGACCACATCCCACCACCGCCCGCAACAGATTCCCCGCAGATGCTGGAGCAAAATCACCGCAGACCAGCTAACCACATCACTGAGCCAGAAACCACCCATCGCCACCACGAACACAGACGACGCAGCCTGCAACCTCACACAGTGGACAGTCAACTGCGCCGACGCCCTTGCACAACTGAAGAACCCTCGTGTCTGTCCCTGTACAGCACTGCGCGGGAAGGTAAGGTATGCACTGTATGGCATGTTTTATGGAAGGAGAGGCAATGGCATCAGCGGTCCAACTGGTTAAGATGAAGCAATGGCGGGGCCTAAACACAGCCTAGCACTCTTAAGGTAGATGCTTATCACGTGCAATGAGAATCTAACCGGCTGCCTCAGCTGGTGGCGGCAGTGTGAGAAGAAACAAGGAATGATGTTGAAGCAAGCTGAGGTGTAGGAACAAGCACATATGTCAGAGGAAGCACATGTTTAAGGACAGCCACAGATGCCAGAGCAAGCGCATGTATTTGAAGCACACCAGTAGCAGCAAGTACCAATATAAAGACAAGCACTTGTCAGCACGAGCAGAGAAGTCAGAGCAAGTACAGAAGACAGTACACCTTCAAAAGGAAAACAAGCGCTTAAAGAAATGTGTTTACCTTACAGGAGCGAGCAGCAGCAGGTGCGATTAACTGTAACAGATGGTGTCGCTGCTCGCTCCCGCAAGGGAAACGCCAAACGTGCATGAGTGGCAATAGAGAACAGTGCAAAACATGCAAGAGAAAGTCTTGACCGATGCCAAGAGGTCCCTCTTAAGCAGAGCTTGTGCGCTGCGTAGGCGAGACCTAAAAAGGGGAGTTATCGCCAAACCAATTACCGCCAATTAGCTTGCTGGAAAATTTGCAGACATTTTTCTGCAAACAGGTTTTGGGACAACTAACATATTGGATCGAAACAAACACTGTAAATGTCCACCTTCAAGCAGTATTTAGGAATAAACCTTGAACTGTGGACCAGGCATTTAGGCTGTATACGGCCAAATAGAACGCAATAGATGCTGGAGGTGGTACGCTCTACGTTGCCTTTATCGATTTATAAGTGGCATCTGATCTGGTCCCAAGGGCAAAGCTGTGAGAGGTTCTAGCAGACATGAAAAACCTAGGCAATTTGTTGAACATCACTGTGTGTCTGCGTGAGGGGAATCTATGCTAGGATTCGGTGGGATCTAAAAGGGAAATCAACGGACAAGTTTGATGTAGCCAAAAGAGTTTGCAATGGCTACTTCTTGGCTCCCACTCCTTTTCTTTTGCTTAAAGATAAATGCATAGTTTTTTTTTGTCAGATTGCATTAATGACTCTCCATTAGGTGGTATTCCATTAGAGAAAGTAAGAGAATTTGACTACTTGAGGATTAATCAACCATAGAGCATCTGTTATTGTGAGGTTTGCTAAAAGAGCACCATCTTGTCTGATATCCCCAGCAATTCAAATCTACAACGTCCAGGTCAAGAGCACCGCTTTGTATGGCGCTGAATAATGAGGATATTGCAATTCTTCCTCTGTGTGGGCGAAAACTGCTTTATAATGGCTATTGCTAGCTAGATGTGCGGGACTCCTCTCCTGCTGCTCAGACTGCATTTAGCCCCTAAGCCTGTCACAGAAGTGGCAAGATAGTCACCCTTAATGTATTGTGCTCGGGTTTGATCCATCAAAGGCTTTAAAACCTTAGAGAAAAGCCTTAAGTGAGGTCTAGTCTCGCAAAATTAATTCAAAATTCCCTGGCTAGTGCATTTCAAACAGACTCTTAGCAGCTTGTGGCCTGGAAGTTTTTGGACTAACACTTCATTCATTAATAGTACTACTAAAGTCACCAAACAGGAGACTTTCTAATCCACAGGTAGTAGGACCAAGATGAACAAAAATGTATTTAAATTAGAGGAGGACCTTGATTATATTCAACCAACTTGGGTACATTATCTTTCCCTGCGGTTTCATTATGGTATTCTTCCTCTGGCAACCTAAATGTCATCTTGGCATTCATCTAATCGATAATAGTAAAAACTCTGTCCAGTCTGTTGTTTTACAAAGGAATTGGAGAATCATTTTCTATTTTTTGTAAGGCATATTCCTGACCACGATCCAAGTGGATCGTACTTATGTGCCACTCTTTGTGGCGGTCAGATTGCATTAATTCAAAGAGAATATGCAAAAGAAACACAAGGGTGATTGTAGTGTTTGAAGTGGTTAAAGTCGTTATTGCCGCTCAGAACATTTTGAATATCATTGTATTGAATTTTATATTTATTAATCTCCTATTTGATAATTGTTATTTGCCTGCAGTTTCCTTTTAAAAATGGAACCTGTATTTTATGTAGTGTTTTATTTTGTATTATGTTGATGAATTGCTAAATATCGAACTGACAAATTGATACTTCAATCACTCAGCAAGGGATTTGTAAAGCTAAAGCGCAGCAAATCAGTGAGGGTTCAAGGCACTGGGGATGCTGCTACTTCATGGTGGGCTGTTAATGTAAACAGCCAGGTCTTGAGTGCTTTCCTGAATTGCTGGAGTGATGATGCAATCTCGAGGGGTAGGGGAACGTCACTGCAAGCTTTGGCTGCCAGGTGTGAAAAGAAGCGTCTTCCGCTGTAGACTTTGTATCCAAGGAGTGTCTCCGAGGAAGAGGATTGAAGTAGTCTGGTCGGTTGGTGGAAAGTAATGCATTTGTTGATGTAGGCTACACCTTTGTTTTGAAGAGCTTTGTGTGCTTGGGTCAACATCTTGCACTGGCATCACTTCTGGATCGGGAGCCAGTGTTGCATCTTTACGTGGCGTGCGATTTGGGTTCATCTGGGGAGGTCGAGCACGAGTATGGCTGCTGAGTTTTGTACTGTCTGCCGTCTCTTCTGGTGATTTCTACATAGAGAGCGTTCACATAGTCCAACCTGCTTGTGATAAGGGCCGGCTCGACAGTCTTTCTGGTGTTGATTGAGAGACACCTGAAGATTTTGTGGAGCATGAGCAGGGTGTGGAAGCAGGCAGATGAGACTGCGTTTACCAGTTTCTTCATGGATACCTTGCTGTCCAAGATGAAGCAGAGGTTGCATGCGTGGTCTGTCTGGGTGGGAGAGGGGTTAAGTTCAGTGGGCCAATGTACTGCATTTGCTATTTTACACGTGCTAAATTACACGTTGACCTCGATTCCATGCGATGCTCTGATCTTCCATTTTGTTGCATTGCACTTCCATTTTGTGCTGTTGTGCCCTGTAGTTACACTTCAGCAGTAACAAACATGTTTTTCACGTAAACCAGTACAAGCTGGTGTGAGACATCTCGTGAGGTTACGTTGTACCTTCAGCTTGTTTCTGTGCATTCTATGCTTATCTCTAGGACAGAGGGAGGATGCGCTGTGCAAGGCTCTCCAAGGCTGGAGATAGGGAAAGGAATGTCTTTTGCCTCAGCGCACCCAAACAGAATCTGGCCAGGTCTGTATGGGTGGATCTGACGCAAAGACGCGGCCAGTGCCTATGATGGACAGATGGGCGAGAGCGCTTGCTAGAGGCTTCTCGAACGTGTTGATTTAACTATAAAAAGCGGTGTCTGTGGGGTGGAGCTCAGGAACTCAGTCTTGGAGTGGATGCACTCGCGGGACGACTTTGGTGCCCGGAGAGATTACTTCCTGTCCCCAGTCTCTACTGGGTTCCCGACTTGGTGTTTGCGGTGCTTGGCCAGGGATGTTGAAGTCTCCAGTGCAGGCGCATCTGGTGAGGTGCTTTGTACATCAACTGTTTATATACCTGTATTCACAGAGATATATATATATATATATATATATATATATATATATATATATATATATAACGCTCAAACTTTTCATCTTTTCCAGAAAAGGCACAGCACTCAAGGAGGATTATGGAAATCACGAAGATTTATTAAGGAGAACTGCACAGACGCGTTTCGGCGTGCTGCCTCCGTCAATGTCAGTTACAACACCAGATCAGCATGTTAATAAAGTTTTACTACAATCATGGACATAAACATAGGACTAACCCCTCAAACCACAATATAAGCGCCATATTGGAATATATTTCCAAAGCTATATTGCATGTTTAAAAAGACTCATTATGTCCGCTGATGGACTGTGTCCTATGGTTGGAGGGTATGTTGGTTACAAAATGTCACAGAGTTTCGACAGAGAATAAAGCCGTGGATCGGCTAATGTCCTATGTAAAAACTGTCCCGTCATGATTATAAAACATTTCAAAAGCATACCGAAAATAATACCTTAATTCATCAATACCGGCATATAGTCGAATCAAATTGTTCAGGCATTTGTGAAGTGCATAGATGATACAAGTCATACACTGATTCAATTAGTAAATACAAATTACTCTAATAAAAAGATATTCACATTCATGAGATCCAAAAGGGATAACTGTAACCACAAATTTATATAATGTTTGATAATTTCCCCAACTCACCACTCACTATATAGGTGGGTGGATGCATAACAGACCTAAAGAAGAACTGAAGTCAAAAAGGCGAAAAACAGGAAACAATAAGCCCCTAGAAATGAAATAGGGAACCATTGTTTTATATGTCTGTACATGTGTATTGAAGTAAGTCTGATCCTAACCCATACCCATTCAAAGCTTGGAAATTCATTAGTCCCGAGGTTAGAAGAATAATAATGGGATCATCAATGTTAGTCAGGGCGATCCCTAAATCGATGGTCTATATATGAGGATGTTATAATGTCACTTTCCTAAATGGAACGCCATCTCTTCTCCACTGTTGAGCCCTCTCGGATATTTGGTGGAGAGATCAAGAATATACCTCGACTGTGGTAAATAAATAATTAATTACCGGTACTATTTTTGAATATATTAACAATAACAGATAGCTCAATAAATAAGAGGCAGGATCCGATGTATCCGAGTTGAACAGGCTTTATTCAGGCAAAGGGGAAGGGACTGGAACGGGACAGCCTGAAATAAAATAGGAAGGAAGGCAGGAAGGAAGGCAGCTGCACCCGTTTCATCACAATTTAACATATATATAGTAAGACATTTCTATTACATTACATACAGTAGGCGTAACTTATGACAAGCGTAAGATAAGAAGACATGGGCGTGAAGAGAAGGCGTGCACAGGGCGTGTACGTAGACATGTGATGTGAACGTCACAGAAGTGTCATAAAGTGGGCGGAAACTTGTAGGGGGCTACCTGAGCAGCTGGGTCCTTTAACCTAGTGGTGCGCGCAAACGGGCAATGACGTGTTACCGGGGAAAACTGGGGGCTATGACTTCTGCACTAGAAGAGGAGACTAAAGTCTGCGGTGTCAGGACGACATGTACCTATAGCATATCTGGTATCTGGTGTTTGGAGTACATGTTGATAGAATCTAAAAGTTATCAGGGCAAAGGCTACTGGACACTAAGACTGGTGCATGCATATATTCTTCGTGTATTGCGTGTACTATGAATCTTCTATGAATATTAATACAGTAATTCACTTGCATGGAGACAGAAAGACTAGACTATAGCTGAAGCTGTTTATGCGGTTCGTTAGCTTAGGAATGTGAAGACGGAGAGCTGAACTGATAACTGGAGGCATAACATATTCTTGGCAGACAGGCAGGCAGAGCCAGGCACCGCGCTGCTTGGCAGGAAGTAAGTGAAGGGTCAGGGATGCAGGTGGGGGCTGCATCGCTCCTCGAAGTGGGTTCAGGAGACTGGAGCTTGAATCTGGTGTCCGGGCCCCTTTTGAGGCCTAGAAACGGGGACAATGCGGTGAATTAACGTGCATAATGTAAAACGTTGGCAACATAGGCCTAATACTTGTTGCTTTCACGAGAACTGGATACTGGCATACTAGAGTTGGACACAACTATAATTGCGTCTTAAATCGATTATAGGGGGATATATGCATATCGATCATGCACATATAACATAGGATGGGGAACACGTAGGCACATATAACAAGGCAAAATTCAATTTTCCTCATTCCCTCCTTGTGCCCTACGTTTCCATCAGGAAACATCAATATTCATGATACCATCTATTTGTTCATATAGCATAATTTGCTCGTCTCGAATTATCTTGGAACGGGACTTAGGACTAGGAATACAAGAGGTAGCACACAAGCCGCAAATCGCAGGGCCACATTGTAAACAGAGGCAGCAACTGAATATGATCATTACTGCTATACCCAGGAATGACAATACTTTCCATCCCCAGGCAGATATTATACTCCAGAGCCAACCGGACCATGTCCAGGTGCCTGGATTCTGGTGTAACTGATGGGCTATTTTATGAAGTCTGGTTATAGCTGAATAAACAGACGGCGCGTTATTAGGAATGAAAATGCAGCAACTAGATCCGATGACTCTACAAGCTCCTCCCCTATCGGCCAGTATGACGTCAAGGACGAGACGATTTTGGAGCACGACAAATCTCATAGCAGATTGTTCTTCAGTTAAGTTACCTAGAGCGGAAGTAGTCTCATTCACTACTGCTTCAAGGGTTCTGGTTAGCCTACGTATTAATTTACTATTCTGGACAGGGCCTATGAAGAAAAAGAAACCTTTATTGAAGTCTTGATATTGTTCTAAGGCAGTTTCAGTTTGATCGACAATTGGGGACTCGATCTCCCTTCTATGTCTAACGTGTACTAGATGTGTGTTTCTGTGATAATCGGATGGGGCTAGGAAAACTGGTGGCAGTAGGAAGGCAATATAACATGTTCCATCCCAATCTAGGGGCAGACGTACATATGCGGTCTGACCACACACAAAATAAGAATGACGTGAGGCTTTGAAAATAGATTTCCCACTGTCACTATACTCGACCATAGTAGTACAATCACTATGTCCTACATGTGCAGAACCATTCTTTCTGACACATAATTCGCCTTTAACTGGTAGAACTGAAATAGCAGGCAAATCTGGAGTAGTCTCGGACTGAACATTCAGAACCATGAAATTCGAGGAATAATTACCTAAATCATATACTTCATTTTCTAGATCTAACCTGTTCTATGGGAAAGACCTTGCTTGTCTGGGAAACATGTTCTATTCAGAAGGGACATATCATTTGAGGATGACGTTAACGTGGACCATGCTCCACACGAACCATTGTGTGAAAATGGATAGGGAAAAAGTGGCAGAACTCCCTTCGATGTCTGGAAAGGGGGGAGTCGACCACACACCCAACAATTAGTGGCATTGCTGGTCTGGTGTGAATAGTGCAGCATTCGGATAAAAGTATTATTACGCATAGCAAGACGATATGATAACTCGTGAGGAGGCAGGTCACTAAATGTGTGCTCTACTGTAACATTAGAAAACATATGTACATGTGAAATAGGAAAACAAATGTAAAGCATAACTTATGCAAGTAACCATAAGACTCAGAAATAATAGAAAAAACAGAGTAATGATACATCTCTTAGAGTTTTGACTAACTCTCTCACTGTGTGGGTCTATCTCATACATGTCAGGAACCTGTCTAACCGTTTCACCCGAGAGGGACTTAGACAATTAAACTGGCTGACTTACTAGACCTCAACTTTGTTTTATACTCCTGCTGCGGAGTTTTCTCTAACAAGGGAAGTTTAGATTCAGTGTCTGGGCAGTCCTTGAGAACGGGGCAGTCTTTGAGAAAAGTTTTTGCTTTAGGTCCATGGAATTTCTTGACGTGGCTCACGTGTAGCCACCCTTTTCTGTTTTCGACTTTCACTGCTGTCCGGGTGGTGAGAAGAACAAGGCGGGGCTCCTTCCAGCGGGGCTCCAGCGGACTTGAACGATCAAAATTTCTCACAAGGACGAAGTCACCTGGAACGACCTCGTGCGGTTTCACTTCGGTGTTGTCTGGAAAAGCAGCGGCAACCTGTGAACGACAAGATTGTAGTGCAGACATCAAGGCAGCCAAATAATCTGTCAGCATATTACTGTCAACATCGGTAATTGTACGTGGTCTAGGTGTACCCCACATATTTGGGGGACGACCAAACACTATCTCATATGGAGATAGACCTGAACGGGAATGAGCGACCATTGGCATATAAAAAAGGGCGACTGGCAGGGCGACCATCCAATCTACGCCTTTTTCTGCGCATACTTTGGCGATGCGGATTTTCAGAGTCTGGTTATGTCTCTCTACGAGACCGGCTGCTTCAGGATGGCGTACACAATGGAACTTCCACTGGTACCCTAACAGAAGGGAAACTTGTTTCATGAACTCGGATGAGAATGGCTGGCCGTTATCTGAATACACGACCCTAGGTAATCCATAGCCGGGGAAATACTCACGAACCAACTGCCTGGCAGGGGTCGCGGCTGTGTAATCTGGAACTGGATATGCTTCTGTCCACCTGGACAAAGCGCATACAACTACGAGAACATACTTGAAACCTCGACATCGCTCCATCTGAATATAATCCATCTGGAGGACTTCAAAAGGGTGGTCAGGAGGATGGAATCCACCTTGTTCCACCGGGATACCTTTACCTGGATTGAACTGACAACAGATCATGCAGGTACGCACTTTCTGTTTGGCTGCTGCTCGTAAATGCTTGTTGAACCAGAGGTTCTGGATACTGTCTAACATGGCTTTTTCTCCTAAGTGTGCTGGACTATGTGCGGTGTTAATAATGACTTGAACCATAGAGTCGGGGAGAAACCATGTGGCTTTTCCCTTTGTCAACCATCCTTGATCTGTCTGGACCCCTCCTTGTTCGGTCCATTTCTTCATTTCATCTGGAGTGGCATGTAACTGTATATCTAGTACATCTTGTGTAGGGTCCTTAACTGTCATACAAGTAGTCTGATCTGGAATGTCTGTCTGTGTCGTGTTAACTGGAATGTCTGGAGTCTGGGCTGTGAGCTTGGCTGTTCGATCTGCCAGGTCGTTACCCTGGGAAATGATATCAGTGACTTTCGTATGTGCCTTGCACTTCATGATAGCGATAGCTGTCGGTAAATGTATTGCATCTAACAGAGCTTGAATGAGGGGGCCATGCTGAATCTTGGTTCCATGAGAAGGCATAAAACCTCTTTCTTGCCAGAGTACTCCAAAGTCGTGTACGACTCCGAATGCATAACGTGAATCTGTGTATATGTTAACTTTCAGGTTCTTGGCACGTATGCAGGCTTGGGTCAGAGCGACAAGCTCTGCTGCTTGAGCAGACAGGGTGTCTATACGATGTGTTTCTATAACTTCGGTTTCAGTAGTCACTGCATACGCGGCTACTAGTTCTCCTGTACTCGTTCTCATACATGAACCATCCACATAAAGTGTCAGGTCGGGATTAGGTAATGCAATGTCTGTCAAGTCTTGTCTTGGCTTTGTCGTAGTGTTAACAACTTCCACACAGTCATGTGTGGCAGGATTTGAAGTAACGGACGGTAACAATGTAGCTGGATTTAAAATGTTGCAGCGTCTGATTTCTATGTGTGGCTGAAACATTGTCAGTTCATAACCTGTTAAACATGCAATTGTCAAGTGCTGGGTCTGTGTTCGGTTTAAAAGAACTTCCACGGAGTGTGGAACTTGTACTGTCAGGGAATGTCCTAACACTATGGAATCACTTTGTCTGATAGCTAGTGCTGTGGCTGCAACTGACTTGAGGCACGCAGGCAGAGCCTGGGCTACTGGATCTAATGTGCTAGAAAAATAAGCACAGGGCTTGTATTGTCCTGCTTGATCTTGTGTGAGAACAGATAATGCAGTACCATCACGTTCAGTAACAAAAAGTGTAAAAGGCTTATTGTAATTCGGTGTTGCTAGAACGGGTGCATTACATAAAGCTTTCTTTAACTCATTGAAAACAAGTGTATGTTCCTGGGTCCAAGGGAGGACAGTCGATACGGCTGCCTCCTGTGTCGTTAACTGTATCAGTGGCTTGGCTAAAAATGCATACTGAGGAATCCATTGTCTGCAGTAAGAAGTGAGGCCTATAAAAGCTCGTACCTCCTTCTGTGTCTTGGGCTGTGGAAGATGTGCTATTAACTGGATACGGTCAGGTGTCAACTGCCTACCCCTCTTGGACAGTAAGTGTCCTAAGTAGACCACTTGCTGGACACAGAATTGCAATTTGGAAGGGGACACCTTGTGCCCCATCTCGGCCAAGAAATACAAGACTGTAAGTGACGCACGTTCGCAGTCACGTTCAGAACGGGCTGTAATCAGTAGATCATCGACATACTGGAGCAGGGCAGTGTCAGTTGGCATGTGAATATTGTCTAGTTGTCTCTTAAGTGCTTGACTGTAAATGCTAGGACTTTCTGTGAAACCTTGAGGAGCTCGTGTAAATTTATAGCTTCTTCCATTTAAACAGAATCCGAAAAGGAACTGGCTGTCTGGATGAATGGGGACACTAAAGAATGCGTTCTTGAGATCGATAACTGTAAAGAACGTAGCTTCAGAATCAATTGCTGTCAATAGGGAAGAGATGTCTGGAACCACTGGGTACTGGGGTATGATACATTTATTAAGTTCTCGAAGGTCAATCACTAAATCGATAAACTGGAGGTGCATTGGGATCAGTACGTTTCAGAATCGGAATGATAGGAGAATTACATATATTGGAGTCAGTCTCTACAACCACTCCTTGAACAAGAAGCTCGTCAATAATTTTAGATAAGGCTGCTACAGCCTCAGGTGGCAATTTGTACTGTCGGATTCGTGGTAATACAACACCTGGCCTCAGGGTAACACGATGGGGTGTGATATGCATACAACCTACATCAGTTGGACCTTGCGCCCATAAATGCTGTGGTACATTCAATAATCTTGGATCAAAATCACGTAATACATAATGACCTTTAAAATCTCGCAGAAACAGTCGCACCCCTTCTGGGGAGCAGCATATGACTGCTCCTAATTCTTTCAGAGTTCTAATGCCTAATACATTTTCTGGACATGATTTCGTGAGTAACAAGTCTGTAGTTCGGGACAATGGACCGACTTCTAGAGTAACTGGTTTCGATATTTCATTAACAATAGGCTTTCCTGAAAATCCAAGGGAAACATTTCTAGAGCCTGAGAGCGGAGCCCCTGGAACCTCGTCATGACTGATGGTAGTCCTACTTGCCCCTGTATCAATCAGAAACTTTCTGTCTTTCCCTAATACTTGACTGTGTACATAGGGACCCTCTTGATCTACAGGAATCTCGATGAGAGGCAAGCCTACCTCCCTCTCTAGGCTGTTTCATGAATACGGCTGATAATCTGGATACTCTGACTGTGCATACTGGTACATCTGCTGTGTAACGTGTTGTGTTGCAGCTATAGGCTGCGGTACTGTAACTGTCTGTTGTGCATTCTGCGGTGGCTGGGAAGTCTGTGAAACTTGTTCTTGTCTATGTGGACGTGGTCTTTCTTTCGTCTTACCTGTAGCTATGTTGTGTTTCAGAACTGCACATTCGTTTATATAATGACCTGGCTGTTTACAGTAATTGCATGTCCCTTTAACGGGAGCTGTCGGAGGACTGGCTTGATTCGGACCCCTCTTCTGACTGTCTTGTGGAACAGATTGTGCAACTAATACTTTCATTTTCGTGTCTTTCATACATCTCTTTTCGTGTTCCTGCTCTTCCCTGATTCTGTTCTGGTGATACTGGAGCATCTGGAGCATTTGTGACGGAGTATTAGCTTGCCAGGTACTTTCGACTTTCAGTACTCTATTTTTAACTTGTGGACTTGAATTCTCGACTAGTTTGGTAACAAAAAGATGGGGATACGACTCACTACTTGTTTTCAGACCACTATTAATAATGAAACATTTCTCAAATCTAGAATAAAAATCACTAGTATCTTCGTCTTGTTTCTGTTTACAGGCTGAGATGGCATCCCAATCTTCCTTTTTCGTGGCTAGTAATCTTGGCAAGACTTGTATCAATAACTCGGGCAATGCTTTAGCTTTATCCCCAAGACCGGTACCTGGTACTCGTGTATTATCTTCAGTTTCTAATGCGGTCCAATCTATCTTTTTCTCTCCCACCTCCCATTCTTTTTCTTTGAGTTTTTCATATATGCCCGCAGGCAACAGGACCTTTAACATTTTAATGATATCAGGATACGTGTATTCTCCCATACGGAGCATGTCCTTTAATTCACGGTGAAACCCTGCTGGATCTTTATCGTGACAGGGAATTAACTTTTTCATTTCCAAGAGTTCTATTTTCGTGATAGGGGTGTAAACAAATACTCGTTCTAGACCACCCCCTCTACCTTAACTGGATGTACTTCTCGTAACGGATTCTGTCTGTCTATGTAGAATGATTTTCTCTCTGGGGGTGAGACGGAAACAAAATGTGGATTCAGAAAAGTTCGGTATTTGTGGCGCTGTTCTAATAGGACACTAATTAAATCGGTACCTAGACCTTTCCATTTGTTTTGGAGTAACTCGTTCAATATATCATGTAGAGGACCTGGATCAGAATGTTGTTCCTCATACAGTGTAATGAGGTGCTGGATCATATACATACCCACCAGACGTTGCTCGGCTGGGGGCAGTTTCAGAAACATTTGGGCCACTATTTCATCTGGAAACGTGGTAGAATCACTAGTCCATCGGACTGCTGATCGGGCTAGTTCTTGTTCATGCATTGTACTAAGCTCACTATAACCTATTCGTGATTTCAGAATTTGATCGGTGGCCTGGAATACTTGTTCAAGAGAACACTGTTCTGGTACTGGAGGAGGAAAAACTTTCTTGTAATCTAGGCGTGAATGTCGGTCGGAAAGTCTAGTTCTACCTACATACGCTATTCTGGAGGGATTCTCGCTGTCTACCTCTTCACTGGAAGAGTCATTCTCTTTCTCGGTTGCTCGTTTTGCTTCCTCTTTCTGGTGTATACGTATTATTTCCTTACGAATTTTCTTGTACATACTCTCTATACTACCTTGTATCTTGTGTTTTCCCTCGGCTATATTGTCACTCCACCTGGTCAGGACTTCGTCTTGGTCTTTATCTGGATAATCTTGCTCTCTTATTAAACAGTTAATCAAGAACTTTAAAATCATAAGTTGAACCTCGGCTTTCCTTTGTGACATAGCTTCGTGAATACTTCCTGGATTCTCTCCTGTACGGATAAAACGAGGGTGGGGCAGGGTGATCGAAAAGCTGGCCACCCGTCTTAAAACGTACTGAATATAAGATCATGTGATCTTCGCCTGGAACTGGATCATATATACAGTCAGTAAGAAGTCGCTTGAGATCTGTGTATGTCGCCACTTTTGGCATACGCTGTAACGCTACGTCATGCAGCGTCAGTCGTCTAACTTGAGGCGGGGTGATAGGAGCACCTCCTTCAGCCCCTCCTGAGCTGGAATCGTCAGTTAATACTGTACGGGCTGACAAAGTGACTGGTAAAACGGGTACATTTACTGTGGACTGGTCCGGGGGTGCTGGAATATGAACTTGACCCCCGGGAACAGTTGTTGGCGGGACAGGAATTACATTATTAACGGGAGCAGGCGGAACAGGATTTGCATAGGCTGGGACTGTGTCGTCCAAATAGGACGAAAGAAATGTGTCAGCTGCGGTCGGTTTATGACGTAGCTTAATCGGGACCAATGGTGGCGGTAAATTACAGGGTGCTTCCGGGGTTACCTTCGGCAAGCCCTCGGCAAGAAGAGGATACATACCTTTAATAAGGGCATTTCTTTGTCTGTCTGACTGTTCTGCTCTAACTCGTTCACCTTCTTCTATTAATTCCCTTTCTTGGGCTCTTTCTGAGGATTCCCTACTTAATTCTGTTTTTCTGAATTCTTTTTCGGTTCTTTTATGAGATTCTTTGCGCCATAACTCGATGGCATCTTTCTGGGACTGTCTGGCTTTCTTTTTCCATAATGCTTCTTCTACTCTCATGATGCACTCGGCATCCCATGTACCTGATACGGGCCATCTATATTTCTCTTCTAGTTCCTTGGTATAGTCCGCCCATAAGTCTAGATATATTATGGCATCTAAGCCATGCTTGTGATACATAAAATGTCCTGGACTGTCCCTAGGAGGGACAGGAACTGCTTCTTCGAGTAACCCTTTTCTGGTCTTTAACTGATGTAATTTCGAGAACAGAGGCATTTCGGTAATACACTTGGAACACAATACACAATAATCACAGTAATAATATGGCAAACAAATCACTCATACCACGACATAGAAATACATTAAAAACAGTTCGAACAGAAATACTACCTGGTACACTGAAAACAGAACACATGAATTTCTCGAGAACGAAACTTACTAGAATTACTGGATGCACTGCTAAAACAGTACAGAACATACCGGTCCCATAAAGAGACACGTCATACCGTACCCACCTAGGTGAATACTTCGGACTGGATCTGTGTACCCAAACCCAACGGACCAGGAACAAACTAATGATCCTGTCTAGATACTTCCCCCGCGACGGTACTCACCGGGAAGCAGAAACTGGAAGGCCTCTGACTGGACTGGACTGCTACGACGTCGGACTTCGAACTTCGGACTTCAGAAACAGGTAGGCCTCCGGATACTTCGGACCGTGACTCTCGGCTTGGGCTCTGGTCGGGACGAACCGCATTCCACACCGCTTCGTCTGGATGCCGGACCGCAGTCTCCGTCTCCTCCGTGGGCCTGAGGGAGACTTGAAGCAGAAATATCTGCCGGTGCGCAGTAGAGTTCCGTCACGGCTGCAGAGGGTCAGGGGACCTGCGTACATCGCCAGCGGGTGAGGAAGGGGCTCGTCCCTGTTCGGGCGCCATTTATGTGGTAAATAAATAATTAATTACCGGTACTATTTTTGAATATATTAACAATAACAGATAGCTCAATAAATAAGAGGCAGGATCCGATGTATCCGAGTTGAACAGGCTTTATTCAGGCAAAGGGGAAGGGACTGGAACGGGACAGCCTGAAATAAAATAGGAAGGAAGGCAGGAAGGAAGGCAGCTGCACCCGTTTCATCACAATTCAACATATATATAGTAAGACATTTCTATTACATTACATACAGTAGGCGTAACTTATGACAAGCGTAAGATAAGAAGACATGGGCGTGAAGAGAAGGCGTGCACAGGGCGTGTACGTAGACATGTGATGTGAACGTCACAGAAGTGTCATAAAGTGGGCGGAAACTTGTAGGGGGCTACCTGAGCAGCTGGGACCTTTAACCTAGTGGTGCGCGCAAACGGGCAATGACGTGTTACCGGGGAAAACTGGGGGCTATGACTTCTGCACTAGAAGAGGAGACTAAAGTCTGCGGTGTCAGGACGACATGTACCTATAGCATATCTGGTATCTGGTGTTTGGAGTACATGTTGATAGAATCTAAAAGTTATCAGGGCAAAGGCTACTGGACACTAAGACTGGTGCATGCATATATTCTTCGTGTATTGCGTGTACTATGAATCTTCTATGAATATTAATACAGTAATTCACTTGCATGGAGACAGAAAGACTAGACTATAGCTGAAGCTGTTTATGCGGTTCGTTAGCTTAGGAATGTGAAGACGGAGAGCTGAACTGATAACTGGAGGCATAACATATTCTTGGCAGACAGGCAGGCAGAGCCAGGCACCGCGCTGCTTGGCAGGAAGTAAGTGAAGGGTCAGGGATGCAGGTGGGGGCTGCATCGCTCCTCGAAGTGGGTTCAGGAGACTGGAGCTTGAATCTGGTGTCCGGGCCCCTTTTGAGGCCTAGAAACGGGGACAATGCGGTGAATTAACGTGCATAATGTAAAACGTTGGCAACATAGGCCTAATACTTGTTGCTTTCACGAGAACTGGATACTGGCATACTAGAGTTGGACACAACTATAATTGCGTCTTAAATCGATTATAGGGGGATATATGCATATCGATCATGCACATATAACATAGGATGGGGAACACGTAGGCACATATAACAAGGCAAAATTCAATTTTCCTCACGACTCCAACCTACGGAGTCTTCTCAGGCGATCACCTCCCCTGACATTGGGTGGGACGACGTCCAACCCAAAAAATTGAAGTTTATCTCGATCCCTTCCATGCTTTTCTTCAAAATGCCGGGCAACCGGGATCCGCTTTTTCGATTGCCCGCAGATGTTCTAATACCCTCAATTTCAGTTCCTTAATTGTACTGCCGATGTAGCGAAGGCCTCAAGGGCAGAGTAAACAGTATACTGCAAATTGGGAACTACAGGTTATAAACTTTTTGATGGACATTGTTTTCCCTGTGTCAGGTATAATGTAAGACAGGACTCTTTTGCTGCCGGCACATGCTTTACAGCGTCCACAGGGAAAGAATCCCTTTATCTCTTTAAGAGCATTAGTCTTTGGTATGGGTTTGTCCAAGTGACTAGAAACCAGCATATCTCCTATAGATCTCGCTTTACTGAATGTCAACAGAGGATATGCTGGTAGGTCTTCTTTCAGTATATTGTCTGTTTGCAGTATGTGCCAGTTCTTTTGTAGCATGGCTCTGAGATCATTGGCACCTGATGAGTAGGGAATGATCAGCCTAAATTTCCCCTTGTTGGCGGCTGCGTTCTCGTCACGGCCACCTCCTTGGGTTTTAGCGGTCAATAAAATTCCCCTCGAGATCTTTCTTACCTTCTTCAGTGTGTTGTATAACATTTCCTCACCATAACCACAGATTTCAAAGCGCGCTAAACATTCTGAGGCAGCCGCCTCGAAATCTGAATCTCTCGAGCAATTCCTTCGGAGCCTTAGGAGTTCTCCGTAAGGAATGCTCCTCACAAGCTGGGGAGGGTGACTACTGCTGGCAAAGAGTGTTGAATTGCCAGCAGTTTCCTTTAAGTAAAGGGCAGTGTGAAGATGGTCTCCCTCGGCAAACACCCTCAGGTCCAAGTATTCCGCTGCCACCGGACTAATTGAACCTGAGAAATGCAGGTTAAGGTCATTGTTGTTAAGTACTCTGATGTATTCCTCTGCTGCGTTTGCTGTAACGGCGCCAACACACTGCCTCCCCTCTGTCTTGTCCAACTACACAGTTCCTGGGCACCCGCTCCTCTCACCAGCCTACGAACAAGTTTGCGTAGCTGGGAGCGAAGCAGGTGCCCATCGCCGTACCAGACCTTTGTATATACAGCTGGTCTTCAAATAAAAAAATATTGTGAGTTAGACAAAATTCAGCAAATTCAAGAATCATTTCATTATGTTTAGCAAATCTCATCTGGCGCTGATCTAAGAAATATAGGACTGCTTCCAGGCGGTGTCCATGCTCTATGCAGGTATACAAGCTGGTAATATCCAGCACCATCAGCAGATATTGTGGATTCCATGTTAGGTCTTGAATCTTGATCAAAAAGTCTTTCGTGTCCTGAATGTACGGATCCAGTTTCACCACCAGGGGAAACAGGATATTGTCAACAAAACGGGACATATTCTCCGTAAGACTGCCAATGGACGAGATAATGGGACGGCCTGGCGGGCAGTCCATACTCTTATGTAACTTGGGGAGGTGGTAGAAGGTAGGGATCATAGGGTAGTTATTCCGCAAGAAAAGGTGTTCATCCTTGCCCAGTATCTGGGAGGTTGTACCACTTCTGAATGAGTATCTCATACTGTGTGATGCTCTGTTGATACATTGTAGTGGTACACTTTGTATAGAATTTTTCATCTGAAAGTTGCCTCAGTGCTTCTCCTTTATATTGGTCCCTGCTCATTAGGACCACATTCCCCCCTTTGTCCGAGGGTTTCACCACGATGGATTTGTCACTCATCAGGTTTTTTAAAGCCATACGTTGTTGGTCAGTTATGTTATTTCTTCTAACTCGGTGATCCGCTTTTCTATATTGCATCAGGTCACTTTTCATGGCCTCCGTAAAAACGTCCACAGCATCCCATGGCGATTGTGGCACGAAGACTGAGGTGGGTTTAAACGTACTCTCCTCCCTTTCCTGTTCTACCCCTTGTTGTATTGCTCGGTGAGCGGTATTCAGTCGACTGGTGTTAGAGTCCTGTTCCAACCGTAGATCTTCAAGGGTCTCGACTGCAGGTAAATCTCGGCTACTAAGGGTATCTCTTGCCGTCATTCTTGCCCCCTTCGTATTACGGTCTTTCATATGAGGACGTAATTTGAAATGCTTGTGGAGTTTAAGCTTTCTGGTAAAGCGGAACAAGTCTATCCGAGTTTGTGTATATTCTAGTTCATTGGTGGGGCAGAATGTCAAGCCCGGGCTAAGTACTTCAGTTTCTACAGCAGTTAGTTTTTTCTCGGTCAAAATTACAACCGTTAGGTTGACCGAGTCTCTAAGGCCATTGCGCCTGCTTGTTACTACTTCTTGTTCGTGTTGCGATTGGTCCAGCGAGAGGTTCTTGCGCCTCCTCTGCCCGCCGCCTGACCTCCTTGTCCTTGTCCTCCTGATTTCCCTGTTGTTGTTACTCCTGCATCCGGTGGTTTGTTCTTCCCACCGCGCAGCCACGACTTTTTGATGATTTCGAATTCCTCCTGAAAAGGGGTTCTTTTGGGTCGGGCGCCTTGGGCGATGTTCTGTCTCCCTAAGCCGCCCGGTCCTTGTTGTTCATCACTGGACTCATTTTCAGTGATGTCAGACTCAGAGGTAACAGCTTCCGTTTCTGATATTGCACTTGAACCAGTCCCAGTGCCGGTACCCCTCTGAAGAGCCTTACGTGGAGCATCGTATTTCTTTGCGCATGTTAATACGCGGCCCGTGAGATAGTCATTTGCGTCGCGCTCATATTTCTCTTGCTTTCAAAGTCGTATTTTCTGCTCATATTTACTGAGCCGAGCTTTCATTTGATCTTTCATCTGAGATATCAGCGCTGTTTGTCCCGGGTCCATTTCCTTTTCTAGCTCTTCATCAATTAGTTTAATCTCGGCCATCGCCTTTTCTCTGTCGCTCCAGGCGTATTTGACCAGGATCTTTAGGGTACCTTCACAGTAAGTTGCTGTATGTTCAAATCAGTCCGTTAATAATTGAGGGTCTGGATGCTCGTAGGAGGACACTGTATGGACCCGTAGGCCCCTGGGAACCCTCTGTTCCTCCACATAGTTGGTCAGGCTAGTGGCCTCCCACCATTTGCACACTTCACGCTCATGAAGTCATTCTAGTTTCGTAATGATCTCCTTGAGCTTGTTATTATGTGGTTCTGTCATTGCCGTTATTGCTGTCTCTGACGGCGTCTCTCGCCGTTTGAACATGCCCTATGCCGCAGTATTCCGTTCGGTATCAGAAAACATGCTGTAAGTAATGAATGTCACGCTGTGTTTCTCACCACAGCTCAACAGTGCGGTTTTCCCCTGTTATGCGATATTGCTTTTCCTCTTTTGTCATTCTGCCGCTATACCCCGCTGTAATTGCATAAATATGTAAAGTGGGGGCTCACCGAGAAGGGCGTCTTTCGGTAGGGGCTCCAGAACGCTCCGAAGCTCTCCCTCGTACTCCGTCCTCTCCGGCTTGTTAGATCTTTCCCCCAGCGGTGGCGGCGGTGCGCAGCTTAAATCCTTTTGGAAAACCCTTGTCTCCCACGCTGAAGCTGCTCACTCTCGAGCGGGTGCTGCGAGCGGCTCGTGGGACGCCGCATCACATTACACTCAAACTTTTCATCTTTTCCAGAAAAGGCACAGCACTCAAAGAGGATTATGGAAATCACGAAGATTTATTAAGGGGAACTGTACAGACGGGTTTCGGCGTGCTGCCTTCGTCAGTGTTATTCAAGAACAAGGGTCCTTAACTTTTTAGATAAAACAAAAAAATGATGAAATATAGGCCATAATTGAAAACTATATTTTGTCACTGTCCAGCCGGACAGGACGTTTATTCTCAACAATGTAAGTCTTGTGGTTCAAAAAACAACAAGGCACAATCCTGTACCATGAACGAAAAGAACACAAAGAGCAAAGAAGAATTTCCAGAGTGTTGAAAAACAGGCAAAAGAAAGAGCAAATGTTGGCCACTTTTCAAATCAGTGTTACATTCAAGGTATGCCAAACAACTGCCAAAACACAACAGGATTTAACACAATGGTTTAGGTTGTGAAGGCAATCTACAAAGTCGACGTTTCGATCCCTAGTGCTCAATTAATTGGGACCATCATCAGGACTGACAAATTTACAGTGTTTGCCTGTCAAGATAAAATATTTACAATTTTTTGACCGCCTGTAGAAATAAAAGGAGGAAAAAGCGAGAGGAAAACTGTTTTAGAAAATACACAATTTTTGACATTAAAAGAGTGTTCATTAGACCTGAAGATTGTTGGATCACCTGGTCACAAACTCATGTACTCGGATTCGACTTATTAGTGCTTACACATGTGATAAACTCGTGGGGGGTTTTGTTTGAAGTAAACCGACGTGGTAGTGACTTGTGAAAAGCTTTATGTACTTTTAGAAAACTATGCCTTATTGAGATGTTCTGGTCGTAAAAATAAACATTGACGCGAGCAGTTATTATGAAAAAACTCTCCGTGTTTAACACATGCAGTCGGCATCCGTTGTGGGGTGATCGGAGGGGCGGGCAGTGTGGAGGGATTGAACTTACCCTGAGTCGGCGGGGAATAGCGACCCTTTAAGTGGGGGTGGGGGAGATTGTGGGTCGTCCACCTGGAATGAAACGGGGATTTTTATTTTAAGATTCTAAAAATCCCCGTTTCATTCCAGGTGGACGACCCACAATCTCCCCCACCCCCACTTAAAGGGTCGCTATTCCCCGCCGACTCAGGGTAAGTTCAATCCCTCCACACTGCCCGCCCCTCCGATCACCCCACAACGGATGCCGACTGCATGTGTTAAACACGGAGAGTTTTTTCATAATAACTGCTCGCGTCAATGTTTATTTTTACGACCAGAACATCTCAATAAGGCATAGTTTTCTAAAAGTACATAAAGTTTTTCACAAGTCACTACCACGTCGGTTTACTTCAAACAAAACCCCCCACGAGTGTATCACATGTGTAAGCACTAATAAGTTGAATCCGAGTACATGAGTTTGTGACCTCAGGTGATCCAACAATCTTCAGGTCTAATGAACACTCTTTTAATGTCAAAAATTGTGTATTTTCTAAAACAGTTTTCCTCTCGCTTTTTCCTCCTTTTATTTCTACAGGCGGTCAAAAAATTGTAAATATTTTATCTTGACAGGCAAACACTGTAAATTTGTCAGTCCTGATGATGGTCCCAATTAATTGAGCACTAGGGATCGAAACGTCGACTTTGTAGATTGCCTTCACAACCTAAACCATTGTGTTAAATCCTGTTGTGTTTTGGCAGTTGTTTGGCATACCTTGAATGTAACACTGATTTGAAAAGTGGCCAACATTTGCTCTTTCTTTTGCCTGTTTTCCAACACTCTGGAAATTCTTCTTTGCTCTTTGTGTTCTTTTCGTTCATGGTACAGGATTGTGCCTTGTTATATTTTTAACCACAAGACTTACATTGTTGAGAATAAACGTCCTGTCTGGCTGGACAGTGACAAAATATAGTTTTCAATTATGGCCTATATTTAATCATTTTTTTGTTTTATCTAAAAAGTTAAGGACCCTTGTTCTTGAATAATAGTATTTACCCACGGTCCGCAGCTAACTTGTTGGGTTACCTTGTTACAAAAAAAGTACCTTAGCGCAATCACTAGATTGCAAGGTTTTTCTGGAAAAACCACCAACCCTCAGCCGAGGGTAGGCCACCCTAGTACAAATCCTTTTTATTCTAAACCTGATATGTCCGATCACGCACCATTGTACACGGATGACTACATTAAGCGAATCTGTCAGAGACCTTCTCTTCTCTCTGATAACCCAGACGCTCCTACCACAGTCACTAGCTCAATACCAGACCAATTGGAGAAACTTCGCAAAAAGCAAGTCCGACTTCAGTTGATGATTTTGATGTTAACTGATTATTTAAAAGCAAACGTAATTCCCCTAGGCCTCCAAATTCGCAATATCCCTGGTATCTTAACAGACAATCCCAAATACATAAACAACTTCAGCTATATTGGGACGACATGCTCCCGGCATTGGTTATGTTTAGGGATTGATATAGCAACAGAGACATTAATCTCCCTTGAGGCAGAGATCGCCGATCTAGAGAAACAACTGGGGGAGGCAAACTCTACCACTGAAGTATCTAAACTTCTGGAACAGCTAGAGAAAACTATAGCTGATTTTCATAGGATAGAACAAACCAAAAAGGCAAACAAAGTGAAGAAAGACATCAAATCCTACAATACAGAAAACACCTACCCCTATCTCCAAAAAGATTTCTATACTAATAGAGCCTACTCCAACCCCCGTGGAGATAAACCTTGGGGACGCTACAACCGTAGGCAAAACCTTGTAGGTTTTTCGGATACATCTGCTGAATCGTCAGAAAGCTCAGACGCAGGTGAGGGGCCTAGTACTGGAAACAGACGTGGTGGGGGACAGCCAAATTTTTTATCCAGAGGCCAGCCAAACACCCCACAGCGAGGGAGAGCAAAGAAAAGATGGCACAACCCTCCTGGAGAACGGAAAACCAGGAACAATTTCTACCAATGGTAACCGGCCCCCCCAATGAGATTATTCCCATATTTAATCTCTCTAAACATGTTCTCTGCAACACTGAAATGGAACTCCTTAAAAAAGGTCTCTCCTTTGTGCCCACCACCCGCCCCGATTTCATGGAGCTGCAGACTGAATTGTTGAGATTCTTCAGAACAATACGTTTGAAAGCCTTCTTTCAACTACACCCTAGCCCCACACAAGATTCGTACACACCTTTTAGACCTCCTTCTACTTTTTCGCCCACATCCTCTATGGTACCGGCGGAAATTGTGACGTTTGAAAAACTAGTTCTAAATGACCTGTCACAGATTCAAAATCAGAAACTATTCATCCCTTATAACATATCGCTCCCAGAAAGGAATGCTATCAATACCCTAAAAGGCAACAATAACATAATCATCAAAAGCGCAGATAAGGGTGGAGGTATTGTAATTCAAGAAATTGAGGCCTATAAAGAAGAAATCTTGCGTCAATTAAACAATACTGAGCACTACCAAAGGCTCCCTGGCAATCCTACCAGTCGAATACAGGAGACCATTAAGGAACTAACGTCCCAAGCTTGTGCAGAGGGATATTTAAGTAAGAAAGAATATAATTTTCTTAACACTAAATCCCCACGTATCCCGGTAATATATACTTTGCCCAAGATACATAAAAACCTCACCAACCCACCCGGACGCCCAATTGTATCCGCATGTGGTTCCGTGTTAGAACCACTAGGAGCCTATGTTGACTTTTTTATTAAAAGTTTCGTGCCCTCAACAACTTGCTACATCAGAGACAGCATGTCTATGATCAATCTTGTTGAGCATTTGGACTTTGACCCACAGTATGAAACACTCTGCACATTAGATGTAGAATCGTTATATACTAACATCCCTCAAACTGCTGCCTTACTAGTCATTCAAAAAATCTTAGACACACGGTCACGTCCACATAGGGTACCCTCATTATTCATTCTCCAACTCCTCGAGCTCTGTTTGACAAAAAACTTTTTCTGCTTTGACAACACCTACTATCAGCAGATCAAGGGGACATCTATGGGGGCTATTTTTGCCCCCAATCTGGCCATACTATTTATGGACCAGTTAGAAACGGGCTCAATCCTGATGCCAGGCAACCCGTTTCATCCTGGCATCAAACTGTGGCGTCGCTATATAGACGATATTTTTATGATCTGGACTCAGACTTCTGAAACGTTACTACAGTTTCTCCACTGGCTCAATAATAACTGCCTTGGTCTTAGCTTTTCCCTTACCCATGACAAGTCATCAATAGCATTCTTAGACCTCACCATTTACCATGCGGAAGGTGAGCTTCTCACAAAACTATTCCGTAAACCGACAGAGCGTAACACGCTTTTGAACTATAAAAGCAATCATCCCAGGGCCCTCAGAGATTCACTGCCATACTCGCAATTTCTGAGGATTAGACGCAACTGCTCTGATAAAAGAGACTATTTCAGAGAAGCAGAGGTACTGTCCAGTAAACTCAAGGAAAGAGGCTACCCAAAACGAATAGTGAAACAAGCTTCCAAACGTGCATGGTATTGCCCGCGGGAAGTGTTGTTATCCCCAAAAGAAAAGACCCAAAAAGAGAGAGTAGCGTGTGTTACCACCTTCTCTCCAATATCGAACAAAATCCGAAAATCTATTCTGAAGCATTGGCCTACCATAAATGTGGGGAGCATCAGAATTGACAAACCCCTTTTCGCATTTCGGAAAAATAAAAATCTGAAAGACCATCTGGTGAGGGCAGCCCTCCCAGGCACTACACAAGGTAATACACTTGAAACAGCTTGGGGCTTGCCACCCATTATAGGACATGCTAAATGTGGAAGGTGTAATGTTTGCGACTTCACGGTGGAGGGCACCAAATTCACTCACCAGCACATCACATTTGAAAGACGATCTTTTTCAAATTGTAACACATCAAATGTGATTTATGTTATTGAATGCCCCTGTCCCAAACTCTACGTGGGACAAACGACGCAGAAAGTAAAGACCAGAATCTGCCAACACAGGAGCCGCATTAGATGCAGGACTGCAAATGCCCCCCTGGTGGACCACTACAATGCGGTGGGACACACTGAAAATGACATCAAATGGTCCATCCTTAAAGTCGTGAAACTTCCCCCAAGAGGTGGTAATCTGTGTCAGCTACTGAATAAGGAAGAATTAAGAACAATGATCCAATTCGATACCATTCGGAATGGCCTAAATCGGCTAGAGGATTGGACAAGTCTCCTCTGAATGACTTTAATAATTACTGCCCTTTTCTGAATTTGCCTTTTGAACTATATAGACAATGAATCGTTTACTGCTCTAACAAATTATGTATTGGTCAAACACAATGAGAAGTTTTTTTAAAGAATGTCACCAAACATATTGGCACTCGCACAATAAGTAAGCACCTGTTCACCATTGTAAATATCGTCATTTGCACAAATGTCACTCCTTCTCCTGACCCCCCGATATGGCGCTCATAATTAGCCCACGGGACCCCATCTCCAAGATGGCGCTCCTTCCACCCGGCCAACCCCAAAGCACAGGGCTGCCTAATTGCCGTGCCTCGCATTGACCCACCCAACATGGCGCTCGGCTCCTCCCATCTACTCCCATTCCAAGATGGCGCCCATTGGTGCCGTCTCCCCACCGACACCTTGCACACCTACTTTAGCGCAATGGCTCCCATTGAGTAACCAGCGATGTACCGGACATTGTCTTCCACTCGCCTCCACTATGCCGATTGAGACATATTGAGAAAACCTCGCCTTAAGGTAAGAATCCGCCCAGACCCGCAGTGCGAGAGTCCCGTTTTACCTAACCTTTAGTGTGCTCAACTGTTGGTAGAACAATCTCCTGATCACAACTCGTTTCCCCACAGGGAACGATTATAACTAAAGCAGTCCAAGGCTACCCAACGCGGAGCACGGACCTCACGAGTCCTTCAAGGTAATTCGCGTCCCTGAGCCTGAGCTCCACACAGCCCCGCCTTTAGCAGCAATTTATTCTAAAAATCCCCGTTTCATTCCAGGTGGACGACCCACAATCTCCCCCACCCCCACTTAAAGGGTCGCTATTCCCCGCCGACTCAGGGTAAGTTCAATCCCTCCACACTGCCCGCCCCTCCGATCACCCCACAACGGATGCCGACTGCATGTGTTAAACACGGAGAGTTTTTTCATAATAACTGCTCGCGTCAATGTTTATTTTTACGACCAGAACATCTCAATAAGGCATAGTTTTCTAAAAGTACATAAAGCTTTTCACAAGTCACTACCACGTCGGTTTACTTCAAACAAAACCCCCCACGAGTGTATCACATGTGTAAGCACTAATAAGTCGAATCCGAGTACATGAGTTTGTGACCTCAGGTGATCCAACAATCTTCAGGTCTAATGAACACTCTTTTAATGTCAAAAATTGTGTATTTTCTAAAACAGTTTTCCTCTCGCTTTTTCCTCCTTTTATTTCTACAGGCGGTCAAAAAATTGTAAATATTTTATCTTGACAGGCAAACACTGTAAATTTGTCAGTCCTGATGATGGTCCTAATTAATTGAGCACTAGGGATCGAAACGTCGACTTTGTAGATTGCCTTCACAACCTAAACCATTGTGTTAAATCCGGTTGTGTTTTGGCAGTTGTTTGGCATACCTTGAATGTAACACTGATTTGAAAAGTGGCCAACATTTGCTCTTTCTTTTGCCTGTTTTCCAACACTCTGGAAATTCTTCTTTGCTCTTTGTGTTCTTTTCGTTCATGGTACAGGATTGTGCCTTGTTATTTTTTGAACCACAAGACTTACATTGTTGAGAATAAACGTCCTGTCCGGCTGGACAGTGACAAAATATAGTTTTCAATTATGGCCTATATTTCATCATTTTTTTGTTTTATCTAAAAAGTTAAGGACCCTTGTTCTTGAATAATAGTATTTACCCACGGTCCGCAGCTAACTTGTTGGGTTACCTTGTTACAAAAAAAGTGCCTTCGTCAGTGTGTCAGTTACAACACCAGATCAGCATGTTAATAAAGTTTTACCACAATCATGGACATAAACATAGGACTAACCCCTCAAACCACAATATAAGCGCCATATTGGAATATATTTACAAAGCTATATTGCATGCTTAAAAAGACTCATTACGTCCGCTGATGGACTGTGTCCTCTGGTTGGAGGGTATGTTGGTTACAAAATGACAGTTTCGACAGAGAATATATATATTGTGGTGTATTCACGGTTTATTGCCTTTCACTCGGTGCCTAAGAATTTACTAGCTTCAGTAACTTATTGCCTTTGTCTACAATATTAATAAAACTAATTTTACCTCCAGAGTGTTGGAGTTTCTGTGTAAGTAAGTGGTGTGCGTAAGTTTAGATTACGCAAGTGGGCAAAGCAATACAGCCATCATGCTTTGTTCGACGGCGAGGTGATGTTCCCAAAGATGATGACTAAAGTCTTCAAAACCCTATTTCGCCTTATATGATAGCGTCTGTCTGTTTACAATAAATAATAAAATCAGTTTATGAAAAACAAAACTGTACCAACAATATTTAACTTAACTGGTGGAAAATACATTTTGAGCAATTTCAATTTAAAAGTTCCCCAAGTTTTAAAAATAAATCAATAGTAGACTAGGATTTTTGCTTGTTATACAGACATGCACTCGCAAGAAAAACAATATACCTGGAATCAACATTCACAACAAACAAGCATTGAAAATGCAATAGTTCTCGCCTTTGGTTAAGTTAAAAGCCATTTGTTTTGCTAATGGCTAACTTAATGAAAGGCGAGAACTATTGCATTTGTAATGCTTGTGAAGCAATTGGATAGCAAAAAGGGGAGAAAGATTGAAGATCCAGGCAGAAAAAAGGAAGTAACAGGTGAGAAATATTGAAGACCCCTGATGTTTGTATGCAAAGAGCCTTACAGCGGTGAAAGAAAAATATCCAGGGGTTTAGAGATACCGACTGAGTAACTCACAAAAGGCTTAGACGAAGAAAAGTAGCAGCGGAAGAATGGAATTAGGATGAAAAAAACGCTTCGCCTGGGGTCTGAAGACGAGGTAGAGAGCCTGCCCGAAGCGCATTTTCCAAAAAGCTGTTGGCAGTGTGAAAAGAAATAGTGAGTGTTGACTAATGAAGGAAAGAAACGGTCACGCCGCCCGTAAAAGATCCAGTCCATGTGGGCGGGGGGAAAAAGTGGACAGGGCGGTAACCAGGAGGGACTAAAATGCCTCCGGGACAATCATAACACCCTGTTTAGCATAATTAGTGATGCAAAATGACACGCACCAATGGAAAATACGGGCTGAGAACTTCTGGAACCGTATTGATTCCAAGAAGCCCTTGCATGGCGAGAGCAGCGCATGCACGCTGCTAACGCCAGGCGAGACCTAAAAAGGGACTTTAAGCTAACCTAATCATACTATTCCTAAGCTTTTGCAAACGTTTGGTAGATCTATATATAGAAGCCACTTCTTCCTATCCTGGAATCACTAAACCAACCTTGATTCATCAATTGTTGAAATTAATGGAAAGTACTAATAAGGCAATGAAGTATTCCGATTGGGCTCATACAAGGGAGCGTTCATTATCATTTTACTGTCTTTGTGTTTCAAAAGCTTTAACAAATTCATGTAAGCTTTTCATCAGCATATGATGCAGAGATTTACCTCTACACAATTCGTCAAATATGGTATAAAAGGTTTGCATACGAGGTCCAGGCCTACTTATTGCATGAACCCAACCCTAGCAAAGCCTTTCAGCATTGAACAGCACCATAGGCATTTCCTAACAAATTGTGTTTACACTACACACTGAAAACCAACTTTTCTCTAGCCAATCTTCAAACGTGTGTACTATTTGTTCGTGCAGGACAGAATTGCCACACAGTAGTCTTAGCTTTTGAAAGTGCCATAATTACAAAAGGATCCCACGACTGTCCTGAAAGGCAGGTATTGCCTTAATTGCACTAAACTCATTAAATACTTCACACAACCTCTCATAATTTCTATGTTAAAGTTAGTGAAAAAAGTAGAAGGCTTTTGGGGTTAGATTTTAGGCTAATCCTGATCGTACTTGGGAGATCAATTTCAATCTCCTAAGGAGCATGACTACCTGCCTGAGGAATTGGCACAATACACCTCCCTCTCCAATTGGTTAGATCATCTTAGTCAAAACTGCAGTCCTCCTGCAACTTCTATAGATATGTCTTTATACTAGTGAAGCCACTTGTAGTGGTAACTGCTTCCTCTTAAGCATTCTGGGAGGGGCTCCCAATTTTAAGTTATACTATTGGATCATTCTAGTTATAAGTATGGTTGAAACAAAATGTTAAATTACTGGTACAAATCTAACCGATTAAAAAAACTAAAATTGAAGTTAAGAAAATACAGGCACAGATGATACATGTGTAGGCTAACATCAGCATAACAACTCTTCGTACATTTCCAGTTTCTTGAGAGGATTCATATTTATCTACTGCCTTAACTAAGTTTTTTAATAGCAATCTATTTGGTTCAATCATTTCGTCAACTTTGAAATACTGCAAACATATCCCGCTCACAAGCTCATTTTTTAAAATCATTTGCAGGCACGAGCAAGTTTGTGGTCACTCTTTATCTGGTCTTGAATAAGCTGGAAGCCAGCCCAGCTGGCTGGAAACTTGCTTGAACTAAAAACCGATCAGAGGCAATTACACAAACACCTGCTAGGAGACTAATTATTTTTGTTTTTCAGCAAAAAAAATGGGCGAATACTTCACCATGATTTTCAGACAGATTTCGTTAAATCATTTCTTCTTGTGAGACATTCCTTGAAAACCACCAATCTAACATTGCACCATCAGACTTTAGAGGAAACCTTACGAGTGGCTTAGTAACAATGGTGCTATAATGATGCAATGATATCTTTACCAACCCGTATTACGGAACAAACACACATTTCAGGACCAGAACAGAAAGGAACATTTGGGATACAGAAATACTTCACCATTCCCTTCAAGTTCTTCCTCATTAATAGTTCCTTTTCCGGGAACATACAAAATCCCTGTTTACACCAGAATGTGAATACAAAGGCCACTCACTGATAAATGCCTAAGAAGAGCTTTACCAGACTGGTCTTACAACACTTATGCAGCAGAAAGTTCTTTCAGATATGTTGGACTTCAAGAGTAAGTCTATATATTTTATATGTTTACCATATGCCTCATTCTTTAGAAGTTACGATGGTCATTTGCATAACATTTGGGAGATGTTTCGGATCTCATTTAAGCCTCGAGAGTTATTCTTGGATAGGATTTTTTTTAGTCAAAATACAAATCACCACCATTTCAGCACTGGGTTTGCTTTCACTTGCCAGACTTGTTAAGAGTCACATAACTCACTACGAGTCAATAGATCTATAAGTTAATATACTTATTCACATTTGCTGGAATTGTTTCTCTCTTTCTTACACAGAAGTGCGAGGTTGCAAGATGTTTTGTTCAGAAATGTAGTCCAATGGCAACTTAGAGTTAAGTGGTGGGTATCTGAAGGGAAGAACTGCTAGAGACCAACGTTCAAGTTATTTTGGACTAAGATTTTAGACCCAAGTGACAGCCACTTACTGGTTATTATTGCAATTTTGTGGAGAAATGTGTCACTCTATTGACAGTCTACGTTTAAAAAAGAAGCCAGGCCAAGTCAAATGTACTGTGAAACCTCAAGAAGACTTTGATGGGCTTTACAAGGCTCTCAGCAAAGCCTGGTTAAGAGAAGGTGTAAGACTAAGGTAGGCCCTCCATAATACAGACAAAAGCTGCTTACAAGAATGCTGGTGCCATCCTTGTACTACATATCGAAATAATAAAAGAATATACTGATGCTTTCATGGATCAGCTCCTACTCAAAGTGCAGAACTAAGAAATAACTGAGAAAGAAGACTGCTCCACAACGCTTAAATCCAAAGAAGGGACTGGGTCCTTGAAAATGGCAACCGCTGGATCACAATATACAACAAGCATTTACAATGCAACGGTTTCGCCTTTGACAAAGTTAGAGCTATTGTCATTGTAAATGACAAATTGTTTATGTGTTGGTTTTGAAAACAGATAAATAAATGGCATTGTCATTTACAATGTCAATAGCTTAATCTTTCGCAAATGCTGAAGTGGTGCAGGGTTGGAAAAATAACACTTCACTGGACTTAGAGCATTTTTACAGCGCTTTCCGTATAGGAAGCATAAAGGAAGTTTTTTAACACTAGATCTGCCTGGGGCCGAACTACCAATATATACAAAATGTTTGTCCGGAGAGGAAAGGGGATATTGAATATACCAGAAATACTAACTAATACTAGACATATAAAACGGATCCAATTAATTCTCGTTTTTACTGGAACTGATATGGAGGAGGGGTTACTACTTTTGGACACCTAGTGCCTATGATGCGTCGCACTGATATGGTATTTGCATTGTGCTTTTCATGCCGCCCTTGAATACCCAAGCCTTGCATTTTCGAATAAATGCATAATTATCAGTCACTCTAACCATCTGGATTTCCCCCAATGTGTCTCTGAGACATACTACAGCTCACTTGGCCGAAAGAAAATGTGCACGTCGCCAGTAGATCAAGAGTAAAGTTAATTTCCGGCATGGCTTATAAACGTGTGCGCCCAAATTCTACAACCTATTTGCCTTCATAAAACAAACTTTAGTCGCAACTGTTTCCAGCCCCCTAACCCCCTCCCATTTAGTTTAGCTGTGGGCTCTGCACAAATAACAAAAAAAAGTCCAACGAACAGGGCCTTTTCTTTCTGTAAGACCCTTATTAAGCTCAAGTTTACGCCCCCTGAGTGAGGGGGGCTGGGTCGGTGTGGTTCTGAGTCGTCAGAGACTGGCGCTCTGCGGTGACAGGGAAAACACTGCCCCCGCCAAGAAGAGTTTGCTCAGCGGTGCCGTTTTCTCCGCCCTCGCCTTGGCCATTAGAGTCCCTTCAAACTGCACGTACCAAAAAAACTGAAAAAAACGCACTACGTTAGGAAGGGGAAATCTGTGTGCGCCTCCTGACCGGCCTCTCACCAATATTTACCACTGCCAGGCACATGGCTCCGCTCTCTGCTTCTGACCGGCAACCGATACCTAACACATGACCACTTCGAGCACTCTAACACTGTTCTGCAGAACTACTCGTGCCTTGGTATGCTAAAAACAACAAGACTGTCGACAGGGCACAGTAAATACAAGTCTACAGAAAGAACGCAAAGCTTTCGAATGGTACTGCATAAAGGAGAAACATGTAACATTGAACGCTTTCAACTGCAAAGTAAAATCTGTTCTCTACTTTCAGAAAGTGGCGAACTTTCGGATTACTACATAAAAAACACAAATATACAAAGTAAAATTATATGTCTTGCTTTCTGAAAATGGCGAACTTTCGGATTACTGCATAAACACAAACGCACAGTACAAAAGCATAATTTGATTTCAAAAGCAAGTATTGTGTCCTAATTTGTGAGAACATTCAGATTTGTCAGCTTCAATGTAATTTTCTTTTTCGAAATCCCTCTACAGATACTACTTTGACAACCTATTATTCATATATAGGTGGACATTTAACTCGATTTTCATGCACGAACCATAGGACAATATATTGCAAATGAAGGAGAAACCAGTTACACTTAACCGCCGCTTTTCTGCCCAGTGTTCAGACACTTGCAGACATATTTAGAGGCGCTCTCGGTGCCCCTCGGTCAACTATCCGGTTACTTCTATCTAACTTTGTATAAACAGGACCTAACTTTGCTTTCCAAAAAGGCAGTTTGAGACATGAAGCAATCGGCTCACTAAAATTAACATCTGTCGGTTCGGTCGATTTAAAATTATGAATGTGTCACCAGGAATAATGTTGCTCGGACAGATTATCTACAACTGAGGGGAAAAAGAAATACACCGACAGCCCCTGCCCTTTTCAAACGCCCGGCCAGACTCACCATCGTAGCACAGAATGCCGATGTTGTTCATCTTGTCCAGGTACTGGTAGTTCAACAGGTCCATCTTCATAAACAGCATTGATCGGGCAAGCAGCGAAGACCAGCTCGTGTGCCTTTTTCACCCGGAGGCGGAGAGCGGAAGGCGGCAAGCGTCGAGCTCCAGGCTCGGTCAGACACCCCGACAGCGAGAGGCCCGGCCTCCGACTGCAGGCACAAAAGTAACGCACAAAATAAACTTCAGCCAACAACGGCGATGAAACACCCTTCAAGGGTTTCAGGTTAAGGGGGCTGTGAAAAATTCTGTTTATGTCGTCGATACAAGTTACGAGGTTGCTAGAAGCCTTAAATCGGGTTGTTCATATATATATATATATATATTTTTAAAGCGAGCAAAGATATTAGAGGACAAAGGCAGAGGGTAGTTGTCCTCGCAGCCCGCTGCAAGTTAAACTGCTCTGACATGCAGGCTATGCTAGGTATGGCTCCTATGCGAGGCAGCTTCCTTTCGGGCGGGTGGGGCGAAGTGCGCATGCGCGCTGTATCCCTGGAGCGCCTCAAATGTCAGGGATATTTTCTGCACAGGATCAGCCTCCCGGCTTAGTATGTTTGAAAAGGAAGAGGGGGCGGAGAGCCCGTACAGAAGGGGCCATGTCAGAGCCTGACAGGAAGCAGCGCTGGCAGAGCAAGGCTGAGAAACAGAAAACACAGTTACTAAAAATAAATAATAAAAAAGGTCTTACCTCTCATACTCGTAATGAACACAAAAACAAAATGCCGTGACGAAAAAGGGGGCGGGACTTTAAAAACACACGGGAACGCCCCCGATTTGTGTCCTGACGGGGGAAAGAGGGACGGATAACAATGTCTGCCAATGGCTAGCCTCCATTTATGGAGCTAGCCAATGGTAGACTAAGGCGGGACATTGCCACATAGTGTAGATCAACAGATTTCGCCTGCGCGAACGCTGCTGCGCAGCGGACACCAGGCGAAACCTAAAAAAGATACAGGCAATAGTACCTCCACAGCTGATTACAAAAAATGATAGTAGTATTAAAATAAAAGAGCAATCCGTTGTTCCACAATACATTTCATACAAAAATGTGTTATTCACACTATCAATTGGTTTAATAAATAAATGACGTGTAGTAGGACCAAAATGTTTAAATATCAAACAATTTTTCAATCACACAAGTGAGCATATAAAATTTAAACAATAGTTGTGATAGTTCTACAGAAAATGGAAACCATCAACAGAGGAAAGACACTGCATGTAGTAATGAATACACTCACTAATCACATGGGGCAATCACACAGTAGGAGACTGAGTCAGAAACTGAAGATTCCATTAAGCACATGCTAACGTCTCTCTTTATTGGGTTGTGATGCGTCACATGCGGTGCATCATACGAGGATAAAGGGAATTGAAGTCCCAATGTGCTGGTATAGTGTTGGAAAGAAGAGACAATTTCAAGGGTAGGCAGGTGCAGCAGTCTGCGAAAAGTCATACAAACAGGATCTTTGGGATACAGTAAAATAGGAGAAAAACATTGGGGAGCTGCAGCCTTCAGGGACACATCTTAATGAAAGTAAAGAGGTGTTGCGAATTTCGCTGGAGCAAAATATGGAGACTTTGAAGGGGTATCTCACTCCATATTTTATAATGCTGACAACATTAATCAAGTGTATCTTTTTGAAAGGCTGTAGCGCTTCATGGGGGAATGTGCCTAGCAGTTTGTTTTGAAGAAGAAATTATTGGACAAGTTTTGGATACTCAGGAAATAAAGTGGGGTGATGGAGGGGTTTGAATGAGGTGTACCTGAAAAAAATGATAACTGGGCGTGGCCAAGATGGCGTCGGAGTAGGACGCTTTCTCGAGCCTCTCCGACGCCGATCCTGCATAGCGACTTACTGCGGGGTCCCAAGGCATCTTGCCTGTGCTGCTCGATCGGCGGAGGCTGCCGAATACTAGCGGTGTGCCCCGGTGTCGTCGCCTCGGCGGAGAGTGGCCGTCAGGAGCCGTTTGTGGGGAGCCGAGCTGCGGCCTGTGAGGAGGAGGCGGCGGCCTCGCGTGACTTGGAGGCCGGCGGAGCGGACCCCAAGCTCTGGCACAGCACCGGCGCTGAGCGGGTGAGGCAAGGAACTGCACTCACCGGCGGAGGAGCGCTTGCTGACCGGCGCTGAGAGGGGAGCTCGGCGGGCCGCGCCAGTGGCTGGACGCCGCCAGGGGCTGCCAGAAGAGCCGGACACCAAGTCGGGAGGCTGCCCCTAGACCACGGAGCAGACCTGGGCGCTGCAGCACGGGCCCGGCGGGGGAAGAGCAGGTAGATCCCCCTTCTCGGAGGGCAGCAGACTGGTGTATCTACCGCCGGGGGAGGAAAGGAAGGGCTGCGAGGTAGCGGGGACAAATATCTGCCCAGGACCACGCGCCACGCCGGGGCCTTCCGGACTCGGACCTGGAGGGTGACAGTGCCTGGAGAGCAGACGCGTGGTCTTGCCCACGCCTGCATAACGCAAGGAGGGTCGTACCACTCTGGCGGCCGGCTCGCGGTAGTGGCGGGACTTTGGATACCATCGGGGACAATTGGCTCTGCTGGTGGACACTGTGGAGTGGCCTGACATTGTGCTTGTGGTGTACTTTTCCAAAGGAGGCTCCGCCGGCGTGGATGCGCCCTACAGCTGTGCATTGGCACCAGGGAGGAGCGGTGGACTTGCAACTTGCTGGCACTGATCTTGGAAAGCGGAGCACCAGGGCTGCCGCCCATCTGGGTGGTGGGTCCCTCTAGCGACTGAGCGCTTGGCACCACTTTGGAGGGGCTCTGACGGTGGCGGACCGGACCGGCTTCTCCCGGGTCTTGACCGTTGGCGGGGACACGTGCTGTACTGGGACCCCACGGGCCCCGTGTCTGGTCGCCAGCTTTGGGGTGTGAGCCTTCTCGCCCGCTTTCTGCCCCGGGGGCTGGAAAGACCCTTGCACGCTAGGAGCATCGATGAGTAGTGGTGGCCTGGTGGGGGAGAGACCGCACTATCGACGGAGTATCCCTGCATGACCTCTGGAGAGAGCGAATAGCGCCGTCAACGGGCCGTCCTGATACGGTGGGTCATCGACCCGAGTCTCGCCTCCCAGCGGCGGCTATCCAGAGCCTGAGTGGAAGTGCGTGGACGCGACTCACAGCCATGTCCAACTCGCAACGCAGAGGGGGGAAGGCGGGGAAGGACGTAATCCCCAAATCATCGCATCAACCGGCGTCGCCGGGAACCAGCGGCTCCTCCAGACAATCAGATGATGAGGCGCCAGCAACTAAAGCCTTCATGAAGGAGCTCTTCGCGACTATCAAGGACGACATTTCCGAACTCCGTACACAGTTGGCCTCGGACCTCCGGGAGGTACGGAGGGACGTAGATGGGATTGGCGAAAGGGTAGCGACACTGGAGGACCATGACCTTAGCATGGCGACTGATCTGCACCATCTCCAACAGGACATCATACGCCTTACGGAGCAAAATCTGGATTTGCAAACCCACGCAGAGGATTTGGAGAACCGCTCCAGAAGAAATAACATTCGTATTAAAGCAGTGCCCTGGGACGGGGAGGCGGGGGACCTGCGTGGATACGTCCTGGCCTTGTTTCTCCAGATCTTGGAAGATGAAGAGGTGCGTGACATCCAGATGGATAGAGTGCATGGAGTGGGGCTGCCCAGGAGGGGCGGGGGGCCGCCTCCAGATATCCTCGTTTGCGTGAATGACTTTCAGATGAAGGAAAGGATCTTGAGGAAAGCGAGAACCACTGCCTCACTGCAATTCAGGGGCCATCACCCCCAGCTTTACCAGGACCTGGCGGCAATGACCTTGCAGAAACGAAGGGACTTCCGGCCTGTGACCGCCTTTCTCCGGGGGCGCGGGATATCCTACTCCTGGGGCCATCCCTTTCGGATCATCTTTCGATGGGAGAACCGGCTGCGACAGATCAATTCCCTACGGGAAGCGATGGATCTTCTGGGTATTGAGGCAACGGAACCATCACAGGAGGCGCGTGGCTCTTCATTCCGGAGGCGGCGTCGCTCTTCCTCATGGCACAGGGTGGGCCCGTCCCCGGAGCGGCGGCGGCCGGACTCGGCGACTAGTGTGCAGGAGAGAGGGGCCGCAGTGGCTTCGGTGGCCTCCGCCACCATGACGGATTCCCTGGCGAGCTCTGGAGCAGCGTAACCCCGAACTTATGGAGTGGCGTCGGAGGGGCTCTTGGCCTGAGGTCCTCGGGGTACAAAGGTACTTTTGGAGAAGACACCCCGAACTGTGGCCCTGGGGGTCCCCAGGTGGACACCCCTGCCCCGACCCCAGTCCAGTGGGGGACTTTTGAACCGTGACCTGCTGGAACTGAAGACTGCGGGGTTCAGGTTCAGTGCCTTGAATTACACTTTGTTATTCTTTGTTCTTGGGGGGGTGGCGGGTGGGTTGGTTGGCGCTCTGACTCTAGATGTCATGACAGAGCGATTTGGGTGGGGGATGGGAGTTCCGGGGGTGGCGGCGGCATTGTGTGTTGAGTGTGTGTTGAGAGGGCCTTTATTGACATTGTCTTCTATATTTTGTATATTGTTTCGAGTTATGCCTTCTGTGACCCCTACGTGCCTTAGGAACATGGATATTGTGCGGGACTTGCGGAGTGATCGGGTGGGCCTCCTGGGGTGGTGGTGGCTGGGATCCTTTCCCAGAGTCCCTGTGTCTGTTTCTTTTGCCTGGGCTTGGTTCGTGGTGCATGTGCGGGACCGGTGCGGGCACCGGGGCAGTCTGGCTGTGAGCATGGCGTGGAATCTGTGTTGCCTCTTATGCCTGTCAGCATAGGAACTTGGAATGTTAAGGGCCTTAACTCCCCGCAGAAGCGGCAGAAACTATGGAAGTACATCATAGATCACCATTTGGATGTGGTGGCCCTCCAGGAGACCCACCTGGCTAGGAAGGATGAATTGAGGCTTCGTCATAGGCAGTTCCCCCTTATCTACAGGGCCTCTGCGGCCACGAAGCATAGAGGGGTGGCCCTACTCTTCCGAGCTTCCCTGCATTTTCAACCCATGGGTGTGAGGGTGGATAGGGAAGGCCGTTGGCTACTGGTGAAGGGACTGTTGCGTGGTCGCCTATGTACTTTTGCTGTATTGTATGCCCCTAATGCAGGACAGAATGGCTTTTTGCAGGATCTGCTGGACAAGATGGGGGACTTTGTGGAGGGTCACTTACTCTTACTAGGCGACTTCAATATGATATGGGACAGGGGTCTGGATAGCTCTGGGGGCCGCAGGGCAGACACTGGCGTTTTCTCAGACGGAACTAAACGGCAGTTAGGGGACATGGGGTTGTTTGACAGTTGGCGCTTCCTCCACACGCAGGCCAGGGATTACACCTTTTTTTCAATCGTACTCCCGCATTGATTATATCTTGATTAGTCAGGCCCTACGGGGGGACGTACAGTTAGCTAGTATTTTTCCGCTCTCATTATCGAATCATAGCCTTGTGGTTTTGGGACTGCACTGGGCCACCGGGGGGGATGGCTGGCGCAAGTGGTATTTCCCGGCAGCTCTGGTGCGAGATGAGGAATCGTGTAAGGCCCTACGCAAGGCGATTGGTGATTTTTTCCTCCTCAACCCGCCCACGGACACGTCGGTGTATACCACGTGGGACGCGTGCAAAGCCTCTCTACGGGGCACATGCCTCGCCCTCAACGCGAACCTGAATAAGCTAAGGCGCGAGGAGAGGGAGGTTTTGGAAGTGGAACTGGCTGCCTTGGAACAGGCCCACAAGGCGAACCCCTCCAGGGTGACCCTACGCCCCCTAACGGCGGTGCGAGGGAAACTGAAGGCCCATTATAATAACAGGGCGGAATTTACTCTTCTGCGACTTAGGCGTACCTTCTATTCCCAGGGCAACAAGATCGGGCGCCATCTTGCCCGGCAACTCCGGGACAAACGCGAGAAGGATTATATTGGGGGAATTCGCGATCAGGCGGGCTCTGTTCAGCATAGAGATGCGGACAAGGCGACCATATTCGGGCGCTTTTATGCAGCACTCTACTCGAGCGACGCCCTTGATCCCGGCGCACAATCCAAATTCCTGGAGGGCCTGTCTCTCCCAAAAGTCTCTAAGGAATGGAACGAATCACTATCCTCCCCCATCACCCGGGAGGAGGTCTTGGATGCCATTAAAGGCCTGAAGCTGCACAAGGCCCCCGGGCCTGACGGCTACACGGCCCTCTTCTACAAAACGTTTGCTTCTGAAGTATGCGACTACTTAGTCTCCCTCTTCAACGCAATGGCGATTGATGGCAGAACCACGGACTCTATGGCTGAGGCACTGATCAGTATTATTCCCAAGCCGGGGAAGGATCCTACCCTTTGTACGTCCTACCGCCCGATCGCACTTCTCAACCTGGACGCTAAATTGTATTCCTCTATTCTGGCGGGTAGACTGCAGGACCTGATGCCTGCCCTGATCCATCCTGATCAATCGGGGTTTATCAAAGGCAGACAGACCCATGATAACCTGCGCCGCGTCATACACCTCATAGAAAAGGCGGAGCGATTTCGCATACCCGCGGTACTAGTTGGGCTCGACGCTGAGAAGGCTTTCGACCGCGTCGACTGGGGTTTTTTACACCAGACACTAGTAGCCTTCGGTTTCTCGCCTTCTTTCGTGAGGATGATCGAGGCTAACTACAGTGGCCCTACATCTCGAGTGTTGGTCAACGGCCATAGATCCACGAGCTTTCGTCACTCCCGAGGGGCGCGCCAGGGATGTCCCCTCTCACCCCTTCTCTTTGCTATTAGTATTGAGCCATTGGCGTTGGCGGTGCGAGACAATGAGAGGATTTTAGGGCTTCCCTTTACAGGCGAGCAGCACAAAATCTCGCTCTTTGCGGACGATGTCCTGTTGTCTATCAGGGAGCCGGCGACGTCGCTACCGCATGTCCACTCGGTACTCTCTGCCTACGAGGAGGTGGCGGGTTTCAAGGTTAATTTCGATAAATCCTACGTACTAAACCTGACCCTCTCGCCGGGGGAGGTGCAACTGACCAGGCTGCTCACCCCGCTCGCTTGGGCGTCGGAGTCCTTGCTCTACCTGGGCGTGCGGTTGACTTCCACCGTGAACGCCCTGTTCCACGCTAACTTCCCTCCGATGTTATCTTCCGTTCAAATTGAGCTGGAACGATGGAAGCCTAAATTCATCTCGTGGTTGGGCAGGATACACGCCCTTAAAATGGTGCTCCTTCCCAAACTGCTGTATTTATTTCAGGCTTTGCCTATTCCGATAGGGCTAGACTACTTCCGCCGATTGAAGACCGTGATGCTGAGATATGTCTGGCAGGGTGGCCGGGCACGGCTTCCATTTTCAGTTCTGCGGCGCCCACGCTTGGAGGGGGGGGTTGGCTTTCCGGACATGCATTTGTACTACAAAGCCGCCCAACTGAGGGTCATTGTGGAGTGGTCCCAACAGAAGTCGGAAAAGCACTGGCTCCACATGGATCGGAGCATTGCGGGCCGCTCCATCTGGGATCTGGCCTGGAAGCCTAAGGCGGATCGTCCCAAGAATGCTTACGTTAGCACCCCCACGAGCACGGTGCTGAAGGTATGGGACACGGTAAGCGGTGATGACCGTTGGACCACATTCCCGTCCCCATTCACCCCGATTCACTTCAACCCGGCCTTTCTCCCGGCCCTGACGGAAGGTCCCTTTGACGCTTGGAGGGAGGGTGGCTGTAGGGCCCTCACCCACTTGTTCCATGGCGCCGAACCCCTCACTTTCCACAACTGTATGAGGGACTATGGTGTCCTCCCAACGGAACGCTTTAGACATCTCCAGCTCCTGCATTGGGCGACGTCGCCTACCGTGGTGGACGCGGCTACCAGACCCTTGTCGAAATTTGAATCCTTCCTTCTTCACACGAGGGGTACGATCTCTTTCCTGTACAAACTGTTATTAGACTCTGCCGTTTCACCGCGACCGCGATACCAGGACCATTGGGAATCCACACTGGGGAGGGATATTTCTGCTACCGAATGGCAGGCCTTGTGGAGAGATGTGACTGCGCACAATCACTCTACTGACCTCAGAGAGGCGCATATGAAACTCATCTTTGATTGGTACCTATATCCCTCCAAATTACACCGCATATTTCCAGCTACTTCTGACAGGTGTTGGCGGGGCTGTGGGATGTTGGGAGACTTTACTCATATATGGTGGGACTGCCCCACCATCAAGCCGTTCTGGGCTGAGATTCTATCTCACATAAAGGACATTTTGGGTTACCCGATTCCGAACTCCATGGCCTTTGTACTATTAGGGCTTAGGGACTCGCTGCTTGAACACCAGACTAGGGCGGATAAGCGTGTTATGTGGTTGTGTTTGGGTGCGGCCAAGATGACTCTAGCGGCAGCATGGAAGTCCCCATCTACCCCGGCTATTTCCTTGTGGCATGCCCGACTGTGGCGTCTGTTGAGCATGGAACGCCTCTCTGACATCTTCCTGGGGAATTTTAAGAACTTTATGTACAATTGGGGTTCGCTTGTAAGGTTTCTGTCCCGAGGTTTACCTTCGGCTGTATGCCCCTCAACGCTGCGATCTCTCCATCTCTTCCAAATTTGATCTCGAGACTGTCTGTACTGCTTTGTGTGCTTGCTGGTCGCCGCCACTGGGGGGAGGGTGGTGTTGGGAAGGGACGAGGGTGGGGGATAGTTGGGGTAATTGTCTTGTGTTCTTCTTCCTTTTCTCTCTCTCGTTGCGACTAGCTATGCCTAGGGAGGGCTACTGGGCTATGAGCGGAGTTTGGGCGGTTCTTTCGAACTAAAGGTGCCTGTTCTGGACTAGAATCTGCAGTGGGTGGAAATTCCCCCGTTGCCTGTCGAACTATTGTCGACTGCCTGTGGACTATGGAGCACTATCGCCCTTCTTCTGTGGATGAGCCCCTACCTATGTTTTGCGCCCCCTGTGTGGGGTTTTGTGGCGGTATGTCGCCTGTCTTTTTTTTTTTTTTTTTCCCTTTCTGATTCCCCTCTTGCTGTTTCCCACCCCTTTTCTATTTTCAACTGGTATACTGCAAAATAAAACTTTAAAAAAAAAAAAAAAAAATGATAACTGGAACTGCATGTCACTGGCTGGATGCTCCGTAAGTAAAAGCAACGAGTAATGTGTTTTGTGACTGACAATTCATTGAGTCCAGTATGGATATGTAAGAAAGTGGCATCTTTCTTGCATGGTAGGCTCCCACTTTTTGCTGAATTGCTGATGTGTTTTGACTGAGTGTGCCCTGGGCTCCTGCCAATCAGGTGCCCAGGGCCTTTGTTCCTTTCCTAAAACTGTATTGAAGGTAAACCCCAATTGGCATTTCTGGCCACATGTTAGCCCATGGTAGATGGTACCCTAGGTACCCAGGGCATTGTGACCAGAGAAGACCCCTAAGGGCTGCAGCACTTATTGTGCCACCTTTAGGGACCCTGCACCCAGACACCCACACCCTGCCTTTGCAGACTGAGTGTCCTGGTGCAGACCTAAACAAAGTCGACATGGCACACATCCCTGTGTGCCATGCCCACAAACCCACTGCCCTGGCATACATCAGTCACCCCTCTAGCTGGGTGCCCTATGCCAGTGGTGTGGGCACAAGTGCATGAGCTCTGTGCCCCTACAGTACGTGAGAAAAGGGGGTGTGCCAGCCTGTGCCAACCCCACCTCTCAGGTGGGAGAGGCAAGGTGAAGCACAACTCTGGGCTCCAGCCATCTTGAGTATGGGGATCCCTGCCCAATCAGAGATAGGCTCCTGCTCCCCTCCCACAGGAGAGGAGCGGGATAGGGGGTGTACTCACCCCAGGACAGGAACCTATTGGTCACTGCCCTTCCCCTACCTGTAATGCCCCTAAATGTAGTATTTAGGGGCACCCTGAATCTTCCCTTCCTCAGATCCCGATTTTGAAACAAGAAAGAAGACCAAGAAGAAGAAGACCTGCCGTGCAGCTGCTAACAAGAGAACGACACCAACTGACTTGGCCCCAGCCCTACAGGCCTGTTGATCCTTGAACCGGCTCCTGCTAAATCCTAGCGTCTCAGGCGGACAGCAACCTCAAGAACCCCGGAGGACCTGCCTGCCTGCCTTGACCCTCTTATAGACTGGGACTCCCACGAGCAGTGGCTCTGCTCAAACAGCAATACCCCTGGTGCCAGCCAGGAACCGTGAATCCAGCCCACTCTGCACCCGCCGAGCCCGGCCTGTGCCCAAGTGGACAAAGACCCTGAGGACGTCCCACTGGTGATTCTGACCTGGAATCCAGTGCCCAAAGACCCTCCTCGACGACCCAGACGGCGCAGACTCAGAACTAGGGACCCCTCCAACTGCGGCCAGCAGAGGGTAAGATTTCCCTACGTCCAAAGACACGCCTGCACCCAGCGCCCCCGGCCTCCTGTGCCCAACTCTGGGGTGCCTACCTGCCCTCCAAGATTCCAACTTACCCCTCGGGGTGTTGGTCGCTCCAGAAGATCCACCGTCCCCAAGCCTGCAGCCCTTGTTACCTTTTCAAGATCTCCAGTGAATAACATTGAGCGCCCGATGCTCAAAAGCAACCTGCACCCAGCCGCCCGAGTTTCCCTGGCAGTGCAACCTTTGTCCTATCCTACTTTCCCATTTGCCCTGAGCAAGTGACCAGGAGCCCAGCTCCCACAGCCGCGTGGCCTGCTAGCCAGCAGCCACCAACCACCAACCGAAGACCCCCAGCCTCTCATTGGATAACATTAGGCCTAACTACCTCTGTACCGGCTGCCCCTGTGCCGCTGAGGGTGTACCAACTGTACCTACCTGACCCTGGGAGACCCGAGTCTATGCCCAGAACCTAAACTCTGCCAGTCGATTACTTGCCTAAAAGCCAATAACTCACTTTTCTTCCATAGGCTCACATGGACTGGTTTCACTTCGAAATTCTTTTAAGTGTGGAGTTTTGGAACTTTAAAATATTCTTCTAAAATCAGTCGAACTACGAATTCCGATTTACTCACCTGCTATCAGGAGAGACCTCAGTGCTACATCTTTGAGCCCAGTACTGATCCTGAAAAGTAATTCTAACCGTACTTACCAGTAACTTGAATTTCCTTCCATAGGATATCAATGCCTACTTTTTGCTGAAAAAGTTTGTAAGTGTCGATTTTTGGAAACTTACAAATATTCTCTAAGAATCGTGCCAACGATGAAAACTAAATTACTTGCCTGTTTTAGATTGTGGTCCCAGTGCTGAATCTAGGACTCCAGCACTGGATTACAAAAGTAACGTGAACATACTTTACCTGCAAATTGAATTTCCTTCCATAATATAACATTGGTAATTTCAACTGAAAAAGTTTCTGTCAACTTTTAAAATACAATAATATTCCTTAAAAATCACTACTGTAACCAAAACGCTTTTACTTAACTGTTTACAGCTCATGTCCCGGGACTGAATCTAGGATCCAGTCCTGTGGTTAGAAAAGTAATCTACAAAGCAACTAATTACATTTAACCAGAAATTTTCATTGAGCTCAATGTTGCATTGTTTGAAATTGTGTTGCCTATTGCAACAAACTAACTGTTGTATTCAAAAAGTCTATTGCCTATTTGAAAAGTATTTAACTAAAGTAACTCATCCTGAGAAAGTATATTTTGATACCTTGTTGGTTCTAAAATAAAACAACTATATCTTTTGATACAAAACCATTGGCCTAGAGTTCAGTTCTTTAGTGTGTGAGACCATTTGCTGACTGAGTGTGTACACCAAATGCTTTACACTGTCCTCTGATACTGCCTTACTGCTCGACCAAGCTACCACTTTAGAGAGAAAGGTTATATCTAACTTTAGCCTCTGCCAAACCTCAGGGGACTGGGGACTCTATACACACTGTACCTTACTTTGGTCCAGTATATATAGAGCCACTTTCCTACAGGATATTTTGAAATTTCAGGATGAGAGTAGTTTCTCTTCAAAAGCGTAAGTTCCATGCTACCACATCAGTTGATTCCCACTGCGTGAATTTTATCAGAAATGTTTGCCAGAGAGGCTGTCATTTTTTGGGAAAAATTTTCGATTTGTGTTGGCTAATCCATTTAAAGATTTCTTGATTTTTTATTTAGAGTGTTTTATATAGCGCTGGCAAGACCAGAGGGTATCAGAACGCTTTACAACAAATACACAGAAAAATAAGAGAGGGTAGACAGAGGAAAAAGGAGAGTCTAAGGGAAGGCATTGCAGTGTATTTGTCCGAAGGTTCCAGGTGTTAAGCGAGGAGGAAAACCTTGAGGTTTTTTTTTTTTAAGGTCACGAAGGAGGGGTTGGTTCGGAGATCTGCTGGTAGGGAGTTCCAGATTTAGGAGGCATTTCCTGAGAAGGAGCACGCCAGGGCTTTTTGTTGGAGTCTTTTTGGGGGAATGAGAAGTAGGTCGTTGGTGCTCCTCAGGTTTCTTGCCTGGCCTGCCTTGGTGAGTTTGGCTGCAAGGTAGACTGGTTTGCCAGTGTGAAAGACTTTGTGGGTGAGACCAGCAGTTTTGGACTGGCAGTGAGCTTCAATGGGGAGCCATTTGAGGTTTTTCAGAAAGGAGGAGATATGATTGTGCCTTTTTTGCTCCAGTGACCATCCTTGCTGCAACGTTTAGAGTTGATCTCATGGGGGCTAGGCAAGATTTTGCTTGTGCCTGTGAGGGTAGCATTTCCGTAGTCTAGTCCAGATAGAACCAGGGCTTGTGTTGCGGTCTTGAATCATTAGGCAGGAGGAAGGGCTTGATTTTGTGGAGTACTTTTAGTTTGTAGTGGGCACTCCTAGCGGTGGCCTTTATGTGCATGCTCATGTTCAGGTTAGAGTCCAGTAGGATGCCCAGCAACTTGGCAAAGCCAGTCAGGGTACGGTCTAAGTTTAGGGAGTCCATAAGCTTAATCCATTATTGGACCTGGTGGGTTTGTCCGACTGAGAGGAGAAGGATTTCCGTCTTATCTTGGTTAAGTTTAAGGTGGTCATGTGATAGCCAGTTTTGAATTCTTAGATTTAAAACACATATATACTAATAAATCAGAGTATTGGAGGCATGTATAAACATACACATGTATATAGATAAAAACACATCAATACGGATAGGTATTTTTCCCAAATGTTTTTCTTTTTTTTTTTTAAACAGGGACAGAGGATGCCATTAACAATGTTCCACAGTCTTACAATACAAAAGGGTCTTAAGAACAATTGTAATGCCTCCATGAGTGAATTCTGTGCCCTCTGCTCCCTGTTGACAAACTGAACTTTCTCCACATATGGGCAAAGCCCATATGTCGCTTGCAACTTCCAAAATCCTTTCATGTGTTTCGAGGTAGGGTCAGTGTAAACCTAGACAAGATGGATCCTCACAGACCTGTTCTTCAGGGCCATGAGCGTCATCTCCAGCTGAGTGAGGAAACAATGAAATCATTTTGGTTTGCATATTTTGCGTTGGTTAGTACGCTGACTATACGTGAGATCACAATCAGGGTTATTACTTTGTGTTCTTTGTTCAGGAACACACTCTTGAAGTGTAAACCAACCTCTTTTTCTAGTGGTGCATCTTTTGGCGTTTCTGTACAACATCACTATGCAACAACCCTACAGACGGGAATAATGCATGCCAATATGATAGTTTCCCTACAGAATTCTCCAAGAAACTACCATATGGTCATATGGTCAATTCCTAAGAATTTGTACAAAAGAATATATCATTTAAGCATAATACTTTCCTAATTAAAAAAAACTGAAAAACATATGGCACCCGAAGAAGTTAGTTAAATAAATGCCAGCGAGTAGGTAATCGGAGTAATAGGTCATGGCTGAACCACCTCATTCTCTCCATTTTAATAGCAAGAGTGCATGAGAATGGTTAGATAACCTGAGGTGAAGTACTCATGTCAGAATTCCAAAACTACGTGGTGTGGCTCCTAAAGTTGTAAAGTGCTTCCTTGTGTTAGTCAGTGCACTGACTGTCTCACCTCTCTTTGCAGGTCACCCTTTACTGCTCTTTAGCCCCTCCCTCCTCCTCGCCTCTATCCCAAAAGTTACTTTAAAAGTGAAGAACACTAGGTTGAATCACAAGGGAGTAAATCCAAAACTAAACCAGTTTCTACAGACCACACTGTAAGCTAGCCAAAACACCACCACATCAAGCACTGCAGACAGGCGCACACGCTCGCAGACAGCCAAAGACTGCTTATACATCCCCGCCCTTTGTGTGGTGAAAAAACTGAGTGAGGAATCCTCAACATGAAGTGGGTAGTTTCATCTGAAAACAGGTGCCAAACAACACATCCACTGAAAAGTAAATGTACTGTGCTGCTTTTGTTTTACTCCACAAAATTTGAGGCTAAGTATTTGACTGGGACATCTGTATGGGTGAACTTCTCCCAAGAATGGATACATACTGGCCCCTTGAGCACGATCTACGGTTGATCTTTTTAAATTGACAACCTCTACACGCATGTGTAGAGAAAGATAAGGAGTAGAAACAGAAAGCTGGGGGAGTTTCTTTACTGGAAAGGTACTTTATCACTAGGATTGAGGAGAATATATATGCATGTGAGGAGGTAAGCTGCTGTTAGAGCTTTGATGCTGCCTTGCATCATCAGAACCCAAGATCTACAGCAGTGGCAGCAAACTAAAGTGTGGAACAGCTCAGTAAGGTTGAGTAAGGAGGTGATGCACCATTGACCTGAAGAAGCTAACTGACTGGAACAGTATTGGCGAAGAAGCAATTTGCAAGTATGAAACAGATAGGAGACAAGTGACCGCACAATAATGAGCCTCTGCAATCTCCGTGTATGAAGATTCCATGTCCTGCATTTCTCACAGGAGTAAGTTTGGCATCTGTGGCACTGAGTGGGGGCTGGTTACCACACTGAGCCCATCCACTCCGTCCACAGCTGCTGACTTATGCATAGATGGCATGTCTCTTAGATGGCAGAAAGTGCAGAGGAGTTGTGTGTCTCAACCTGCAAGTGTCCGCCGCAAACTAGTATAATCACATGAACTCGCACTAGCCAGACCATGCCTTACCGTCCCAAACCCTTATCTTAGTTATGTCCACGCTGCAATTACCCATATGTCCCCTCGCCAGGAGTCCATTTGTCCCTCAGACTGGAGCCCTCTCAATCACTCACTCCATGATAGAGCCATAACCCCTAGCACCAATCACCCTGGGATTGAGCCCCATCTCTGGCCCAAGATTGAAGCCCATCATCACGCCATGTTTCCCAGAATGGAGCCCCAACTACCTATTTCAGACTGAAGCCCTTCGCTAAGCATTTCAGATGTGAGCCACAAGCCACCATCACACATCTCAGACCATAGCCCTGCACCAACCATCATGCACCCCAGAACGGAGCCCCACACTGCCATCAAACACTACAGGTCGAGTCCCATACCCAGCATCACACTACCACGGCAGGAGTAGGGTGGCCAACCGTCCCAAGCTTTGCAGGTTTGTCCTACAAGAGAGGATCTTGCCCTGCTACCTGCAAAAGAGGCACTAAAGGGCGCCATTTGTCTCGCATTTTGGCTCCACAATTATTTTAACCCTCTGAAAGGATTAGGGAATCGACACTGTTTCAGCCATTTATAAGCTGCAAAAAAAGGTGCCCATCAGTAGCTGACAGAGAGGAGCTTCAACACAGGAGTCGTGCACAATGCAGCTTCAGGAGTGCCTTCAGCAACTGAGACAGAAATCCAGCCACTTGCTGATAAACAGCCCTGAAAGTGTTAATGACTACCATAATGAGGACCAGCCAGGGAACATGCATTTTGTGATTATTTCTTCCATTAAGCATGTTTCACAGTTCTGCCTTATTGTCAGGTAAGTGGACCGGGACATGTGAAAAGAAGGATTGCCCCAGGATCAAATAGTTTCTTAAACTAGAAGACCAATGCAGCACATTGCTAGTTGCTGCAAAGTCTGAACAATTATCACAATACAGCATTTTGCTGAATGCACCATGAAAGTGGATGCTTCTCTCCCCGTGGTAATATGCAGTCCTTCCTTTAACTCACTAATAGCTTTCACTTCACTTCTAAATACTCCCAATCTTTCCGCTAAGGGTGTAGTGTAATACTTTCAAAAAATGATTCCACACAATTTGACCCAATGCAGTTCGGAATAAAAAAAAGCATGTCACCTGGTTCTACAGTTCCAAACAGTCCACAGCTAGGGAGACAATGATTCTGATGCCAAGGCCAAAGACCGCCCATTTCAGAACAGTGTATGTGTTTTGGGCACTGCCTAGATTTAGAATTTAGTGTTTCATTCCATCCTATTTAGGTGAACTGGTAAAGCTGATATTACATATGTCAGTCAGGTATAGTTGTTCCATTGATAAAGAAGGACCCATTGGACCACATTCTTGACAGTAGGTGGTTAATGGACAGTACGAGTGGAAGATGCTGATATTTGCCAGTGGTGGTTCTAAGCTGAGAACTATTTAACAGAGTCGTTCATTTTCTAAACACGTCTCTGAAAAGTTGCACTAGTGAGCAATCAAGACTTTACGGTCTGCGGCAAAAGGATTGTAACTAGGGCTCCCTGTTTTACTTATTTTTTTTTACATTTCAGGCTATCCATATTTACTTCTTGCTCATTTTATCTGTATTTATCCATATTTGTTCTGCACTTAGTGTAAAAATTAATAATCACGCTGCAATGGATATACATCAAATTTGCTCAACCAAAAAAGGTTTACTTATGTTTGAATCTTCATTGAGTTTAAGCTACTTACAGTACAGTCATTTGAAACCATTTGCATTATGGTACAGCTTAAACAGCGGACCTACTATAGTTATCTAAACTTCATTAAGAAATCTTTTAAAAACTGCTTTTCCTGTCAATCTAAACATCCATTGATTCAGCACCCATGATTGACAGCAGTGAGATTTTTTCAAAAGAAAACCTATTTTTGCATTTATTCCGATTTACAAATAAAGGAAAATGGATGGTTTTCTGTAAGTATATGTAAAAATAAGTAAACGGAAAAATGGGAAAAATAACTCAAATATAGCATGAGTAGAAATGACACATGATAAACTCAAACACTGGCTGAGTAAAATCTCTTAAAATGGCCTAATTTCGAGAAGGTGGATTTAGAATGAAACCTCACAAACAAGCCACTCAACTCACAGCCCTCCCACTCCCCGACAAACGTCTTCTGATGTCTATGTTTGCACAAAGTGCTTCAGCAAGCGCAAAGTGTCCAGGGAAGTCGGACCCCACACTATCATCATGCACCCCAGACCATAGTCCCACCCCCACAATAACAGTCCATGATTAAGCCATCTCCCAGCACACTATTCCCACACCTCAAACTGGAGCAGAATTCCAGACCTAATCAAGCCCAGTGTTGAGAGCTCACCACGCACTATTATTAACACTGTATGCTACCCCACCACCATTGAAATGGAGATAGCGCTCACAAATTTTCTTCGAACTAAAGCTGCATCCTGCCACACCTCACAACCCAAACATCACTCATCCCAGACTAAAATCCACCAACTAATCAGCACACTATCAAGACTCGAACCCCACACAAGCAAACGTTCACCCCTAAACTAGGGCTCTCACCCACAAGAAAACACCCACAGACTGGAATCCCCTCTGACCACCAGGTGCTCCTGAACTGAACCCACCTACTACAAACCCTTGACTGAAGCTCGTGACCGCCCAAGACCAAATACTTTAACAACCCTCACCAGACTTAAGTCCCACCCCAACAATCACATACTTTGATCTGTGACTCCCAGTCACCAACACAAAGTATCTCCAGACTGGGGAAATGTTTGACCACTGTACCGCACTCCCAGGGCCAGCCTTTAACACGGGCCAGCTGGGAAGCACACAGCACAGGCCTGCCTACGGACTAGACACGGTCACCATCTGATCGGATTTTGATAAACTGCCCTTAAATAGGTTTCTTACAGCTTTTCGCATCGTGTTGGTAAAACCCAAGTATCTCACTACCCTCTCTTCTACCCTTTTCTTATCCAGCTCCTCCACCTGCCCCTCTCCTTCCATTTGGTGCCGACTGTCCGTGTCAAAGAGGTTCATGTAGGGTGGGCAGAAGGCGGAGTGATGTGTGCTCACTGAAGGCCCGTCACTGCTCTGAGTGAAACTGCAGTGACTGATCTGTGCATAGTAAAGTCACCCATGAAGATCACCAGCAGAAGGCTAAAGGCAGGTGAGATCAGCATCCTGCCAGGGAGGCAAGGAAGGTCTTGGGCAGCAGAGAACTCTCCATCCCTCCTCAGCAACTTTGTTTTTTTCCCCGCCTTGGTACAAGGCACAGGCAAGGGCCATGGGGGCTGAGGTCTAGGTTACAGCTCAAAAGTTACTTCATGCACACTATGAAATAACATATTTGTCGAACTAACGGAAGGTAGCGAAATATTCTTCAAAAGCTGTAGGGCCCCTATAATCGGAGAGCCACATTTGATTTCGCCCGAGTGCTAATTGTGCAAAGGCAGACCCCGCGCAATCCCACACAAAAAGCCACCTACTATCAACAAGAATTCCAGACTAGAGCCGCCCCATTTAAGCACTCCGGACTTGTCAGACCCGCTTGTATCGAAGAACGGAGGCCAATCTAGAATTAAATCATTTCAGGCGAAGAAGTACCCCGTACACTTAAAACTGCCGTCATCTTCATGTACTCGAGCTGTGCCTCCACTCCCCTCATACACCTCTAACTGATTAACTGAAACGTTGCCTCATACGCCCTAGACTGGAACTCACAAACGTGCACCATAGACAGAATGGCAATTTACTGTATGGCCCTAATAGGACGAACGCTCGCCTAATCTTTCTACGAATTGGGCCTTGTGCGCACTAAATGCAAGAGTTCCCACCTAAGCCACCCCCTGCTCGAAACTCCCAAAAAGCCAGGAGACATCATTATTGTGTATCTCACCCTGGTTGTTCCACATGTTGCTGGTCCTGGGGCTGATTTTAACACAAGCCGTCTGTAACTCGCGCCACAATCCACTTGCCGCGAAATAATGTCATCCAATGAAACTAAGCCAGCTTCGATCTACAGCCAACCACGAGCGTGCTTATTTCTACATGCTAGGAAGACGGGCTCGAAAGGCTCGTCAATTGAAATAGAAAACGGACGAATTGGGGGTTATTCCGCTTGTCAAAGCCGACAGTGAACGAATCTGGCATCCATCTTGGAATAGAAAGCTTTTCTTGAACGGTAAAGTCTGACCAGTTCCTACATAGCCGTCAAAACGAGCCGCCATAAAGAAAACGTCATTTTTCAGCTCATAAAGTACGACTCTGACCGCTAAATTGGTGTTTATACAAGTTTTTTTAGCAGAAACTTAATGGTCTGTTAAAATATTACCCCCCACATAACTTTTTATTGCGCAACAACTTCTGCTTACACGTGACCCTACTACTTAAAATCATTTGGCTGCAAACCTCCTCCACGCCTGCTGCTAAGCCATTTTTAGGTTGAAGCCTGCCAGAAACGTTATGTCTAGGTGCGAAGAGACTTCTGGGCAGTCTGAAAGCTCCACGGGGACTGGCCATTGCTTAGCATTGATTTTGCGGTTTGTAACTCTCACATTTTCTGGCTTTCTTTATTTGTTTAAGCCTGTCCAGCATGTCTTAATCCTGCCATGGAGCAAACCTTGTTCACCATTGCTTCTTGTATTATTCCACGAGTCCTCCCTTTTGTAAAGAGGTTTTATATTTTGTTCTTGTCACATTTGCTGTTCAAAGTCAGAGGTCAAATGTCAGTCACTGTATTCCAGGGATCTTGGTGTTTACTTTTCTTTTTCTGACTTCAAAGTGAGAGGATTTATGTGACAATCTTGTTTGGATATTGGAAAGAAAAAGTTTTTTTCTATCAAACAATAACATGTAAATGTCCATAAATGAATTGTGCACATATTTCAGAATATATCAGACTTAGGAAAGCACAAATGAAGCACATTTGTCTGTAATACGGAAGTGTGGTGTAAACAAATACTTGAATATGATCAAAACAAATCAGTACACCAGGACCTAGGTGATGCCAATTCCACACATTATCGTTTGTGCACTGTATAGTTTTATCCGTAAAACTGTAAGTGCAAACGTAATTGTCATTTTAATTAAAAATATGTTGTTTGTTATGGCAGTGTGCTACCACACCATGCATATTTCACCGTACACCACTCCTCTCTACTCATCTCCACTCTACAACACTCTACTCCACAACACTCTTTCCCTCCACTCTAAGCCAACCACCCTACTCCATGACACAACACTCCACTCCACTACACTACACTCCACTCTATGCCACTTCACACTAGGCCACTCTACTCCATTCTACGACACTCTATGCCACTGCACTATACGGCATTCAACTCTACGCCACTTCACCCTACTCCACTCTATGCCCCTCCACTCTACTCCACCAAACGCCACTACACTCTGTCACTCTACACCACTCCACTCTACTTCACTCCACGACACTTTACTCATCTCTACTCCACTCTAGGCCACGCCACTCCACTCTATAACTGTACTGTACTCCACTCTAAGCCACTCCACAACACTCTATGCTGGGTCACTCTACTCCACTCTGTGCCCCTCCATTCTACTCCACTCCACTCTACGACACTCTACAACACTCTTCGCCACTCCCTCTAACTCTTAGCAATGCTGACACTGGTGTACAGCATGACTAAAACACATTGACAAATCCAAAGCTTGTTTGATGTGCGGTGTAGTTCGTGCTTACACCTTGATAACTTTTTTTCACAAAGTCAACTGTGTCATATTTCCCTCCTTCTTTCCAAACATCCTGGGAATTTTTTGCCATTTAGTGTAGCATAAACGTGACTCAAAGGTATTGGAGCGCTTTATGTGAGGACCAGTTACATCACACAAGGACGCTTTTTATTTTTATTTTTTAGGCATAGGAAGATTACGTGATTTGCTCAGAATCCCATGATGTTGAGCCTACGCCGAGACTCAAACCTGGTTCCCTAACTGCAAAGACGGCAGCGCTGGCCATTAATGCCACATCCTTCAAAGGTACCCAGGATCTGCAGAATTCCCTAAAGGGTACCAAGAAAATAGTAAAAATGTAGATAATGTTGGGCCTTGTGCGAAAAAGCTTTTTTTGTTTTTTGTTTTTTTTTAAAAAGGGTTCAACAAAATCTTTGATGTGCTAGGATCATCATCCTCGCAGATTTCAGGAACAAGCAGAGTTGTATCAAAAAACATTATTTTACCACAGTTTTTATTTTTTTGTAAGAGGTAGTCCATTTCTTCTAATTTTTGTGGATTTAACCTACTTGCAGTTTGTGGTAGAAACAGGTATGAGGCCCATGGGTAGGGTTGGCACCTTTCGAAAAGAAAAGAAAAAAAAATACCAGCCGTTTGTTGTTTTAAAAAACGTCTGAGGCCCTGACATAACACTAAATATCAGCAACATTTCATGTATTCATTTATAAAATGACTTTTCTACCTTTCTTTAGTTTAATTTATTAGTCAGTGATCATTACGCAGCTCTAGAACACATTTAAAAGTGCTTTCTATTTAGATTTTCTGTTTGATGTATGTGCAGATGAGGGTTAAAAATACTGACTTTAGGAGATTTTGCTTATTTTTGTAGTGGCTGGGACATTAAAATACAGGTGTTGAAGGTTTTCCCCCAAACAACTAATAGCTGCAAAAAACATATAGAAAAGGAGTGGGAATAATAAGATATCAGTGACATATTATCCTGTATTTTTTGTCATGTTAGCAGACTTAGAAAAACAATATACAGCTAAGTTCGGTAGACCCTTCTCATCAGGGAGTTTGTAGGTCTGTAGTTTCTCTAAAAACATGCAATACTCAGAGCCAACAACTGAGCTGCAGCTTATAATGATTCTTCATTGTGTACTGACCATGAAGCCAGGGGCGGCTCCTGTATATGGGCGTAGGGGCAGCGCCCCCTTTACTTTAATGACTTCTTGAAGAACAAAAGCTTAAGTACTATACAAAAGCGTAATTGAAATTAAGGTTAGCAAGATTACCGTACTACTCGGCATTTATGCAAGGGGGCTCCTTCGTGAGGCCGTGCCTGATTCTGTAGTAGCAGGGCTTATTCACGCACAGCCCTGGCCTTTTCTTCAGAGCGTGGTGACGTTGCTCTGATTTCTCCACCTTCTTCCTGTGCGCACATTGAAAACTGCCTCGGGCGTTTATCTGTCAAGCCCGGGCTTCACAAGCTTGCATGTCACTCAGTAGTGATGTCACAGGGGGAGGTGGGCCAGCATGCTTGACTGGCCAAACTCCACCCTGTGACAAGATGTGAAAGGGTGTGTTTAGGAAGTTTCCAATTCTAACAGACGCTGCTGCCAAAATTATTTTTTTAAGTCTGTGGTGTCAAGTCACACTAGATTTGCTGAATTTACTAGCAAATTCCTGCTCAGGGCAACAGCACAAGTAAGAAGCCCGAAAAGGTCGAGTTCCACTATATTAAAATGTAAAAAAAAATCCTGTTAACTGTGACCTAACCTTTACAATCAAGATGAACAGATCAGCTGCTGCCTCAAAAAAACAGAACTGCACAAGTAAGTTTGGAGAAAAAAATATGTTCCTTCTCTTGCCTTTTTATTTTCCTTTCTAATTGCTGACGCCTTTGCAGTACTAATCGGGTCAGGGCAAAACATTTCACTGACACACTGCATGTGGTTATTTTTTCTCCATTGCAGATTATATTTGCTTATTGTGACACTAGATGTAATCTGCAAGGAGACTAAAACAAGTGGTTACAAGGTGCAACTGTTTATTAATTAAATTGCTGGTTACTCAATGAGTGATGTTTGTGTGAATGGGGGAGGCATTGAATGTGGGGTTGACTGTGTAAATAGGTAGATGTAATGGTTATATGATTTGGATAAATGACCTTGTGAATCTTGATGCTTGATTGGTGAATATGAGTGGGTAGGTGAATGATGTAAATTGGTAGGGTGAAATAATTGTTGAATGTGGTAATTAGGTGAATCATTTTGAGTGAGTAGTTGAGTGAGTAACTGAGTGTATGACTGTGGGAATGATAAGGTGGGTAGAAGAAAGCTTGTTAAAACACAGTGAATAATGAATGCAGCCTGTTGCCTCAAATAACATATTTTAATAACTGGAAATAAAACAGTGAGCTGGTAAGGCAATGTGAATGAGTGGGAGGATAGTTTGATGAGAATGTATGAGTGAGTGTGTGAATGTGTATGAGTTAGTGGGTAAATAGCAGAATGGGGGCTGAGCGTGGATGGGAGTATATAGTTTAGTGGGGAAATGAGTGTGTATGGCTGGTTGGAAATATGGGAATTGATGAGAAATTGTGCTGAACATATGCTGGAATATTGGTGAAGGTGTGAAGAGATTCTGGTCAGTCTTAGGCCTCTTAGCTGGGTCCGAAGGCTCATTTGACTAATCCATCCACTAAGCCTTCTGACAAAGCTGATGGATGATCTGTATTTGACCCCACAGCACTTAACTCAGCCTTTCATCCTCCAGGTTGAATAAAAAGAATACTATTGAGAGAAAATCAGGCATCAGGTTTGCTCGCTATGCTCAATTGTGTGGTGCAATGCGGTGTATGGACTTCAGCCTCACCACTTTTTGCACTCACCAGCCGCCAATGCATGAAGCAATTCATATGGTAAAATAAAATGAATAAAAACATGGGTAGGAATGAAACCTATGTATTTCTGAAAAGTGCACAAACTATTGAGTTATGGGGCAGTGGTTATTTGCACTCCTGAATTAAAGATTACCTGTACAATCGTCATTCAGGAGGCATTTCCCATTTTGCCAAACATTTTCTTTCTTACACACAAGCTTACATTTTAAAGGAAAAATGCAGCTAAATCCAATTGGCCATAACAAATGTTCCACTCTTCTGTGTTCCCACCTCTCCCGATAACAAGCATTTGCAATGCAATAGGTCTCGCATTAGGAAAGTTTCAGCTATTGGTATTGTAAATGACACATTTTTTATTTATGTGTTGGTTTTGAAAATTGCGAAATTAATAGCTTTGTCATTTACGATGCCAATAGTTATAACTTTCGCAAATGTGACACCTATAGCATTTGTAATGCAATATGTGTTGTATTTACGTGACTTACATGTATTGCTATTACAAATAACAATGGCTTTGACTTTTTTTTAATAATTAATACTTAAATAAAAGTTATTGTAATTTATAATGGCAATAGCTTACACTTTTGTGAATAACTTTTGTGAAGATTATATTCAGTGTATTTTATTGTGACGAAAATCCAAGAACAGAAGTGAAATATTAACATCTTTTTGTGACATTTGTAAAAAAGCTTGAAACATTGAGAGAACATATTTGAACCAGCGCTGTGGTTGCGCTGAGTGATGCTGTGGTTGCGCTGAGTGATGCTGTGGTTGCGCTGAGTGATGCTGTGGTTGCGCTGAGTGATGCTGTGGTTGCGCTGAGTGATGCTGTGTTTGCGCTGAGTGATGTTGTGTTTGCGCTGAGTGATGCTGTGGTTGCGCTGAGTGATGCTGTGGTTGCGCTGAGTGATGCTGTGGTTGCACTGAGTGATGCTGTGGTTGCGCTGAGTGATGCTGTGGTTGCGCTGAGTGATGCTGTGGTTGCGCTGAGTGATGCTGTGGTTGCGCTGAGTGATGCTGTGGTTGCGCTGAGTGATGCTGTGGTTGCGCTGAGTGATGCTGTGGTTGCGCTGAGTGATGCTGTGGTTGCGCTGAGTGATGCTGTGGTTGCGCTGAGTGATGCTGTGGTTGCGCTGAGTGATGCTGTGGTTGCGCTGGGTGATGCTGTGGTTGCGCTGGGTGATGCTGTGGTTGCGCTGGGTGATGCTGTGGTTGCGCTGGGTGACGCTGTGGTTGCGCTGGGTGACGCTGTGGTGGCGCTGAGTGACGATGTGGTGGTGCTGAGGGATGCATTCTTGGCCCTGAGTGATGATGTGGTGTTGCTGAGTGATGATGTGGTGTTGCTGAGTGATGATGTGGTGTTGCTGAGTGATGCTGTGGTGGTGCTGAGTGATGCATTCTTGGCCCTTAGTGATGATGTGGTGTTGCTGAGTGATACTGTGGTGGTGCTGAGTGATACTGTGGTGGTGCTGAGTGATGCTGTAGTAATGGTGAGTGTTGCTGTGGTGGTGCTGAGTGATGCAGTGGTGGTGCTGAGTGATAGTGTGGTGGTGCTGAGAGATGCTGTGGTGGCCCTGAGATGCTGTGGTGGCCCTGAGTGATGCAGTGGTGGCCCTGAGCGATATTGTTGTGTGCTGAGTGATGCTGTGGTGGTGCTGAGTGATGCTGTGGTGACGCTGAGTGATGCTGTGATGGCGCTGAGTGATGCTGTGGTGGCGCTGAGTGATGCTGCGATGGTGCTGAGTGATGCTCTGGTGGTGCTGTGGTGGTGCTGAGTGATGCTGTGGTGGTGCTGTGCTAGTGCTGAGTGATGCTGTGGTAGTGCTGCGCGATCCTGTGGTGGTGGTGAGTTATCCTGTGGTGGTGTTGAGTGATGCATTCTTGGCCCTGAGTGATGCTGTGATGTTGCTGAGTGATGCTGTGGTGTTGCTGAGTGATGCTGTGGTGTTGCTGAGTGATGCTGTGGTGGTGCAGAGTGATGCTGTGGTGGTGCAGAGTGACGCTGTGGTGGTGCTGAGTGATGCATTCCTGGCCCTGAGTGATGCTGTGGTGTTGCTGAGTGATGCTGTGGTGGTGCAGAGTGATGCCGTGGTGGTGCTGATGTGGTGTCGGGTTCAAATCAGGCCTACATACTCTGCTAAACTCTCGAACGCCTTAGTATAGAAGTTGGCACGGACACTGGAAAAGGTAAAAGACAAGTTTATTAAGACCCCATGGGGTGGTGGTACATTCCTACAGCACCCTTCGGCAATGTAAGAAGTAGCACACCGAACATCGGTGCGCGACCTCTTTTATATAGTTTAATAGCAATAAAAAGATAGGCGGTTACAAGTTACACATTTTAGGTACATATAAGGTCATTTTTGGAACACAGCCAGCACGTGGGAGGAGTTTAACGGCACTGGTCAGTTAGTGTGAACATTCCTAAAGAGTGACCAGTTGATGCATAGTGCGCATGTGCGCTTGACCAGTACTAAAAATAGCCTGTTGCCGAGCAGAATAGTGACCATGGGTATCGAGAAAGGACGAAAGGGCACACTGACCACGAGGCAGCGTGTTCATAGGAAACGGAAGTCAGAGGGATTCAAAATGGCCCCCGTTCGTTTTGGTCAAGTTAACAGAAAAGACCGTGTAGCTGTGCTAAACGCTAACTCAGGAGCTGCCAAAACACGACAGACGGCCCTTTTAGCGTTTAGCAAAAGCTACCTCATAGTGGACGTAGTCAGAATGTTCATCCTCAATGTTAATAGCCATTATTTTCAATACTTCATCATTGATCAGTTTCTCTTGCTTATCAATAGCTCGTTTGGACGGAATACAGGCTGTGATACATACAGAACATAATGTAGGGCCACATTGAATACATAGACAAAGGAAAAATAGTACTCCAATAAAAACACAGAGAATCGTTAATAATTTCCAACCCCAAGTACTAAGCAGGGTCCAGAACCAACCAGAAAAGGTCCATGTTCCATTTTCTGGGTGGATCTCAGCAGCTATCTTATGTAATTTTGTAATCGAATCATATACAGAAGGTGAGTTATCTGGTACGTACACGCAACAACTACTTCCGATGACGCGGCATGCTCCACCTCTGTCAGCTAGTATCACATCTAGAACCATTCGATTCTGGAGCGCCACAATTCTGGTAATTTGTAATTCCTCAGTAATATTCCCTAAAGCGGAGGCAGTTTCGTTAGCGACTGCTTCCACCACACGCGTAAGCCGCCTTATCTTCCTGCTATTCAGTGCAGCTGCTACGAATGAGAATAACCCCAAATTGAAATCTACATATTGTTGTAAAGTGGTATCAGTCTGGTCTATTTCATCAAGATCTACTGTTCGTTTGACCCTGTTTAGTATGAAATCATGGTACAGAACGTAATCATTGTGGTACATGGGAGGAGCAATAAATACAGGTGGTAATACAAAAGCTATATAACACGTTCCCAACCATCCCAATGGTAGACGATGGTATCCCTTATTTCCACAAATGAAATACGTGTTATGTGAAGCTACAAATGCAATTCCAATTGGTGTATCAAAGGTAAGTGTAATATTACATTCACTGCGGCCTACAGGGATTGTACCTTTATTTCTAATACACAAATCTGCTTTTGTATCAATGACTGTTATCATATGCGAGCTCGTCACATTTATAAGTCTTTGATTCGTATATACACGAGGTGTAGAAACATTGTCCGGACGGTACTCTTCCCATTCAAACTTAGTTCCTTCAGCGTGTGGATAGCCGTCTTTGTCGTTATAACATATTTTATTCAACCGAAAAAGTAGTCCACCTTTCGTTGGCCATCGCAGAGTAAAAAGAAGAGTGTACCAAGCATGACAAGAACCATTATGAGAAAACGGGAGAGGAATGAGTGGTGTTCCTCCCTTCTTCTGATGTCCGGGCAACATTCCACATACCCAACAATTGGACGTGTTGGTCATGTTATGAGTATGATGCAAAATCTTAATAAAGCTGTTATTCAAATAAGTCTGCCTATGTCTTTCTTCGTGAAAAGGCAGAGTGAAATGAAAATGTTCAGATGGACTTGGAGTGGTGGGCAGCAAATGTTCTCGTGCAGGAAACAACAGTTCTATAGTCCAAGCTAATACTGCGATCACCACTACGGTCAAGACAAACAAAACAACACCAAGAATTCTCCCTCTTCGTGTCGAAGGAGATGCCATAGTTCACAAAACAATACTCTTCAAGAAAACAACACTAAGTGGGAAAAAATAAAAACGATGGTTCTGAACCGAGGCTGCCGTTGATTTGTTCTCCGGGATTCAAGACGGGTGTCGCTACTCTGGGCAGAACTGATCCCCCCCCCTTGATATTCCCGGCTTCCGTTTCACAAACCTCAGAGCGGTTACCAACCAGTTTCAAAAACACAAAAGGAATCTTATTTCCTGGGGCGTAGATTGTACTTCACTTTATCAGAAACAACGTGGTCCGGGAAGGCTCCCTTCAATTCATCAGGCGTGACAGCTGGGCTCTTTTCTGTATCCAAAATCTTTCTGTAGTCGGATAGCACCACAGGGCTCACCAGATCCGGAGAGACACGTCGGCAGTGCGTTGAATGTATCCACCGCTTCTTGTTAGTGACTCTCACAGCAGTTCGCGTAGCCAGCAGCACTTGCTCAGGGCCATGCCATCTCGGTTCCAAACTGCTGGATCGTTCAAATACTTTGACCATCACGTGGTCCCCAGGGCGGAGATCGTGAGCCTCACCAGTGGAGTTATCAGGGAGCGCCTCTCGAACCTGTTGATGGATAGAAAGCAAATCATTTGTTAATCGTGCCAGATAATCGTTCATCATTATACAAGGCATATCATGTATCAAACGAGGTTTTGGAACTCCCCAAATATTCATAGGCCTTCCAAACACCACTTCGTAGGGTGTGAGGCCAGATCGAGAATGTGGCACTGACCGAATGGACAGTAATGCCAGAGGCAAAGCGTCCGGCCATTTCAGAGATGTAGATGCCACTATCTTTGCTAGCTTCAGCTTCAGAGTTGCATTGTATCGTTCTACTAACCTTGCTGATTGCGGATGAAAGACAGCATGGAATCGTTGCTTGATTCCCAATCCTTTCAGGACGTATTCCACTACTTTTCCAATGAAATGAGGGCCATTATCACTCCACATAAGTTTACAAACACCGTAGCGCGGGAAGTACTCCTTGAGTAACACCTTAGCTGTTGTCAATGCTGTATTGTCTTTCGTAGGGTAAGCCTCAATCCATTTGCTGAAGGCACACACCACTACTAGGACATACTTGAGATTATTACAGCGTTCCAGCTGGATGTAATCCATTTGTAGTACTTCGAATGGTGCAGTAGGTGGAACAAACCCTCCTTTAGGAGTATGAGTCCCTTGTCCAGGATTGTGCTGCAAACATATCAGACAGGTCTGCACTACTCTCTTAGCCGTGCTAGCAATGTCAGCATTTTCCCAAACTCGTGTAAGCAATTTAGTAATTGCGAGAGCTCCAATGTGCGCCAGCCCGTGTGTCATTTGCACCATTGTTTGTAAATAGGCCATGGGTAGTTTCCATCTCTCCATATCTTTACTACGCCAGCAACCCTCATCATCCAATACTCCTTCAGTGGCCCATTTCATACGTTCTGCCTCAGATGCTGACTTCTGTATATCTAGTATTTCTTCTCTAGCATCATGCCACCGCTCAGCTTGTGACTTCACCACATACATGGGGAAATTATTTTGCAGCATAGCGGTCTCTCTCGCAATGCGGTCTGCGAAAGCATTGCCTTGCCCTATTTTGTCCGTCACCTTTTTGTGTGCACTACACTTGACTATTGCAACTTTCTTTGGGCATAACAGTGCATTCAGGAGATCGCGTACCAACTCTCCATGCATGATGTGTACTCCGTGTGAAGTCAGGAATCCTCGTTCCTTCCAAAGTAGGCCAAAATCATGCACTACTCCAAAAGCGTAACGACTATCCGTGTAAATGTTCACACATAGCTCAGCACTTAACTCACATGCTTTCCTTAAGGCTATCAATTCAGCTGCTTGAGCCGATTTCTGGGGTATTCGTGCTGCTTCTACCACGGTCTTAAGTGTCGTGATCGCATAAGCTGCGGAAGTCGTACCATCTGGTAACCTCACACACGATCCATCAACCCACAGTTCCCCATCTACATCTGGAAATGGCGTATCCTGTAAATCGATACGACCCTTTGTCTGTTCCTCAGTCAGAAAAACACAATCATGTTGTTCTTCCTTCTGGGTCTCAGCAACAGGATCCGGCAGTAAAGTAGCAGGATTTAGTGTCGCACATCGCTTTAGTGTGATGTGCGGCGCCAACAATGTTAGCTCATATCCTGTCAAACGGGCACTGGTTAGATGCTGCGTTTTTGTTTGATTCAGTAACGCATCTACCGCATGGGGAACTAGCACCAACAATTTGTGTGACAAAACTATTCCCTCACTTTGTCGTATCGCAACTGCTGTTGCTGCAACTGCTCGAAAACATCCAGGCAATCCTCGAGCCACAGGGTCGAGTACCGCCGAGAAGTATGCACAAGGCCTCTGTTTGTCTCCGTGTGTCTGCACTAACATTGACAATGCGCACCCATCCTTCTCGTGTACATATAATGTAAAGATCTTCGTGTAATCAGGTGTACCCAACACTGGTGCAGAACAAAGAGCTTGTCTCAATTGCTCAAAAGCATTCTGACATTCATCCGTCCATTCAATGGGAATCGGTGTATCTTTAGACAACAATGCCAACAATGGTTTAACGATATGTGAAAAACCCAATATCCATTGCCTACAAAAAGACGTCAAACCTATAAAGGCGCGAACATCCTTCTGAGTGCGAGGGACTGGAGTATCTAGGATTGCTTGAATTCGATCTGGTGTCAATGCACGGCCCTCCTTAGACAAAAGATGACCGAGGTAGGTCACCTTTGGTCTACAATATTGTAGCTTTTTCTTCGAAACTTTATGATTATGTTTGGCCAGGAAGGAAAGCAAAGAAAAGGTACTCTTCTCACATTGTTCTGGCGTGTCTGCAGCAAGTAAGATATCGTCTACATATTGAATGAGAACCACTCCCTCTTGTAAGTCAAAGGAATCAAGCTGTCTTTTTAATGCCTGACTATAAATGCTAGGACTTTCAGTATAGCCTTGAGGAATTCGACAGAATCTGTACGATTTATTATTTAATGTAAAGCCGAATAGATATCGACTGTCAGGATGTACAGGGATCGAAAAGAAGGCATTCTTCAAATCGATAACTGTAAAAGTAGTTGCCGTCGATGGAACCAACGTAAGCAACGTGGTGATGTCAGACACCACCGGGTACTGAGGCACTACTATCTTGTTTATTTCCCTCAAATCAATAATGAAACGGTAAACCTTAGCATCTGTATCTCTTTTAAGAATCGGTAAAATTGGGCTATTGCAAACATTGTAGGGGACTTCCTCAACTACTCCTGCCAAAATCAAATCGTTCACAATGTGCATCAAAGCAAGTTCTCCTTCTCTGGAAATCTTATATTGTGGGACACGAGGTAGAGATACTCCCTCCTTTACAGTAATACGTACTGGAGGGATTAACATCTGCCCCACATCCGTGTCAGAAGTGGCCCACAACGTGTTTGGTAAGGAGGCCAATACTTCAGATTCATGGAGAAAACACACTCGCTCAAAGTCTGGGTAATTCTCATTCAACACAACTCGCACTCCTTCTGGGGCACAGCGAATAGTAGCTCGAAAGTGTTTTAACATATCGAGTCCAATAATATTATCTGGTGTATTTGGAGACAACAAAAAGGGACATGGGGCAGCAAATTTATCAACATGAAACGCAACAGGTTGAGACAATGGGCTAGAAGTAGGTGTTCCATCGAACCCTATTGCTGTAATTACCTCGCCAGACAGGGGAGCCCTTGGAACCAAGTATTTGGACAAAGCGCTACGAGTAGCTCCTGTATCGACCAGAAATTGATCAGTGGAACCCAGAACATGTGCTTCTATGTATGGACCCCTTTGATCAACTGGTACCTCAACCGATTCCACACCCCATCCTACGCAATCCTATGCATAATGCTCATCCCGTGGTTCAGCAGGACCACCCTCATTTATCTGATATTGATTGCGGTTATCAAACGTATTATAATCAGACTGACCACGACCCCTTGCTCCATATCCTCCACGATCACTCGTACCATAGCCTCCTCGATCATTCGTGCCATAACCTCCTCTTGACCCTCCATAATAATTCCTAGACCTTCCACTTCCTCGTCCCCTCAAATTACGCTGCTCTTGAAACACCGGACAGTCTGCAATCCAATGCCCAAACTGTTTGCAGTATGCACATTGATTCACAGAAATGTCAGAACGAGGGGGAGGAGCATTACTGTATGATCCTCGCCCTCCTCTGTTATTTCCTCTCGTAGCCTGAACCTGGGCTAACATTACCTTCGTCTTCAAATCCTTTGCTTTCTTTTCACTACTTTCTTTTGCCTCTAATTCCTGTCTTTCATAATATTGAGCCATAGTCAATAAAGAAGCAGGGGTTGCTGTGGTCCATGAACTTTCACTCGCTTTCAATCGTTTCGCAATCTCCGGTAGGAGATTAGCCACATACTTATCAACGAATAAATGCCTGCCAGTATCTTCTGTCAATAATTGACCACTGTAATCATGGAACGCTTCCTCGAAGCGAGAGAAAAAATCGGAAACTGATTCATCCGCTTTCTGCTTACAAGAGGCTAATATAGTCCAATCAATCTTTTTAGCGGGAGCAAGAGTCTTTAGTTTTGTTAGTATGGCCCCTGGAAGGTCTAATATTAATTGACACGGCTTACATGCTGGTTCTCTATCTAAATCAGCCTGAACAAGATCTTTCCAAGTGGCCCCGAGAGTCGTGAGGTCATCAAACCTACGAATCGCTCTCCACATATCAGGGGGCAATATCAACCCGAAAAATAGATCAATATCAACTAACGTCATGATACATGAAGAAATTGCACTTTCAACATTTTCATAAAAAGCCGCAGGGTTTTTACGGGGATCAGGTAAAGCATTCTTAAGCGCCATGACATCTGCTCTATTCCAAGGCGTATAAACCCAATTATATACAAAATACCCTTTCGCGTCTTTGGATCTTTTATCATCATCTGTGCCATCCCCTTTATGAGGGACATATAAAGGCGCAGCTTCTCGCATAGGTCTAACATTAATCGCAGCGATCTTATCTGTTTCAAAGATAGGGCATTCTTTGGATATCCCCGTCGCTCCGGACGTAGACGAATTCTTCGACTTTTCCAACTCCCGTAGTCGTGTCGCCTCATTACGCAGTTCAATCAAACGCTTGAAGAAGTCGTCCGCATCTGAAAGAACAAAAAGACCTTTACGAAAATTCTCACGATCCTTGGATATCTCCTTTGGTTCTAACTCGAGAGAATATTTTCTATACCGCTCAACAACTTCATCTCCAAAATGATCTAAAAAATACAGTCGTTCCTTATCAGGCCACTGTTCCATTTGTTCAGTAACGTCAGAAACAGTAACAGTATTAATATTTAGTTTTCGTGCAAATGAACGTAATTCCGCAGCTCGTTCCGCATGTAACCTGGTACGCTGTGTTCGATCACTATCCTCGTCCGAGTCCTCGTTCGGAGCCGTAGGTACGACGTACGGAGGCGGACAACGATCTAGTAATGAAAAATCATCTGTTTCATTAGTAAGGACTGGATAAAAAGGACGCCTGATAGGGAATTGACCATTAACCTGTAAATTGCGTTCTCGTCTCTCCCTCACTTTCTTTTCCTGTAATTCCTTCTCCTGTAGCTGTAAAGCTTTGTCATGTGCAGCCTTCCGCTGCACTTTCTCCGCCAAGGCTTCCTCACGCTTCGCTCGTTCATGCACCTCTTTCTCCCACATACGCACACAATCAAACATATCTTGTCTAGACCTTCGCTGAAACAAACACTGCTCTACATATTGTACCTTTCGAAGGTCAAACGACCCATATAGCGGCCACTGTAATTCACGATCAGTCTTAGTATACTTATGCCATAATGTACTATACATTATAGGTGGAATACCGAATTTGACATACATTTCACGATTTGGAGTCCCCTCTGGGGGAGCCGGCTGCTTTTCACTTAATCGATAATTGGTACCATTTTCAGAACAGCACATCCTACGGAGTGTGCTAAAAACAGGCATGTTCCAAAAAGTACCACGAAAATGTGATACTACAAAAATGTCACCTAACGCGGTGTACCGTTCAAATCAAATAAATCAGAGAAATATCCCTACATGCCTGCCTATGTGAGGTGCACTTCACATATTCAAATTCAAATTCAAAGATTCAAAACGTTAGCTAACAAATTCAAATTCAAAGTTTCAAAAAGCCACAGTAAGTGTCAGTAGACTACCTCACCGCTCAAAAGCTTACCAAATATTTCCAACCGTCCAAAGTCCAACTGCCAAGTTCTGTGGTCAAATCAGCCAAAACGGCACATCACGACAATCCAAGATCAGAATCTCAGTCGAGGACCGGCGCCACCTGGGAGGTCAGATCGGAAGGAAGGGAAAACACACCGTGGGTGCCAAGACTCGGGTCACTCAGTGGCAGCGTACGCGTCCATGGCGAGTTTCCTGACCTTCGTCACGACCTCTCCTTCGGGCATCCGAGTCACCGATGAGTCCCTTCGTGGTCGCCAATTGTGGTGTCGGGTTCAAATCAGGCCTACATACTCTGCTAAACTCTCGAACGCCTTAGTATAGAAGTTGGCACGGACACTGGAAAAGGTAAAAGACAAGTTTATTAAGACCCCATGGGGTGGTGGTACATTCCTACAGCACCCTTCGGCAATGTAAGAAGTAGCACACCGAACATCGGTGCGCGACCTCTTTTATATAGTTTAATAGCAATAAAAAGATAGGCGGTTACAAGTTACACATTTTAGGTACATATAAGGTCATTTTTGGAACACAGCCAGCACGTGGGAGGAGTTTAACGGCACTGGTCAGTTAGTGTGAACATTCCTAAAGAGTGACCAGTTGATGCATAGTGCGCATGTGCGCTTGACCAGTACTAAAAATAGCCTGTTGCCGAGCAGAATAGTGACCATGGGTATCGAGAAAGGACGAAAGGGCACACTGACCACGAGGCAGCGTGTTCATAGGAAACGGAAGTCAGAGGGATTCAAAATGGCCCCCGTTCGTTTTGGTCAAGTTAACAGAAAAGACCGTGTAGCTGTGCTAAACGCTAACTCAGGAGCTGCCAAAACACGACACTGAGTGATGCCGTGGTGGTGCAGAGTGATGCCGTGGTGGTGCAGAGTGATGCCGTGGTGGTGCAGAGTGATGCCGTGGTGGTGCTGAGTGATGCCGTGGTGGTGCTGAGTGATGCCGTGGTGGTGCTGAGTGATGCCGTGGTGGTGCTGAGTGATGCCGTGGTGGTGCTGAGTGATGCCGTGGTGGTGCTGAGTGATTCTGTGGTGCTGAGTGATCCTGTGGTGGTGCTGAGTGATGCATTCTTGGCCCTGAGTGATGATGTGGTGTTGCTGAGTGATGCTGTTGTGGCCCTGAGCGATGCTGTGGTGGCGCTGAGTGGCGCTGTGGTGGCGCTGAGTGGCGCTGTGGTGGCGCTGAGTGGCGCTGTGGTGGTGCTGAGTGGCGCTGTGGTGGTGCTGAGTGGCGCTGTGGTGGTGCTGAGTGGCGCTGTGGTGGTGCTGAGTGGCGCTGTGGTGGTGCTGAGTGGCGCTGTGGTGGCGCTGTGGTGGCGCTGTGGTGGCGCTGAGTGGCGCTGTGGTGGCGCTGTGGTGGCGCTGTGGTGGCGCTGTGGTGGCGCTGTGGTGGCGCTGAGTGGCGCTGTGGTGGTGCTGAGTGATGCCGTGGTGGTGCTGAGTGATGCCGTGGTGGTGCTGAGTGATGCCGTGGTGGTGCTGAGTGATGCCGTGGTGGTGCTGAGTGATGCCGTGGTGGTGCTGAGTGATCCTGTGGTGGTGCTGAGTGATCCTGTGGTGGTGCTGAGTGATGCATTCTTGGCCCTGAGTGATGATGTGGTGTTGCTGAGTGATGCTGTTGTGGCCCTGAGCGATGCTGTGGTGGCGCTGAGTGGCGCTGTGGTGGCGCTGAGTGGCGCTGTGGTGGCGCTGAGTGGCGCTGTGGTGGCGCTGAGTGGCGCTGTGGTGGTGCTGAGTGGCGCAGTGGTGGTGCTGAGTGGCGCTGTGGTGGCGCTGAGTGGCGCTGTGGTGGCGCTGAGTGGCGCTGTGGTGGCGCTGAGTGGCGCTGTGGTGGCGCTGAGTGGCGCTGTGGTGGCGCTGAGTGACGCTGTGGTGGTGCTGAGTGATGCATTCTTGGCCCTGAGTGAGGCTGTGGTGTTGCTGAGTGATGCTGTGGTGTTGCTGAGTGATGCTGTGGTGGTGCAGAGTGATGCTGTGGTGGGGCAGAGTGATGCTGTGGTGTTGCAGAGTGATGCTGTGGTGGTGCAGAGTGACGCTGTGGTGGTGCTGAGTGATGCATTCCTGGCCCTGAGTGATGATGTGGTGTTGCTGAGTGATGCTGTGGTGGTGCAGAGTGATGCTGTGGTGGTGCAGAGTGATGGTGATGCTGTGGTGGTGCAGAGTGATGCTGTGGTGTTGCAGAGTGATGCTGTGGTGGTGCAGAGTGACGCTGTGGTGGTGCTGAGTGATGCATTCCTGGCCCTGAGTGATGCTGTGGTGTTGCTGAGTGATGCTGTGGTGTTGCTGAGTGATGCTGTGGTGTTGCTGAGTGATGCTGTGGTGGTGCAGAGTGATGCTGTGGTGGTGCAGAGTGACGCTGTGGTGGTGCTGAGTGATGCATTCCTGGCCCTGAGTGATGATGTGGTGTTGCTGAGTGATGCTGTGTTGGTGCTGAGTGATGCATTCTTGGCCCTGAGTGATGATGTGCAAAAGTGTATGTGTGCAGTTAAGCTTATGTAACTCTGTGTGTGTGTGCCAGCCTCTCCATGTAAGACAATGTGTGTTAATGCAGCACGCTAAAAAGAAAGACTACTAACGAAGTATTAAAGGCCTGCACATAACTTGTAGTGCAACCTTAGCAGTTATGTTCGTGCAACTCTCTTTGTGTGTGCCTGTTTATATAATAGAACGAATGTTAATGCGACATGCTAGAAAGAATAAAACGAGACCTAAAACAAGTCTTCACGGCTTTGTGGTGTTTGGGAGGTGGGAGGGGAAGTAGGAGAGGGGGAAGTGATAGGGATGAAAACGCTAGCGCCGCATGCTGGCAAATGGTGACCTGCAGAGCGCGTGAAAAACAATCACTTCAGAAACAGATGTCAACAGCTAACTCTATTTCTGCGAGTAGTTTGGCAAAGCTGGGCATTTTGTACTGGAACGGACATTCACATAGCAATACTGTTCCTCAGCACATAATGAAACAACTGCTGTTCCCAAATACCATACCGCTCTCTTATTCTCACAAAAAAATTCACTTGCTGAATGTATCATTTGCCTTTTATTGCTCTGAAAATATCACAATCACTTGCACTTCAATTGCTTGTCCACTACAACAGCTGTGGTGCATGTCCTCTTTACATCAAAGAACAAGCGAATGGTGCTTGTAAGGGAAAGCCAGGTTAACCTCAAAACATTAATTTTCTATAAAATATGCAGAATTTAAAAGCAATGGTGAAAAGGTAAGGGCAAGTGTTGGTTTTGAAGACTGAAAGCAATTCAAGATTAACACCAACCCAACGGGAGCATGGAATCCCAGCTAAACACGGCCTGAGTTAAAACAGTGAAAAAAAAAATGATAAAGAATTACTCCAGTACCTTGAATGCGAGTTCACAGGATATAAAACTGCCCAAAAAGTAAAAGTAGGGCTAAATATGAAACAGGCACGTATAAAATATTTACATGTAATAAGCAATGTCTCACAAGGGTGCAGTAAAAAGTGTGAATTACGATCAATTGTAAGTGCAATGGTGCTTTTAAGCAAAAGCCTTGTTAACCCAAAAATATTCATTGAATATTATCATTGAAAGTACAGGTTATAAAAAAATAGGCATTTGACACCGTAATTGATTAGTGAAGGAGACAGCTCACTGGAGATAGGTGAGACAGACAAGACCGAGAGGTGGGGATTAGTGAAGGAGACAGCTCCAGCAAACTTTCCCGCGGAGCGGCAGCGGCTGGTCTTATCACAAGGAGGATTAACAAGTCGAGTGTTTTCAAGCTGTGTCCCTTCTCTGTTGTCTAAATAACACTGCCACTGTCCCATTTTAGCTACCTAACTAGCTTTAAATAAAAACTACAGTATGTGCTTCATGCTTTATGGTGGAGTTTGCACAGGCTGTGGTGCATGCATGGGAACCTTTCAGCAGTAGCAAACAGAAGACACAGACAGAGAAACGTGCAGGTCAGAACAAAACCGGTGTTACGGTTGGAGTTTATGCAAGCGCAGTAGGCAACTATCTCGGACTCTAAGAGAAATAAAGTTAAAACATACATGCGAGGTGAGTCATGTCTGGAGGACACACACACGTTTTCCGGAACAAATATTACACATTACCTGCAGTTTACTTTAAAGGATTGGCACAATGCCTTGCAGCGTAACGTTTACATTAGGCCGACATATCATCCTATTGTTTACAGCGTTCATTTCCGACAGCAATGTATTGTTCCTGGAACAATGTGGGGTGAATGCAGATAATGGTGGTGGAGGGGAGTAACGAGAGGGGGAGCACGCCAAAGCAAAACGAGGGAGGTTGTGAGGTTGAAAGTGAAAGCAACTTTGGGGAAAGCATGTGGTGTTATGGCCAGAGCTGCTGGCTTTGCAAGGGAAGGAACCAGGTTCGAATCTCTGTGTTGGCTCAACATCCTGTCATTCTGGGCAAATCATTGTCTAAAAACTAAAATAAATAATGTAACTGGTACTGATGTAAAATGCTTTTAATATCTTCGGGTCGAGTTCGCACTTTATAAAACTGCAAAACATAAATAAAAGCAACATGGGGGAGATGGGGGGGTCGCAGAAGGAACACAGTGGGAAGAAGCACACTGGCGAGCGCAACAGGCTGGTGACTGGGTGACATAGAGCAACATCGAAGAAACTTACATGAGGGAGGTAATAAGAATAAGAATAAAAAACAGCATTCATCTCTGCCCTGTCGGTGCAACCAGTCTGAGCCGAGGCAGGAGATGGTGGTGGTGGAAGGGAGAGTACAACATGAGGAGATGCAGCGCGAAGCTGCAAGTAACACGAGAATGACGTTATTGTAAAAACACGAGCAGGAGATGGTGATGGTGGAAGGGAGGGAGGGAATGTTCAACATGAGAACGTTATTGTAAACAAGCTCTTGGCATTGCTGTGGAGGGGCGGGGTGGGAGCGCATTGCTTTGAAGTCTGGTGCGAGGCTGATGGGTTTGATGTGCACGCGCGTCTCACACGACTGGATCACATAAACTGGACGTAATCCGCAATTGGTCAAGAGTTTGTTTTGCTTACTATATACTCGCCTATTCATCCCTGCGGGATATAATAGCGAGACCTAAAAATGGTACCTAATTTATGTGACTAGGTAAAGTGCTTGCCCCCCAAAACATGACCTGTTGACACCGTATTTCACCCAGCAAGATCTCTACTTTTTTTTACAATGTGGGGAGGTGTGTAATTTGGGCTCTAGCTCAGTGGCCACTAACTGGGAACCCCCCATAATCTCAGATAGCAAAGTCTAGGGTGGTGTGACTTGTGTGGATCCCATAATGTATTATTACACTGGAATACACCTTGCCCTTAAAATAAACCCTTTACCTTCCCCCTGCCCTGAGGCCTAAAACCCTGCCCCAGCTCCTAAAACTACCCTGACTCCCCGCCCTGAGTCCTAAAACCCTGCCCTTTACCAAAAAAATGACGACCCCCCTGCCCTGAGCCCTAAAACTCACCCACCACTAAGAACGACCCCACCCCCCCAACCAGGCACCAACCCCACTTACCTGGTCGCGTCTGGAGCTTCCTGTCCCAATGCTTCCTGTTCAACTCCCTGCCCATCCGGACATCTAGACCGCATGTGCGTGGTTAATGCAGATGCGTTGTTTAGGCAAGTGTTGCTCCACATGCTGGGAAATGGCACCCATGACTCAGCCAGCGTTATAAAGGCCGTTTCCCATTAAGGAGAGCACCAGTGTGAATTGCCATATGATTGGCTGATCGGAGCGTATCCTTAGCAGTCCCAGTCTGTGCTGCAATAAGCCAATCAACACCTGCTTTTTCCCACCCTTAAACTTTTAAAAAACTTTTCACCCTGCTGCCCTACCAGTGCCTCACAGGCCCTGCACTGTAAGCTGTCTATATTTAGCTCAGCAGTAGAGTCTGCTCGCCACGTCAGGCCAGCAGGCTTGGAAACAGACTCGCCCTGAAAAAATCTACTGGCAATAGCGAGTAGATTTTTCGAGGCCTGGCTAATGCAGCTCCTTGTTAACAAATGGAGCTACCAGCCTTGCACCAGTGAAAACAGGAATTTGGAATTTTCACTGTCAAGGAATGTCGAGCACACAAGGAAAATGCCCTTTTTTTTAATATGTAGCACTCTGCTTTGTGGGCTAACAATGCCTTCTATAGGGGTGGCTTATTAATATGATAAAGGGAGGTTTAGACTTGGCAAAAAGAGTTTATTTTGCCCTCTCGAGTTGGCAGGTTAGATGATGCTCGATTAGGTTGCAATGGCAGACCTAGAGCCATGTTCTCCCATTATTATTGGAGTTGTGGCACAATTAAGTGCTGCAGCCCACTAGTGACATTTAACTTACAAGCCTGTGTACCTCTTGTACAATATTCTAGGGACTTATAGGTAAGTTAAGTTAGTCAATTGAGTTTTAGCCAATTGTACACAACTTTTACGTGTCCGAAGAATGGACTGTGGCCTGTAAAGCAGGACCCAGTGCACTACAGAGTCAATAAACCTGCAGCATCAGTCCAAAATTCGAAGGGATGATCATACCAAAAGATTTTCAGGTAGATTCATGAAGCAAAATTGCGATCACAATAGCTGCGAATTAGCCATTGCGATCGCAATTAACAGAAAAGAAATTCATCAAGTTAAAAACACAGGAATAGCGAATTCGCAAAAATAAAATTGCGAAATCGCAAAATAAATCGCAGAATCTCGGAGGAACCCCATAGCGATTCGGAAATAGCGAGAATCCATGGATTCTGCGATTATTTTTGCGATTTCGCTAAATAATCGCAAACGCAATTCATGACAACTCGCAATTTGCGAAAAAGCTGAAAATCGCAATTTGCGAGGCGCAATTTAAGGAGAACCAAAAGCAGGTGGTAACCATTAAGTAAAAAAAAAAAAAAAATAACAAGCCACAGGTGCAGTCCTGAGCAAACAGACTTAAGGAAACACAGTAGTAGCATGAGGACTTCCACAATGCCAGGACTCTACATGGTGGTCAGGTGGCGAAGGCTCCAGGCTGCAGCACGGAACAGACGCAGGATCCAGGAGAGAATATTCTGCCTGCGGGTCACCCTGCTGGGCCAAACTGCGGAGCAAATTTACTATAAGTAACGCCTGAATGGGCCAATGATCATCAAGCTGATCCTGATGCAGCACCCAACAAGGAGGACCAATGCCGTGCCCACCCATGTCCAGGTCTTGTGCAGCCTGCACCTCCTAGCCTCGGGAAGCTTCCAGGGGATAGTTGCCGAAGCAGGGGGGGTCTCCCAGAGCACCGTGTCCCGCTGCCTAAGGAGTTTCCTGGAGGCTATGCTGACCCGGCTACACCACTACATCTCATTCCCGACCACCCAACAGGACTTGAATGAGACCAAGCTACATTTCTACAACGTTGCGCAATTCCCACATGTAATTGGAGGCATTGACTGTACCCACATCCACATCTGCCCACCAGCACAAACGGAATACATGTACCGCAACCGCAAGTCCTACCACTCCCTCAACATCCAGATGGTGTGCAACGCTAAGATTTTTCATCGAGGACATAGTGGCACAATACCCGGGGAGCACACATGACGCATTCATATTCCGGCACAGCGGCATTCACACACGACTGGCCAGGGGAGACTTTGGCGAAGGACACCTACTAGGTAAGTGCACATGCCCCCAAATAGTACACTGTGATCATGTAGCTGCGCAGAACAGGCACTCACCCTCTGCTCCTTTAATTTAGGTGACAGCGCCTACGGTCTCCGTGAGTACCTCCTCACCCCATACCTCAATCCTGCTACACCACAGCAACGGCGTTACAATGCTGCACACATACGCACAAGAAATTGCATTGAGAGGACATTTGGCCTTTTGAAGAGCAGATTCCGCATACTTCACAAGACTGGTGGGGCCATCAAATACGAGCCTGAGGTCTGCTGCCGCATCGTGGCCGTGTGTGCAATACTCCACAACATGGCTACCAAGCGCAGGATACCTGTCGAGATCTCTGGCAGTGAGTCGGAAGGGGACAACCGCCCACCTGCACATGTGCGTCATGCACGTGGGGAGAATCCTGCAGAAGGACACAGGCGCCGCAACCACATCACTATTAACTGTTTCTAGTGCCCACATTCCCCTCACACAACACTGCACTCATGCATGACAAATGTAATTATGGTTGAAAGCTTTTATTCGATAAGCAAGATATCTTGAAAGCATACATACACATGAAACATATTTTTAAAACAGTGCAATGTACGTTAAACATTTAAATGCTAAGACAGATAAAAGTGGGAATAACCCAAGATAAATTAGCTAAAAAATGAATTAAATTGAAACTGAGAGTCTCTTGCAACGAATCAACCATGAATGTTTTAAAAACTTAGAAACACCACAAACTATTAAAGGGGCGGAATCAGTCATTAGAATCCGTAGTGCAACCAAATGCCTACGTGTTCCCAGGCGTTTAAAAAGAGGTTTGAGCCAATGTCTCCTGGGTTTAATATAGCCTGGGCACTCAAAAAATATATGTGCTACAGTTTCTAGCCTAGATGGGCAAAAAGCACAAAACGACGTTTGATGTGCACCATTCCATTTTGATACAAAGGCCCCAATCGGAAGGGCGCCTACCCTGAATTTATAGTACAGGGACCTATCAGCTGGCAAGGAGATTAGGTCCAGAAAGGGTTCAAAAGCAGCCACATCCTTAAATTCCAAAAATTATGCAGTCAGATTGCAATGGTGTTGGTTCCTGATAAGTTTACCAGAGACCCAATCCCAATATAACTTTTTGAGGTCAGCCTTTGGTGGAGCAGATTTTGAGATCCAACAGTCCCCCAAGCCCAACTCCCCCCAAAAGACTTTTAATGTCCCTCAGCCACTTGATCTTGGCCCAGCCTCCCATGGTCATTATCTGTGCCAGGCCGTCGACATAGGACTTTAGCTCCGGGACCCTCCAAATGCGGGACCAAAGAAGCAGTGGACGGAGGCGAGCCTGATCTTTAATACTCTAGCAGCCAACGTCCAGGAGCACGGGGACTGTCGGAGTACTTGAAGGGAGGGCTAGGAGATCCTTCAAAAGCTTGTTCTCGGCCTTAGTGAGAGAGTCCATGTTGCAATGACCCCATAGTTCTGCCCCATACAATGCTGATGTTACGCCTCTTGCCTTGTAGGTTTCGATTGCAGGACTCACCGCTTGTCTCGGTGATGCTCGAAATTCCCTAAGCAGAGCACCTCCTACCTTTTTAGGTCTCGCCCTGCGATTGCAGGCCAAAGGCCTGCAGTCGCAGAGCGAGACTATTGTCATCATTCCGGCTTTCAAGGACTCAAGGGGAGCCGGAGAGGACAACAGACTGTCACGCGCACGCAGCAGCAAGCACGCAGCAGCAGCCTGCCAGGATCAGGTCACGCGCTCCGATTCCGGCAGGCTCTTCACAACACACATACAGCCCCCCCCATACACACACACATACATACATACAGAACCCCCTCCCCTCCCGCATACACACACGCCCGCATACACACACGCACGCACACACATAGCAGAGAACCCCCGGCACTTACACACACATCCCCTACCTCGTCTCGGCGTCTTCGCGCTCCCTTGCCCCGCTCCTCTGGTGTGCGCGCGCACCACTAGTTTCGATTCCCGCGTCGGCTCCTCACCACAGGTTTCTATTTAAACAGCCAATCAGGAGGCAGAACTCCTTGCAGACATGCTCCCTCTCTGGTCCGTTGTCATTTTTAACTGCGTCATGTTTACCTTTGTCTAGTCCTTCTTTTATGTCTTTGTCTCTACACCCTTCCACCAGTTAATCTTTAGAGTAGAGCTTTTCTTGTCTGTGTTGCTATTATGATGTATCGCAAAAAAAAACAAGCGTCGGCGGCCGCAGAGGCATTGCTAAGTGCAGTGGGGAGACAGCGTCCCGGATACCAGCACGTCGGAGCCCAGGTAAAGTCCGCGCTATATAAAAGACTGGCCCGTTGCTCATTCGGTTCATGTTTGTTTTTGAAAAGGAAAGCTAGAAGCTGGTTTTGCCCCTCAGTAGAGACGACGACAGGCCAGGCACCTGAGTACTGTGTGCGTTTCTCCCCTGTGCCAGATTCCAACTTGTAATAGAGAGCCCTGGCATCGCCTGACCTTTGTGTGAAGCACGAGGGTAAAAACAATAAGTGTGGGAACTCACCCCTGATTGGTTGATTGAGGTTTTAACGAGGTCTGCTGAGAAGATTGTTCACAAATCAAGAAATGTTTAGTGAGTGAGCCATTTAGTGATACGTGAGCGAATCATTTCTACTCTCTTGCTACTAGCAAACCCTGCCAACATTTTTTTTGTACCCCTCTGACTGAAGTATCTGACAGCTGACTTGAGTATGTGCTTTGGTGGATGATTGTTCATGTTTTCATTGTGATTATGCAATTGCTCCGGCATCAACTTTGAAAACAAGCATTTGCAATGCAATAGGTCTCGCATTTACGTGAGTTTACACTATTAGCATTGTAAATTACAATGCCTTTTATTTATGTTTTAAAAACAAAAACAAAAATAAAAGGTATTGTCATTTACAATGTCAATAGCTCAAACTCGTGTAAATGCGAGACCTATTGCATTGTAAATGCTTGTTATGGTTAAGAACCATCTTATCAATGTGGGCGGACCAGTTCATATTGTCAGTTATACGAAGCCCTAGGTAGTCGAATTCGGAGACTTTCTCCAAGGGGGCGGTGTTCAAGACAGGCGGATTTCCTAATTTCCTTGGGGGGTGCAAAATCAAATATTTAGTTTTTGCCAAGTTTATGACCAAACCCCTAGATACACAGAAGTCCTGGAAATGGGTCAATAGCTTCTGTAGGCCCTGGGGAGTTTTTGTAATAAGCAGAGTATCATCTGCGAAAAGCAGAGTAGGGATCCTTACTCCCCCCAGACAGGGTGCGTCCGCTGGTTCTTGCTGGAGATACTCAACCACACCATTTACTTACAACGAAAGAGTGTGGGAGCTAACACGCAACCCTGTCTGACTCCCCTACAGACCGGTATCCTGTCCGTTGTTTCCCCATTTTTCCCCCATCGGACCTGGGCATAATTGCTGGTGTGGAGTTTAATGAGTAGGGATAGAATGTAGGGGGGCAGCCCCAGTCCCTGAAGCACCCTCCAAAGTTCCTCCCTAGGAACCAGGTCAAAGGCAGTCTTCAGGTCAATAAAGGCCAAGTAAAGACTGCCCTTGCCTAGTTCCACAATTTTCCAATTTAAGAGTGCTAATCTGAAAACCTGCTCGATGGTCCCCGTTCCTGAGCGGAACCCAGCCTGGAAGTCAGATAGCACTCTATTTTCTTCCACCCAGTTAAGGATCCTTCCCAAAATTACCTTTCCTGCCACCTTTTGGGTAGAATCAATCAGGCTTATTGGCCTATAGTTCCCTGGGCTGTTCCTACAGCCCTTTTTATAGATGGGGACGACCACAGCCCCTTTCCATGAATCCGGTACAGGGCCGCCCTTTAGGATGTCATTTAAAAGGGCAGCGATTACTATGCCCCAGTCAGATGGATATGCACGTAGGAGGTCGCCCGGAAGACCATCCGGTCCTGCAGCTTTCCGTGGTGCCACCCATTTTATAACCTCCTCGACCTCCCTACCTGTAAACAGATCTAAAGTGACGTCCCCTAACAAGACGGGGGCAGGGGCAGGATCATTTAGGGGGCCATCTCCAGGAGCATATAGGGATCCAAAGTGTTTCGACCAACTCTGGGGAGGAATATTACATGTCCTCAGAGTATCGTCGGGTCTGTTGCGGGCACCCACCAATTTCCAAAACCCTCTTGCATCCTTACTTTTACTGGCAGCTAGTAAATCTGCCCAAAATTTTTCCTCCCAGTCCCTCTTCGCAATTTGGAGGGACCTGGAGTAAGCCTTTCTAGCCTCTCTGATATTAATTTGAGATTTAGATTTAACTGCTGCTACCAGTCTGGTCTTGGTCTCTCTACATGTATGGGTGTACCATCTCTTAGTTCCTCCCTGTCTTTCTTTGGTCCCTCGTCTATTTGGGGGAGCAGTGAACAAACTAATTAGGGCCTCAGTGAGCTCACTAAAGACCCCACACGCCATCCCCAATCCTCCCTCAGAGTTCCCTAAGCTAGATTGTGCTTGGGCTAACAGGTGCGTTATGGCAGCAACCTTCTCCTCTGAGAGAATCAATTTTGTCCACTTTATTTTCCTCCCACACAAAGCTACTTGTGACTCGCCCAATTCCACTATAGAGGAGGGTACCAGGCTTCCCCTATCAACTAGCCACCAAAGATCTAAGGTGAGGGAAAGTGAGTTGTGATCGCTCTCTATTGAGGGGACCACAACCATGTCCTTCACCGAATTCCACAAACACACATCAAGCAAGATATAATCAATTCTTGATGTGTGGTTGGGCCTATTGTAGGTGTGAACCCCCCCCTTATCCGACTCTGTCCTCCCATTAAGAGCCCTCAAGTTAAACTCCAAACTGAGGGTGTACACCTGCAGGGCCACCTCGGTCCACCTCTTAATGGGGGCTATTTCAAGAGCAGGGATTCCCCTCCTAACGTCCTCCTCATCTTGGTCCAGGGAAACATCCGAGCCCAAGGGCTCGAATGTGCAGTTAATATCACCGGCAACCAGGGTGCAAGCCTTATAAGGAGTTGATCTCAAGAGATCATCCAGGAGGGCAATTGTAGGGGACTGCCGTCCCCCCTTGGTGCCACGTGCATAAATGTTAAAGATGTTCAAAATGGCTCGACCCCTGGAGTCCTTCAAGGTAATATTAAGGAGGTCCGGGCAACCGGTCTGATGCTCCCCTATCCTACAATTCAATGAGGCAGCAACCCAGATACGGAGACCACCAGATGGGCGTCCCCTCCCTGATTCTGAATGAACTGCTGGGATAGAGAAAGTAGAGTATCCCGCCCTATAAGTGGGAACCATGCTCCAAGTCTCCTGAAAAACGCATATGGAGTGCTCGTCCACTAATGCATTCCAGTCAGGCAATGTCAATTTCCCTGAAATTCCAGCTACGTTCCAGCTGAGGACCTTAAAGGATGGGTTCGTCACAGCTGGGACGCCCCTGGATATCAGGTTGTGACTTGGGGAAACCTCTTGGAGATCCATCGGGGTTCCAATTATGTCGGGTATCTCTATCATTCCTGGTACATCTAGTAGTGTGGAATGGATTTCAGATGGGGGGGGGGGCGGCGATGAGGGCTGCATCAAGGGGGGGGCGAAGACTCTCTCAACTTCCCTACCAACGTCCCGCCCCCGCCCTCGAGTCAGTGTCCCCTGGAGCCCCCGGTCATCTCCGGCCATCCGGCTTGGGGAAAGAAAAGGGGCGCCACGGGGTATCGCGGGCTTCCCCTAGGGCCTAGACAAATATCCCCATTTACAAGCCTGGGCGGATTACCAGCAGGCCTAGGGTAGAAGTAGGTCAGATCCACTGCTCTGACTCCAGGGCCATCCCCCTCTTGTTTTTGGCCACAGATTATCTCAGCCACTCTACTATCCTGGAAGTTAATAATAATACAATCTCCCTCCAACCGCTTTTTACCCTGTCCCACCCAACCAACCCTTCGAACACCAAGGATTAATCCGTCCATACCTATTGGGAGTGGTTTGTTTGCTTTTAACCAATGGAGACACTTGTTTTTTAGAGCCTGGTGTGACTCGGGCTGGTTAGCCTTCAATGATGGAACATTAACGAGAACTACTACAAAGGGGTGGCAGTCAGGGGGAAGATTAACCGGGGGTATCCGAGTGGTAACCTTTGGGGGAGCTATTTTGGCAGCATCAGGTGCCAAGTTAAGACTAGGCACCTTGGCTGGCAGTGCTGTCCCAGCCCCCTTAGTGTTAGCACTCGGCTGAGCAGATTGGCTACTCTTGGCCAACCCCACGGCTGCCGGTGTATGTATTTGAGATGGTTTATTGGGCTGATTTTTTAGATACCATAGGGGGCTTTGGTCTTAAGTTAGGAATAGAAGGGACAGGGCCTGGCTTAGTAGGTGGAGGAACCGGTGGGACTAAGGGAAAATCCCTGCCAGTTGTTGTCTCGGAAAGAAGGGTTGAGCTAGGAGCAACCTGCACTGGGAGATGATTAGGAGGCAGTCCTTTTCCCGTATTCCTACCATCTGAATCCTCACTTGCTCTAGACTGGTGTTTAATAAGAGTCTTAAGAGAGAAAAAGTTATCCAGGGTGGATTGTTCAAATTTGTCTACTCTCGCCCCCAAACCCTTAAGTTGGTCAATCAGCGGGACAATTAGAATTTTAATGAGGTCCATGATAGATTTGAGATCGACTGGTTCAAGGGGAGTGACTATGCTCTTGTGGGATTTAGGAAGTACTCTGGGCGTATCAAAAGATGTTCCCGCACCCAGAGACTCCCCTACCCTCCCATTATGAATTGTAACTGAGACATTTTCTACATTTGACCCAAATCCCATTTGCCCTAGCTTTCTTGGGCGCTTATAAAGTGTGGTATAACAACCTTTACGTGAGCTCGTAGCCCTTTTCCTTTTCGCCTGTTTGGAAACGCCTTGGGGCTGACTGGGCGGTAATGGCTCCACAACGGAAGCCTGGTGTAGCAATGGGGAGGTCTGCCCTCTAGCGGGACCTGGTGGAGTTTGCGATATTGGATCCTCCCCCCGCTCAATGACAGCCACCGCAGGCAATAGGTCAGCAAGATTCTCTAATCTGTCTATATTTGTTCCTATAGCTGACAGACGTGGCTGTGCAGTGGCATCTGTGGGGTCAGCTAATGGGGCCATTCCCGATGGTGGAGTCAAGGCCTGGGCCACAGCCTCCAGGGAGGAGCGTCTAGAAGGTAGATAGACCTCGGAGAGGCGACGTTCAGTCATCACAATCTCCTTCTCGATGACTGCAGCTACTCTGGTAATAAAACGATCCATAGTTCCTATAGTGGAACTCCCGGCTGCTCCTCCTTCAGTCCTTATCAATTTCCCAGATCGGGTCGACATCCTCCCTCTAGCACTGTTACTCAACCCACACAAGTGTAGGCAAGAATTTAGGGATGTGGCCCAGCCCAGCCTCTGTCAGCCCCTGACTGCCACAGACTGCCCGCCCTTTGCCCGGGCTTCGCTCGGCGTCCCGCTCGCATCCCGCTGAGCGTTGGCCAAGTCGTGAAGTAGGGGGCGTTGCAGGCGGGGGGCGTGTCTCGCTGTGGGCGCGTCCGTGCGCACCTGTGCAACGCAGGGACTCCTGGTCTTCCGAGTCCCTGCAGCACTCGCCCTTGATGGATTCTCGGCAAGCAGCTCCCTGGAAGGCGCCTGCAGCAGCGCCCCTCACTGACAACCGCGAAGTGTTCGCGGGTGCGGCGAGCAGCAGCGGCGGTATCAGTGGCAACCCGAGGGTTAAGGGCAGGGTGCACCGTGAGTCCTCCTCCAGCACGGTTCCCAGGTCAGTGGCAAGGTTTAGGTGGTGTCCCAGGCAGTAGAACGGGCACACGCCTTTTGATTCTGGTCAGACGGGGCGTGTCTCGCTGTGGGCGCGTCCGTGCGCACCTGTGCAACGCAGGGACTCCTGGTCTTCCGAGTCCCTGCAGCACTCGCCCTTGATGGATTCTCGGCAAGCAGCTCCCTGGAAGGCGCCTGCAGCAGCGCCCCTCACTGACAACCGCGAAGTGTTCGCGGGTGCTGCGAGCAGCAGCGGCGGTATCAGTGGCAACCCGAGGGTTAAGGGCAGGGTGCACCGTGAGTCCTCCTCCAGCACGGTTCCCAGGTCAGTGGCAAGGTTTAGGTGGTGTAATTATGACATGAGTCGGATTTCAGTGGAACCATAAATTCTTATTGTTAAATCACAATAATGTGGCTTTTGTTGTCCATGATTGCACATGGGAACAGTATTGCTTCATACGTACCCATGCAGGGGTAGAGGGCTTGCTTGCAGATACTACATGGCCCTGCAGGCTGAGTGCAAAGTGTCACTGGCGCCTCCGTCCAGACGCACCCAGTCGCCTCTCGCTATCCTCAATTGCAGTGTTGGCCCGTGATGCAGCAGTGGGCCTGCTGCTGCGGCGGCGTTCAGGCACCGGCGGCAAGGACATGCTGCTGTGGCTTGACGTGCCCTCGCTAGCATCATCACCACCCCCTGGTTCTCCATGGGCAGTTGGCTGCAGATTGAGCACTGCTGCTGTCACCTGATCTAGTACCCTTGCTACGTCCTGGCAACACTGGACCATTTGGACCTGCATTGCAAGGGACCTGCGGGAAAGTTGGGATGTAGCATTGCCGATGATATGATTTGAGCGGGTGTAGGCTGACAGGCGGGTCAGTAGCTGGCGGTGGCGGCGGCGGGTGATATCCTGCTGGGAGACCAGGATCTGGTTGTTCTCTCGCACTGCTGCGGTCAGCTGTCCAACATGCTGCGCGGTATTGGTGAGCTGCAGATGTATGGCAGCCAGGTGACGCGCCTGCGTCTGATGTACCGCAAGCATGCGGCGTTCAATAGCCAGGCCAGGATCCCGTGAGTGGACAGCCCTGCCCACGCGTGTTGAGTTGTCACGCTGCTGGCGCGTCCGCTGGAATGCGACCTGACTGCGGCTGTGCGCCTGGTCTGCCTCCTGGCTGCTGGTGTTGTGGCCTGTACTACTGCCGTGGGTGCTGGTTGGGGTGGTTGCTGGCCACCTGTGGCTGCTGGGGTGGCCCTGCCCACATGGGGTGGTGGTGGTGGTGGTAGTGCTGGAGGTGGCTGAGATGGTCCTGGTTCAGGTTGGCCCTCACCCTCGGTGTCCTCCGGGTACTCATCTATATGAAGGGTCTCGCTGTCGGTGCTGGCCTGTTCTGCTGCACCTGTGATGTAAATGGGTGCATGATTAATGATATGTAGCTTGCACATGAGATGTTGCTACATGCATGCAGGCCTGATCTCCCTGACTGGCTTTTGGAATTACTTTGAATTGACAGGTCTGCCTGTGTTGGGCTATCTGGGAATGTTTCTTACACTACAACTCCCACAATGCAATAGGGCATTTCAGGTGTGCATGGCCTGCAGTACTGGGGTTCTCAAATTGCTAGCTCAGGGGTCATGGGCACTGTTAGGGGACGGGCTCGCAGTCGCATGGCACTTACCTTGGGATCGTTGGGTGGGTCGGGACGAGTCAAGCTGGGTGACCCCCACGCAGGCTTCAGGAGTCAGGGTGTCCTCCACGAGGTCCTCCAGTGGGGTGTTGGGTGTGGCAATGGGGTCTCCTCCACCGGTGGAAAGACGCTCCCCCAGCCTCTCCGCAATCCGCTCTTTGGCACGACCTCTGAGGTCGTACCACCTCTTTTTCAAATCGTCGATTGACCGCTAGGTCACCCCGACAGAATTTACCTTTGCGCGGATGAGCAGCCAGATTCGGCGCTTGTCAGCCTCTGGCACCCTCCTGGAGTCCTTGCCAAACAGGCGTGCATGGTCCTTACAGACCCCCTCAATTAGGAACTCAAGTTCTTGCTCCGAGAACTTAATCTTCCTCTTCCTCTCATGGCCACTGCTCCCTGCTGCTTCCTGTGACATATTGGAGCTTGTGGATGTCCTGCTGTGGTGCTGCAAGTTCACTGTTGTGAAGCTCCTCACAGTCCTGCTTCCACTATCAGGCTGAGTGAGCTGAATGAGGGAGGGAACAGCCTACTTCCTGGTTGTGATGTCATTATTGGGCTCGAAATGCGACTTCCCGTTTTTGCGATCTCGCAGTTAGCGAGATCGCAAATTGCGATTTCGGTAATTGCAAAATCGCAATTTCAACCAAAAAATCGGCCGATTCTGCGATTAATATGCGATTGGGGCAAAATCGCAATCGGCAAATGAATGCCATTCTGCGAATTCTAAATTGCGATTCGGTATATTTCGCAATTTTAAATTCGCAGAATGTTGCATTGATGAATCTGGCTGTTTGGGCCCTGACTCATTCACCATCCAGGGAAACTAACCAAACCTGGACATTTCCGAAAACTAGACACCGAGTGCAGTTCAGGAGGGTTTGACTTGCATGGATCCCATTACCTTTTGTTTACCCAGAAGGCCTTCCACACCTACAAACGCACTTTTTCCTCACATTTCTGTGAGGGAAAGTTACAGAATTTAGAGTCAATATATAAGGCAAAGGGGATGCCTGCACAGGAGAGACCCCTAAATGCAACATAGACAGATCAAATTATTCTACTCAAACCGATCCCTTTTTTTTGCAATGTGGTTAGCTGTTGATTTTGGACCTGGGCGCGGCTGCCACACAGGAAAACTCATCAAACATATTTCGGAAAACTAGTCATCTGGAGGAGTCCAGGACGGTGCGACTTTCATGGACTTACACCTTTTTTCTTTTTACCCAAAAGGCCTTACAAACCTCAATATTTGGCTAAAAGCACACATTTTCCTCACATTTCTGAGGGAGAAAGTCCCTGAATCTGCTGGAATCCTCAAATTTCCTACCACCCAGCATTCCCACAATTGATCCAATAAATACGCTACCCCACTTGTGTGAGTGTGCCAAGTGTCTGCGACGGGCCCAAAACACAACTTAGAGAGATCACATTTTTCCACTCAAAACAGACCCCCTTTTTTGCAAAGTGCGTGGTTGTGGGCTTAGGAAAGCAAACCAAGCCCACACATTTTTGAAAACCAGCAGTAATGCCAAGCCAATATGATTTTCTCATTGTCCCTGGTTTGATCCGTTCCTGCTACAGGCATTAGGCCCAGCCACAAATGGGGTAGCATTTGTATCAGGACAAGTGTGGGGATTTTGAGTGGCAGGAATTGTGTGGATCCCTGGAGATTCTGGAAGATACCATCACAAAAATGTGAGGAAAATGTATGATTTTAGACAAAGTTTGAGGTTTGTAAGAAAAACGCATGGGATCCATGCAAGGTATACCACCCTGGACTCCCCTGGGTATCTGGTTTTCAAAAATGTCTGTGTCTGTTAGGTTGTTCTGAATGCTGGCTAAGCCAAGGTCCAAATATAGCAGCTAGCCCTATCGTCACTATCTCTACGTTGCCTTTTGGGACCATCTATCTCAAGTGTGCTAGGTCAGGCTACACAAGTGAGTAGCGTAAATACCGGGGGAAGTGGGGAAACTCTGAGTGCTAGGAATTGTGTGTATCCTGTAGATTACAGAAGGTTAGGTATCAGTAATGTAGATGTAAAGACTATGCACATAGGAATAACAATTTCCTCTTGCTTGCCAGAAGGATGGGGATGCTTTAGTCCCTAAGAGAGGAAAAAGACTGATTCCGGGGTGCCGCTCGCAGCTGCTTTTGTATCCCGTGACTTTGGCTGTCTTCTCCTTACCTGCTGTCCCGTGAAGAAAAGGCGAAAGACTGCATTCTTGACCGCGTCTGAGGCTGTTTAAACAGGGGCCGGGACTGCGAGACCCAGGGTTCAGCGCAGGATTACCGGAGCGCACCTGGAGTCTCTTCCCGCCCCTGCTCCACCCTGATTGGCTGCCTGCTCTACTAACAGCTCGCGGCCCCGCTCCGCGGGTGCCGCTCGCAGCTGCTTTTGTATCCCGTGACTTTGGCTGTCTTCTCCTTACCTGCTGTCCCGTGAAGCAAAGGCGAAAGACTGCATTCTTGACCGCGTCTGAGGCTGTTTAAACAGGGGCCGGGACTGCGAGACCCAGGGTTCAGCGCAGGATTACCGGAGCGCACCTGGAGTCTCTTCCCGCCCCTGCTCCACCCTGATTGGCTGCCTGCTCTACTAACAGCTCGCGGCCCCCGCTCCGCGGGTGCCGCTCGCAGCTGCTTTTGTATCCCGTGACTTTGGCTGTCTTCTCCTTACCTGCTGTCCCGTGAAGCAAAGGCGAAAGACTGCATTCTTGACCGCGTCTGAGGCTGATTAAACTGGGGCCGGGACTGCGAGACCCAGGGTTCAGCGCAGGATTACCGGAGCGCACCTGGAGTCTCTTCCCGCCCCTGCTCCGCCTACTTAAGACACACCCTCGACGCTAAGCGGGACGCGTGCGGGACGCCGGGCTAAGCCCGGGCAAAGGGCGGGCCCTCTGTGGCCCTCAGTGGCTGAGGTAGGCTGGGCTGGGCCCGGTTATTCTCCCCTGGTATATAAATATCCAGGTTATACTGCACACGAGGTATTACTCTGCAAAGTTGCCGCATGGTATTTGTTTGATGCTCCTTTAACACCTACTAGAGGGCATTTGTCTACTCCTCTCCTCACCCAATCCTTTCATACGTTTTATCTAATTTTAAATCACATTCGCGGATATACACTTTTATTCTCGACACCCTCCGGAAAATTATCTTAAAGGATGACTAAGAAACTTCGTTCTGGGAGACTAGTGGGGGGAAGGACTTGTGCTAAAACAAAATCCAACCCCCTAAGAAATAAATCAGTGAACAATCCATTACTAAAGGGTCAATGCCAGCTCTTTGATCTGTGGGATAAAACTATGGATAAGAAAGTATCTGTTGATGAAAAAGTCGATATCCTATCTGGTGCACTTGTGGCTCCTGCTCTAGTGGTTGGCGTGCCGGCTTCCCTTCCATTAATGCCAGACCGTTTTCAAATTGAATCTACCGCAAGGTCCAGCCATGCTGTTCTTGAGGTTGATGGTGTTTCTGAGTCTCAAGTGCACTTTTCGGAAGAAAAACAAATTATCAATCCTTCAGCGCCACTTACCCCTACAAGGTATGTTAGGTCGGGTGGAGAGCTCTCTCTGTCATCCATCGACCTTGAACTCTGTGGTCGCTATATGAATTCAGGTTGTGTGAAACCTTCAGATGCCATTAAGCCATCAGTGGGTGCAACTGCATCTGGGTTATTGCTCTATAGTAGCACTCCTTCAATAAATGTGCAGGACATGTCTGAGCTGCTAAATGCTTCCATGAACCCGGACCTCAACCTATCGGGATTCTGCCCTTCTGGTACTGTGGGCGAAAAACCTATATCGGAATCTCTGATTGCCCTGGAACATTTGCTATCTTCTATACTTTGCCTTTTGGGCAAATTTGTGGGCAGTTCTGATTGTATTCTGGATTCTGTCACCAAAATATTGAATACAATGCTGCAAAAGGCTCCGGAAATGAGGAGTGTTCCATCAACTGTAGCCGATAACTGCATGGCAACAGGGAGTGCAAATGTTCCAACAGAGATATCTGGTAGTATGCCTTCAGTAATAGCGCAAGAAAAATCCGCTACGACCCAGGTTGTTTCCGCAGCGTCTAACTGTATAAAGAACTCCATCCTGGAAATAAAGGAAGAAAACTTGTCTTCTTCAGATTGCAAAGTAGTACAGGAACTATTCCCAATTTTTATTCCGGAAAACAAAGGGCAACAAGATGACGCTCAAGAAATAAAAGAAAGATCTTGTCATTAAAAAAGAATAAAGGAAAAAAAAGGAAACCTGTGCGTAAATATAAGAAGAAAAGACAAAGGCGGATTTGTTTCCAAAATTCAATTATCTTATCAGACAATGAAGACAATGCCGCTGACTTGAATATGGTGACCACAAAAGTGATCAAGGTGCCTTGTCTTCCAGTATCTAGTTGTAATACTCCACCTGCGAACGTGGAAGTGCTACTCCAGAACGTTGTGCATGGCCAGACGGCCCTCCCATTGGTAGAGACTAGAACTACTTTGCCGGTGGAACCGGGGGCTCTTAATCCTTTGGCGCCTTTTTTCGCTCCCATGGATGGGGTCGATGTATGTCCACCTCTCTCTTCCCATGTTAAATCACCAATGTCTTATGTGGATACTTTGGTTTTGGACTTTCTTCCCTTATTTGATGTAAATTTGCCCTTAAATAGATCCTGGTTGCTTAAATGTTTTAGTGATTTGGAAAGTCTTCAGCTAATTCAATCAAGTGATATTGAGCTGGTCACTTTGTTAGGTGGAGACATTGTATCAAGTATAAGGGTTACATTTTATTCTAAAATAATTGTAAATTTGATATTACAGCAAGCGGAGAATTTCCAATGTAGAGGTATTGATGTTTTGCCTATTTTCAGCTCTGGCAAACTCTTGCCACCCCACAGGATGCCCGGTAAGGGTGATGGACAAGATGGGATATCCTCTCCTTTTGCAGATCTAAAGATTTGGGTCTCCAAGGGGAAACGGTTGGTATCACAGGCAGCACCCCTTCCACCAATTCAGAACTCTTTGCCATCAGAGGATAATCATAGGTGGGATTGGCTGCATAGTGCCTTGTCTACCAAGAGTGTAGATAATTCTAAACTATTCCATCATCTTTAACAATCAATTGAAAATTATTTCCTGGAATGCAGCTGGGATACATAGCAGTCCAGAGAAACTTGATTTTCTATTCTCGTTAGGAGCAAATGTAATTTGTATCCAAGAAACATGGTGTTCCAATAATATACATGTAGGGAAGGATTATTATGTATTGGAAGCGCCGGCTGCTCCATCCAGGAAAGGTCACGCCAAAGGGGGAATCGCTTGTTTACTATCTAACAAAATGGATTGGAGATTCTCGCACTACATTGACCCAAGTAATCTTTTTCAAGCCATAACAATTGCAAATCTACCTAGCTCTGTAATTAAGTCTCCTATTGTTATTATCAACGTGTATATCCCTCCCGACGAGAGTTTTAACATTTTATTGAAGCAGGTATTTCAGTTTATTGGACAGATTAAAAATGTTCCAACTCCACCCGAAGTTATCTTAGTTGGAGATTTAAACTGTAAAATATCCAATGTCAGCTTAAATTTATTTAGAAATAAGCCCAAAGAAGAGGCATACGCTATCCCTCAATCAATCTTTCCAGATAAAATAATAACCAACAAAAGAGGGAAGATTTTATTGCAGGAATTATCAGCGATTGAGGGGATTATTGTAAATGGAAGATTTCCCTCTGATGTGCCCGCGAAATTCACTCATAGATCTCCTTTTAGCGTCTCAATTCTTGACTATGTGATTTCTGACTATGATATTGTCTCACGTATTCGGGATATTGAGATTGCTCCATCAGCCTTAAGTGATCATAGCATAATCACTATAACTCTTTCTTTAAAACCCCCGCCTGCTGAGTCTTGGTCCCTTAATAGTAATACTGTCACTTTCCATGGATCTTCGGGTAGATGTTTCTGGAACCCTGCCGCCATTGCAAGTTTGCATGATATCTTATGCAAAACTGTATTAGAACTTAGTGACTGGTATGGGTCCGAAATTTATAACTTTGAAAAATTTGTGAGAAGGGTTATTTTAAATGTAAAAAAGGTTACTCGCTCTAGGAAAAAGGTCTTCCTTCCTAGTGCACTGCGCATCCTGAATAAGGAAATAAATAAATTAGTGCGTGACCAATTTTTAGGTAGATCAGATGACTTAGCTAAGGAAATTTCAAGGTTAAAAAGAAGGAGAACTAGATTAAAAGCGAGATTAAAAAAGGAAAAGGAAGACTCAGTATGGATAAATTTGCGGGAAGCTGTTACATATGGCAAATCCAGAGAATTTTGGTCCATAGTTGGGAAGGGATGTGGTACCAGAGTGAGTCCCCTCCCCATCCCTATCCCTGAAGAAGTATGGTCCTCTTACATCCAGGAGCTGTATTCAGGGAATATAACATCTTCGACTGATAGTGACCTGTATGTAATATCTGAGACTCCGGCCACTTATCCGACAGAGAAAACAATAGAAATGGCTATTAAGAACATGCGCTCTTCTGGCGCAATGGGACCAGATGAAATACCTATGACGGTCCTGAAGCAGGAACCACTGCTATGGAGTAAGATTCTCTATCCATTGTTCAAGTCCTGCTTTGACACAAAAAGTGTCCCCGCCTCGTGGAAGGGAAGTATACTGGTCCCTATTTTTAAGAAGGGAGCGAGGGATAATCCTATGAACTACCGCTTGATTGCTCTCCTCGACTCAGTTGGTAAGGTCTTTGCTAAATGTATTCTAATTTTACTTGACAACTGGATCGAGGAGAATAATATTTTACCACCCGAACAAACTGGTTTCCGCAGGGGGCACAGTACACTAGATAATCTCACCACTCTCCATGTGATTACCGATAAATACACACGTGTGAGAGGGGGGGTGGTGTTCGCAGCGTTCATTGACTTCTCCACGGCGTTCGATAGAGTTGATCGTCGAACACTGTGGAGAAAGCTAGCTACCCCGGGTTTACCCTCTTATCTTTTGGACCTGTTACGTGCCCTCCATACGGATACGTGGTGTAGCATCCTCCAAGGGGGCGAAAGGGGTCTCTCGCATAGAATTCCATCTGCAAACGGCCTTAAACAGGGTTGTCTCCTGGCCCCACTATTGTTTTCCTTATATACTGTAGATCTTCCTGCGTTTTTGTCAGCTAGTGCTGGTATAGCCCCGGTGGTTGGGGGATCCCCTTTTTCTTGTCTGATGTATGCAGATGACATTCTTGTATTAGATCTGACTCCGAAAGGTCTTGCCAACCGGCTACAAGCTTTACATGTTTTTGCTGATTCTCATTATATGAAGATTAACATTTCCAAAAGCAAAATTATGTGTATTGCTGGGAAAAAGAAGTGCCGCTCTGAAAATTTTGGTTGGTGTATTGGAGATCAGAAATTAGAGGTTGTTAAATCCTATACCTTTCTGGGTAAAATTGTAACGGCTAATTTGAGTGAGAGGCCCCATATTGAGCATAGTTCTCGTAAAGCCCTTGCACATGGCAAGGGTTTAAATTCTCTTTATTTTTCCACTGGAAAACGACACTTTGCCTGTCTGCTAGAGGTGTACAAGGCTAAGATTCCCGCTACGCTATTATATGGCATAGAACTCATAGACCTGAAGCACTGGGTTTTTTGTCATAGAATTGAGGGGAAACTCTTAAGATCCCTATCCACTCTGAACACAGCCTGCTCTTTGGCCGCATGTAGGCTTGATCTCGGCCTTAGGAGCAGTTGGGTCCAGGGACTATGTGCCCTAGTAAGATGGGTGGCCTGCTTGGCAAGAGCAGAGTCAGGGACAATGAGAGCTCTCCTCAAAAAGGAATTGTTGGGCAACTTAAAAGAGTTCTCACGATTAGTAAAGAATTTTAGATGGGCTGTGTCTCTCTTAAAGGTAGATGAAAGTGGATTGTTTCTACATTCACCGTCACACCTAAAATTCTTGTTAAAACAGGCATCTTGGGAACTGTGTTTTCAAACAGATAAGAATTCAATACAAGGAAAAAAGGGTAGTGATCTCCTCCTTAATTCTTATGTTATGAAGTTGGCCCAACCTTACGCCATATGGAATATGCCACATGGTGTGCGTAGATTCTGGTTCCTTTTACGTTATGATCTTTTGCCCTTAAATCTTCTTCTGTCTAAGTGGCATGGAACCTCTCCGTTGTGTAATTACTGTAACCTAAGTACCCAGAATCGTATGCATGTCTTGTTGGTTTGCCCTGCACTCCGCCCATTGCGGCTTAAATGGTTAAAACCAATATGTCTCCAACTGGGTATTTCTAATGTGAACATTTTCCTACAATATTTGTACTGTCCTCCAAATGAAATGTTTTGCTTTCATATTTTTAATTTCTTTAAGGGTTTTTTAGCCATTTATTAGATGCTTTGGCGAGGACTGACATTGCTTATTCTTGTGTATCTGTTAATGGATGCATTTTGCTCTTTGTGTATTGTTTGAACTCTCCCCTTGTAATGTAATTTGCATTTGATTTTCATGTGGCCCTCGTTGAGAGCCAAAACATAATAAAATAAAATTGAAATTGAAATTGAAGACTGATTCCGCTTTAGGGGTGGGAGTGGGGCCTGATGTCAGGAGGGGCCAGACCTTACCATATCATTTCATAAAATGTTTCCTGGCACCCAGTGGGCTTCCTGTCCCCTGTGAAGCAAACTGGGGCAAGCACCCTTTCTCCTTCCTTGAGTGGGTGGAGAAAACTGGGTTACCCCTTTTAGGGGCGTTTTGCTTTGCTCTCCCAAGTAATAGAAAATATCGCCCTCCCACATGGAGGCTCAAACACGACGAAGCAATAAAAACAACACAACACCATGTGGGAAGGGATTTCACTTTTATAAAATGAAACACATCAATGAATAAGGCATGGGGTTTTATTTATGCAACGCTCTCTAACAGAAAGGCTTTCCCAGATGTCAAATGAACAACATTCAAATGTATATGGATATATATATATATGTATATATGCAATGCATGGAATGTACATGAAATAAAATGCAAGCAGATAACAATAATAAAATGAAACACAAGCAGATAATAATAAAATGAAACACAAGCAGATAATAATAAAATGTAATATAAAGCAGATTATATTGGAGGTCACAAAATCAACCACTGCAGACTAGGATGTGCACACAGACTCTCACACATCACAAAGTCAACACTCAAAGAAAACACCTCAGATGATTATAGCCACTTGCAACTGGAATGTGCACACAGACAGTCACACATCACAATGACTGTTATAGCCACTGGAAACTTGAATGCGCACACGGACACTCACACATCACAATGGCAACAATCAAAGAGAACACCTCAGATGATTATAGCCACTGGAAACTAGAATGTGCACACAGACAGTCACACATCACAATGGCAATAAAGAAAAATAAAACACATCACCTGGAGTAAACTTCATCTGGGCCCACTCCAGACTGAGGGATTCACAGCTGGGGTCAAGAGACTCAGCACCAGATTCCTGCTCTGAAGTCGCGTCCACCGTTCAGGCTCAAATCCCAGTTTCTAAGTCAACAAAATCCAGCTTTAAGTTCAAGTTCAAGTTCAGGCATTTATAGAGCGCACTACTCACCCAGAGGGTCTCAAGGCGCTAGGGGGAGGGGTTCATTGTTTATCGAATAGCCAGGTTTTCAGTTCTTTTCTGAAGGAGATGTGATTCTGAGTAAGGCGGAGGTGGGTGGGAAGTGAGTTCCAGGTCTTGGCAGCCAGGAAGGAGAAGGATCTGCCACCCATGGTGGTTTTTCGGATGCGCGGGACTGCGGCGAAGGCTTGATTGGATGATCTAAGTTGGCGGGTGGGATAGTAGAAGGACAGTCGGGTGTTGAGGCATTCGGGTCCTAGATTATAAAGGGCTTTGTGTGCGTGGGTGAGAAGGCGGAAGGTGATTCTTTTGTTGACGGGAAGCCAGTGGAGGTTTTTTAAGTGACAGGTGATGTGTTCATGGCGCGGGATGTCTAATATGAGTCTCGCTGATGCGTTTTGGATGCGCTGGAGCTTTTTCTGCAATTTTGTTGTAATTCCGGCGTAGAGTGTGTTGCCATAGTCCAGTCGACTTGTGACCAGTGCGTGGGTGACAGTCTTTCTTGTTTCGAGGGGGATCCAGCAGGAGATCTTTTTGAGAATGCGAAGGACGTTGAAGCAGGAGGACGATACAGCGTTGACTTGTCTGGACATTGAGAGAGAGGAGTCTAGAATGAAGCCAAGGTTACGTGCATGGTCTGTGGGTGTGGGCGCTGATCCCAAAGCGGAAGGCCACCAGGAGTCGTCCCAAGCTGAGGGGGAGGATCCAAGGATGAGCACCTCCGTTTTGTCTGAGTTGAGTTTTAAGCGGCTCCGTTTCATCCATTCGGCTACTTCTTTCATACCTTCGTGAAGGTTGTTTTTGGCGGAGTTGGGGTCTTTGGTGAGGGAAAGGATTAGCTGGGTGTCGTCGGCGTAGGAGATGATGTTGAGGTTGTGTTGACGTGCAATGGAGGCGAGGGGACTCATGTAGACGTTGAAGAGGGTGGGACTGAGTGAGGAGCCTTGAGGTACGCCGCAGATGACTTCGGTGGACTCTGAGTAGAAAGGGGGGAGTCGGACTCTCTGGGTTCTTCCGGCTAGGAACGAGATGATCCAGTCCAAGGCTTTTCCTTGTATGCCGATGTTGTAGAGGCGTTGTATGAGGGTGTTGTGACAGACAGTGTCGAAGGCGGCGGAGAGGTCGAGTAGAATGAGGGCCACTGTTTCACCGTTGTCCAGGAGTGCTCGGATGTCGTCGGTCGCCGCAATGAGGGCGGTTTCGGTGCTGTGTTTAGCTCGGAAGCCGTTTTGAGAGGGATCCAGGGAGTTGTTGGATTCTAGGAAGGCTGCGAGTTGGCTGTTGACGGCTTTCTCGATGATTTTGGCCGGGAAAGGGAGGAGGGAGATGGGTCGGTAGTTTTTCAGTTCTGAGGGGTCAGCTGTTGGTTTTTCAGAAGGGCGCTGAGTTCGGCGTGTTTCCAAATTTCTGGAAAGGAGGCGGAGTTGAAGGAGCAGTTGATGACATCGCGGAGGTGGGGGGCGATGATGGAGTCAGCTTTGTTGAAGATGTAGTGGGGACAGGGGTCTGAAGGTGAGCCGGAGTGGATTGCGTTCATGAGGCGAATGGTGTCTTCAGTGGTGATTGGGTTCCAGGACTTGAGGTAGTTAGTTGGAGGGGTGGGAACAGAAGGGGGTGGGGTGGGTTGGTCATTGGGAGTATTCATGAAGCTGTTGTGGATGTCGGCAATTTTGTTGTAGAAGAAGGAGGATAGCGCATCGCAGAGGTCTTGGGAGTTGGTGATGTCGTTGGATGCTGCGGGAGGGTTGGTGAATTCTTTGACGATATTGAAGAGTTCCTTGCTGTTATGAGTGTTGTTGTCGAGACGGTCCTTGAATGCTGATTTCTTGGCGGATCGAATCAGTTGGTGGTGTTTGCGGGTGGCTGTCTTGAGGGAGGCCATGTTGTCTGAGGTTGGTTCTTTTCTCCAATTCTTCTCCAGGGTGCGGCATGTCTTCTTGGATTTTTTAAGGTCGTCGTTGAACCAGGGAGCTCTTTTGCTGAATGATTTCAACTGGTGTTTTTTCAGGGGTGCTAGTTCGTCCGCACTGTTGGTGATCCATTGCCTGAGGTTTGTGGCCGCTTGGTCTGGGTCCGTTGTTAGGGTGGGAGTGTTTTGGCTGAGTGATGCGAGGAGTTGGTCAGCGGTGATTTTGTTCCAATTTCTTCGGGGAATGGGTTGTGGGTGGTTGTGGGTCAGGGTTGTTTTGTAGCTGAAGTGAACACATCTGTGATCCGTCCAGTGGAGAGCTGTAGTGTGATCGAAGGAGATGTGCTTGCTGGAGGTGAAGATAGGGTCGAGCGTGTGTCCGGCTGTGTGAGTTGGGGTGTCAACGAGTTGTTTGAGTCCGAGATTGGACAGGTTGTCCAGAAGGGTGGTGGTGTTGTTGTCGAGAATGTTATCGAGGTGGTAGTTGAGGTCTCCTAGGAGAATGTAGTTCTCGGAGGCGAGGGCGTGCGGGCTGACGAAGTCAGTGATGTCGTCACTGAATTGAGACCGGGTGCCTGGGGGCCGGTAAATGAGGGTTCCTCTAAGTGTGGTCCTGGGGTCGGGGTGGATCTGAAAGTGGAGGTGTTCGGCGGTTGCAAGATTGTTGTCAGAGCTGGTTGTAATATTGATGGTGTTTCTATGGACGATAGCTATGCCTCCTCCAGTTTTGTTAATGGTGCGGTCTTTTCGAATGATCTTGTATGTGTCCAGTATGGCTATGGCGATGTCGGGGGCAGAAGATGTATTCATCCATGTTTCAGTGAGGAAGGCGATGTCAGGAGACGTAGTGTCGATTAGGTCCCAGAGTTCGGTTGCGTGTCTGTGGACCGAGCGGGTGTTCAGTAGGATGCATTTCAAGTCGTAGTGTTCGGAGCTGTGTGTGGAGGAAGTGTGTTTGGTGAGGGTCCTGACGCAGTTGAACTTACAGGAGAGGCAGGAGAAAGGGCCGTGAGTACGTCCTGGGGTGGCTTCGCAGCAAAGTGGGGTGCGTCCGGCGTTGAGGGCGAGGAGAGTAGCGGCATCATAGGTTACTCTGGGGGGTTGGGAGCGGCAAAGGGCAGGGGGTATGGCGCTGGGCGCGGTCCAGGCGCGGACGGGCGCAGACGGGCTTATCTTTGGCGCACCTTCGGCGCGCAAGGGGCGCGGCCGCTGCGCGCAAGATTAGCAGTCATATGAGGATGGTGGAAGGGGAGGGGCGAGGGGGGGTCAGCTGGGAGGCGGGAGCGTGGTGGGGGGGACGGGCTGGGATAAACAACAACAAAATGGCCGCGAGCCAAAAGGTAAATAGGACGCACTGATTTACTTTATCACAAAGCGCTATGGCAAACAATGCTGGCAGCGGAGCGCTGTAACAGTTATTGCAGTTCACTTCTTACAAATTATTTTAGGCACCAAAGCGCTGCTTGTCAATAAAAGCGCTATGTTAAAGATGCAGTGATGCAGTCTAAATTCCTTCAGGCACCAAAAGCGCTGCTTGTCAATAAAAGCGCTATGTTAAAAATGCATTTTAAATTCTTTCAGGCACCAAAAGCGCTGCTTGGCTATCAGTCGCTATGATTAAGAGATGCGGGCACGCTCAGCAGATCGCTACAATACCAGCTGTTGAGGCGGAAGGCGGGAGGCGGGAGGGGAGCGACCGTCTCCGACGGAGTCAGGGATGGTCACAGCTTAGGGGCGGTTGAGTCGGCTTCTATCGTCCAGTGGGAGGGGGGGTCAGCTGGGAGGCGGGAGCGTGGTGGGGGGGACGGGCTGGGATAAACAACAACAAAATGGCCGCGAGCCAAAAGGTAAATAGGACGCACTGATTTACTTTATCACAAAGCGCTATGGCAAACAATGCTGGCAGCGGAGCGCTGTAACAGTTATTGCAGTTCACTTCTTACAAATTATTTTAGGCACCAAAGCGCTGCTTGTCAATAAAAGCGCTATGTTAAAGATGCAGTGATGCAGTCTAAATTCCTTCAGGCACCAAAAGCGCTGCTTGTCAATAAAAGCGCTATGTTAAAAATGCAATTTAAATTCTTTCAGGCACCAAAAGCGCTGCTTGGCTATCAGTCGCTATGATTAAGAGATGGGGGCACGCTCAGCAGATCGCTACAATACCAGCTGTTGAGGCGGAAGGCGGGAGGCGGGAGGGGAGCGACCGTCTCCGACGGAGTCAGGGATAATCTCAAAACACACTTGAAGGTTCTGAGAGGCCTTCCTCTGCACCAAGGAAACTTGCTGGAATTGGCCACTTTCCATGCAAGCATTCTAAAGGCAAAGGAGTTCTCACGTTCCTTCTGCATTCTCCCAGGTTCCAGCCTTTATCCTAATGAAGCTTCCGAAAGTCTCTGGCAGTACATTCAACAATGACACAAAGGGATGTACAAAAGTTCCCCGGAAAGAGTGATAAAGGGGTGTGTGTGTGCTAGTGAGTGGGGGGAATCCCCTAGTTGGAACTAGAACCCTCACACACCCAGCAAGCTAGGTGTCATGCTTCATCATATGGGCTCTGCTCCTCGTCAGACTGGCGCTGCAATGTCTGACGGGCTCCCGAAACCGGGGCTCTTTATCGGAGATCTTTTGTTCCCGCCATATGGTGCATGTGTGTGAGAGGGCCTGGGGAGTGTGGTCGTGACGTGAGTGTTAAGTTAAAAAAGGTGAGTCAGTCCACATACAGAATTTATTCTCGTAGTAGACTCCCTTGGTTAAAAACAAATGAAGGTGGTGTGGGAGGGGAGAAACAATGACCCCAGTTCTGCTAGGGTCAATTGGACTGCTACCCTCAATTATTGGTCGACATGTTTCTTGCCTGATGGCAATTCTTCAGGACCTAAATAAGATCGTACCACACTGTGAAAATGCTAGTGACAAATATATATACAAAAGTGAAGGGTTGAAACTTGCAGGTATGTCTGTGACCGTATTGTAGTCAGAAATACCAAGATGCAGGCTAGTCAGTCCTGCTGCAGTTTGCAAAGCCTGTGGAAATAAGATAACGTTCATAAGAACAGACATAATACAGAGCAGCTGCATTGATAAAGATTATCACCCTGTAAGTATAGTGAGCACACACACACCCACAATAACTGTGCTAGTTAAAAGACCGAACATAAAATTGCTACCAGTGGCAAACCATCGATGTGATAGATTAGTACCAGCCATTACATGTGTCGGTCAGATTAGGCATGAAGAAACAACATGGTGTAAAGCTGTACCGTCTGAGGAATATAATCAGGGAAACCTTACCCTAAACCGGATCCCTGGTGGACCCCTCAGTCTGCTCCCGTGGGACTGGCTGGGGAGGTATAGTACCTATTTTGCAGGAGACAATAGTAGTGTGTACAGTGTATGGTCTCATAGCAATAGTATTTTGAGTTGCTGGCAGGTAGGTGTGGACTAACCAGATGGCCTGTCAAACGAGGTAAGGTAGAGAGCCTCCCTACTAGCCCTAAGCAAGCGAGTCCTCCGGTGTGTCTCCCACCGCCTCAATCGGCCAGGGTTACACCCACCAGAGGGGCGAGGGCGGACATCCAGGCCAGCGCCAGCCGTCCCAGTGCCGAGCCCCGGACTCAGCCTCAGAGAGCCAGAGCGAGCCGGCATAGCCGTCAGGCAAGGTAGCCGCGCCTGCCCCGCCTTACTAGCTAGGCGTGCTGCACCGTGGTGCAGCGGGAGACGGCCACCCGGGGAGTCAATTACTCCTAGGATATCAAGGGGGTTGACGGAAGAGCTTACCTGGTCAGACGTAGTGGTACCATGGCGTCTACCTTAGAAAAAACCTCACCTCCGGCGTCAGCAGTCCAAACGGTGTCACCTACCCCACGTACAGCGTCTAGGTAATGGCGCAGAGCAGCTGGTAATGCTCTCTCTGCGTGGACGGTATTTAAGCGCCACTGAGATTGTTTACCGCGGCGTCATTCTCCATTGAGGGGCCGCCCCACCCGGACAGCGCATGCGCAGTGTGGAGGGAGATTATCCAAGGGTCGGGCTGTTGGCTATGGCTGCCATATTGGAATGGTGACAAGTTGTGAGGAGAGCAGGTTAGTGGCTATATCGCTCAAGGGACTGTGCAGTGACACAGCTAAATGCGAGTGTCCACAACGCAGGGTTTTAAAATCTCAATCGGACCTTGTTTTACCCGGGACCAGCCGCTTCCCCCACTCAACACTGCGCATGTATGTAAAGCGCGATTTACTAGGAGAAGGTCTGGTGGCTATGGCGGCCATCTTAGAGTGGTGGCGATTTTAAATGGATGTGGGTAGGAAAGTGGGATGATGGCTAACCTGTTTATAAGGCTGGGCAGCAGAGCAGATGACTGCGAGTGTCCAACTGACCAGGTGGTGAGTTGTAAGCCGTTCTCCACACACCAAAGAACCAGTTATAAACATATCGTAACTAGTAGTGGACATTACATGGGGTAGGGTCACAGGGTCATGTTCCTAGAGAAACCCACGGGACGGAGTCATTCAGTCCATCTAGGTCCAATCGAAGACGATGGACCCACCTTTGTTCAATCCTGAATAAGGCTTTTCTGGAAATGGCTGGGTGGGCTTCTAACACCAACCAAGTGAGACTGTCTGCCGTGTGGTTGTTCTGGGAAAAATGTTCGTATAGTCTGGTATGCGTTTTATGGCACCTGATGTTGCTCTTGTGCTCTAAAATCCTTACTTTTATGTTCCTCATGGTCATGCCAATGTAATTTTTGCCGCAGGGGCAAGTGATCATATAGATACATTTGGTGCTGTTACAGTTGGTGTGCTTGCGTAGTTGCCACCGAAATGTGTCAGACAATCTTACTTCTTTGCATTGGGATGTCTGGGGGCATGCCGCACATCCTCCACAGGGAAAGTGGCCTACAACTGGGGGAAGGTCCCACAATCTCCTCTGGTTATCACTGTTGTTATGTCTCGGGCGGGTATGTATTAAGGCATCCTTCAGATTAGCAGTTCTCTTAAATGCGAATCTGGGTTTGGGAATTTCTAACCCTCCCGAGTTGATAATTGACCAATGTTTGTTTATAGTTTTTTTGAGGAATGTTGAGTTGGGAGTGAACGAGGTCACACACGTTATCAACTCATCTTGGACTTTGGGGCGTTCTTCCAGTAGGTTTGACCTAGGGTTATTCAAGGCTCTTTTCCGTGACTGTTTTATTAGTCTGGTGGGATAACCCCTGTCTTGTAGTTTGTGTTGTAGCAGGGTGGCCTCCCTTTGGAAATCTATTTTGTCCGAGCAATTCCTTCTAATGCGGAGGAACTGGCCAAAGGGTAGGTTATCCCGCAGGGCCCGTGGGTGATGGCTCTGGAATAGTAGAAGGCTGTTTCTGTCAGTGCTTTTACGGAACAGAGTAGTGCTCAGGCCGGTAGGGCTGAGGTTAATGCATAAGTCCAGGAAAGGGATGGTAGTGGTTGATATTGTTTCCGTGAACTTAAGGTATGCATTTTGGTGGTTGATCCAGCTGCAAAATGCCTCACAGGTACCACGATCACCCTTCCAGAAGACCAGGATGTCGTCGATGTATCTGCGCCACAAAGTGATATTTTCACGATAAGGATTGTGTGCAGATTGGATAACTCTTTCCTCAAAGGTAGCCATGTAAATGCATGCCAGGCTGGGAGCAAAGGTAGAACCCATCGAGGTCCCCTGGATTTGGTGGTAGAGTTGGGAACCATATTGGAAGAAGTTTTCAGTCAGAGCCAGGGATGCGCATGCCATGATAAATGAAACCGGTGTTGGGGAAGACCAGTCTTCCAACAGTAGAGTGGACTCAACTGCGTCCAGAGTGGCCTGTTGAGGGATGTTGGTGTAAAGCGCCTCAACATCCATCGTGAGGAGGAGGTCCACACCTTCCCTCCCCTCTAGGGATTCAATGAGTCGAAGGACATCCCGAGTATCCTGTAGAAAAGATGGAATTTTCTTTACCACTGGTTGCAGGAAGTAGTCGCAGAATTTCGACAAGGGCTCGAGTAGGGAGCCTATGCCGGAGACTATGGGCCTCCCTGGTACTGGAGTGACACCCTTGTGAATTTTGGGGAGGGTGTAGAAGTAAGGGATTACCGGGTCCGTGGTGACTAGGAATGCTGCTTCATTTTTGGAGATCCACTCGTTTGTTTCGCCCTCAAGTACAAGGCTGGTAATAGTGGTCATGAGTCGCTTGGTGGGGTCAGTATTGAGTGGTCTATAGTGGGAGGTGTTAGCGAGTTGGCGTCTGCATTCTGTGTCGTAATCCACATGATTCTGGATCACAGTAGCCCCACCCTTGTCTGCCTGTTTAATCACTATGCTGGTATCATTTCCAAGTTCAACCACAGCCTGTTTTTCAGATTTGGACAAATTCGTGTAAGAGGAATTATTAGGTCTGTTATCTAGACTCCTCAATACTGCTTTCTCAAAGGCAAGGATTTCTGGGGGAACCATCGAATCTGATGGTGTGAAAGTAGATGGCTTACGTAAACCAGTGTCTGTTTTGTCCTGTTCTGGTTTATCTGCAAAAAAGGAACGAAGACGCACCTTTCTGAAGAGTTGCTTAACTTCACAAGTTTCGGTGAAGTTGTCAGGAATTGGAGTGGGCACAAAGCCTAGTCCTTTTTCAAGGATTTTAGTTTCCTGACTACTTAGAGTTCTGTTAGACAAATTCACAATCAGACTCTCCTGCCCCTGGTTGTGCTCCTGGTCTCTACCGCTGTCTGTGCAGCTGATTGGTCTTGCCACTGGACAGTTTTTCGCCCTCCTCGCTTGCGCCCTCTTCCTCTGCCCCAGCCTCTGCCTAAAAAAGGTGGGTTGATTGGGTAGAACTGCGGAGGTCCTTGAGGGTAAAAAGGGTACTGCCAGGGAGGTGGCATCTGTGGGGGTCCTTGGAACATTTGGCCATTGTTCGGCGTTTGGTTCCAGCCTTGGTGAGGTTGGTTACCACGGTTGTTGGGTCTGTTGTTTTCACTAGAGTCACTGCCAGAGGAGCCCCTCCGGCTATCATGATCTGAACTCCCATCAGTGGAGTACCCATTTCTGGTATTACTGTACCCCTCTTTAAGATAGGGGTATACCTTTTCCTTGTCAAATTTGGCTATGTCCTTCTTAAGTTTGGTCATTTTTTGTTGAATGAGATATTCTCGGCTGTCAGTGATCTCCTGGTTGATCTCCGCCAACTTCGTGGTGAAAGGAGTCTTTTTCATAGTGCTTAGAAGAGTGGCTTCGATGGCTGTGATCTTCACCAGGAGGGCGTCTGCCAATCTTTTAGCCGTTTTTACGATCAGAAATAGGAGGTCTTTGGTACATTTCCAAGAAACGTGACACCAGTCCACCTTAAATTGCAAACTGCAGCAGGACTGACTAGCCTGCATCTTGGTATTTCTGACTACAATACGGTCACAGACATACCTGCAAGTTTCAACCCTTCACTTTTGTATATATATTTGTCACTAGCATTTTCACAGTGTGGTACGATCTTATTTAGGTCCTGAAGAATTGCCATCAGGCAAGAAACATGTCGACCAATAATTGAGGGTAGCAGTCCAATTGACCCTAGCAGAACTGGGGTCATTGTTTCTCCCCTCCCACACCACCTTCATTTGTTTTTAACCAAGGGAGTCTACTACGAGAATAAATTCTGTATGTGGACTGACTCACCTTTTTTAACTTAACACTCACGTCACGACCACACTCCCCAGGCCCTCTCACACACATGCACCATATGGCGGGAACAAAAGATCTCCGATAAAGAGCCCCGGTTTCGGGAGCCCGTCAGACATTGCAGCGCCAGTCTGACGAGGAGCAGAGCCCATATGATGAAGCATGACACCTAGCTTGCTGGGTGTGTGAGGGTTCTAGTTCCAACTAGGGGATTCCCCCCACTCACTAGCACACACACACCCCTTTATCACTCTTCCCGGGGAACTTTTGTACATCCCTTTGTGTCATTAGTCTGTAGGACAAGTACACTGGACCCCGTAAAATATTGTCCTTGCTTAGTTCCCTTCTTGTATTGATAGTACATTCAACAATCTCCAAAAACAAAGCAACTTTGACCGTGAATAACCTAAACAACTTGAGTAATCTGGGGGCCTGCCTATGCGCCCAAAAAGTTCAAGCAAGACAGAGTTAGAATTCAAGATGGCATGAGGGCATGTTAAAGCCAATAGTAAGAACTTCATAATACTTCCCAATGTACCACACAGTGCACATTTGTGCACCACTGCCTATAGCATCACACACTTCATTTCCCAAATGTACAACATAATGCACATCTGAGCACCGCTGCTCATAACACTGCACACTGCATCTCCCAATATACAACATAATGCACATTTGAGCACCACTGCTTATAACACTGCACTTCAAGACCCAAGAAATACATTCCACATCTCTCTCTCTTGTGCTTTCAAATGCACATCCCACACGTTCTGTTCCTGGCAAGGCTGTTCTACTCTGTGAAAGCGCTCCCACTTTAAAACTCAAGATTACACGAAAGACATCTTCAAGGGAAAAGGCAATGCAGGGAAAAATGATGTTGTACATTCAAGCTAGGAAAAAGTAAAAGACTAAAAGTCAATTAGAACAATGGTAGTCAAAGGTCATCACTTGGTTTAAAACATAGCCTCTAGCACTTGTTGGCCTGTTTTGAGATAAGGGTATGGCCCAGTGCCAGTTTGGGGTGCTTCCAGCCCTTTGGTTTGCCCAAATGTAAAATCCCTCAAACTCACAATCTGCCTCCTAAGGGGAGTTGAAAAACCGGCTCTTTCCAATTTGAGGTGGGGGCAGCGCCTCCACTCCCCTTTCTTTAATGAAAAGACCCTGGTGTTTAGTGGGCTTTCTACGCCTCTTTGGGACAGATTTGGGGCAAACCCCTCAATCTGCCTACCAAGAGAGGAGCAGAAAAACTGTACTTCCCCCTTTGAAGGCCCTATGCCAGGGTGGACGACCCCCACCCCTTTTTTTTCTTTCCATTTGATTCCCTGGTGACTAGTGGCTTTCAGCACCATCATGGGTTGACAGATCGGGATAAACACTCCAATCCGCTGCTAGGGGAGCAGAAAGACTGTTAGGGCCAATGTTCAAAGGCCCATGGGGTCTCCCAATAAAAAAATTAAATCTGGTGTCTCATAGTGTGGATCTCTGCTTGAAAAGTGCCTTCTGAAAAACAAGCATTGGGAAAGTCGGTAGGTTTTGCCGCTTTGGCAAAGATGTATTGTTTTTGTCAATATTTTTTAGCCATGCTGTACAGCTTGTCTGAAAGTTAAAACAAAAGAGCTGTGACCAGCTGTTTTCAACACGCAGGACTGGAGGAAGGGTGGGGCAAGCCAACACAGACAACGGGTAGAGAGGGTTGTGGCAAGGCAGCACAGACAACCGAGGAAGGGAGGGTGGATGGGGGCAAGCCATCATAGACAGGGGAGGAACACGAGGGAGCCATCTGAAAAGAAACGTACTCTGGTAGAGTGCTTAAGGACAAAGGAAAAAGTATTATCTAAGTAAATGAATAACGGAAGGACTCAAGTAATGTGCCCATCTTCCAGGGGCAAATGCACGAAGAGAAAGGAAGCCTATAGCATCTGAACAATAAAAAGCAAGCAAATGAGAATGACAGTAGGATGAGTTTTGCGTCACCATGGGTTAACGTCTCCAAACCCGGACGCCGACCACCCAGCGCGCAGACCGCAGACACGGCCAGCCACCCACGCGAGTGCTCACCAGCAGACACCGCCTCACAATTCACCCCCAGCTCCGAGTCGTTAACACCGCTCCCACAAGTGCACTCCACCCCCCCCCCCCACCACCCCCTTCCCCTCATATGTTCACATGTTTTTAGTATCGGACTCCTGATCACCGGCTGCTACATCAACAGCTAGGCTACCCCACTTGATTGCTACATGCGCCACTAGCCAGGCCGGCGACCGACGAGACGCCATGGCCCACAGGAGCCGTCCCACTTTAGATCCGCGACCATTTGCGCATGCGCACCACTGACCCCCTAATGTACTGACGCATTGTCGGTGTACACCACACCATCTAGAGGGGTATACTTTCAGTACTGTGCAAGCAGGACAGACACGACGCGGCGCAGCCGCGAAAGGAACATTGGGACGCGCCGATACGAACTGTTCTGTTTCGTTTGCTGAATCTATGGTTAGTTCTAGAAATATTGTAAAACTAAGACGTCATTTATGGAAATGCTCACTTGCTGATCGAAGGTAATGTGACCACAATGCCTGTAATCTTATAAGCCAGTGACACGTGGGGCGCAACAGCACCTCCCCCCCCTGCAGGCCTGCATCCTCACGATCTACCGCTCTTTTGCAGCCGGCCCGCAGGGTTGTAGGCTTGGCTATATGTACTGCACTTTTGAATACTAATAAACGTCTTACTAAAAAAAAAAAAAAAAAATGGGTTAACGTCTCCAAATTATTGGTCTCTTGATGGCAATGATTACGTATTACTAAGGCACAAACAATGAATCCTCCTTTTGTGAGCTCATGGGTTTGGTGAGTACAGCAGAAGGGACGAGAGAAGCATCACAATGAAGACGGCGGGGTGGGAGGGAGTTACAAAACTCCTCAGCAGCGGATGAGAGGGATGGAAGAAGCAACACAATGCAGGAGGTGGTGGGAGGGATGGGGCAACAGCAACAGCGCAGGAGTGGGTGGTACATGCTACAACAGGCAAGCAACAGCATTGAAGTAAGCAACAACAACGGTGGCACGCAACGAATCTAAAAAAAAAACACTCCAAAATCGCGAGCAGCTGAAAGACATACAGTGGAACAAGGAAAAAACAGTACTTGGGCTTAGCTCTAGGAGAGGGGCAAATACACAAAGAGGATGTTAAGCCAGCATGCGCTGATCAAAGACATTAGAGTTACAATGAAGTCAACCAGTAGGAAACAATGGGCTGCAACCATAACATCATACCTTTCTATTATGGGCGTTGAGGTAGTTTGGACACAAATGTGACTGAAGCTGCTGCTGCCACAAGATGTTTGGTGAGTCTTTGGTTAACAATTAAACTTGTTCTGCTTCAGGTACTATGTTGGCTTATCTCAGAAGTAGGGGCATTCTCATTTCCTGATGTTATGAAGCTATATCCCAAGCTGTTCAAGGACTCCAAAAAACTGATAGACAGACAAATGATAGTTCATATTGTTTAACCTGTCAAACCTGTTGCACAGTCCTTCTTACCATTTAAACTGTGTAACACCCAAAAGCAAGTGGCAGCTGAAATTGTAGTTATATTTCAACAAGATGTCATTGAATTGGTGTTGGGATCTGAGACATTGGTCTCCCAATTGTTCCAGCGCTCCAAAAACAGACTGAGTCAACTGTGTTTCTTTGTAGACAAGTGACACAACTTTGCCATTCAAAGAGAACAAACTTTTGCCCCTCCCATTCAGGACTTGGTTACAAGACTAAGTTGTTCTCTAGGCGTATAACCTTATTATGAGTACAGTACGCCTCAGGACCTCCGTACGCGTATTGGCGGGCCAAACACTGCCACCACTGTGAGTCTGCCCACATTATCCGGAGTGTGGAGGTCGGACCTCCACGAAAAAACCGGCTCCTCTGGGATCAAAGATCCCGCTGCGCCCATGGTCTGCAACTGGCCTCAATATACTGACGGGGCCAATGCCAGCACCACTGAGCATATTACGAGTTGGCTTTTCACCGCCCTTTTCATGGTGGCGAGCCCGTCATGAAAAGGGTGGTGGAGAGGCAACTAAGGGGGCCCCCTGCCGCTTCTGGGCCTGGAGGTCCATGTGGGGGGGATATGGTGTGCCACCCTGGAGTTGCACCCCTGTGCCTGCATGGTGTGGCATGAAGCCCCACCATGCCGGAAAGTGCTGCAGCGCTGTCACAGTGGCGGTCTGTTGTTAAGGCCTCCTATGAACCTTCCTCAGCCACCGTGAGACTGCTGCAGCACCGCCAGCCCGCCCGTCCTCCTTTGATTACACTCGTAATCCAGTGGGTGGGCACGGTGGCGTTCCGACAGAAGGACTGCCGAATTCGTAATAAGTTCCTTGGTCTAAAGCTGATCATCAGTTTGAAGTGGAATAGTTGTTGTGTTTGTCATCCCGTTTGTCATGCAGCTAGACCAGTTCGAATCTGAACAACTTAGTTTTGAGGTTTTATCAGTGGCTGTGCTATTCCAAGGGGAAATAATAAGAGCTTGAAATTGTTCCGAAGTTCCAGAACCACAGTGATGACAACAAGGTGCAAGGTGCTTGGCATGATAGAATAAGACCATGACAATACATTGGTGAAAGTTGTGATGAACCTGGTTACATTATTCTCACCTTGGAGTGTGACTTTTCATGGCCTGACCTGAGATTTTATTGGCATTTATTTTCCTTTAAAGGCATGAGACTGGAGCCCAAGAAAATAGAGCGTCTCATAAGTACCTTCTTTGTTATATGTGCCTTCACATGGTTGGATAGGGGCATGGCCTGGATGAAGATGGAGTAGAACGTGATGGAGCAAGGATTCACACGTAAAGCGACTTGCTTGAATTCATGAACCTCAAATAACATTAATTAACTACCCAATATGTTTGTCTTATTAATTTACCCCTTTTTCCGACATTTGTGGGTGTCCGAGAGAAGCTTGCCTATGTGTTTATTAATCCTAATACTCTTGCAACCTAAAATGGCCGCTGCTACGCGGAAATTTCTACTGCGCATGCGTCGGTCATACCCATGTGACATGACGTACTCGCAGTTCTGGAGGGAATCTGTTCGCATCTGCGCAGTAGAGCTAAAATGGCTGCTTTGTGTTATCACATGCAAGAAGCTTGCATTGCTGCTTTTGCTATGCTGTTCGTTCTGCTTAATCACTAAAGCTATAGTTATTATAAAGTAATGGGTATAGAGTAGAAGTTCATAGTATACAGTGTATTCTTTTTTTTCTGTGTTCTAAAGCTGTTTCTTTTCTATTTCATGATATATTGCAAAATATGGCCTACTGTCCCCTACTGCACTCCATCTTACTTGAAACTGAGTCTGCGCGAGATCTGCGAGTCTCCACAGCAGTGACCTTCGAATTACAGCCAGATGGCAGCCCCAGCCAGATGCGCCCGGGAAGAAAACTCTCACCTAGTCGAAGAAGCAGAACTGTACCAAAATAAATACAATGTATATAATGTTACATTCACCATTGTTATGTGTAAAGCATATGTTATAAGAAACTAGAATTCAAGGGGCGGGTAAGAAATTCAAATGAGGAGCCTGAGAAAGCTCAAATTTTAGGTGGTGTGATGACCTGTCCTTTTCCTCTGCCTAATCAAAATTGGGGATCCTTACACTTGCAACATTGGGGGGGGGGGGGAGTGGTACACTGACCTGGAAAACAGTATAACTAGCCTAGGTTTAGCTAGAGAAAATTGTCCGACTTGTCCGAATAGCTGACCTGTCACTGACCCAACGCACTCAATAGTTGATCGAGAACAGAGGTGCTGCAAAGCACTCTGTCAGACAGATTCGCAGACCCAATTGGGGTTTCGGGAACCTTAAGTGCTGGCGAAGCACTTTGCTGGGAAATTCGATAACCTAATCGGGGTTGTGACTGATAGCTGCAGAGAGGGTGTAGCGCAGGCGTTGCAACTGAACTGCGGGTGCTGGTCTCAACTTTGGTGGTCCTGTCCTGATCCTAATCTGGTCTACCCTGTCCTGGTTTCCATACTGCACCTGCTGGCCTACTGGCAACTGCATTTCCTTGGGGTGTTTTCTGCCCTTAACTGACCCGTGGCCAGGGTTGGTCTCCACACCGTTGTAGGTAAATATAAATCTGTGAGGGAAACACACTTGCGTCCTTTTTCTTACCCTTCCTGAAATCTTGCTAGAGTCATAACTGCATATGTTCTTTTTCCTCTCCTCCTCCTTTCTGAGACATTAAATAAATGGTGATCCTTGCTATTTTAGCATGACCTAATTTCCTCCTATCCTTTAGAATTGAAGATAAAGAACTATTCATGAGTATATAGATGTTCCTTTTCTTTACCCTCCTTTAGCCGAATTAAAGTGGTTGCTCTGAATTATTAGCGTGTTCCATTTCTTACCTTCCCTATAGCTACATGGTTACTTCAATTTCGTCATTACAAATCAAGTTACTTTTCCTTATCCACCTTTCTAGTGGTACTCAAACTTTGATTTCTAGCATGTTCCTTATTTTTCCCGTCCTTTAGAAACACCGTATTAAGTCTAATTTCTGTGAGTTTCTTATTAGCATGTTCCCTGTTCTTACCTACCCTTTAGACTTCTAAATGGTTGGCATCATATATCTTTTACATGGTTATACGTTTTTCATGATTTTAGTTATCGATAGTTTGCTCGGTGTGAACTTTTTGCTTTCAAACATTGGTGAAGATTAGATTAAGGTTTTCAAAACTTCTTGAGTCTGTGGTTATTATAAAAGAGTGCAAATGTTATAAATGTTATTTGACTGCTTATCTTTGCAGCTAGCTCCCTGATCCATTGTGGTCATAGGTACCAGTGACAAGGATTGGTAAGTTAATGGTATAGGAATCAGTTAGGATTAAAAGACTGGTAGTAGAGTGTAGGTTACCCGATTAAGTAAAAATGGTGAATTGATTTATGGGCCCAGGTGTGCATATGGTAAAATTATAGTCGGGTGACCTGCGCGCTCTATCAGTATTTTTCTGGTAGCAGAGGATGGTTAGGGACTAGTTAAGATAGGTAGGTAGGTAAACTGCTGCTAACTGTGAAAATTAAAATTGCTGCTAAATAAGAATCGATCGATCAGATGAAAATTGTTTGAAATTTATTGAAATGTTTTGAAATAATTTTGATATGCTGCTATATTGATTTATTTATTAACAAAACCCGTCTGTGATTGTTATATGTTTGTCTGGAATCCCCGGGGGCAGAATAGCGAGTGGTAAGTGGAAGCCACATCGCAGCGAGGTCACTTGCTCGCAGGAAAGTTAGTGCATGGTTGGGCAGAACTGGAAGCACTTATTAGGGTTTTCTGTATGAATGTATGAATAAATGATAGCAAAGAGTTCGCTGGCAAAACTTCTAATTGTGATATAACCTAGTAAGGGTCACATGGAAGGAGTAGCAGGTTCGTCTAAGCTTGATTGATAGCAAAGGGGTTCGCTGGTGAAACTTTGGACTTAGTATATATCCCTGAGTGGATGAGTCTAAAGAAGTAGCAGGTTCTCTAATGCTTGCATGAAGGGTAGGCAGAAGGGATCTACTCGTAGTATATGAAAAGTAAACAGAAGGGATTTACTTGCAGTGAAACAAATCTTTTCTTTCTAGACACTCGAGTACAGTGGCGAATGATTTGCGTTGTAAATTAAACAGAGCACTTGCACTTTAAATAAAAAAATTGAATTGTACGATACCTTGTGAAGGAGGGTGTGTAGCTGAGATAGCTTTGTAAAGGAGGGGTGAGCACAGGAGCGTGGGAACTCGTTTTACGAGAAAAGCCACGCACGCATTGGGTGAAATTGTTTGAAACCGCATATTTGGTTGGTTGCAGAAAAAAAAGACGCGCTAGTATTGGAAGTGATTTTGTAAACAGAGCGGTTTTTTGAAATTTATATGTGGTATCCAAGCCATCCAGAGATTTGACCTGATCCAAGATATCAAGGTTTTGTGAGAGATCAGTGGAGAACAGGTAGATCTAACATTATGTACGGGAGTAAAAGGAAAATGACACTTGTAGACAGAGTAAAGAATTATTTCAAAAAAGACAAGCTCATTAAAACTAGAGAAGGAGTTATCATTCCACCACCTAATACTCCCGCATCATTTATGTTGTTTGACAGAGGCTACCATGCTTGTGTATGGTTAGAAAATTGGGTTGAATACACTAAAGATGATGGAATTTTAGCATTTCCCTTAGACGGTACATTTAACGGAAGAATTTTGTTCAACCTAAGAACCCGAATGAATGATTTACATCCCAGACCTAGACTAACGCAATATGAGGCCTTAGAAGAATGGGAAATAGAGGCTTTTGAGCGAGACAGACCCAGAATTGACAAAGGGCTAAGTACATTTTATCCGAAGGTAAAGAAAGAGACCCGAGAAAAAAGAATGAAAGAATGGAGACAGAACATGATGGTAGAAGGACTGTACCCTGCATTAACAGTAGAAGAGCCCATGGGAGGGAAAAGGACAGAGAAAACCAAACATTTAATGACCAGTGGTGATTCAGACGATGATTATCTGGAGGATTTGTTAATGAAGAATCCACCACCTTATAATGAGGAACCCAGATCCCTAAGTACGAGAAACCCATTCCTGAAACCTAATTATGGTGAGGGACCAAGTATGGCAAATCCAAGCGCCCCAAGTTATAACCCTCCTTTGATTCCACAGATAGTACGTGAAACCTCTATGGAAAAGGTATTACAGGATAGAGAACGAGAGGCTTTAGTCAAACAAAGAACTGAACTAATCCAGAAAATCTCCCAATTGAATACAAGTCCTGAAGCTCTGACAATTCCAGTAACTATTGGCCCAGTTGTTCCTTTGTACGGGGATAAGCAAGCTAGTCCAAAAACTCCAGTTATAACCACATCTGTAGTACAGCCGAGAAAAGAGCCCATGATAATAGACAATCAGGCAAGTGAATGTGAATCTGTGATTTCCCTAATAGATCTACCAATAAGGGAACCAGAAGGGAGTTCACAGAGAAAGAACACTCCTTTTAGTTCAAGAGAAGTTCAAATCGAGACATCTTCTGGTACCAGAAGTACCACGGTAGTAACTCCGGAAGAAATAGACCGTTGGACCCGAGAACTAGAAAAACCAAATCCCCAGCCAAAACCATTAGATATATATAAACTGAGAATAGAATTGGGAGAACTGATAGCTGGGAATGTGGGTTTGGACAGATTGAACACCCTTAGTGAAGAGGAATTGTTATTCATTTGCAAAAGTATCACCTGTAATTACAGAGTGTACCATGAGGAATTAATGGACACTGCAGCTAGTATGGGAATTGACATTGGCAAATCTAAAGTGTTGCAAAAACCTTACAGAGCAGAATTTTCAGACAAAGATTTAGAAAACATGAACGTGTCAGGGAAAAAGGTGCAGATAAGAGAATTACTAAACCTGTTACAAAAATGGGGAGAGTTAGAAAATGGAAAGCCAGGTGGGCAAAGAAAAAAGAAGAGATTAGATCAAAACAAATGACCTCTGAATATGCCCTAAAAGAAGCAGAAAAGGTGGGAAAATGATATCCTATGCGAGAAGTGCCAGGTGGAGGATATGTACATGTTCCGTGGTCTCGACAGGATATTGTTTCCTTTACAAATGACTTCCCAGAATTGCGAGAAAAACCTGTAGAATGGTATAGACAGATCGAGAGATTTGTAAAGGTTTCGAAATGCCTTCTGAAAGAACTGGATGGTTTCTTTGATATTGTAGTTCCCGTAGACTTTGGACAGAATGTAAAGTTGCTGTTGATTGGCCTAGTGAAGAATTCCCTAGAGACCCAAAGACAGGGGCTCCTTCAGAGGACGTCATGAGAAAATATAATCAGGTGATGTTGTATCTGAAAGGAAAGGTGCCTGCAAAGGAGACTGATTGGACCCGAATAGATAGAACTACTCAGAATCGAGATGAAACTGTACATTCTTACTATGAACGACTGTTACAGGTGTTCAAGACGTACAGTGGCCTGGACAATATAGAAATGAAAGATATGACCCACTTCATATATCGATTTGTGTTAGGGTTAAGACCTGAGATCTCACAGTGGATCAAAGACAATAAAATCTGCTGGCAAGCTAAGCTAATTGACAAAGTCCTTAAATATGCTAAATACTGTGAAGGTGAGCTGGAAAATAAACGAAAAGAATTGAAAGAAAAGGTCATGTGGGCACAGGTAAAATTGGCAGAGCACCAGGAGCAGCAGTTGAGCAAAATGACTAGTAATCAGAGTCAAGGCCCCGGGGGTGGGGGAAAGCCGAGGGTAAAAATTAGCAGAGAAGAGGCAAGAAAGAAATTTCCCTGCCACAGGTGCGGAAAGGTGGGACACTGGAGGGACGAGTGTAAGGCTGTGCAGAATGGTAAATTGCAAATTAATGATTTAAATCCACAGACGCAGAATGAGATACCACGGAAGACCCAGCAGCAGGTAAAACAGAATCAGTTGCCTCGTGCACCTAGGCCAAATTATAGGAGCAAAGCACAACAGGGTGAAGACACCGAAATTTGGGAAGGAAGGGAGGATAGAAATGCAGCAACTTTACAATTTCTGTTAAATGACACATTCCTCTGTGACGAACCTTACTGAAGGTGCCTGAGGGGGGAGGATGAGGAGTGCGTGCTTGGCGCCTCCTTGCTGGTCGACCAATCAGGGCCATACATTGAAGGAAAGGTTGAAGGAAATGACGCCACCTTTCTGTTGGACACTGGTGCTACCCATTCTACTGTGAGAACAGCAGACGTTCCAAACCTACCCCTCCCGGGAGAAGCGATCCAAGTAGTGGGCATTTCTAATAAACTAATTAGTACCCCAGTTACAGAACCAATGGAAATTAAAATACATTTTAAAGAGATGCATCGATTTGTTGTCTGTGATTCAAGTCCTGTGAACCTACTAGGACGAGATTTGTTGTGCAAAATGAACTCTACCATCTTTTGCACTCCAAATGGCGTTGAAATTCAGACCCCAGATGAAGATGGAATTTACAAATTGATGTTAGCAAGACCAGACTCAGAAATTAAAAGACTGACAATACAAGACTGACCTGAAGAACTCCAACAGACAGTGAAACCGGAGGTATGGGATTTTACTGGGAAAGATGTAGGATTAATGGCAAATGTTGACCCAATTAAAATAGCCATAAAAGAAGATGCAGTCTACCCAAATACTCGACAGTATAAAATGAGTGCAGAAGTAAAAGCTAGAAGCAGGCATTTTGCAAGAAGTGTTGAGCAGTCCTTGTAACTCACCGATAATTGGCATAAAGAAACCAAGTGGTAAGTACAGGGTCGTACAGGACCTGCACAAGTTTAATAAAATTGTTGTTCCTTGCTGTCCTGTCGTGCCAAACCCTGCAGTGATTCTATACCAAATACCATGGAATGCTGGATGGTTTACCGTCATTGATCTATGTCATGCATTCTTTTCTATTCCATTGCATCCAGTTAGCAAATTTCTTTTCTCATTTGAATTTGACAGCCATGTCTACGTCTGGAATCGTGTTCCTCAGGTGTACACAGAAAGTCCTTCGATTTTTAATCAAATTCCGAAAAAATGCCTTGAAACTCTAATATTGCCCAGAAAATCAGTCCTGATGCAATACATAGACGACCTCTTGGTGGCGTCTAAAAGCAGGAAAGACTGTGTTGTTGACACCATTGCCTTACTTAACCATTTAGGTGAAGGTGGACATAAAGTGTCGCCAGAAAAATTACAATTCTGTACCACATCAGTAAAACATCTGGGGCACCAGATAGAGAGAGGTATCAGGAAAGTTACCACAGAAAGAATTAGAATAATTCGAAACATGGAATTGCCCAATACCCAGAAAGAAATCATAATGTTTCTTGGAGTGGTAGGATACTGCAGGCAATGGATTGTGAGATTTGCAGTCCCAAGACCATTGATAAAAATGACAAAGAAAGGAGCTAAAGACCCAGTGGAGTGGGATGACGAAAGCATGACTGCTTTTGTGAAATTGCGAGAATGTCTGTGTACAGCTCCTGCATTAGGAATGACTGACTACTCAAAGGAGTTTGCATTGTTTTGTGACACACAAGACAATTGTGCGCTTTCAGTCCTGACCCAAATTCATGGCTTAACCAGACGTCCAGTGGCATATTTTTCTTCCACATTGGACCCAGTGGCAGCTGGATTACCTGGATGCCTGAAAGCCGTAGCTGCAACATGCATGAGTCTTGAACAAAGTGAATCTATTGTTATGGGACATCCTGTAACTGTATATGTTCCACATGCTGTTGTGAATTTGCTGACAAGAACAAAAACTCAGTATCTCACACCTAGTTGGCTGACTAAGTATGAGAGAATCCTTGTAGGTGCAGGAAACGTGACCATTGCTAGATGCAATATTCTGAATGCAGCTACCTTACTGCCTAATTCACTCTCAGCAGGTGTGAAAGGAGAGGTGGAACATGACTGCATTGATCACACCGAATATAGTACTAAACCACGCCCAGACATAAAAGAAGAACCTTTAACTGATGAAGATTATGAGCTATTTGTAGATGGCTCATGCATGAGTAAGTAATATTTTATTTGTATATGATTAATTAAAATCTTTACAAAATTGTAAAATGTCCAATAATCGTTGTTACTTAAACATAACATGCATGAGACATGAGGAGGGAGGCCTAAGCGCTGCTTATTCAGTGTGTACTTTGGGAGGTCCAGTGGAGGCATCCTATTTACATAAAGTCAAGTCTGCACAAGTAGCTGAATTGGTTGCATTGGCAAGAGCCTGTAAATTTGGGAAGAACTCAAAAATAAGCATATATACTGATAGCCAGTATGGTTATGGGGTTGCGCATGACTTTGGCCAATTATGGATGCAAAGGGAGTTCCTGACTTCTTCAGGCACCCCTATCAGAAATGGAAATTATGTGCAGGATTTACTGGAAGCAATCCAGTTACCAAAAGAATTAGATTGGCTGTGGTCAAATCTGCTGCTCACAAATCTGGCAATGACAAAGTGACAGCAGGTAATCGATATGCTGACCAGTTAGCCCAGCATCGTGCAAAGTAAAGATGGCTATCAATAAAAAGGTTGGGGGAAACGGAAACAGCTGCCAACTTATGATGCTAGAAGGAATAAATACATGGGAGGAAGTGAGAGACTTACAGGACACAGCAGAGCCACAAGAAAAGGAAAATTGGAAACAATATGGTTGTCAGAGGAGGGTGGAAGATAGTGTCATTGTTTACCTGGATGGTATGCCTGTATTGCCAGATTGTCTGCTTGCTCCTATGGCTAGGTTGATACATGGAGACACACATTTGGGAAGAGATGCTATGATAGGCATATTCAGACAGGCATGGTTCAACTCAAGGTTCAGAAACATAGCAGAAGCACTCTGCCAGAGGTGTCTGGTTTGTCAGCAATATAACCCAGGAAAGAAGACTGTAGTGTTGCCAGGAAGGATTGGAAAGGCAGAGGGCCCTTTTATTCGACTACAACTTGACTTTATTCAGTTACCCCCTTGTCGAGGAATGAAGTACATACTTGTCATTGTCTACCTATTCTCAAAATGGGTAGAAGCTTACCCTGCACGCAGAAATGATAGCCTCACAGTAGCCAAGTTGTTACTTAGGGAACTTATACCTCGGTACGGATTTCCAGTCACAATTGAATCAGACAGAGGAAAACATTTCCATAGTGAAGTGATAAAACAGATTTGTGAAGCATTCAAGATCACGCAAAAACTGCACTGTGCATATCGCCCAGAGGCTTCTGGAGTGGTAGAACAGCTGAATGGCACTATCAAATCAAGATTGGGAAAAATGTGTGAATCCACTCAAATAGAATGGCCAGATGCTTTGTCCCTTGTTTTGATGGGACTTAGAAGTATTCCAGACTGGAACACGGGCTTGAGTCCCCATGAAATACTGATGGGAAGAGCAATGCGGCAATCATGGGTGCCAGGATACAAACTGATAAGCATATCTGATGATTTGGTACTAGAATACTGCAAAGAACTGGCTGACCAAGTGCGTTTATCTCTCACCAGGTTGGGGAAGACGCTGTCGCTAGACTAACAACTCCAGCACATGACCTGAACCCAGGTGATTGGGTCGTAATAAAGAAACATACTCAGAAAAGTTACCTTGCACCAAGGTGGGGGAAACCACGACAAGTAATTCTGGTTACCACCACAGCTGTGAAATGTGCAGGGGTACCACGGTGGATCCATGCCAGCCATATGAAGAAAGTGACTGACCCTGAAGAAACTGAGGCTGAAGGTTGTGCAGCTGAGGGGTCTCAAGATATCGGTCCTGAAGTAGCTGAAGAAGAGCAACCGAGCTCCAGTCAAGATGATTGGGTCCCAATAATCGACCTGACTATAGATCCTGTGAGAACAAGAAGACAAACGTATTTAGACAGGCAGTGGGATAGTGAGGACGAGACAGGTGTAGAGGAAGATACTCAGATCATCGAAATCCAAATCAAATCTGATACTCCTCCGAGAACTCCTTATCCAGAAGAGGGACAGATATTAATTAGGGCGGAGGTTCAAGCGGAAGAAAATCAAAAGTTCGAAGTGCTTGAACAGGACCAGACAGGAATAGACAATTGTGTTCAGGAAGAAGAAAACGAAACAGAACAAAGCCAAATCCAGCATACACCTGAACAAGGCCAGTTTAGGGACCAGGCGGAAGAAACTGATATAAGACCTGGACCTAGTCAGAAGACGATCTTGAAACAAATGTGCCACAACAGAACGAAAATAAAAGAGTGTTCGAAGAAAGCCAAGACACAGTGCCAGTTAAAAGACTCAGAAAAGGAGACGCGGTACCTAGATTTGTAAAGAGACTGAGACTGCGACTAAGGACAATAAACGAAGAACCTAAGCAGATAAATGAAGTCTCAAGTCAAACTGATCCGGCTAAAAACGAAGAGAAGAAGTGCCCGTATAAAGAGACTGAACAACAAGTATCAGAGTCCTGAGTGGACTTACTTTGTATTCGAAGACTTTGAAAACCTGGAAATAAGTGACGAAAGTGATGAAGAGTTGATTACTGATCAGACCCACGAAGAAGTGAAACCAACCTGAAAGTTGCTCTGAGTAAGCAAGCTGTACAGAGTTACAAAGAGGGGTTGAAGCTTCTTTTGAGTCAAAATGTCTGATTCCTCTGTGAATAGGAGGCCGAGACGAGGTTGTTTAAAAACATGCTGCAAAGTATGTTTATGTAGTGTAGCAATAGTACTGATACTTTGGATAGGACTAACAATAACTATCCCTTCTATGATGAGTAAAGACCCGAACCTGTAACCTACTAATCAATTGCCAAAGGACACTGAAGAGTTACAAACTAGAAATACACCACAAAGAGTAGATGTACCAGAAAGGGCACTTAGCCTTAAGCAAACCCAAATAGATTTAGAAGCACCAGATGAGGAAGGACTACATTATAATAAAATCAAGAATAAAACTCATTTAAATGTTTTCGCAAACCTGTTAGTACATTATGTAGAAGCTATGGAAATAGATGACTGTTATGTCTGTATGAAGCTGCCTACTTCAGTAGCTGAAGGTGTGACATACCACCATTTGAAACTAACCTATTGAATTTTATGTAGTATTCTAACTAGTTTATTCTATAGAAGAGGACCTTTACAGTATTATTATTCAAACTTTGATGTGATATTTTCTGAACGTCCTGTGCGAAGAAACCTGAACCCTGTACATATAACTAGAGATGTAGCCAAGTACATGAGTGAATATTTTCTAACTGTAGGTAAGATAAATATAGATGACGCACACAAAGATAACTTGACCTGTTCATTACATGAAAAAGAGAAAATGTTTCTGAACATGGTAGAGAAAAGAAGAGAAAGTTTCCAAAATAAAGCAAAAGACAAAAATCAGAAAAACCCTAAATGGGCTGAAAACATAGGGAGCAGCTCAAATGGTGGGGCTAATGCTGCTATGTTGCTGGATTTCGAAAAGAAGGGGAAACTTTGTCTTCAAAGAGAAAGAACCAGTTACTATAACAATATATTCATTGGTTCCAGTAAATGTGAACACAATTACAAGGTAATTTGGGGTTGGGGTTTCAAAGATGGGTCAGAGCCTGTGTTTCCTGGAATTTATTATATATGTGGGAACAAGGCTTATTTCAAATTGCCCGACCATTGGTACGGGAGCTCTTACTTTGGTATTGTCTTCCCAAAGATATACCATGTGGGGAAAATCACTGGAAGCACTGAAAGAACTAATAAATTAGTACGTAGTAAAAGAGAAAGTGTTGGTGAAATAGTAGGTGATATTTTTAGTGCATTGATACCTACAGTGGGAGTGGCTCTGAATACACGCAGAATTTGCAAATTGTCAACAGTAGTAGATCGGTTATCGACTGACACTGCTGGTGGTTTCCTGATGGTCAATACCGAATTGGTTGCGATCAGATCAATGGTTTTACAAAATCGACTTGCTCTTGACACCTTATTGGCAAAAGAGTCCGGAGTCTGCAGAATGTTGAAAGCGCAACATTGTTGCACTTACATACCAGACAAAAGTGTGGAAATTAAAGGGTATGTGAGAAACATTACAAATTTGGAAAAAGAGCTAAAACCACTGGAGGTTGACAGTGCATGGAAGAGACTTACTGATGGTCTCTTCGCTGTAGGTAATTGGTTTTCTAATTTAGGTAAGAGTCTTGTGAGTAAAATACTGATGCCAATAGCGGGAATAAGTCTATTAGTATTCATAATAATAATTTGCTGCAAATGCCGAAAACACAAAAAGAAATATACTGTGAATAAGTGAGGAGTAAAAAGAAATCTCGAAGAACTTGAATTAGAAGAATTGAATAATCAGATTTACAAGAGAGTGAAAAATTCTCATCCTAATAAAGTTAATGAAAAAAGACAAAATAGAAAGTTTGAAGAAATTGAACTGGGTGAGATGTGAGAAGTTGGCATCTGGTTCCATTAATTGTGATGATATAAAATATCATCAAAGAGGGGATTGATGGAGCAAGGATTCGCACGTAAAGCGACTTGCTTTAATTCATGAACCTCAAATAACATTAATTAACTAATCAATATGTTTGTCTTATTAATTTACCCCTTTTTCCGACATTTGTGGGTGTCCGAGAGAAGCTTGCCTATGTGTTTATTAATCCTAATACGCTTGCAACCTAAAATGGCCGCTGCTACGCGGAAATTTCTACTGCGCATGCGTCGGTCATACCCATGTGACGTGACGTACTCGCAGTTCTGGAGGGAATCTGTTCGCATCTGCGCATTAGAGCTAAAATGGCTGCTTTGTGTTATCACATGCAAGAAGCTTGCATTGCTGCTTTTGCTATGCTGTTCCTTCTGCTTAATCAATAAAGCTATAGTTATTATAAAGTAATGGGTATAGAGTAGAAGTTCATGGTATACAGTGTATTCTTTTTTTCTGTGTTCTACAGCTGTTTCTTTTCTATTTCATGATATATTGGGAAATATGGCCTACTGTCCCCTGCTGCACTCCATCTTACTTGAAACTGAGTCTGCACGAGATCTGCGAGTCTCCACAGAAGTGACCTTCGAATTACAGCCAGATGGCAGCCCCAGCCAAGATGCGCCTGGGAAGAAAACTCTCACCTAGTCGAAGAAGCAGAACTGTACCAAAATAAATACAATGTATATAATGTTAAATTCACCATTGGTATGTGTAAAGCATATGTCATGAGAAACTAGAATTCAAGGGGCGGGTAAGAAATTCAAATGAGGAGCCTGAGAAAGCTCAAATTTTAGGTGCTGTGATTACCTGTCCTTTTCCTCTGCCCAATCAAAATTGGGGATCCTTACACTTGCAACATTGAGGGGTGGTACACTGACCTGGAAAACAGTATAACTAGCCTAGGTTTAGCCAGAGAAAATTGTCCGACTTGTCCGAATAGCTGACCTGTCACTGACCCAACGCACTCAATAGTTGATCGAGAACAGAGGTGCTGCGAAGCACTCTGTCAGACAGATTCGCAGACCCAATCGGGTTTTCGGGAACCTTAAGTGCTGGCGAAGCACTTTGCTGGGAAATTCGATAACCCAATCGGGGTTTTGACTGATAGCTGCAGAGAGGGTGTAGCGCAGGCGTTGCAACTGAACTGCGGGTGCTGGTCTCAACTTTGGTGGTCCTGTCCATATCCTAATATGGTCTACCCTGTCCTGGTTTCCATACTGCACCTGCTGGCCTACTGGCAACTGCATTTCCTTGGGGTGTTTTCTGTCCTTAACTGACCCGTGGCCAGGGTTGGTCTCCACACCGTTCTAGGTAAATATAAATCTGTGAGGGAAAACACACTTGCGTCCTTTTTCTTACCCTTCCTGAAATCTTGCTAGAGTCATAACTGCATATGTTCTTTTTCCTTTCTGAGACATTAAATAAATTGTGATCCTTGCTATTTTTGCATGACCTAATTTTCTCCTATCCTTTAGGATTGAAGATAAAGAACTGTTCATGAGTATATAGATGTTCCTTTTCTTTACCCTCCTTTAGCCGAATTAAAGTGGTTGCTCTGAATTATTAGCGTGTTCCATTTCTTACCTTCCCTATAGCTACATGGTTACTTCAATTTCGTCATTACAAATTAAGTTCCTTTTCCTTATCCACCTTTCTGTGGTACTCAAACTTTGATTTCTAGCATGTTCCTTATTTTTCCCGTCTTTTAGAAACACCATATTAAGTCTAAATTCTGTGAGTTTCTTATTAGCATGTTCCCTGTTCTTACCTACTCTTTAGACTTCTAAATGGTTTGCATCATATATCTTTTACATGGTTACACGTTTTTCATGATTTTAGTTATCGATAGTTTGCTTGCTGTGAACTTTTTGCTTTCAAACATTGATGAAGATTAGATAAAGGTTTTCAAAACTTCTTGAGTCTGAGGTTATTATAAAAGAGTGCAAATGTTATAAATGTTATTTGACTGCTTATCTTTGCAGCTAGCTCCCTGATCCATTGTGGTCATAGGTACCAGTGACCAGGATTGGTAAGTTAATGGTATAGGAATCAGTTAGGATTAAAAGACTGGTAGTAGAGCGTAGGTTACCCGATTAAGTAAAAATGGTGAATTGATTTATGGGCCCAAGTGTGCATATGATAAAATTATAGTCGGGTGACCTGCGCGCTCTATCAACGCATGTGTACCCAACTCAGTGACCATGCATAGCTGCCAAGGTTTCAGATTGCTGTGTGTGACATTTTCCTAATTTCAGTGTAATTATGAGTAACATTTCAACGACAATGAAAGACACTTTCTCGTGAGCAAAATCAAGCGATGGAGATGAGGGAAACATATAAATATCAGAAATTACACCCATTTGAGCAGCAAGGAACGCCAAGAAGATATTAAAACTGCTGCAAAGCACCAGAAATTGAATTATGCTGCTTAGAGCATCACTCCAGGACCTCTCTCCCACGTGGGACCCGGCCAAACAGGATGTGAGGCCCCAACAACACTTTCACTGCTGTTGCCTAGTGTTTCCAGGTGGGCCGGCAGAAAAACAAAACACAGATTGCCAGCCTTTGCCCACATTGGGCCCACTCTTTGCCGGCAAACAATCAGGAGAGCATCAGGACTCCAGGACCTCTCTCTGCCCACGCGGGACCCGGCGCAACAGGAAGGGGATGTGAGGACCCAACAGCATGAACAGAAACACACGGATCCATCTCAGCTGCCTAAGTGTCACACAACCAGCTGACTTGCACGTAGACACGACCGGCACCATTTTGCTTTATACTCAGGCTGAGGCATACCTGACAGCTATGGTTGTCAGAAGAAACCCATCGGTTTTAAATTACCCCCGAGAAATAAACCAAGGAGGTCAGAAAGCCAGCCGCACTCGCCAAGAGCTTGAAATCGTGCGTGCAGGTACTAGTGGGGCAACAGAGGTCTGATCTGTTACCATAGTAAAGTGAGTTGACATGACCAACGCCACCTGAGTGCAGGCAGCTGCCTGATTGCAAAAAAGGGGGTTGGAGCACATCGCTGACACGTCACAGCTGAATTACCTCTTTGCATCATGGTCGATGTGGTTCAGTGTTATTCGCTCCATACACAGTTCTCATAGTTCATTGGCCAGTGCCAGTATTCTCTTCAAGCGTATCCCTAGACACGTGTTTCTAGATTCCTCTTTCATCATTAGGGAAAATATTCATAGGTCGCTAGACGTGCTGCCGCAATTTTCTCAGGAATAGTACCAGTTTCAGCATGCAAGTGCCCCTGAGCTCGTCAGCTCACGGCTAACGAGAGCCATTTAAACAGTCAAAAAAAGGGGGTTGGAGCACATCGCTGACACGTCACTGCTGAATTACCTCTTTGCATCATGGTCGATGTGGTTCAGTGTTATTCGCTCCATAGACAGTTCTCATAGTTCATTGGCCAGTGCCAGTATTCTCTTCAAGCGTATCCCTAGACACGTGTTTCTAGATTCCTCTTTCATCAGTAGGGAAAGTATTCATAGGTCGCTAGACGTGCTGCCGCAATTTTCTCAGGAATAGTACCACTCTCGGCATGCAAGTGCCCCTGAGCTCGTCAGCTCGCGGCTCACGAGAGCCATTTAAACAGTCAAAAAAGGGGGTAGGAGCACATCACTGACGAGTCACAGCTGAATCACCTCTTTGCATCATGGTCGATGTGGTTCAGTGTTATTCGCTCCATAGACAGTTCTCATAGTTCATTGGCCAGTGCCAGTATTCTCTTCAAGCGTATCCCTAGACACGTGTTTATAGATTCCTCTTTCATCAGTAGGGAAAGTATTCATAGGTCGCTAGACGTGCTGTCACAATTTTCTCAGGAATAGTACCACTCTCAGCATGCAAGCTGCCTGATTGCACGCTGCTAAAAAGGAATTTAATTTGCACACTGTGTCTCACTGACTAAACTTACTTCAACTTTGCGGTGATTCTGCGAGGCAGGCTCAGGACGCGAGCCACCGCAGCAATTTGGGTTTGCCGCCCACATCTCCCTCGGCAATTGAATATGCATCGGCGCCGGCGGGGGTCATATTGATTTTAATACTGCAGTCAGCTGACAGCTGAGCCACTGGGCACTGGCTGGTGCAAGCAGTCAGCACTGCAAGCACCATGATTCCTGGAAATCAGTAGCCAGCTGGCCTCTCCACAACATACTCCGGCAACAGGACGTGACATCCCCTTGGCGCCAGACTCCTATGCCACACAACCTGACTGGGCTGTCAATTCTCTGTATAAGCCATTGGGCCCTGCCTCGATGTGATATCAGTCTGAGAGCCACGCCACAGGGGGGTGAATCTGAGTTCTCTCTTGAGATACAGTGCAGCAGCCTGCCAGTAGTCTACCAGCTCAGCCATGGGCGTCCGCAGACATTTTTCCAGGGGGGCGGGGGGGCTAACCTGGCAAATGAAGAGGCGTGGCTAATGTTAATCAATAGGGACGTGGCTAAAATGGCAGATTATCAGGATTGGGTAATGCTCAGGCCAAGCTGAGAAAAACTGGCATTGGCATAGCCAATAGGTCTCGCCTTTGGGACCTTCTAAGTATTTAGTTATGCAGCAGGTCCCAAAGGTGAGACCTATTGGCTATGCCAATGCTTATTGTTATATCTGGGCATGTTGAGAGGCTAGGGGACTGGGTCTCGATGTCGCGTTGGGAGCACAGCAATGACCTACTCAATTTGAATGCGTAGGTAATACAACCGGAGGCGTGAAATGAAATGTTCACTACCAGGAATAACAGGAAGGTAGAAAGTTAGGCTGGTTAGAAAGGTAATGGGAGGAGGCATGGTGGTGAGGGGAGAAACAGATGCATGCTAGGAGAGCACTGTGATGGAGGGAGGCGAAATGGGAAGAGGCACTGAAAGGTGGTTTGGGTAAAGACCGTCCGTAGTGAGGCAAACAGAAGGGTAGCGAGGGGTGAAGGGTCGACAAAGAAGTGAGGTGTAGAAGAAAAAGATTCAGGAGCAGAGACAGGTAAATCAAAGATAGAGAGGGGAGAATAACGCAGTCGTAGAACGTAAGAGAACCAGGTGGAGAGAGGGTGAGGTGTGTCAGAGACAGGTAGAGACCGCTGAGGAAGAGGGAATGATAATGACTGAGGTAGACAGGTGAGGTAGAGGGGTGCGTTGATATAAAGGAATTGCAGAGATATGTCAGAGAGATGTTACTGAAGAGGAAAAGAAGTAGAGGTATTGAGAAAGGAGTAAGGTACTAAAAGAAGTAAGGGGGTGAACCGAGGTAGAACGAGTGGAAGGGGAGAGAACACGTAGACAATGAATGGCAGGGTAAAGTGAGCGATCAGGCAGTGAGTGTGAGGAGTGTGATACAGAGGGATATGTGGCAGTGAGCGTGAGGTGTGGGGTACAGAGGGATATAAGGCAGTGAGCGAGAGGTGTGGGGTACAGAGGATATAAGGCAGTGAGCGAGAGGTGTGGGTACAGAGGGATATAAGGCAGTGAGCAAGAGGTGTGGGGTACAGAGGGATATAAGGCAGTGAGCGAGAGGTGTGGGGCACAGAGGGATATAAGGCAGTGAGCGAGAGGTGTGGGGTACAGAGGGATTTTAGGCAGGGAGTGCGGGAGTGGGGTACAGAGGGATATAGGGCAGTGAAACACAGGTTCGGGACGTCCTGCCAGACATGATAGGGTTCATATTGGTGAAAGTGCAGGCTGCATCCTAAGTGTTAAAAGGAGGTCTTGGTGTCCAGACCTAGTTTGCCACTTTCCCTTAGGATGCAGCCTGCACTTTCACCTATGGCTGATTAAGGAAAAGACTGCACGAACCAGAATGCCATTGAGCACGAGTTTGAAGGGGGTGGGTGTATTTCCGCACCACCTCTAGTAGTGGTGAGGTCAAGAGGCACTTGAGGCAGAGCCTGTTCCGTTTCATGGCCTTAGGGAGGAAAACCCCGATCATGGGACACACTACACTGCTCTGTGTCCTCTGGTCTTGGCAGCGCATACCCAACCCGCTGAGCTGCCTCATTTGTTCAGGGTGGGATGTATGCTTTTGCAGCTCAAACTGGCCATTGTCATTCTGTATGTGATAATCAGCCACAGACAAAATCACAATGGGCGGGAGGGGCTGGGAGGAGGCGTGCAAGGCGCCCCATCAGGGAGTTGAGGCCTCTGGCAGGGAACAGCTCTGCTCCCTGCAGGGCCCAGAATTATGACAAAAGGCATCCATAAAAGCATGGGTTTCTGCAGGTGGGGTCAAGGAGGGGTGCTCGGGGGGGGGGGGAAGCGCCCCTCCTTGCCCCCCAGCGGACGCCCATGACCATAGAAGCACTGAATTGGGTGCGTGCGCACAGAGGCCCACTCTCGCTCTTGCGGTAAGGCCGACATCCCAATCGAGAAGTGGGGTTTAATTTTATCCACAGAAACGTGTCGACGAATATGAGAGGCATAACTCTGGCCAGTCTGGAATCCAGAAAGTAATAGAAATATATATGAATTCAACTCTTAATACTGTACAAAAGAGGATGCTTTTAAATTAAGTTTTATGTATTTTTAAATTGATTGTCCTTGTTCTGTGATATATGTTGTTTTTCAACTGTTTTGTATTTTTTTGATGTGTTTATATTTAATAAATAATATATTTTTGTATATTTGTTTCGTGTGTAGGACGTTTTTGCACAGACTTCACCCATAGGGGTTCTTGAAGCTTGGGCCTAGGGTAAGTCTATTGTTTACCTAGGGTTGATAACCCACCTGTACCCTCAGATTAACCGGTGATGAGAGGTCTTAGATGTCCCTGGCCCCTCATCCCCAGGCTTGCAGATGATGTTGCACTTCTGGTAATGACGCAGCAAATACACCTCAGCTCTCGCACTTTGCTGTACCATCTGTCAGCAGTAACTCCGCTTCTGTTGCACAAGGCACCATCATTGGTGCGGCTGTGGTGCAGTCTGTGGCTGTTGTGCCTCAATACATTTTCCACGCCAACATTATGCAGGGGTGAGATGTGAAGGAATCCTTAGTGCTGCGTTTTGCTGACGCGGAGATGGCTATACCTTTCAAGTTTCAGCACCGGCTGTCCCCTTAACAATTCAGCCTGAGAAGGGTCAATGGAAGGGTGGATGAGTGCAGAGACGCTTTCTCTGTAAACCCGTGCCACGCTCTTCATGCGACAGTTAAACTCCCACGGCGTATTTTGGACAGCACAGTGCTCATTTCATTGCTATTCCAGTGGCACCCTCACCAAAGCCTGATTCCTGCAAACACGACATGAAGATAATAATGCACATTTTGATGGCCAATTGACAGCATTCTAGATATCGTATCCTACCTGGCAGAAGTGTGTGGCACAGGGATTTTGGGAGAGGGCATAGACCATGCGGAAATTGCAGAAGTGAATATGTCTCTCAAGCTGAGTACCCGAAAGATGGCATGCTCTGTCTAAGAAGTGGAATGTTACATTATTGCAATGTCCAGCATTAGAGGCCAGGATTTTGTTTCCCCCATGCTCTAGATCTAGAAAGTAAAAAATGTTGCTCAGAGAGAGAGTAACTTACTTTGAGGGAACATGGGGGCATATTATCAAGGGGGTTTATCTCCGCTTTTTTGGCTTTAAAAGCCAAGAAAGTGGAGATAAAATTATCTCCCTATTACCTAGCTGTCGCTAACACCAGTTAGTGACAGCTAGTAGGAGATAGTGACCATCTTGGGCCCCACTTTGCATGTCAGAGATATTTATCACTAATGACATGCAAAGTGGGCGTGCCAAGATGTTAGCGACTGGAAACAGTTGCTAACATCGCTATCTCCTATTACCAACTATTGGAAATATTCGCGCTAAGCGCAAATATCTCCAAAAGCTAACACCTGCCCCTGAGCAGTTCTTAGCCATGTTATCCAATGGTAGGTGGATAACATGGCTAAGAGCATTAGCTCGGTAATGCATGAATATCGCTGACTTTTCAGCGATATTCATGCATTTCGGACGATTTTTATCGCTTAGGAGATAAACCTTGATAATAGCAAGGTTCCTAAGCGATAAAAATCGCCGCAGCTCGGCGATAAAAATATCGCCACTAAACCAACATAGCGATAATTATCGCTAGTTGTTGGTAATATGCCCCTCGGTGTCTTCAAGGTTTTAAAGGTGTGCTCAAGGAGGGCAAAGGCTTGTAGAAACAGGTTCATCAGTGAATGTTAAAGCCAGAATACCACTAAAGGCCAGGTCTACGCTACAATGCACAAGGGTGTACATATGAGCTGTTGGACGCTAGTGCCACTAACACCACTCAGTACATTCTCATACCGTCTGTTACAATGACATTAAGATATGTTTTTGTAACTGGATTGGGTGTAGTAGGTTGCTCATTTGACACTCTGGACTCACTGGGCCTAATCCAAAGTTGTATTTTCCAGCACTAGAATGATTTTCAGGATGTTTTGAACAACTCTGCTTGGTATTTCCATGGTGTAGTAAATTCACCGGGCGACATGGCACTTTGCATGTTGACTCAACTATTTGAGCCATCGTCGTGAGACACTGCAAAATACTCCACCACATGATGCAACAGTGACAAAGAACCATATAAACCATCAGCAGAAGCTATAATCAAAGAAGTTTAAAGCAAACATGGCGAGCCTCTCCCTATATGGCTTCCTTGCAAGCCTAACCTGTCTGATGCGGTATGGGTCTATCTGGCCATGCACACATCCCAATAAAGGAACACCTTGCAGCACTAATGCTAGATGGCAACACACTGGACCTAACTGGCCGGCTGGTCTTACTGAAGACAGAGTCAACGAGCCATATCCAAATTCACGCAACTTTCTTTGGAACAATTCCAGAACACAAGATGAGAAATCTTGATGGTGGTCACATCTGCAGGAAAAGGACTAAAAATGCAACGACAAGCAGATGTGCAAACCATCCAACTTCGAAGTTATAATATTTAAGTTGCCAAGAAATGGATTATCACAAGGCAAACAACTGATTTTAAACTAAAACCCCGATGCAATGGAGCTGGTAGTAAGAAAAAGAACAGTGATTCATGTCAAGAGCATGAAAGGAGACTGGAAATTACAGGAAAATCATCCTGCTTCGAAATATTTATACGAATGCAACTAAATATCTTAGCAGTGCATTCCAAATGATTATTATATATAAATACAATTACAATTCAATGGAAATTTGAAGGCCTTTTGGCGTCCAGGTCTGTCTGCTTAGTGGGAATAGCACCTTCATCAGCCCTGTCTACAGACAGCTATAGCTTTGTGCCAGAGCTCTTGCCATCAATACACGCAGATGCAAAGAGTGGATTTTGGGTGGATGTATGTCGTTACAACACATACTTTCACAACGCATACCTTTACAACGCATTTTTTACAACGCAACATCCATTACAACGCATTCCATTACAACGCATGCCATTACAACAAATTTTTTAAAACTACATTTACAACGCATTCCATTACAACGCATACTACCTTTACAACGCATAAAATTACAACGCATACCATTGCATTGCATGTATGGTAAGTATTGGAGAGTGTAGGGGTAAAAAATACTATTCTAACTCCAGGGGGGGTGCAACAGTAGGGTAAGTGTTGGATAGTGTAGGGGTAAAAATTACTATTCTAACTCCAGGGGGTGCAACAGTAGGGTAAGTGTTGGATACTGTAAGGGTACTATGCGTTGTGATGGTATGCGTTGTAATGGTGTGCGTTCTAATGACTGCGTTGTAATGACATGCGTTGTAGTGTCATGCGTTGTAATGGCATGCGATGTAATGGATGTTGCGTTTTAAAAGTTTTGTTGTAATGGTAGTGCGTTGTAAAAGTTGCGTTGTAAAGATTGTTTCCCACTTTGGGTGCTCCCACTTCACCCTTTGACTGCTTTGGGTCTACCTCCCTCAGACATTGCTTCATTGAAGTTTATACATTTGGATCAGTGCACTGGCGTTGGCTACATGTTTACATTTTGTGATAAGTAAAGAAGGATGCGGCTGTTCTCTGCAGCTGTGTTGGGATGGGAAATGCCCTCTGTATGGCTCTGGAGTGTGTGCATCCCTGCTTTGAATTCATCATAGCAAGTTATAGGAAGAGGCGTTTTAAGTGACTTCGCCTGAGGCCGAGCTTAGGGCTCTGTGGTATGAATGGACACCCCACTAGACTGAGTGTGTCCACTGTCAGACCTCCATTCTGGAGTGGATGGACAGTGGTGGCTGTGATGATTATAACAGCAAGGTTGGCTGTCAATTTTACCAACCCCTGCCAGAAAGAGTCACCCACTGGCCTCTCCCACTAAAACTGATATGTTACTCTCTGCTGCGATAAGTTCTTTTGCCCATCTGTAAGGGACATGGATAGTGCATTTATATACATTTATATACATTAGTATTGTGCCTAGAAGATGTATGCAGAGTGTGTGTGACTCATTTGGCCACAGTAACACTTGAATACATTCTGTGTTTCTAATATCCAAGTGGTACCTAGGTTAGAGGGCTGAAGAGCACTGATGTGAATTGCAGGGATTTTCAAGGGCATTCCAGGGATCCTGTAGTGGGTAAGACTGCTGGGTGTGCAGGAGAGGAGACAAAGGACCCCTTTGAAGCTTATTGAGTTTCTCCTGACATTTACTGGCCCATTGTTCAATGGAAGTGCAACCCCCCCAACCGTTAACGTGTAGTTAAGTATCATAAAATCTCTTTGTGTTGTACCCATGAGTTGTGATTTCTCTCGGCAGCCAACCTTCCAGCTTCACCCCATCTTCCTTCTAGCCCCTTGCAACTAAGACCTTGGTTGGACCAGTCTGAGTTGACTAAGCAAAAGGCTGTAACTTCCCAGAACCGGCCTTAGAGCCGATTGTTGGAATCCACATTTGTCTGCAACTTTGGTATGAAAAAGAAATGGACAGAAGCTTCCAAGATTTCTCGACCAGAATCTACGGTCTCCACACAAGAACAAATGAGAAACTCTATATGCTCTAGGATTATAGTAGCCTCTCAGCTTCCTTTGCCAGATGCAAAATCAAAAACCTGTGACTTCCAACTAAGACGTCCAGGATTGGCTGCCTGGACCCTGCTTTGAAACAGAGAGAAGACAACTGCTTATGAGGGGCATTGGTGGTGTGCCTACACGAGGAAGATGCCGCTCAGAAGAAGAGGGGCTGAAAAGGAACCAAGGAGGAATGAGCTAAAGATGTTCTCTTTAGCATAAGGGAAGGTCCCGCACTACCCTGAGAAGGTGAGGTCCAGGAGCCCTGAAGATCCCCCCAAGCAAGGATGGAAATGAGTTATAAATGTACCATTGGGGGGTAACTTGGCAATCAACTCCATCTAAGTTCTATTGTGAAGCTGTGTGCCCACTTGAATAAACCAGATCTTAGACAACAGGCCACCTGAAGGAAGGGCCTGAGTGCTGGAGGAAACTTGAGATCAATGGAGGGGCATGCACTATGACTGAGCACTTACCACAATGCAGAGAGGCCACCCCACTGACAGGCACTTTGTTTTGGCTTCAGCTTGAAATCTCTCAGTCAGAGCACCTCATAAACACTTGACACGGCTCAAAGTATGCACTATGCAAGAGTAATTAAACGTAGTGAAGAAAATACAGAAACACCACATGATAAAATAGCACACACTCTTGGGGAATGCAAGATGAACAAAACGTGAATTATACCTTTGTGCATAATATTTTGATGCGTACCATCCTTTGCAAACAGGGGGGGATTTACTAAGATTTTACGCTGTGTTTGTGTCAAAAAAGTGATGCAAATCGGCGCAAAATCTTTTTTTTCCAATTTACTTTCCAGTCAATGAAAATAACGTGAAAGTAACACAAAGCAGCGCATTTCGCTGCTTTGAATTACTTAGCGCCAAGGGGGCGTACTATGGGTGGAGCATTGGCGTTCCCATGCATCCATCCAAGGTTTCTGATGCTAAACCCAATTTACTAAATAAAGTAGACAGGGTTTACTGTCATAAAGCTGCACCCTTTTGAAGTAGGTGCAACGAAGGAGAAATGCTTTCATTTCTCCTTCCTTCTCCCGACTTTGTATGTGTGCTGCACTTTACAGCACACATACAAAGAGGGAAAGGGTTAATGTCAGTCTATGCATAGAATTTTGTACAGGAAGGGTACCCTTCCAGTACAAAACCTATTCTAGACTCAAGGAAACACCCTTGCACTATGGCGCACAGGTGTCAATGTGGCTCACGGCAGCTGATTTCAGTGTCAGTGCTAGAGAAAAGGAGGAGAGTGCCCATATTTCTGCTTTACGTTTGTGAGGCAAGAAGAATAAGCCTGTTATTTCTTGCCTCACCTTTTGCGATTGTGAAATCCTTTACAAGGATAGCACCACATATTAACAAAGTGAATATTAGCCGTCTTAATTACAGCTTGTACATCCTGCTCCCTTCTGGTACAACGTGTACCCAGAGAGATGGGTCAGCTCGTTTGCAAGTGATTAATGCCGTCATTGTTTGACTACTGGACCCAAAAATATGTCACAACCGAGAACAAGAATGTGGGTAATTTTTTGGATTTCACAAGTGTTAGACCTAGCATATCTTGGCGTGATTACCCCTGACTTTTTGCCTCTGCCTCCTTTGCAATCTAGATGCTTTTGGTACTTTGCCACTGATGATCAGTGTCAAAGTACAAGTGTTCCCTATGTAAAATGTAATGGTAATTGGTTGGCCATGATAGGTATGTTGACTTACTAGTAAAGTCCCTAGTAATGTGCACTGTGTGTGCAAGGGCTAGTAATGCAAGGCGTGAGGTGAAGGGAACTCAGGCCTGCAGTGTAGGACCTGCACGCAGAATGCTAAGTTAGCATGTTGTCCTGACAAGTGCAACCACTTGTCAGGCTTGACTTTCCCTTTTGCATACACAGAGGGCATCCCTGTGGTAGGTCCCAGGTAATCCAGGGGTAGGGGTGGTGTTGGTAAAAGGCAGGATATATACTATGGTGTGTATTATTATTCACAAACAGCCGAGATGGCAATCGGCCAGGCCCTTGCTGTCAAAACTTCATTGGTTGCCCATTGCGCAACGTGCTGCCTTTAAGACAGGCTGCATAGTCTTTAAAGCGTTGCACTGTAATAGCCCAAAATTTCTTAATAACCTGATTACCAAGCATGTCCCTAGGCGCAACCTTCGATCAGCCCACCTTCATCTCCTCACTACTCCCACCATCAACCTGAAAAGTCAGGGTGGACGCAGGTTCTCCTACCTAGCACCTAGGATTTGGAACTCATTTCCACTCTCAACCAGGAACTGTGACAACCTACTGGGCTTTAGAAGGGCCTTGAAAACATCTCTTTGGGCAATCCTGCTAACCTGGCTCCCCGCATTAACATTCATACGTTTAGCGCCATGAAACCTTTGGTAACCGTGCGTTTTACAAGCTCCTATTAACATAACATTATGTCCTGACAGTGAAAAACATTACATTTCATTTTCACTGCTGAAAGGCCATCCTGCCCATAGGACAGAATGGGGGAGGCTGTGTGTTGTGTTTGTTAGCCTAGTTTCCTGTAAGTTTATAATGGAGAGGTGAAGTTTAGTATGTATGAACTCACAGTGTCATAACACATCCTTCTGTGAAGGTGGTTTTGTCACTGTGTGTTCAGAAACCACTTGTTCAGAAAGTGGCTGAGTTTTGTGCTCTATGCATTCCTGTGTGTCTCTGCTGAAATGTGGATTGTCTGTCTGTATCTGAAAGGTGAAAGGAGCTGGGAGAGGTCTTGACCCAGGGAAGGGTTGAGCTGGCACCAGGCTGCCCTGCATCTGGAGAGTAGGGGGAGGAGAAGCCCGGGAGGTGAAAAGGCCTGGGCTGGTGCTATAAACCAATTGACCCATCTCCTGCTAATTAAGGATCCAGTCACCCAGTATCAAAGGGAGAGAGGTGACCCTGGGAGGGAGACACCCAGAACTGATTTAGGGAGGGGTCAGGGACCCCTGAGCACAAGCGAACCTCAAAGACAGTAAGGGGTATAACTATGAGAGCTGAAACCCCTGAATGTTGGAATGGAACAGAAATGGATTGAGACTGAAAAGGCTTGGACACATTCTGTGGTCAAGAGGAACCTCTGCTAAAGAAGGAGCAACTGAAGAGACTGCTGTGGAAAGATCAATCCTTGCTTCGTAATCTGAGGCTGGTCTGCAGTTTGCTGTTCTAACCAAAGAAGAGTCTGTTGGGACTGTGCTTGGAGGCGCTGGGTCTCCCTACTTGAAGAAGACTGTGCTTTTTGTTGTGTCTTGTAACCCCAAGTGTCCGAGGTGAGATAGCTCCCTGTTTGAAAATACAGAATGCTAAAAGTTTCCGGAGAAGTCCCAAGCAACGCGGTGTGTGCATGCTTTTGCAGCTTGAGACCCTCAGAATTTGTGCCTGGACATCGTGTGCACCTGGAGAAGAGGTGAGACTTGGACACGCGGAGTGCATGTCCTGGTGCAGCCAGGGCATTGGTGAAGAGTGCCTGGACATCGTGTGCACCGAAATAAGAAGTGAGTCTCGGACACGCAGAGTGTGTGTCGTGGTGCAGCCAGGGCGTTGGTGAGGAGTGCCTGGTCATCGTGTGCACCGGGAGAAGAGGTGAGACTTGGATGCTCGGAGTGTGTGTCGTGGTGCAGCCAGGGCGTTGGTGAGGAGCGCCTGGACATCGTGTGCACCTGGAGAAGAGGAGAGACTCGGACGTGCAGGATGCGTGTCGAGGTGCAAGTAGAGGCGCTGGTGTAGAGCGCCGGGTCATCGTGAGCACCAAAGAAGAGGCGAGTCTCGGACATCCAGTGTGCGTGTCGAGGTGCAACCTGAGGCGCTGGTGAGGAGTGCCTGGGTAGGGTGTGCACCGAATTTGAAGCAAAGTCTCCACAGTGCTGAAGGTGGGTCTCGGTGTTCACTGAGACCACCGGAAGGAGGGCCAAGTCATTGGGCCCTTGGAGGAAAACAGCAGCAGCCCAGACCGCCAGCCCCGGAGGAACTGAGCCGCCGGCCCGAGCTTGCCGCATCCCGTGACAGAGTTCTGGATCAAGGCCCAAGTCGCTGACGTCGGAGAGGAGAGTGGGGTCGTGCCCCCCCAGGTAACGTGGATCACCACCTGGGGTGGGGTGTGGGCCTGGTGGGATACTCTCTCGGCCTCTCGCTTCTGTCAGCTGCGCGAGCCTGTTTCTTCGGCTAGGATCTCAGCCCGAGCTGACCCAAGGAGGGCCAGTACAGGGGCCAGAATGGGAAGCAGTACTTTTGTGTCATCATTAATCCATATTGGGGGCACTGTAACGGAGCACCTAAACGGTCGTATTACACTTTGCATTATTGCTGCTAACGAACTATCGAATTGTCGTATGACGCCTGACCTCATTTGTGCCTGTTGAACTACATGCTTGGTGCGTTACACACTGCTTTATTTTTCCCTTGCAGATTACCTGATTGTAATGTGGCGCATTGCATTAATTCTTCATTACACAGTATCTGATTATAACAAGGCGTAGTGTATTATTTCTTCATTGCACACTACAGGATTTGTAGCGTGACGCATTGCTTAATTTCTTCCTGGTACAGGGCATGCTGGTAGTGATACGCATTGCATTATTCCTTCTATTGCTAAGTACATGACTGTGGCGCTATGTATGGCATTGTTTCTCTGTTGCACAGTACAAGAAAATATTGTTATGCATTGCAGTGTGTGTTTCCTATTGCAGCATGTGTGATTCTAGCAATACAACGGCCTAAACTTTTGGATACAGTTAGAAGTGAGCTTAACTGTTGGTTAGAAGCGGTGGTTGGGATTAGAACCTACCAACCCATCGGAAAGAATACTACCCATTCTTGTATGTTGATTTTGTAGCGTGTGGTCATATCGTATAACCTCTTATATAAAGTTTATACTCATTTTATAAAAACTTGTGTGGAGTCTATTTGTGTTGACATCATTGGGTTACTGTGAGCATGGTTGCACATACTGTACACTCGTGCCTTGGAGATAAGCCTGTTTGCTCGTGCCAAGCTACTAAGGGGGTGAGCAGGGCTATCTCAGAAGGTGTCCTTACTTTGAAGCAAGGGGTCAGGGACTCCCGCCTCCAACATTTGGCGGCGGCTGTAAGCTATAAGGACCCCCACTTCCAACAACAAGTCTTTATATAATTTTACCAAGTGTAATAATGCAAAATAAAGGGAAATAATAATCATAATCAAAACAGAACTTAAGTAGTAATGTCAAGTTATAGCATTTCAATTCAGTGCAATACATTTCCACCAAACTTATGGGCTTATTTACAAGAGGCCTGCTCCACCGGAGCATCACTTTATTTGACACTTCTGTGGCACACGCCTCTCAATCATATATATGCGGTGACGCAAAGCCACCCTGTGTGTCTTACCTGGCCTCATAGATATGGAGTAAGACAAAGCTGCGCAAAGCGCTGCGTTGTCTTCAGGAGCAACCTGTGCAGATAGGAGCAGTGGGGCAGGTGGGGGGGAGTTGACAGACAGCAACGAAGGGAGATAACATTTAAAAAAAAGAAAACCAATCAATCAATCAATCATAGACATTTATAGAGCGCTCTACTTACCCGGAGGGTCTCAAGGCGCTAGGGGGAGGGGGGTGCTGCTACTGCCCGAACAGCCAGGTCTTGAGCTTCTTCCTGAAGGCGAGGTGGTCTTGGGTCAGGCGCAGGTCGGTCGGGAGGGAGTTCCAGGTCTTGGCGGCCAGGTAGGAGAAGGACCTTCCTCCTGTTGTCGTTCTTCGGATGCGGGGGATGGCGGCGAGGGCATGACTGGCTGATCGGAGGTGTCGTTTGGGATCGTAGAAGTTGATGCGGGTGTTGAGGTAGCTCGGGCCTTGATCGTGGAGGGCTTTGTGTGTGTGGGTGAGGAGACGGAAGGTGATTCTCTTGTTGACCGGGAGCCAGTGCAGGTCTCTTAGGTGTCCGGAGATGTGGCTGTGTCGTGGGACGTCGAGGATGAGCCTGGCTGAGGCGTTCTGGATCCGTTGGAGTCTCTTCTGGAGTTTGGCTGTGGTTCCGGCGTAGAGGGAGTTGCCGTAGTCCAGACGGCTGGTGACTTACCTTCCACTCGCCGGATTGCCAAGTCGGCGATGCAGTGAGCTTTTTTAAAGTTTTATTTTACCCAGTCGTCTGTCGACTCCCCCCACCCCGCCCTACCGCTCTTTCTTACACTAGCTGCTTCTGGTTGTCTTACTCTGCGTAAAGAGGTGTTGCATGGGCGTTGCGGTGGGTGTTCCCGTGCAACACTTATGGATTTTGACGCTGCCCCAGATTTACAAAATTACATAAAATTGTGGCAGCATCAAACCCTTACGCCTCCCCAGAACAGGCATAACAAGGACAAATGTATTAATTTTTCCTAGTTTTTTCCTCTTTCCATGTTTGCTGTGTTCTGCAGCACATATAGAACGAGAAAAATGCCTCTCTGTACTGTTTAAGAGCAGGACAGCAGTGGCGTCTTTTCCGCTATGGTGGAGGAGCGTCACCCCACTTCTTGCAGTGCGAGAAGCAAAAAACATAAAATAGTAATAACTTTGAGTTATTACCATTTCGTTTTGCCGGCAGTTGGGTAGGCGGGGCTGTTCAGCTTACGGAGGAGGGCAGGAGAGGAGTGGTTTGCCCACTCCTGAGTGTGCAATGACTGTTTGGCCGGCCCTCTCGGGCCGCCCAAACCAATTATGCTCACTCCCCTGTTCTCCATGCAGGCTGCATTGCAGCGTTGTCATTGGTGGTGGGAGCCTGGCTGCCTGCTTCCTGTTCCGACCTGGAGTCAAGCAGGAGAGAAGATGCGGGACCCGGCGGTGACGAGCTGTGCCGGCCGCCCCTGCAGGTCGGTGTCCCTTTCTGCACATAAACACCTGTGTTGGCCCTAGGAACCAAACTGTGTGCTAACTCTGACTGAAAGGACAGGAATGTACTGTATCTTGTCATTTCAAATTGGCGTAATGCAGCGAATCAAAAAGATTTGCTGCGCTTCCCTACGCTAAGTTTTTGTAAATTATGCTATTATATTTTACCGAATGGAACTGTCCATCCTGGCTAACCTACTGGGGTGAGAATGCCAATCCAGTGATAGTGTCAAATCATTTATGGTTACAATATGCCAGCAGTGCACCTGGAGTGCCTAGCGTAAACCATAGAATCTGCCAACCTGCATGTCCAGCCCCCTTCCTAGACTTATATTTGATAACACACACGAGATATAGACCATAGGTTTATAACAGTATTTCGAGAGTGTATTATATTTATGTATATCTCACATATGTGGCATTTTATCAATGCAATACATATATTGCCTTTTAAAAGCCTTTTGCTCGTTTGTAAGCACTCCCGAATTCAGGCTGATAAGGAGCAAAGGCAATGTGAAATTAAATGGGGCAACTCATAAAGCCATTTTAAGTCGGAAAGGCCCTTCACTTGTCCTTCGAAACTGTTTTATACATTTTCAATCACGGGCAAGACTGCCTATTTATAAATGATGAGGCAGCAAATAAAGCACATCCCACTAGATGGCGCTAGATGCTAACGCGCTAGAACATAACACTTGCTCGTGTTTATGGTGTCCGTGGGTCCAGTTTAAGATTTTACAACTAGACCCCGCAAAGATGTCGGGCGTCTGCTGAGAGGAGTGTTTCTGATGCGGCTGCACATTTCTGTTAGGTCACATAGATTACAGTAGTGACTACAGCCATCACACCCTGGAGTAGCAGATGTTTGGAGTATGTGACAATGTGACATTCCTAAATTATTACAAACGAGTAGTGATGCAATGTTCATATGTAATAAACGCGTTCTGACGCAACCAGGCACCTGTAAAAAGAAAATAACTGCAGGTTGAAGGGACTTAAATGCTTTCGCCTTATTATATAATCGGCTTTACTAAGCAACAGGAATTTAGGTTCTGTAATCACTCTCATGAATAAAAGTGATGCTGGTTGTTTAAATGTAAAGTTGGACTCCACCCACATCTATGCCGGAGGTTCATTATTCAGCTGCCGCCCTGTTTGTGCCTGTCATCCCTTGGACAAAAATAAGCGTCACATTAGACTTTGTAATGAATAAAGAGGTTTGTATAGCCTAAGCTTCTCCAAGGAGGAGCTCGTGAGCTACTGGTAGCTGCCACCTACCTGTGAGCAATTCTCCTATGTGCAGCCCAGCCTACTAAATTAGAAGTGTTTGCTTGCTTGAATTAATACATGTATAGCAAAAATGAAAAGCGTGTTTTCGAGACGAAAACTTGTGTATTTTCAGGATTCACAAGCTGATGTGTGGAGGAAAATGGTTGAATTTCCAATTCAACAATTCCAATCCTTGACTTGGGTCAATAAATATTGTTATTTCAGCTCCAAGGTACCCTTCAAGGCGAATGGGTACTTTAGTAATACATATTATGTTATGTTTTTTTAAAGCTGTTCTTTCATGCGGAGTTGGGGAGACTTATTACAAACTTGGTAAACTATAGCAATTGCTGTTTTGTATTACCCACGCAGAAGCATTCCAAACTGATAAAGTCTTTTTAGGTTGTAGATTCTCTTATAAAGAAAACAAGCATTTGCAATGCAATAGGTCTCGCATTTATGAAACTCTAGTAAATGTGACATCTATTGCATTGCAAATGCTTGTTTGTAAAAGCACCTATTCGGCACTTTCACCTAAATGGCGGCCACTCCCTGTTCCTTAGACGAGCCGTCTAAAGAAAGTGTCACGGCCACCAATAAAGTGGAAGCGCGGTATGGGGCGCTTTTACAAAAGAAGCATTTGTTTGTCAAGTTGAAAAACAAATGCTTTTTTTGTGTAAAAGCGCCCCATGCTGCGGTTTCACTTGAATGGCAGCCGCACCCCTTTCCTTAAACTTGGCTCGTCTAGCCAACGGGGTGCAGCCACCATCAAAGTAAGAGTGCTGCAAGGGGCAGTTTAAACAAATAAAGTTAATATGTAGTAAAAAAAAAGAAAACATGCAGGTGTGTTGGGCACTGCAAGTAAACCAAAGGCACGCCTGCTACTGTATGAGCGTGGCATGCCGGGCTATGAAAAAAAAAAAATTACGGTGTTGCGGGAGTTGCAGGCAGGAGAAAACCATTTAAGCAAATAGTGCTCAGAGGCTGTAATTAAAACCTAGTGAGAACAACACATGTAACAGGGGGTGTCTTCATGGGTGGTTACAAAATGAGACAAGGCGGTACTAATGGGAGACTACTAAGCATTTTGACCAATGAAAATCTCCAGTTTCCAAAGGACAAAGACACAAGTCAATGAAAAATATGGGCGGAGAGGGGAAGGGATTCAGGTCCATACCTGAATACAGCATGCCTTGCAGAGCAGCGCATGCGCTGCCCAGGCTCGACCTAAAACAAATCTTAAAAGGGGCTTAAAGACAGTATTTTAGACTTGACAGTCTTAGTGTGGTCTTACCCTCAACTTATTGTCTACCTCTTCCACTTTTCTGACCTTCATTTTGCGGAGATTATGACTCTGTGCACTTTACCACTGCTAACCAGCACTAAAATGTTTGTGCTCTCTCCCCATAACATGGTAATATTGGTTCATCCCCAATTGGCATATTTAATTTACTTATATACGTCCCTAGTAAAGTGCACTACATGTGCCCATGGCCTGTAAATTAAATGCTACTAGTGGGCCTGCTATTAAACACAACAGTGGTCCCTAGGGGAGAGTAGGGATGAACGAGAGGCAATAAATACAGACCTGATCAGTGCTGTATTAGTTAAACTTATCCAGCCGGACAGAGGTTCAATGTTTAATTTACCAAAAATGCATTAAAATATGCAATTTATTGCCTTTAGTTCATCCCTCCTCTCCCCTAGGGACCACTGTTGTGTTTAAATTGATTCCCAAGGTACCTGGCTGACTTTATTTGGGTCCCCCTTGTTGTTTAAAAACTAGTGGGCCTGCAACACTGCTTGTGCCACCCACTTAAGTAGCCCTTTAACCATGTCTCAGGCCTTTCATTGCAGAGCCTGAGTGTACAGTTTACACTGCCATTTCGACCTGGCAAACTATACCTTTGGTCAAGCCTAAACCTTCCCTTTTTATACATATATGTCACCCTGAAGGTAGACACTGGTCAACCCAGAGGGCAGGGTGCAATGTTTTTGAAAGGCAGAACATGTATGTTGTACGTATCCTGGTACTGAAAAACTCTCAAATTCGTTTTTCACTACTGCAAGGCCTTTCTCTCCCATATTATAACATTAGAATGACCTTATTACAATTTATAAGTGTAATTCCCAATTGGGAAAAGATTGTCAGATCAGCCACCAACTTCCTCTGATTCTGTATGGTTTACCTGTTGCGGGGGCAGCATGGACCGACTCTCCCTCACACGCACACCATCACCACCGGAAGTTCATTACGGGGGAGCAGAATAAGCACAAGGGAAAGGGGTCTGGAACACACATTAAACTAAAATAATAAATCAAAATAACAAACCAAAAGAATCACCTAAAATACCAATGCCTTGTGGATGGTTATTGGACAACCATAGGATCCTCAGAGGTTGCTGCCCTTTGACATCAAGAGCGACCAGATAGCTGTTACCTCATGGACTATGGATCATGGCCGGTGGATAGCCATTATCTCAAGGGCAATAGACTAGGGCAGGGTCAACTCGCAGACTACTCATAGTAGTTCCCTTATAATGCCTAGTTTAGTGTCTGCTGGGCCGGAGTTCCAGTTGTTATATCTGTGGCATGCACACAAGGTAACTATACACACACAACAATAAGGGCCTTATTACGAGTTTGGCGGTCTTCCTGACAGCCCGCCACTGCTGCATCTACAGGAGGACAGCCAAACCCTTAGTGTGCCTGCTGGATTAAAAGTGTAATCCATGGCGGGCAGGCGGTGCTGCAGTGGTCTCACTGCAGGTGTCTGCTAGGCTCATAGGAGAATCTAACATTCAGACCAATGCCGTGGCTGCACCACTGCACGTTCCTTCACGGTGTGGCAGGCACCATGTCATGCATGCCAACAGTGTGGCATGCACCATGCCATATATAGCACACCGTGCAGGAACAGGGGTACAACTCCAGGTGGGCACAGCATGTCCCCCCATGCATGCACTCCCTGACCCAGATTGGTGCAGATCAATGCTGCCCATCTCTAAACACATGTTTCTGGATTATTATCCGTCATCAGTAGAGATTAGGCATGAAAATATTGGCAGCATTGATCTGCACCAACCTGGTGAAACACTCGAAAGAACTTTTGTGCAAGTACACACGCTTGATGAACTGCATCCACCATAATGCTTAGTGGCGAACCCGCTGGGAGGTGAAGCAGTGTGATCCTACATTTGTTTCCTGTTTAAAAGGCTCCCTCAAGCCACTTTGAGCTGACGAGCTTGTGGAGAGGCACCTGCGCGCCTGGAGAGGTACTGTGACCAGAGAAGACTTTGGCAGCCTGCTCAGCAACCCCAAATACTTTCATGCCTAATCTCTACTGATGACGGATAATAATCCAGAAACACAAGTTTAAAGATGGCCAGCATTGATCTGCACCAACCTGGTGAAACACTCGAAAGAACTTTTGTACAAGTACACACGCTTGATGAACTGCATCTACCATAATGCTTAGGGGCGAACCCACTGGAAGGTGAAGCAGTGTGATCCCACATTTGTTTCCTGTTTAAAAGCCTCCCTCGAGACGCTTTGAGCTGACGAGCTCGTGGAGAGGCACCTGCGCGCCTGGAGAGGTACTGTGACCAGAGAAGACTTTGGCAGCCTGGTCAGCAACCCCAAATACTTTCATGCCTAATCTCTACTGATGACGGATAATAATCCAGAAACACGAGTTTAAAGATGGCCAGCATTGATCTGCACCAACCTGGTGAAACACTCGAAAGAACTTTTGTGCAAGTACACACGCTTGATAAACTGCATCCACCATAATGCTTAGGGGCGAACCCGCTGGGAGGTGAAGCAGTGTGATCCCACATTTGTTTCCTATATGCTGGATGTCGACTCCCTCCAACCTACATCTCGGACACTAAGCAGCCACCGAACTGAAATATTGATTAAGCTTAGCTGGTGTCAAGTACGCCCTATGCAGGACATAGAAATGCACCAATGGAAATCTAGCATTCCTCGTACTCTTCCAGGCTCTTCTAACCAACTGAGTCCATGTTTTTTCAGGAATTTCCCTGCCAAGGTCCACTTCCCACTTCCCCTGCAACGTGCGCAATGGTTCCAGAGCCTCAGTCAGCATGTGCCTGTAAAGGCACGTGATGCCCTTAACAATCCCCGCTGCCATTACCACATATTGGCACCCCATGGAGGTCCGTGGTTCCGACAGGCCCACCACCCAACAGTGCTGCAATCCCGAAACAAGCGCAGAATGCAGCAAATAATCCCCTTGCGGAATATCAAATTTTTGTTGAAGGGCCTGAAATGGCAGCAGGGTTTCGTTTTTGTTTAGGTCTCCTAGCATTTGTATGCCCAATTCTTCCCAGTGAGCCAGTGCCGTCCAATCCCCACCATGTGGGAGGGCGTGCATATACCCAGTGGTATTTCCGGGGCATACGGGCGAGTGAATTCAGCCCAGTGCTGGCTCCGATTCCAGCACAACCGCAGCGTCCTCTCCTCAGCAGTATAAAGGAGAAAATATAGCGTGGGATCCACCGCCCCTCAGGGCCATCCAGGCCCGGAACTCCTGAGCTACGGCCTGGGTGAGCCACTGCAATTGTGCTGCTAAATAGTACCACTCGAAGTCCGGCACTGCCATACCCCCATCAGCTGTCGGACGTATCATTGTAGCCATAGCAACTCGCCTAATGCCCGACCCCCAAAAAAATCCACCAGCCATAGAGCGGAGCTCTCGGAAGATGGAGCCCGGCACCCAGATTGGCAACGTCCGAAAATAATACAACAAGCGCAGAAGCGCCTTCTTTAGGAGCGCCACCCGACCCGCCACTGACAGCGACAACATACTCCAAAACCCAAAACTGCCCCTAAGTCCGCGTATGGCCCGACCCAAGTTACCCTCCCTCAAATTCTTGGGGGTATGATAAACGTTGGTGCCTAAGTAATGCAAACAGTGGGGCTCCCAGCGTTTGCCCGCCACCTGTGAAGGGTTCATCGCAGCCGGTGCCACTGGAAAAAAGCAGGTCTTTGCCCAGCTCACCTTCAGTCCTGAGTACTGCCCAAACACATGGAGCAAGAACCGCACACCCTCCAAAGCCGTATCCGTGTTTGAAAGAAAGATCAACAAGTCATCCGCATAGAGGGAGATAAACTGCATGTCCCTGCTGAGATGTAAACCAGAATAATGCCTCCCCAACCGGGCATGGGAGGCCAGAGCCTCAATGGCCAAGGCAAGCAACAACGAAGAGAGTGGACATCCCTGCTGCGTGCCCCGCCCCACCTGGCAGGCTGATGAGATCGTCACACCCATCAGCACACGCGCCGTCGCTGACTTAGAGTCCCATTATGTGCATCGCAGGACGGCGGTTCTCCTGCAGAGGAAGTTGGCCCTGGGATCTGGAGTCTGATTGAGTAAGGCTTTACAACACATAACACATCAGTGGCATAACACAAGATAGGCACAGGTAAGGGACAAACAAGACAAGTCCCAATAGAGGCAAAACAGGGAGACCAGGGACATTGCTATCAGATGAAGAGGCAGACATCCCTCATGCGAAATGGGCCCCGGCCATTTTTGGGGGGATTGAGTGATATGCGCCCGGGCCAGTATGGGGAGAGTGTGAAAGAAGCGCTGCCAGGGGCAATGCCAAGAATATCGACACCAGGAACCCAGTGCCAGGGTCTCAGTGGTATGTCAGGGCATTCTTGGGCAGGGGATAGTGTGCAATAAACCCTTCTAGTCTGGTGTTCCTGGAAACACAATTTAAAGACCAAACTTATGGTGAAGTTGCATTTCTGAAAATGCCACTTTTAGAAAGTTAATGAGTCATTATTGAGCGACTGCACTCCTTCCCTTTAATTTGCACTAGTAATCCAACTCATTGAATGAAATGCGTGCGAACAGAAGCCGTGAAAACGCCCCTAATCACAGTTCAATTTGAAAAAATACGCAAAAAGGGCACATTTCTTCTGCGCCCAACTGTCGTACTGCTGAAAAGGAAATCCTTCATGAATGAGACACTTCCTCCAAATTTACATCATTTTTATCAATTCATCAATCGTAGTCCAAAACCTTATGTCATGCTTATTTCTTAATATTTTGCCACCACGGAGACAGCATGTTTGCGCTTTGATGTTTTTATTCAACATTTTCAAGTGACAAACGTTGCCAATCCAGGCTTTTACGAGGGCATGTGAGGTCAAACATGTTTTGAAAGTGGTCTTATTTCAATAGCATTCTCCCAATGCATTTCGAATCTTTACAATTCTTCGTCAGGGGTTAACTAAAATGAAATAAAAACATAATTCAACTCGCTGCTCAACCATTACTAATGTGTAAAAAGCCCCACTCGTTGCTCTGCCTTTACCCACACCCAAATTAAAATGCAAACCATCCGTTGTTAACACTGAAAGTGAAACCCCCATCATGCTCACAACCTTTCCAGCTCACAAAGTGAACTGGTGGGAGAGCTCCTTCTTTAACAAGCATTTGCAATGCAATAGGTCTCGCATTAGGCAAAGTTTGAGCTTTTAGTATTGTAAATGGCATTGGCTATTTTTTTTTGCAGTAGTTACGTTTTGTTTTTATAAAAAGGGACATATAAACCCAATACAAGGTAGGTCACTTGGTTAAGTGGAGCTTCAGGTCTGGACCAGACTGACAGCTGATACGGACTTGCTGTGGCTGTTAGTGTCGGGACTGTGTTCCCCTTGCTGCTCCTGACTAGCCCTGTGGCGGAGGGGCTGCTGATATAGCGTCCCTGAAATCCCCACTGCGTGGGACGTGTTGATACGGATGTGCTGCTCCTGTTGGGGACTGCGTTGCCCAGGCGGCTCTGCTCCTGACAGGCCCTGAGGAGGAGGAGGGGCCATCACATATGGGCGCGCAGCAATATGGGCGCGCTGCTGGTGCTGATTTGCTCACTTTGCACTGCCCGGGACTGGGCCTGTGGTAAAAGAAGTACCACTCATCGCACATACAGCACGCCTTAATTTCCCTCAGAGTGGGACGCACTGGTACAGACTGACTGCAGCTGTTGGGGACTGCGGTGCCCAGGCTGTACTATTTATGGTCTCCAGAAGGCTATTCTCTTTATTTTCAACTCACTGAATTTTTAACATGGGGTCCATGAACTAAATTGCATCTAGGGGCAAAACATTTATTGTACAAGGTTAATGGTATCACTACTACATACCCAGATTCAAAGGCTATGGAATGGTGTGTGGTTTGGGAGCTGTGGAACATTTAGAGGAGTTCCAGGGAGCACAACCCACCATGAGAAAAATAATGTACCTATTTTACACCAAAGGGACTAAAGAACAGCTGATATTCATTAGATGACCAGGGTCTTCTTAAAGTGTAAGATGCTTCTTTGCTCAGCAGAGGCTTAGTAGAAGCACGAGGTAGTCCTCATATGGAGCGCATACTTTATCACCCGAAGAACACAGCCTCCCACCATTTACCTCGGAGCCCAAGAACATAATCTGTGGCGTACCTCAAGGTCATCCCTAAGTCCTACTCTGTTCAATGCCTGATGTGGAAAAGAAGTTCTCACGGTTGAAGACATAGAAATGAATAACAAAGTACAGTGACATAATTAAGGAATTAACACTGGCTGGCAATATATCAGAAGATATAACTGAAGGCACCTCCTGTTGAGCTGTCTCAAAACATTAAGAAGCTATGTAGCACTGCCCTTAGCCTTATGAGGAGTAGGCATAGATGTGAAGCACGGGAAAACCCTTAAGCCTTTTGCCAGGCAGGAGGGTCTCAAAGGGATTTTGTCCCTGGAGCACGGAGCATGTCCTTTGGTGAGAAAGATCCTCCAATAATCCTCCTGAAGTTAGTCTGAAACACATTTCTGGGAAAAAGAACATGCTCAGCAAGAAAAAAAACCTTAACAGGAAAAAAAACCATTACAAAATAGATGATATTGCAGAAATGGCAGATGGGATCAGATCCTCTAGCACAATGTGCAGACATAATTTATAAAAATGCATAAATACATAAATAAATAAATACCGCCTTCGGGTAAAGTCTGCGTTATATAAAAATGCATAATTAACTAAATAAATACATACCGCAAAACATCCTCGTTACTCTGCCGGCCTGCGACCAGGAAGTCAGGCAGGCCGGCGCGACACCCGGAAACAGGAAGTAGGAGGGCGGGAGCCTACCCCGCCTCCCACGGAAGAGCCGCGATTGGAGCCGTGTTGGGAGCAGGGAGCACCGGAGCAGGCAGGAGCCTACCCTGCGCCCCGGTGCCGAAGGAGGGAAGAAGAGTCCTGCTGCCGGGCCTTGCAGCTGAGGAGAGGAAGCCGGTGAGTGCGTTGCTGAGCGGCGGGCGGGCGGGGGGAGGGGGGGAGCATGTACACGCGCGTGCGGGGGCGGCCTGTGTATGTGTGTGTGTGTGTGTGTGTGTGTGCGTGCGTGCGTGTATGTATGTGTCTTGGAGTGCGTGTGTGTGACTGTGGGGGAGGGTGTGTGTGTGTGTGAGCGAGTGTCTGTCTGCGACGTGTGTGTGTGTGTCTGTGTCTGTCTGTGTGCATGCATGCATGCGCTGTAGGCTGGGAGGGCGGCGCAGGACGGAACGTGCGCGTTCGCGCACAGCAATCCAGCCTGGACTGCGCTCGTGCACCTTCTCGTCCGTCCTTCCCTCCAGACAGGTGACTATACGTCTCCGTCCCTGGAAGCATCCTTTGGATGCTAATTCCAGGGCGAGACCTAAAAATGAGGGGTGGCCATCACGAGCGAGGGGCAGTGTGAGAATTTCATATGGATAGCTTCAGCGTCAGAACCTTCAAGAAAACATTAGGGGGCGGCAAAGTTTGTCTCCAATGCTGAGAAAACTGCCTTCCAGCGGTTGCAAGACTGACAAAAACTTTCTGATCAGGCAAAAAAACTAAAATTGATCACTACATTTGGGTAGAGTGAAGGGGTATGACAGAAGAACTGCTGGGGTCCCCGCAGTTGTAGTCACTACTATGGGTCCTGCTATTGTGGCGCTGTTGCCCCTATTGTAATTATGACTGTGGTTATAGCTGTTCTCCCTTCCTGCTTGCTGTTGTCCCTAGTCACAGAGGCAGCAGTGGTTAATGCCATGGTTACTCCTGCCATTTAAACTATAGTCTCTGTTGTCATAACATCTGTTGTTACTGCATTTCTTCCTGCTATAATGACAGATGTGGTTACTGCTGTCGTCAGCTGAGTTGGCAGCACTTGGTACTATTGCTATAACCGTGGTAGTTGCTGGGGTCCCTGTTGTGGTGGCCACTTTTATCTCTGCTGATATTTGTGCCATTGTGGCTGTTTTTCTGTGGTTATAGATGTAGTTACTGCTGTTACCCCGGTCTTGCTTGCATTTGTTACTGCCCCTCATTACTGGTAGCTGCAGTCACTGCTGTGGCCACTGCTATAGTAGATGGTGTTATTGTTGTTGCTGCTGGGTTGTCCTTACTATGGGAGTAGTTGTTATCCCTGTGGTAACTAACTTAAAGTAAAGGCTGTGGATGTAGTCCCTTCTCTTCTTGCAACAATTTTTTTTAGCAATTATTGTTGGTACTGTGTTGGCTGTGGTTGCAGCTATGATGGTTGCAGTTGCAGTTGTTACCTCAGTAGAAGAAGCTACTATTGTTACACTTGTCCCTATTGAGGTTGAAGCTGTGATCACCGTGGTGCTATGTGCTGTAGTAGACGTGGTGGACAGTGCTATCTTTCCTGCAGTGATAGCAGCAATGTTGGCTAGTTTGTAGTGGTTGGTTTTCACGGAGACCATTCCTCAGTCTGAAACTTGTTGTGGTGGTAGCTGTAGTCAGTTTTCTGGTAACAACTCTTCTGACTGCTGTTGCGCCTATTGTGAGAGTGAAAGGGGCAGACCCACAGCCCAACCACACGAGAGTCTTTCTTTTTAAGTGACCTTATACAACTACTGGGTAATCACAATATAGAGCAGTCACCTACCGAGGCACCGACCTCAAGTAAATTGTTACCGGCATATAATTAACTAATTTTGCAGAGACCAATTTTCTACACCGCAAAAGCCGCTGCTTGCAGCACTTTAACCACATCATGAAAAATGCACAAGGGTGATTGTTACATTAATAATATGGCCTCCGGCTGTGGCTGTGATCTGCCGTGAAGGTTTATGCCCCGCGCAGTCCACGCGCACCACGTATTAATGTAAACTGCCACGTTATGAAAGAGTGAGTGGCCGCGTTTAAACCCCCCAGCCTACGAGGCAAAGATGGATGCCATTATTGAGAGCAGTACACGAACACCTGTCAGCATGCACAGCACCCCGGCGACCTCAAACCCACGGGGCTTCGAGAAAATAAATACGGCTCAACCTTTCCTTATGCCTCTCTGCTTCGAGCTTCAATTGATCCTTGTTGAAACTGCGAAAATGTCACCTCAAAGCAGGCTCTAATTTATATTAGAGCTTAAAAATGTGGCTAAAGGATAGGGATGGGTGGGACTCGCGTTGAAAATATGCAGCTTGCGCTGTTCACACTGCAATTTAGCACCGTTAAACATCCTCGTTACTCTGCCGGCCTGCGACCAGGAAGTCAGGCAGGCCGGCGCGACACCCGGAAACAGGAAGTAGGAGGGCGGGAGCCTACCCCGCCTCCCACGGAAGAGCCGCGATTGGAGCCGTGTTGGGAGCAGGGAGCACCGGAGCAGGCAGGAGCCTACCCTGCGCCCCGGTGCCGAAGGAGGGAAGAAGAGTCCTGCTGCCGGGCCTTGCAGCTGAGGAGAGGAAGCCGGTGAGTGCGTTGCTGAGCGGCGGGCGGGCGGGGGGAGGGGGGGAGCATGTACGCGCGCGTGCGGGGGCGGCCTGTGTGTGTGTGTGTGTGTGTGCGTGCGTGCGTGTATGTATGTGTCTTGGAGTGCGTGTGTGTGACTGTGGGGAGGGGGTGTGTGTGTGTGAGCGAGTGTCTGTCTGCGACGTGTGTGTGTGTCTGTGTCTGTCTGTGTGCATGCATGCATGCGCTGTAGGCTGGGAGGGCGGCGCAGGACGGAACGTGCGCGTTCGCGCACAGCAATCCAGCCTGGACTGCGCTCGTGCACCTTCTCGTCCGTCCTTCCCTCCAGACAGGTGACTATACGTCTCCGTCCCTGGAAGCATCCTTTGGATGCTAATTCCAGGGCGAGACCTAAAAACGACCCGAGCGGCCGGGAAATTGAACTAGATTTTGTTAAGAGAAAGTGAAATAAGGTCATGTTGCCGGTTGTGGCGCTGAGAAGGTAAATGGGAGATAAGGAGGGTGGTTTGGAGTTTTGGGGAATTCGTTAGTTGGTAGGGAGTTGAGATTCACTATATTTGTTGTAAAACTGGGGATGTTCAAAGGGAAAGGGTAGATGTTTCTGCTGATAGAGTAAAGACCGCCAAGGACTACATCATCCCTTATGTCTTTGGGGAAATGGGCTTGTGCATGTATACACTAGAAATAGTGAGGGGAGGCTATATGACAATTTTGTCAGAAGTCCTGAATCTGCCAAACTCAACATAACCCATTTGGTAGACTTAGTACCTTTCACAACTGGCACAATCCCTCTTCCTTACAGACGTAGCTACAAATAAAATGTAAAAAGAGTGTGTCACATGGGTATACGATCTGAATAAGGTAGCCAGGACATCTGCAAATGTATGATGGATGTCCTGTGTCTTCTAAATTCTGAGTAAACTCCCAAATCTGCAAGGCAGCTGTGCTATAGTTTCGATACCCCGAGAACCCAATAAAAAGCTAATTGTTCACCTAAAGGTCTTTAAAGGCTCAAGGTTGTTTTGGAGTCCAATCGATGGAGTGTCTCCTTCTCTTTTGAGCAGTGAAGTGGAGTTGTCAGAAACAAGTTCAGAGGGCCACGGGCAAGCAGGAGGTACTGGGCACAGCCGTGGGGCTCAGGCCATTTACTCCAGATGCCCCAGAGCCCAGCTCACTATGGATCCTGAGCAACTGGGCCAAGTACCCCTTCAGCATTTGAATCTCAGGAATAGCGTGGTTCTAGTAGTCCAAATCTCCCTTGTGAGGGGAATTAGATACAGGGGTGCACACAGGCTCACAACTCAAAATACACGCCACAGCAGCAATAAATTATTGTGCAGCTGATTTTTTTATTTTTAACGCTATTAACACAAAGGTAAATACACATTCACAAACAACTATACAGCCCCCCTGAGGTCGGAGCTCTATTATTTCATAGACAGTTCATTGAGTCCCACTCCCTCCAGCGATAGTGGTTATTCCCCATTCACTCTAGGCAATATCCAGGGTAAGCCCCAGGGGCATAACAAACATCCATAGCCCCTGCGGTGTTGGGGCCCACAGTCGTCTATATATCAAGGGGGGCCCTCAGCTTGTCTGTCCAGGGTGAATGTATCTTAAAGCTTCTGAAAGGTGCAACATACTCTGAGCAGCTACGCTGACCCAGAAGGGAAGAAAAACAAAATAAGAACATCTTTGTTTCTCTTTCACTCAGAACCTGCTAGGCCCCTTACAAGAGTGAATGGGGGGCACCTCATAGAAAGCGTCCTCCATAGAGCACTGCTCGTCTGAGAGGGGAAGAGGCCGCGCAGAACGAATTGAGGTCAGGTTGCTACCTTTCCCAGAGAAAAATACCAGCCATCTGCCAACATTTTAACATTCTGCAAAGTCCTGGACATGATTCTTAAGTAGAACATTATGTGAAATTGACTGTAATTATTTTAACATGGCTTTTCTGTGTTTATTTAAATTATCAATCATGGAACAGTGGGGCAGCTGTAGAACACGTTTAAAGTGTTTACTTCTTACATTACCTGTTTAAAGTATCTACTGATAATAGGAAAAAACACCTGCTTTTGGTGATTGTTCTAATTGGTGTACTGGCTGGACAAACCGGTCAGATGGTAACCCTAGGCAGAGGCTGAGTGCAACTCCTGAAATATAACCAGGACTCTGCTCTGAGGCAGTGGAGGGTCCAAAATATAATTTGAATGTTGAAGGAGTGATTAAGGTTATTGCACTTGGGTGATTGTGGGAGGTGAGCGCTACGGAAGTGGACCCCCCTCCCGCAAAAGCCTCTCCTCCAACATCAGCCAGCACGGACTGTCATTGGCCTACAAAGGGCTGTGGTTAAATTTGCAGAATGTATGAGCACTCGAGGGCTAGTTATCAATGTCTTAAAAACATATTCTATGACTTGTGGTACCACGTCAAGATCTAGCAAGGCAATTTTCCTGGACAAAAATAAGATCGAGAATACTAATAGATTCTCCTATTTGGGAATTAACTTCGATAGTAGAGGAACTTGGAACGCGGCGGTGTTTGCAAGAGAACTGGCCTTTTCTAGGGCCATTGGTGCCCTGATAAACTTTGCCAGAAAACTGGGCGGGCGACCAGTGCGTAAACTTATCCAAATCTATAAAACTAAATGTGTTCCTACTGGCACTTATGGGGCAGGGATCTGGTGGTTTGTTAAGGTAGAGCAGATACAATACTGTGAAAATTATTTCATTCGCTACCTATTACCAGCCCCTAAATCCATGCCAAATTACTTTAGCCATAGCGAAGTTGGGCTACCATATATCTCGGATACGATTAAATCTTCTCCATTGCTTTTATGGCACAAAATGTGGGTAACGCCGGAAACAACCTTAAATAGAGATATCGGTACCGATTGTCTGTTGCTAGATGGAGCTGTAAATATAAAATGGTTAAATTATATAAAAACCATGATGTCAGATATTGGGCATAGAGAATATTTTGATAACCCTACATGCATGGAAAGGGTACCTAGAGGCACCCTCAAAAAATTGATACTGGAACATTTGGATAAGAAAAGGTGGTCATCTGAAAAAGGTAAACACACCGCCATGGCGACTCAGTTACTTATCTCTCATGTAGGGATACAGACTTACTTATTATTAGACTGTAGTTGTTTTTCAAGAATGCTGCTGACTAGGTTCCGCGTGGATACCTACTTCCGTATGGTGACATTTCCCGAATGTAATGACTGGTCTAAACATTTGGTGAAGTGCCCATGCGATGATTTATCCCATCAATCTAACATCCACTGCATCCTGCTTTGTAAATTGTATGCGACCCCCAGGAAAAGGTTTTTGAAACCGATCCTTACAAAACGGGGAATAAGGGGATGTAGAGCGCCATTCCTTAAGTTAAAACAGTTGGAATCTGAACTCGTCATAAAAGCGGTTTCCTCCTATTTAAGGATACTTATTAGTCTTAGGAACACTATGTGATTTATGTGTAGTACCTTGTTTTTCCTCTCCTTATTTATTTTTGTTGCACTAGGAATATTAATGAATCTTATGTAATTAATGTAACATAGAAGTGGCCCAGAAAAAAAATATTGGTAGTGCGGATGTATATATGTGTATGATCACTTTTTCCTAGCTCTGATTTTGGTTTAAATGAAATAACCTGCCTGCTGTCATTTCTGACGATACATAGCCCTGTATAAAGTCTCGATTGTTATTTTTAACCTTTTTACCTTTTTTAACTGTACAGATCGTTTTAAAAAAAACATGAATGTCTTTTAATATGTGCTTTTATGATTTTGCAACTAAAAATCGAATAAAGCTTATTTTGACTTTGACTTGCCTTGCACAGGGATCTTGTTTTGTTGAAGGTCTGCTGGAAGGGGACAGAGATAGCATTTTATTTAAATGAGGGCATGATGTCCCCTGCGTATGCAATGGAGGTATTTTGTAGGGACACAATGTATTTAAATCCATGCAGATGCAATGAAAAGGTAACAGCATCTCTTTTACTGAATGGGAACCCTTCAACAATTGTTTTGAATGTATTACCCAAAACAGTAATTGCCCATGCCTGCATGGGCTATCAAATAGATCTGCATTATTTTCTATAAACTTGTTTATTTTATGCACCATTGAAAATATCACTAGTCAGATTATGAGTGGCATCCTAAAAGTGAATTTTAGGGGGTCACCATACATTAGGATCGATATAAATAGGTGGGGCAACTTATAATTACCTCTTCATCAACACAAGGTTGATATGCTACACACTTGTACTTCAATAACCTTTAGGAAAGTGACCACACTAAACTCTTAAATCATTCCTCATCAGTGAGTGACACTATAACTGTGTCACCCGATAGTGCATAATTAATGACTTTAGAATCCAAAGAAATTAGTAAGAGTTGGCTGGATAAACGAGTAAATTGCCATACAGGCCACTATGATGGAGATATTTAAATAATAATACAAAATACAACTATTAAATGCTTACATGGTAGATTGCCATGCCACCACAACCCCCATACCAGCATTTCAGAAGCCTATCCTCTAAGCATCTAAGTACATGTTACTATTGAGGTTAATGAGAATAGCTGCGTGCTGCCAGTAATTATATTTACACGGAACACAATTGTGCACTCCCCTTACCTGACTTAAAAAAATGAAAATAGTGTAGTAAAAAAAACCAATAAAAATGTAATATATTAAATGATCCGCTCAATAGAACGCGCCGCGCAGGCGCGGCGAGCGGGCCATGACGGAACCGCTCCGTCACCAGCACAGCCCACCCGAGGGGCGTGACGGAGCGATTCCGTCATAAGCGTGGGAGGGGTTAAATGATGTGTTGTAATTCTTGCCGCTGACATCATAGTTACAAGCTGTCTGCTCTACTTCTCCTGTCTTCCCTCTAACGAGGAGAAGCTTGGCAGCTCTTGATCAGTCATAAACAATGACTTGTCTTTAACCCCATCCTTTCCCACTCAGTACAGAATGGGTAGGTCATCAATGCTGGCTGAGCCCACTCCAGACAGTGACTAGAATTAACATCAACTTGTTTCTGAAAACCAAAATACAACAGTCTCCACACAAAGGGAGATTTTTCCCTATATCGGCAGCCAATGTTGATTTTCCCTGCCTGGCATGGCAGACCCTGACAGGTGTCTGCATCAAGAACCCCATCTTAAAATCCAAAAACCTCTTTGACGTACTTGCAGGGGGACCCTGTGGTGGATAGACCACCACCAATGATAGACTGCTGGCAGACGAGTGCTCAACGTTTATACCCATTAACTCCACCATCCAGAAATACTGGTAACTCTCATATTAGTACTGCTATAAAACATATGAACACAACTTGGTTTTCAGTGGGCATGTATGTAGAGCATGTTCATCCCACAGGTATAACTTTTTTCTCTTTGATACTAACTGTATAATGGAAACTGCTGCTGATGTCATGTGCATGCAAGCAGCAAAAGTGAAGTACTGCTCTGGGGCTGTTGTCTACTGTGAGGGTATAGGCATTGTCGCCCTCCCCTCCATTCATTGCAGGGAGCCCCCTAAGGTTTTGTTACAGCACTGTAAACCCCATTAGTACTCGAAGTCTCAAGTCTCCACCCCGACTCTGTATTAAAGTCAAAAGTGTTCCAGAACCAAAGCGTTATCTACCAAACAAGTGGTGCGATGGACCTGATGCTGATTCGGCATCCCTGGTGTAGGTTTGTAGGGGTCCCCACAACGGCCTCACTGCTCTGGTGACGATTCTGATAAGGTCACATTTCTTGCTGGTCCGGTGACCCTCTCTGGCATATGTATCTCTACTGCACATGGGCTCTGGCCCGATCGTCACAGCAGATTCATTCACGGTGGACCTTCGGGCATGCCGGATGGCCAGCTCTTGACCGCGCAAGGGCAGCAGCACACTCCGCATGGCTATCTATTCATAGTGGCCCCTCCTTGCATACAAGGTCAGCAATCCCTCACTGTAAACAGTATGTGGCCTGATTTGGTACAGCGAAGATCACAGTTCACTTCGTGGCAGCACATCCTGCACACGGGGTCATCGACTCCTCATTGTACAAGAGCGATAACCTGTTTGGCACAGCAATGTCCATGGCTCAATTTACAGTTATCCTCTGGCATACGAAGATTGCTGACTTTTTCCTGCACACAAGCAATGACCCTGTCAGTGCAGCAGCTGTGTCCTAACATCTCTCACATCTTGCAAAGGGAGTCCACTCAATAGGATTCCCCACTGGACCTCGCTCCCTGCAGTGCTCTTCCCTTCCTACCAGGGCACGTTGGTCTTGGCAAACAGGCAGGCACTGGTGCTCCTGGGCAGGTGGTCTTGGAGGCCCTGGCCCCAAGTCATGGTTGCAACCAGAAGTCTTGCAGAGCTTCTCCTCCTCGGACAGCCCAAATGGCTGTTCGACAGTTGACATTTTTTAGGGTCTCAAGCATCCCTTTTTGTAGTCCATTTCCAGTCACCAAATGTGATTTAGAGTCTGAGTCATTGAAGGTTACGTTGGGGGTCTGCTTCCTTTGGAAGTGCCCACTTCTCTGCCATCTCTTCCTCCAGAGAGCAGTCTGTCACCGCAGAAGTGGCTTCAAAATGGATAGCCCCACACCACAGGCCATGGGAGTGAATAGAGTTCACACTGAGATGTCAGCCACACTGACGTGTATCAAAAGATTAGCCCCGGACCTCAACCAGACTCTTTATGATTCTCCTATCAGCCCCTTCTCTTTCCTAAGATGCACACAGATCCCTTCCTTGTGACCTCTCTCTAAATCAAAGAGCACCCTTTGATGTGTACCAGTGGAGCCTAGTTCTCTCTTCTCCAGTGTGTCCCACCCAGCTTACAGGAATGCAGCAATAGACCGAATCTGTCTTGGGGGGGGGGGATTCCTCTACCTCCTCTTCTCATGATTCACAATCTAGCCCTATGTCTCCCAAAATGGAACCCAGAGTCAGCCATGTATAGTACCCTTTACAAGCACAAAATACACCCAGCCCATGTATTCGAACTACAGGCACTCCACAGCACTGTATCCATCATATATGTACCACACACAGGCACAGATACACACAGCACATGTATTCAATATACACATACAGCATAGCACTACACCCTAAATACATTGTACAACTCACAGGCACATATACATCCATCCTATGAATTTAACATGCAGGCACTGTGCAGCACTACAGCCTTCATGTATTCTACCCCCCACAGGCACACATACACCTAGCAAATGCATTTACTTACACATTACTTATGCACAGTATAGCATTATCCCTGTATTGTACTACTACCAAGCACACATAAACCCAGCGCGGATACACCACTCATGCCCTGCACAAAACTACACACTAAACCAACGTAGACCAAGGGTGAGTTAAGCAATCAGCAGTAGAACTATAAATGAGTGAGCCTGTAGACCTCACTCCGGTGACACAGGTAACAAGCATTGAAAATGCAATAGGTCTCGCAATAGAAGAGTTTGACATTTTTAGTTTTGCAAATGGATGAGTGGTGTTGCGTGGATGAGTGGCGTTGCGTGGATGAGTGGCGTGTGTGAGTGGCGTTGCGTGTGTGAGTGGCGTTGCGTGTGTGAGTGGCGTTGCGTGTGTGAGTGGCGTTGCGTGTGTGAGTGGCGTAGCGTGTGTGAGTGGCGTTGCGTGTGTGAGTGGCGTTGCGTGTGTGAGTGGCGTTGCGTGTGTGAGTGGCGTTGCGTGGATGAGTGGGGTTGGAATGCAATAGGCCTCGCATTAGAAAAGTTGTAGTTATTGGTCTTGTAAATGACATAATTTATTTATTTTTTCGTTGTTAAAATTGCTAAATTGATGGCTTTGTCCTTTACAATGCCAATAGTTATAGCTTTCGCAAATGTGACACCTATAGCATTTTGAATGCAACATGTTTTGTATTTACGTTACTTATATGGCAGCTCTCGTCGTTATGCTACATCTCTAGATAGTTTTATCTTTCGCAAATGTGACACCTATTGTAACACAATATGTGTTGTGAGGGTGAGTGAGGGTGAGGGGTTGAGGGTGAGGTGTTGAGGGTGAGGGGTTGAGGGTGAGTGAGGGTGAGGGTGAGTGAGGGTGAGGGGTTGAGGGTGAGTGAGGGTGAGGGTGAGTTGTTGAGGGTGAGTGAGGGTGAGGAGTTGAGGGTGAGTGAGGGTGAGGGTGAGTGAGTGTGAGGGGTTGAGGGTGAGTGAGGGTGAGGGTGAGTGAGGGTGAGGGTTTGAGGGTAAGTGAGGGTGAGGGTGAGGGTGAGTGAGGATGAGGCTGAGGGGTTGAGGGTGAGTGAGGGTGAGTGAGAGTGAGGGTGAGTGAGGGGTTGAGGGTGAAGTGTTGAGGGTGAGGGTGAGTGAGGGTGAGGGTGAGGGGTTGAGGGTGAGTGAGGGTGAGTGAGAGTGAGGGTGAGTGAGGGGTTGAGGGTGAAGTGTTGAGGGTGAGGGTGAGTGAGGGTGAGGGTGAGTGAGGGTGAGTGAGGGTGAGTGAGGGTGAGGGTGAGTGAGGGTGAGTGAGGGTGAGGGTGAGTGAGGGTGAGTGAGTGTGAGTGAGGGTGAGTGAGGGTGAGGGGTTGAGGGTGAGTGAGGGTGAGGGGTTGAGGGTGTGTGAGGGGTTGAGGGTGAGTGAGGGTGAGGGGTTGAGGGTGAAAGGGTGAAGGTGAGGGTGAGTGAGGGTGAGGGTGAGGAGTTGAGGGTGAGTGAGGGTGAGGGTGATTGAGGGTGAGGTGTTGAGGGTGAGTGAGGGTGAGTGAGGGTGAGGGTGAGTGAGGGTGAGTGAGGGTGAGGGTGAGGGGTTGAGGGTGAGTGAGGGTGACTGAGTGTGAGTGAGGGTGAGTGAGGTGTTGAGGGTGAGGGGTTGAGGGTGAGTGAGGGTGAGGGTGAGGGGTTGAGGGTGAGTGAGGGTGAGGGGTTGAGGGTGAGTGAGGGTGAGGAGTTGAGGGTGAGTGAGGGTGAGTGAGTGTGAGTGGTTGAGGGTGAGTGAGGGTGAGGGTGAGTGAGGGTGAGGGGTTGAGGGGGAGTGAGGGTGAGGGTGAGGGTGAGTGAGGGTGAGGCTGAGGGGTTGAGGGTGAGTGAGGGTGAGTGAGAGTGAGGGTGAGTGAGGGGTTGAGGGTGAAGGGTTGAGGGTGAGGGGTTGAGGGTGAGTGAGGGTGAGGGGTTGAGGGTGAGTGAGGGTGAGGCGTTGAGGGTGAGTGAGGGTGAGGGTGAGTGAGGGTGAGGGTGAGTGAGGGTGAGTGAGGGTGAGTGAGGGTGAGTGAGGGTGAGGGTGAGTGAGGGTGAGTGAGGGTGAGTGAGGGTGAGTGAGTGTGAGTGAGGGTGAGGGTGAGGGGTTGAGGGTGAGTGAGGGTGAGGGTGATTGAGGGTGAGGGGTTGAGGGTGAGTGAGGGTGAGGGTGAGTGAGGGTGAGGGTGATTGAGGGTGAGTGAGGGTGAGGGTGAGGGGTTGAGGGTGAGTGAGGGTGAGGGTGATTGAGGGTGAGGGGTTGAGGGTGAGTGAGGGTGAGGGTGAGTGAGGGTGAGGGTGATTGAGGGTGAGTGAGGGTGAGGGGTTGAGGGTGAGTGAGGGTGACTGAGTGTGAGTGAGAGTGAGGGTGAGTGAGGTGTTGAGGGTGAGGGGTTGAGGGTGAGTGAGGGTGAGGGTGAGGGGTTGAGGGTGAGTGAGGGTGAGGGGTTGAGGGTGAGTGAGGGTGAGGGTGAGGGTGGTTGAGGGTGAGTGAGGGTGAGTGAGGGTGAGGGGTTGAGGGTGAGTGAGGGTGAGTGAGGGTGAGTGAGGGTGAGGGGTTGAGGGTGAGTGAGGGTGAGGGTGAGGGGTTGAGGGTGAGTGAGGGTGAGGGTGGGTGAGGGTGGGTGAGGGTGAGGGGTTGAGGGTGAGTGAGGGTGAGTAAGAGTGAGGGTGAGTGAGGGGTTGAGGGTGAGGGGTTGAGGGTGGGTGAGGGTGAGGGATTGAGGGTGAGTGAGGGTGAGGGTTGAGGGAGGGTGAGGGTGAGTGAGGGTGAGGGTGAGTGAGGGTGAGTGAGGGTGAGGGGTTGAGGGTGAGTGAGGGTGAGGGTGAGTGAGGGTGAGTGAGGGAGAGTGAGGGTGAGTGAGGGTGAGTGAGGGTGAGGGTGAGTGAGGGTGAGGGTGAGTGAGGGTGAGTGAGGGTGAGGGTGAGTGAGGGTGGGTGAGGGTGAGTGAGGGTGAGTGAGGGGTTGAGGGTGAGTGAGGGTGAGTGTGAGTGAGGGTGAGTGAGGGTGAGTGAGGGTGAGGGGTTGAGGGTGAGGGGTTGAGGGTGAGTGAGGGTGAGGGTGAGTGAGGGTGAGGGTGAGTGAGGGTGAGGGGTTGAGGGTGAGGGGTTGAGGGTGAGTGAGGGTGAGTGAGGGTGAGGGGTTGAGGGTGAGTGAGGGTGATTGAGGGTGAGTGAGGGAGAGTGAGGGTGAGTGAGGGTGAGGGGTTGAGGGTGAGGGTGAGTGAGGGTGAGGGGTTGAGGGAGGGTGAGGGTGAGTGAGGGTGAGGGGTTGAGGGTGAGTGAGGGTGAGGTGTTGAGGGTGAGTGAGGGTGAGGGGTTGAGGGTGAGTGAGGGTGAGTGAGAGTAAGGGTGATTGAGGGTGAGGGGTTGAGTGTGAGTGAAGGTGAGGGGTTGAGGGTGAGTGAGGGTGAGTGAGAGTGAGTGCCTTGTCTTATTTTGTATGTAATGTAAATGTGTGTGTTTTGTAATATGTGTTGTGTTATGTGTGTGTTTTGTGTCTGTTGACTCCCGTATGTAAGTGAATAATTGTAAAATGGAGGACGCAATGCGTGTCTTTGATGCTACCTACGTTAGCGTTCTAGTTTTTTTTTGTATTGGTAAATATTGTTTTTGATTGACGTTTATTTTTAGCCAATCGGAGCGCTACGTTTTTGACGTAGCGTTCCAATTTGCTTACGTCAACGGTGGAAATGCCCAGAAGATCGAGAAACTTCGGGCGCGGAAGGCGTGTGCTTGTTCGTGTGGTGTTGCTGCGTCGTTTGACAGGTAAGATATTATTTGTAAGTGTTTTGTTATCTAATTAAATGTAGTATCCATAGTATGTACAAAGTAATTAATTATTAGGAGTGTGTTTATATAAATATAGAACTTTTTTGTTAGCGATTGTAATTATTGTCATTTATTTATGTAAATTAAATGTAATTAAGTGTTTTTCTTGTTGATATATAATGTATATGTTAGCGACAACTCTAATTTAATTATTTTGTAGCTGCTGTTCGTTATTTTACGTACATGAAATGATTTTAGCACTTCGAAGGGCTATTTCGTTTCGAGTATATTTATGTATAAATAAGAAGTACTGTTATTTAATGTGTATAATTTTAACTTTTTACAAACTGCTATTTTGTAATTGCATGTAATAATGTTCGTGATATTTTTTATTTAGGGTATGTAAATATTGTGTTCTAGTTGCGTAAAAGTCAATTTTAATCCTTACTGATGGGATGTTTTCCTGAAAGTTTTAGTGAGAAGCCAGTTATAAATGTTCTGGTCCTTGTTAAGTAAGCTTTGTTCCGTGTACCTTTGCATGTTTATGGTCACTGTCTATAACAAGATGTACTAACAATGTGGAAGTTCATCCATCTTGTGACTGATGATTTTTTGAACGTGTATTTGTTATATTCATTTGTCTTTGTATTAGACCGTTTATTATTGGACTTAAGTTGTTGCTTGTAGACATCTTCTTTCCCTTATTGTTTCGCATAACTTAATGAATTTTTTACATTCCTTTGCTTACTTAGAGTGGAATACTTTATTGTATTTTTTGCAGAATTGCAATTAGGCTGTGAAGGCTCGTGCTTTTGTGATTACGCACTTTGTTTGTGTTTTTGAATTACTCCGGCATGGTTTAATGGTTTATTTTCCCTTACTTTAGTAAGTGCTTTATGTTGTGAATTGGTGTCCTTTTGATGGCTTTGTCCACTTTTAACGTGTTGTATTTGCTGTGTATTCAGATGTTTCCCTATTTTTTGTGCATTTATGTTATATGTTAAAAAATGGTTTTATTTTACAATCTCTTTCAGCATTTTTGTGTACTAATTGATGCACTGTCCTTGCGTTGCATTGTTTTAAGTTTTGAATAGCTCCAAGTGTGTTATCCGATTTTTATTTATTAAAATAAATGTTGCCTAACGCTATTTATGTGTGTAGTTGGAGGGTGGAGTTATATTTGGAGGGTAGAGTTGTAGGGTGGTATTGTAGTTATAGGGTGTAGTTTGAAGGTGGACTTGGAAGGTGTGAGCGTTAGTGGATGTGATGGTCCGGGGGTGTGAGGGTGTGTGATGGTGTGTGAGGGTGATTGAGTGTGACCGTTTTAGTATGAGTGAGGGTGTGAGTGTGTGTGAGGATGAGGGGGTGAGGGTAAGGGGATGTGAGAGTGTGTCATGATAGGTGTTGGTGAGTGAGGCTGAGAGTGATTGTTGTGAGGGTGTGAAGGTGAGTGAGGGTGTGCGAGTTTGAATGTTGAGGGTGAGTGTTTCTGAGGGTTGAGGGTGTGTGAGGGTGTGTGAGGGGGTGTGAGGGTGAGGTGGTGATGTTGAGTGATGGTGTGTGAGGGTGAGTGAGGGTCTGTGAGTGAGATGGAGTTGAAGTTGTGGTTGAGGGTGTGTTGGTGAGTGAGTGATGGTGTGTGATGATCTGAGAGTGATTGAGGGTGTGAGGGTGTTAGGTAGGGTGATGATGAGTGAGGGTGTGTGAGGCTGAGGGGTGAGGGTGTCATTGGGTGTGAGTCTGATTTGTTGTGATGATGCTTTTGAAATGTTTGCACTGTCTGTCAGGGGGCTTCAGCTGTCCTCTGCGGGCGCCATTAGAGGAATAAAAAGTGGCATAGATTTTGGTAAGTTATGCTGTACAGGTACATATCATAATAAGATAATTAAAATCCTGATAGGCAGGAGAAATAGATTACCATGTTAAAGGTGTGTAAGATTATGGGCCCAGGTGAGTATGGTGCTTAGAAATATCCTAAACTGGTAATCTCGTGCCATCAGAGTCGAGGTAGTTTTAGGGACAGTGGGTGGCGGTGGAGGGGGGGGTTCATGATAGTGTATATAAAAATGGGCAGGATTTTAGGTCTCAGGACAGGGGAGGGAAATGTGTAATCGGGATAGTTGTTAAAAGAAAGAGCGAAGGAATATGTAAGCTGAGAGATGTGGCATAACAGAAGGATTGGTAGTGCGGGCACTGCTGCTTAGGGTTTCTGCGAGATTTGTGTAAGTAAATGGAGAGGGGGAGAGAGTTGGAAGAGAGCGTGAAAGAGGCAGAAACGTGGAGAGTAAAAGAAAGAGCGAAGGAATATGTAAGCTGAGAGATGTGGCATAACAAGGATTGGTAGTGCGGGCACTGCTGCTTGGGGTATCTGCGAGATGTGTGTAAGTAAATGGAGAGGGGGGAGAGAGTTGGAAGAGAGAGTGAAAGAGGCAGAAACGTGGAGAGTAAAAGAAAGAGCGAAGGGATCTAAGCTGCGAGATGTGGCATAACAGAAGGATTGGTACTGCGGGCACTGCTGCTTGGGGTATCTGCGAGATTTGTGTAAGTAAATGGAGAGGGGGGAGAGAGTTGGAAGAGAGAGTGAAAGAGGCCGAAACGTGGAGAGTAAATGAAAGTGCGAAGGAATCTGTAAACTGAGAGATGTGGCATAACAGAAGGATTGGTAGTGCGGGCACTGCTGCTTGGGGTATCTGCGAGATTTGTGTAAGTAAATGGAGAGGGGGGAGAGAGTTGTAAGAGAGAGTGAAAGAGGCAGAATCGTTGAGAGGAAAAGAAAGTGCGAATCTGTAAGCTGAGAGATGTGGCATAACAGAAGGATTGGTAGTGCGGGCACTGCAGCTTGGGGTATATGCGAGATTTGTGTACGTAAATGGAGAGGGGGGAGAGAGTTGGAAGAGAGAGTGAAAGAGGCAGAAACGTAGCGAGTAAAAGAAAGAGCGAAGGAATATGTAAGCTGAGAGATGTGGCATAACAGAAGGATTGGTAGTGCGGGCACTGCTGCTTGGGGTATCTGCGACATTTGTGTAAGTAAATTGAGAGGGGGGAGAGAGTTGGAAGAGAGAGTGAAAGAGGCAGAAACGTGGAGAGTAAAAGAGAGAGCGAAGGAATCTGTAAGCTGAGAGATGTGGCATAACAGAAGGATTGGTAGTGCGGGCACTGCTGCTTGGGGTATCTGCGAGATTTGTGTAAGTAAATGGAGAGGGGGAGAGAGTTGGAAGAGAGAGTGAAAGAGGCAGAAACGTGGAGAGTAAAAGAAAGAGCGAAGGAATATGTAAGCTGAGAGATGTGGCATAACAGAAGGATTGGTAGTGCGGGCACTGCTGCTTAGGGTTTCTGCGAGATTTGTGTAAGTAAATGGAGAGGGGGGAGAAAGTTGGAAGAGAGAGTGAAAGAGGCAGAAACGTGGAGAGTAAAAGAAAGAGCGAAGGAATATGTAAGCTGACAGATGTGGCATAACAGAAGGATTGGTAGTGCGGGCACTGCTGCTTGGGGTATCTGCGAGATTTGTGTAAGTAAATGGAGAGGGGGGAGAGAGTTGGAAGAGAGAGTGAAAGAGTCAGAAACGTGGAGAGTAAAAGAAAGAGCGAAGGAATCTGTAAACTGAGAGATGTGGCATAACAGGAGGATTGGTAGTGCGGGCACTGCTGCTCGGGGTATCGGCGAGAATTGTGTAAGTAATTGGAGAGGGAGGGAGAGAGTTTGAAGAGAGAGTGAAAGAGGCAGAAACGTGGAGAGGAATAGAAAGAGAGAAGGGATCTGTAAGCTGAGAGATGTGGCATAACAGAACGCTCGCTAGTGCGGGCACTGCTGCTCGGGGTTTCGGCGAGATTTGTGTAAGTAATTGGAGAGGGAGGGAGAGAGTTGGAAGAGAGAGTGAAAGAGGCAGAAACGTGGAGAGGAATAGAAAGAGAGAAGGGATCTGTAAGCTGAGAGATGTGGCATAACAGAACGCTCGGTATTATTGGGGAATGCTGCTCGGGGTATCACCAATATTTGTGTAAGTAAATGGAGATGGAGGGAGAGAGTTGGAAGAGAGAGTGAAAGAGGCAGAAACGTGGAGAGGAATAGAAAGAGTGAAGGGATCTGTAACCTGAGAGATGGGGCATAACAGAACGCTCGCTAGTGCGGGCACTGCTGCTCGGGGTATCGGCGAGATTTGTGTAAGTAATTGGAGAGGGAGGGAGAGATTTGGAAGAGAGTGAAAATTGCTGAAACGTGGAGAGGATTAGAAAGAGCGAAGGGATCCGTAACCTGAGAGATGTGGCATAACAGAACGCTTGGTAGTGCGGGCACTGCTGCTTGTGGTATCTGCGGGAGCGTAGGCCCTATCACGTAGTTGGTTCATTCACATCAGTACACGGAGTTTTATTTTCTTTAGCACAATGTTTTGATCCCCTTTACTTTTACGGTTGGCAACTGCTGATGATGATACAGTGGGGAGTAAAGCGAGTACCAGTTTGACACATCCTCCATGGTGGTTGCTCCCGTGAGGCGTTGCCAATACCCCTCCCCCTTTTTTCACTAGAAAAGTTTTGAGGGACGGTGAAGTACAGCACCAGGGATTAATGGGCACACACACATATGGCTTTAGGAATGTATAGTTCAAAGTAAATGTGACAATAGACACTGAAACTAGTAGTAGGAGCTAACACATCCACTACTAGGCTTATCTCAATTTATAGAAAGAAAGGGAGAGTTCACCTTGCAATAAGGTCAGGCACATTGTTCATAGCTGCCTGTGCTGTACCTGCTCCGTGTGTGAGGGAAGCTTGCACTGCTGCTGTCGGTGCTGTACCTGTTCCATGTGTAAGGGAAGCTTGCACTGCTGTTGCCTGTGCTGTACCTGCTCCGTGTGTGATGGAAGCTTGCACTGCTGTTGCCTGTGCTGTACCTGCTCTGTGTGTGAGGGAACATTGCACTGTTGCTGCCTGTGCTGTACCTGCTCTGTGTGTGAGGGAAGCTTGCACTGTTGCTGCCTGTGCTGTACCTGCTCTGTGTGTGAGGGAAGCTTGCACTGTTGCTGCCTGTGCTGTACCTGCTCTGTGTGTGAGGGAAGCTTGCACTGTAGCTGCCTGTGCTGTTCCTGCTCTGTGTGTGAGGGAAGCTTGCACTGCTGCTGCCTGTGCTGTACCTGCTCCGTGTGTGAGGGAAGCTTGCACTGCTGCTGTCGGTGCTGTACCTGTTCCATGTGTAAGGGAAGCTTGCACTGCTGTTGCCTGTGCTGTACCTGCTCCGTGTGTGAGGGAAGCTTGCACTGCTGCTGCCTGTGCTGTACCTGCTCCGTGTGTGAGGGAAAGAAAAAAGTGGGTGAAAGATGCAGAGTGGGTGCAAGATGCAGAGTGTGGGTGCAAGATGCAGAGTGGGTGAAAGATGCAGAGTGGGTGAAAGATGCAGAGTGGGTGACTGAAGCAGACTGGGTGACTGAAGCAGAGTGGGTGACTGAAGCAGAGTGGGTGACTGAAGCAGAGTGGGTGAATGAAGCAGAGTGGGTGAATGAAGCAGAGTGGGTGAATGAAGCAGAGTGGGTGAATGAAGAAGCAGAGTGGGTGAATGAAGCAGAGTGGGTGAATGAAGCAGAATGTGTGAATGAAGCAGAGTGGGTGAATGATGCAGAGTGGCTGAATGATGCAGAGTGGCGGAAGGATGCAGAGTGGCTTAAAGCATCGGAGTTCGCGCAAGCTACAGAGTGTATGTGTTATTGCATGATAGTTCTATGTGTGTGTGACTTTGTTGTATTAGTTGAGTGTAGTTGTAGTTGTATGTATCCTTCCTTTACCAAAACAAGACCAAAGAAGTTCAAAGTTTTTATTTCACACCTTTTAATTTTTATTAAAGACAATAATAATTACTTTGAAACTTTGTACAAAAATGTGAGATCATGGCAACATGAGATATTTAGTCGGAACATATGTCTTCATCGTCTTTCTCTTTTACAATGTTTATGATTTTCCCATTACAAAACACCACTTCACAAGTTTGTGGCAAATAATGTACAAGTGCATTTCCAATGTTGTCCACCTCATCATCCAACATAAACCATTTAATTAGTATGTCATTTTGAATTGGCATCGATTGATAAACGTCTGTGTTTGTCACCCTAATAGTTATAATACTTGTTTCATCTTTGGTGCTTTCGACGCCATAAATTTGTATGTCAATATTTTCCTGTGGTGGGGCTGTTACCTGTTGAGACAAAACAAATGCAACAATTAGTCCTTATATTCTTATACTTAATTTTTTTGTAAGTCCAGTCTGAAAGAGAGATTTTTAGTTTGAGAGCAAGAGTGTGTGTGTGTGATAGAGAGTGCATGAAAGGTACAGAGTGGGCGAAAGGTACAGAGTGGGCGAAAGGTACAGAGTGGGCGAAAGGTACAGAGTGGGCGAAAGGTACAGAGTGGGCGAAAGGTACAGAGTGGGCGAAAGGTACAGAGTGGGCGAAAGGTACAGAGTGGGCGAAAGGTACAGAGTGGGCGAAAGCTACAGAGTGGGCGAAAGCTACAGAGTGGGCGAAAGGTACAGAGTGGGCGAAAGGTACAGAGTGGGCGAAAGGTACAGAGTGGGCGAAAGTTACAGAGTGGGCGAAAGGTACAGAGTGGGCGAAAGGTACAGAGTGGGCGAAAGGTACAGAGTGGGCGAAAGGTACAGAGTGGGCGAAAGGTACAGAGTGGGCGAAAGGTACAGAGTGGGCGAAAGGTACAGAGTGGGCCAAAGGTACAGAGTGGGCGAAAGGTACAGAGTGGGCGAAAGGTACAGAGTGGGCGAAAGGTACAGAGTGGGCGAAAGGTACAGAGTGGGCGAAAAGAGCCATAGTGTCTGAAAAGAGCCAGAGTGTCTGAAAAGAGCCATAGTGTCTGAAAAGAGCCAGAGTGTCTGAAAGAGCCAGAGTGTCTGAAAGAGCCAGAGTGTCTGAAAGAGCCAGAGTGTCTGAAAGAGCCAGAGTGTCTGAAAGAGCCAGAGTGTCTGAAAGAGCCAGAGTGTCTGAAAGAGCCAGGGTAGTTGAAAGCTCCATCGTGCTGGAAAGATAGAAAGTGCTTGAAAGGATGCTAGTGGGTGATATGTCCATAGTGGGTGCGAGAGTGAGAAATTTGTATATAGTTAGTGAAATATTAGTTCTTATTTCCCAATAATTTTTATTGTCTGCTTATCTCTATTTTGCTGTGCCTCGTTGTATTCAAAATTTTCTGTGCATTAAATTCATGGACAGTTACATGAGTTAGCGTAACATAATCTCCAAGATGTATGTTAAATAGTGTAGCTTCTCTCCACAGTGTCACTTTGATGTCATCTGTTGCATCTTTTAAAGTAATCGATTTCAGTGGAGTATCTTCTCCATTGATAAAGACAGTCTTTACGTCCTCTTCCTACACCAAAGAAGCATTGTATTAAATTCCGAAAGAAAAAACACTTAGTAATAGTGCGTTGTATGAATGGCAATCTAAGGTGTCATATTTAAGGACCCAACAGAACCTCCTTTAGAAAAGATAGCATTGTTTATTTCCAAAAATGGATTTGTAGAGAGTGCTTGTATTTATAGTAGACAGCGAAACACTGGCATATTATGGTTTAAAAACTTCGTGCTTTCTACATAGTGTGACAGAGTGTATAATGCTATGTGTATTTAGCTTGTTAGTGAAGTTAGCAAAGGTGTAATGTGTGTGTAAGCTAACTAGGCATTTTTAGTTGTGACATGATGACATATTTGCGTTGATACTTACGCCACATATTGTCCCTGAAACGGTCATAAGACTTTTTAGACTTGCACGTTTTATTTCCTTAATGGGAGAAGCAGATGGTGCAGGCGGATGCAAAATGTTCTTCGCTTGTTGGATAAGGCCCTCCTCAATTTTCATTGCCGTAAATTTTGTAACTTTTGTTTGCTTAGTAATTAGAATTGTTTTGTTTTTGATGATGAAGTTGCGTATCAGTAGTCCACAGTTACTTTGAGTTTGCTCGTATAATTCTTCTTGATAACAAGTACATTTCATAGTACCAGTTTTATCTGCTAGAGCCAAATGAAATAGAATTTTTTGTTCTTGTTTTGCATTTTTGTAAGTAGTTTTTCCAGAGCAGTTGATTACATTAACTCGTATGGGTTTCTGATATGGTTTGTTGTCATTGGTATTAATGTTAATGATTTCTTCAATAGACATCATCTGAAATAGAAAAAGCGTTATAACATGTTAAATACAAACCCATATTGCTTTATGATCACTGTAATAGCATTCTAATGTACCATAGTTGTGCAGTTTTCCATTTGTATATATATGATCTAAAATGGATTGGTAGTTAGTTGTGTAACTGGAAATGAGTTGTTTACATTGTAATTTAGCTTCAAAGAATCCAATTAATTGCTTAGTGTATGAATTTTGTTGAGATAGATCCACATTGAAATCCCCTATAATGATAAATTTGTGTGTGGGGTAAAAATCCGTAATATTTTTGATAAAATCCAAAAGAGAAGTTATACTTTTTTGTGGTGGTTTGTATAAAATAATAATAAGGTAATCCGTGTTATGAATATGTACAGTAAAATGTAAAATGTCTATCCCTTCATGTGTCTCATAAATAGGCAATATAAATAATTTTTTTTTGTAGTACATGATCATTCCATGGTTAGTGTTGTATGTATGAAATTTATCAAATATAATGTGATGGTATTGTTGTATCGTAAAATCACTATCTGTAGCCTTCCTTGTAGTGTTGATCTCAGTTAAGCAAATAATGTCTGCTTGCAATATATTACTATCAGCTATCATAGAAGTAACATTTTTCTGTAGTGATCTTATATTGTGTGCAATTATATTGAAATGTGCAGTGTATGTATGTAACTGTGGGATATGTATTTCAAGTGGCATTTCTGTCCTTAATCTGTGCATTTCATCATTAACTTTTGGATGTACTAAAATTTTACCTTCATCAAAATTCTGTACATATACATTTTGTATTGATTTTGCCCTGCTAATAGCAACATAATGCAAATGATGAATTTTGCTGTTCTTAAAGTGTATATAAAGTGGTTCGATTGTTGCACCTTGTGTGCGATGTATAGTCCGTGCTGATGCTTGGCGTAAAGGAAATTGCTTCCGTATAATGGTAATAAATTTCTTAGTATATTGAAAATGTCTAGATATAGCATGTATTGGTGTCCATGTGTTTTGAATTTGTGAATGATATAAGTGTTTATATTGTTGTCTGGTTGTTTGTCCTATACTCTGATTCTCAAATAACAACCAAACAATAATAGGTGTATTGTTAATCAATTCAACTAATTGTACAACACCAGTTGCGCCATTTGTTAAACCATCATTTACATCCACATTGCAACTTAAATCATAACGAAGTTGTAAGGCTATGTGTAATGTATGTGAAAGGCCCATTGTTTTCTGTGGATCTTTGGGCAGTTGCTTCAGAATAGTTTTTTTCACATTTTCTGACAAATCAGAACTTACGGTATCGCTTGCTACTGTTATGTAGACTGGATAATGTTTGCTATGTTTTTCCAAAACATTTTGGTTAATTTCATTAACTTCTCTATTAGTTGACATGATATATGGTATTGTTTCTAATAGACTCTCATCAGGTTGTATTTCCCTTAGCTTAATTTGTGAAATATCTTCTTCAGTATGCTTGCCTTCTCTCAACCGGTTTAGTAGTTGAGCAAATTGAAGATCTTCTTTTTGGCGCATAATTTTTGTTAATTCAAAAATTTTAAAATGTTCTTTCCATAAGTTTGCACTTAAAGGACCATACAACTGTGTAGAATCCTGAAAAATGTATCTGTCAAATACAGGTTTTAATTGGTAAAAGTCACCAATGGCTAAAATAGAAATGCCTCCAAATGGTTCATTAGATGATTTCATTTCTTGTAGCCTGTTATGTATAAAATTTAACATATTGTGCCCTACCATTGAAATTTCATCTATAATAACAACTCTAACATGCATCATTTCCATTTGTAGAGCAGTTCTATGTTCATGACTCAGTTGTTTATAAGTCAAACTTTGCGACACAGGTATTTTGAAAGTGCTATGCAGTGTTTTGCCATTAATATTATGGGCAGCCTTTCCAGTTGGAGCAGTAAGTAAGATATAAACATTGTCTGGGTTTTCACCTGCCTTTGTGTTATAGTAACGTAGTAAAGTTTGATATAGTGCAGATATTACAAAACTTTTCCCAACACCTGCCCCTCCGGTGCAAAAAGTATAGCATGGAGTGCTTGTAGTTTTAAACCAATGCAAGTGATGGTAAACAAATTGTAGTTGTTCTTCCGTTAAGTTTTGCATAAGTTGTTGGTATTTCTCATTGGGTAAGAAAACGTTAGTTGAGCTTTGTTCATTGGTGGTAGTTCTAATTCCTAAATCTAGCGCCAAATCATATATATTATTTATTTCATTATTTTGGTCTTCTCTCTGTATATTTACTGTTGGTGATAGAGGAGGTGAAATTACATTTTCATGACACTGTTCATGAAGAATGTTTGTAACTTCTCCATGCTGTTTGTTATAGATTTTTAGTTGTGCGTCAACAAATGTTTTAACTTCCAGATACCTGTCATAGTAAGTTTCCTTGTTTATTTGGATTTTATGTTCTTCCCTCCATGGATAGTGCAACATTAATATCTCTCTATAATACTCTTCTGGTTCATTATTTTTGTTAAATCTGCAAAAGCGTATTATTTTCCCTTGTGTGCGCTTATTTAAAGCATAATCATAATTCTGTTTCTGTTGTTCTTTATTCCCGTGACTACATGCTATTTCTAATTCTTCCTCATCTGAGCTGTAAAAGTTTTGTTCTGCAAGTAAATCTTCGCTATCATTGATTTCTCTCCCATGTGTTTTTTTCTTCACATAGTTAAAATTAGCTGCATAGTCTGCTAACGTGCACATCTCTAATGATTGTGGGCGTTTGCAGTACTTTATAATAATATTTTCACATTGAATGTCAGTTGAATTTTCTGGCAAGTTATTAATCGTTTCCATATCACGCATTAAATAAGTTCTTTTTTCTGGACGGCTAGTATTAATAAATACAAATGATCGTGAGCTTTTCCTTAATGGTATTTGAAGAATTAGATATGCTGCTTCTTGAGCACTAATTTCTGTGCAGTTGAGGAATTTGTTTCCTATGTGTTTAAGTTGATCTTTGACATTACTATTGCTTGGTACCTCTTTAGCAGCTTGCGCTAGAAGTTTGCTAATTCCTCTTTGAGATTTACTGATATATGAGATAATGTAGACAGCACAAGCATAAGGGTCCAGTATAAACTGCAAGTCTATGTTTGCTCGCCAAGCTTCTAAAAGAATACTATTGTAGTTATTGATGAAGCATTCGGCTGGTGTTCGTTTCAAAAAAATCGTTGTTTTTTGTAAGCTAGTTTGTATTGAAGTAATATATTCGTTATCATCCATTTTAATGAAGTCTAAAAATTCGGCAAAAGAAAGTGTATTAAAAGTAGTACTATTCATAGCTTCATGTATTATTTTAATATTATCTTGCCATTGCTTATTTGTCGCCTCAAGTGTTAATGGCTCTAATATAAGCGTTGTTGACATTGGGTATTTAGGATATTGATATTTGCATGTCCTTTGATGTTTACGCCTGCAATTTTTGGTATGACCATGCCTTTGTAGATTTATTAACGGTTGTAAACTAGGGTTCTCAGACTTATGACAAGTGATATATTTGTCAATGAAGCTATTGACTTCTTCCACTGGTGAAACACCATACAGTGGTGCTTTGTTTACCCAGAGTAATGCATGTATATGTGGAGAACCTCTTTGTTGGAATTCGACTCTGTAAAAGTAGTCTACTATTTCCCCAATAGGATTAGTGCCATTCATCAAAACACAATTAAATAATTTCCTAACTTGATAGTCAAACTGTCTTGCACATGTTATCGGATCTTCTTGTATTAATTTACTTTTAGTTTCCCAAGACATGTTTAAGAATTCTTCCTCTGTGCATTCCTTTAAGTTTCTAACTCTCAATAGTATATTTATTAAATGGTGCCATTTTGTTTCGGCAGCAGATAAAGTAAAAAAGAAAGTAGGTATGCCAAGTTGCCTTATCATTGCAAAAATATCTTTTTTGCAACCTTCCCAATATGGAGGTGAACTGCGTATAGTTTTTAATACTTTGTAACCCTCATTAAACTGTAAAACATTCTCAATATTATATTTTATGTCTTTAGCAGTTATTTTATTTCCATCTGTAAATTTTTTCCTGATGGAAATGTTGATTTTACCGTGGATCTGCTTAATATGTAATTTCTTCAGTTTAAAAAAGACATTACTAATAGATTTAGCGACTCTTCTATCATAACTTCTTAACTCTGTTTGGCAAATAGTACTATAATGTACCGGTATGTGCCTTTCCTTATTGTTTGGCCTTCGTTCACCACAAAAAATAGTAGGGAAAGCCAAAAACTCAGAATCTTTATCCTCATATAAACCTCTTGGCGTGTTATGTTCAGCTGGAGCTAAACTTAACACATTCACCGAATTTGTAGTAATAGTTTCATTTGTTAACATAGTATCCAAATTTCCAGCTTCTATGTTGTCTGAACTATCAGATGAATTGTTTGTCTCCGAAGTCTCATTGTGAGATTCTATTTCTGGAGGTATATACTCCCAGTCAGGGTTAATAGTAACACCATATTCATTAAACATTGTACTATTTTTAGCTAGCCATGTAGCTGCCTTTTTTACTGTATTTGGTCTAATATTTTCATAATGTGTATATGATTTATAGACTAATTTCCTTTTTAATTTCACTGGGATTGTCATGGCGTCATTAATTTGCCTTGGTAAAATGGTAACAGTTGTCATAACATCTGCAGGTACATTAACTACTGCACCTGATAACGATTTTTGAAAACCGCGTGGCAGAGTCCGAATTTGTAAGAATGGTATCCTACGTGAAACTAATCGTTCTTCTAAATCATATAATTCTAATTCAGCTGGTACATTTGGGAAGCCCATGCCATTTAGAATTGAACATGGTGGTATTTTATCTTTGCGAATGTAATAATAGCAAGTCATACAAATTAAATTTGTTTTCTTCGTACTAATGTTACACTTTCTGAAAATTTCGGATTGGCTAACACTGCGTGTATTTTTCACCGTTGGTTTATGCCACAATTGATTGCAAAGAGTACAAATGTATTCTGGCCCATGCAATATTTCACGGTGGAATTTCCTAATAATTGTATGGATTTGTTTACCTCGTTTCTGCCTTTGACACTTCGTTAATTTTGGTCTGTTTTGATCAATACCAATTTGTTTACTGTTGGTATTGTCTTCTTCAGCTGCATTAATTTGTTTCCTTTTTACAACTTTTTGTGGACATGTACTTGAATCCCTTTTTCTTTTCTGAGAGTGTTTCTTTGTTCCCTGTATAGATTTACTATTTCCTGGTAATTGTGATAAATTGCTATTCCCTGGCTTACTTTGATTCTGTAAATTATCTGAAGACATTGTAGTTGATGTTATAGTCTGATTAGGAGTACATTCAGTAGTATGTACCCAAATGTTTCTTTCTTGCGGTAGGTGACTATTTTTCTTGTGCACAGTAAGTGCTTTAGTAAAAGATTTCCTCTGAATGATTTTTATATCTATTGGTGTTAATTCAAATTGGACACATTGCTCAGCCTGATGTGTAAACTGATATGCTAGTTTCACAACATATTGAATCAGCCCTTCAAAAGAATGAAATGCAATTGTAACACATGTTCCGTTAGAATGAGGCATGCCTTCATCGTCCCTGCTATGTGAATCAAATACAAAGTATGTTTGCATATGTTTGAAAATTGCTATAACATATACATCCATACAAAGTATAACACCACAGTGCTTATTAAGAGTTACATTTAATGCTGTGCTAATATCTGGGTACGCTTTATCAAAACGTTTAAGGACATCACCGTAGTAAGCGTTCCGTAGCGTGAGTGAATATATCTCTTGATTGTGGTCTATATACCTTGGCAAGTCATCTGGATGCATAAGTGTTTCTTTGTTAATAGAATGCATTTGTAGATATAAAGCGTCCCCACGGTCCATGATATAATGCAGATCATTAGAGTTCCAAGTAGTTACTGGTTTGCATAAATTGTGCAAGACAGCAAAAACACTATTTGGTAAGCATTGCTTACCTTGTGATTTGCTATTAAATTTTCTATTCCCTTGATGGTAACTTGCTTTCAAGCATCTATGCATCTTAGATGTTATAATAAAAGTATGTTTGCACCAATTTTAAATTAAAAACCTTTTCCGAGTACCTAATTTATTGGGGGGACTGTAAGGTATAAACTTTTGACAATCTTTCCCCTAACTGGCAAAGTAGTATTTACCTTAACTTGTGTTTCTTTCGTTGTTGTTTTAATAATCTGAAAGGAGAAGAAAGAAATGTTGGTTCTAATATATCTTTTGTAAGTCTTCACGTGAAGTACTTAACATTTTGTTAATGCAATTCTTTTAAAAGAAAGAGCGAAGGAATCTGTAAACTGAGAGATGTGGCATAACAGAACGCTTGGAAGTGCTGTCACTGCTGCTCGGGGTATCTGCGAGATTTGTGTAAGTAGATGGAGAGGGAGGGAGAGAGTTGGAAGAGAGAGTTTAAGAGGCAGAAACGTGGAGAGGAAAAGAAAGAGCGAATGAATCTGTAAGCTGAGAGATGTGGCATGACTGAACGCTCGGTACTGCGGGCACTGCTGCTTGGGGTATCTGCGAGATTTGTTTAAGTAAATGGAGAGGGGGGAGAGAGTTGGAGGAGAGAGTGAAAGAGGCAGAAACGTTGAGAGGAAAAGAAAAGAAAGAGCGAAGGTATCTGTAAGCTGAGAGATGTGGCATAAGAGAAAGCTCGGTATTGCGGGGACTGCTGCTCGGGGTATCGGCGCGATTTGTGTAAGTAAATGGAGAGGGAGGGAGAGAGTTGGAAGAGCGAGTGAAAGAGGCAGAAACGTTGAGAGGAAAAGAAAGAGCGAAGTAATCTGTAAGCTGAGAGATGTGGCACAACAGAACGCTTGGTAGTGCTGGCACTGCTGCTCGTGGTATCTGCGAGATTTGTGTAAGTAAATGGAGAGGGAGGGAGAGATTTGGAAGAGAGAGTTAAAGAGGCAGAAACGTGGAGAGGAATAGAAAGAGCGAAGGAATCTGTA